>NW_027192681.1:603242-1206484 GCF_949987515.2 Delphinus delphis | reverse complement strand
GTTAGTGTTAGCGTACGGCTTAGGATTAGGGGACCGTTGAGGGTCAGGCTTCGCGGAACGGTTAGGGTTAGGGTTCGGGCTAGGGTTAGGGTTAGGGGACGGGGACGGTTTAGGGTCCAGGTGAGGGTACGGCAACGCTTTAGGGTGAGCGTGCGTGTGAGGGCGCGGGTTAGTGTTAGCGTACGGGTTAGGATTAGGGGACCGGTGAGGGTCAGGATTCGCGGAACGGTTAGGGTTAGGGTTCGGGCTAGGGTTAGGGTTAGGGGACGGGGACGGTTTAGGGTCCAGGTGAGGGTACGGCAACGCTTTAGGGGGAGCGTGCGTGTTAGGGCGCAGGTTAGTGTTAGCGTACGGGTTAGGATTAGGGGACGGGTGAGGGTCAGGCTTCGGGGAAGTGCTAGGGTTAGGGTTTGGGCTAGGGTTAGGGTTAGGGGACGGGGACGGTTTAGGGTCCAGGTGAGGGTACGGCAACGCTTTAGGGGGAGCATGCGTGTGAGGGCGCGCGTTAGTGTTAGCGTACGGCTTAGGATTAGGGGACCGTTGAGGGTCAGGCTTCGGGGAAGGGTTAGGGTTAGGGTTCGGGCTAGGGTTAGGGTTAGGGGACGGGGACGGTTTAGGGTCCAGGTGAGGGTACGGCAACGCTTTAGGGGGAGCGTGCGTGTGAGGGCGGGGGTGAGTGTTAGCGTACGGGTTAGGATTAGGGGATGGGTGAGGGTGAGGCTTCGGGGAAGGGTTAGTGTTAGGGTTCGGGCTAGGGTTAGGTTTAGGGGATGGGGACGGTTTAGGGTCCAGGTGAGGGTACGGCAACGCTTTAGGGGGAGCGTGCGTGTGAGGGCGCGGGTTAGTGTTAGCGTACGGGTTAGGATTAGGGGACGGGTGAGGGTCAGGCTTCGGGGAAGGGTTAGGGTTAGGGTTCGGGCTAGGGTTAGGGTTAGGGGACGGGGACGGTTTCGGGTCCAGGTGAGGGTACGGCAACGCTTTAGGGGGAGCGTGCGTGTGAGGGCGCGGGTTAGTGTTAGCGTACGGGTTAGGATTAGGGGACGGGTGAGGGTCAGGCTTCGGGGAAGGGTTAGGGTTAGGGTTCGGGCTAGGGGTAGGGTTAGGGGACGGGGACGGTTTAGGGTCCAGGTGAGGGTACGGCAACGCTTTAGGGGGAGCGTGCATGTGAGGGCGTGGGCTAGTGTTAGCGTACGGGTTAGGATTAGGGGACGGGTGAGGGTTAGGCTTCGGGGAAGTGTTAGGGTTAGGGTTCGGGCTAGGGTTAGGGTTAGGGGACCGGGACGGTTTAGGGTCCAGGTGAGGGTACGGCAACGCTTTAGGGGGAGCGTGCATGTGAGGGCGCGGGTTAGTGTTAGCGTACGGGTTAGGATTAGGGGACGGGTGAGGGTCAGGCTTCGGGGAAGGGTTAGGGTTAGGGTTCGGGCTAGGGTTAGGGTTAGGGGACGGGGACGGTTTAGGGTCCAGGTGAGGGTACGGCAACGCTTTAGGGGGAGCGTGCGTGTGAGGGCGCGGGATAGTGTTGGCGTACGGGTTAGGATTAGGGGACGGGTGAGGGTCACGCTTCGGGGAAGTGTTAGGGTTAGGGTTCGGGCTAGGGTTAGGGTTAGGGGACGGGGACGGTTTAGGGTCCAGGTGAGGGTATGGCAACGCTTTAGGGGGAGCGTGCGTGTGAGGGCACGGGTTAGTGTTACCGTACGGGTTAGGATTAGGGGACGGGTGAGGGTCAGGCTTCGGGGAAGGGTTAGGGTTAGGGTTCGGGCTAGGGTTAGGGTTAGGGGACGGGGACGGTTTAGGGTCCAGGTGAGGGTACAGCAACGCTTTAGGGGGAGCGTGCGTCTGAGGGCGTGGGTTAGTGTTAGCGTACGGGTTAGGATTAGGGGACGGGTGAGGGTCAGGCTTCGGGGAAGGGTTAGGGTTAGGGTTCGGGCTAGGGTTAGGGTTAGGGGACGGGGACGGTTTAGGGTCCAGGTGAGGGTACGGCAACGCTTTAGGGGGATCGTGCGTGTGAGGGCGCGGTTTTGTGTTAACGTACGGGTTAGGATTAGGGGACGGGTGAGGGTCAGGCTTCGGGGAAGGGTTAGGGTTAAGGTTCGGCTAGGGTTAGGGTTAGGGGACGGGGACGGTTTAGGGTCCAGGTGAGGGTACGGCAACACTTTAGGGGGAGCGTGCGTGTGAGGGCGCGGGTTAGTGTTAGCGTACGGGTTAGGATTAGGGGACGGGTGAGGGTCAGGCTTCGGGGAAGGGTTAGGGTTAGGGTTCGGGCTAGGGTTAGGGTTAGGGGACGGGGACGGTTTAGGGTCCAGGTGAGGGTACGGCAACGCTTTAGGGGGAGCTTGCATGTGAGGGCGCGGGTTAGTGTTAGCGTACGGGTTAGGATTAGGGGACGGGTGAGGGTCAGGCTTCGCGGAACGGTTAGGGTTAGGGTTCGGGCTAGGGTTAGGGTTAGGGGACGGGGACGGTTTAGGGTCCAGGTGAGGGTACGGCAACGCTTTAGGGGGAGCGTGCGTGTTAGGGCGCAGGTTAGTGTTAGCGTACGGGTTAGGATTAGGGGACGGGTGAGGGTCAGGCTTCGGGGAAGTGCTAGTGTTAGGGTTTGGGCTAGGGTTAGGGTTAGGGGACGGGGACGGTTTAGGGTCCAGGTGAGGGTACGGCAACGCTTTAGGGGGAGCGTGCGTGTGAGGGCGCGCGTTAGTGTTAGCGTACGGCTTAGGATTAGGGGACCGTTGAGGGTCAGGCTTCGGGGAAGGGTTAGGGTTAGGGTTCCGGCTAGGGTTAGGGTTAGGGGACAGGGACGGTTTAGGGTCCAGGTGAGGGTACGGCAACGCTTTAGGGGGAGCGTGCGTGTGAGGGCGGGGGTGAGTGTTAGCGTACGGGTTAGGATTAGGGGATGGGTGAGGGTTAGGCTTCAGGGAAGGGTTAGTGTTAGGGTTCGGGGTAGGGTTAGGTTTAGGGGATGGGGACGGTTTAGGGTCTAGGTGAGGGTACGGCAACGCTTTAGGGGGAGCGTGCGTGTGAGGGCGCGGGTTAGTGTTAGCGTACGGGTTAGGATTAGGGGACGGGTGAGGATCAGGCTTCGGGGAAGGGTTAGGGTTAGGGTTCGGGCTAGGGTTAGGGTTAGGGGACGGGGACGGTTTAGGGTCCAGGTGAGGTTACGGCAACGCTTTAGGGGGAGCGTGCGTGTGAGAGCGCGGGTTAGTGTTAGCGTACGGGTTAGGATTAGGGGACGGGAGAGGGTCAGGCTTCGGGGAAGGGTTAGGGTTAGGGTTCGGGCTAGGGTTAGGGTTAGGGGACGGGGACGGTTTAGGGTCCAGGTGAGGGTACGGCAACGCTTTAGGGGGAGCGTGCGTGTGAGGGCGCGGGATAGTGTTGGCGTACGGGTTAGGATTAGGGGACGGGTGAGGGTCACGCTTCGGGGAAGGGTTAGGGTTAGGGTTCGGGCTAGGGTTAGGGTTAGGGGACGGGGACGGTTTAGGGTCCAGGTGAGGGTATGGCAACGCTTTAGGGGGAGCGTGCGTGTGAGGGCACGGGTTAGTGTTACCGTACGGGTTAGGATTAGGGGACGGGTGAGGGTCAGGCTTCGGGGAAGGGTTAGGGTTAGGGTTCGGGCTAGGGTTAGGGTTAGGGGACGGGGACGGTTTAGGGTCCAGGTGAGGGTACAGCAACGCTTTAGGGGGAGCGTGCGTCTGAGGGCGTGGGTTAGTGTTAGCGTACGGGTTAGGATTAGGGGACGGGTGAGGGTCAGGCTTCGGGGAAGGGTTAGGGTTAGGGTTCGGGCTAGGGTTAGGGTTAGGGGACGGGGACGGTTTAGGGTCCAGGTGAGGGTACGGCAATGCTTTAGGGGGATCGTGCGTGTGAGGGCGCGGTTTTGTGTTAACGTACGGGTTAGGATTAGGGGACGGGTGAGGGTCAGGCTTCGGGGAAGGGTTAGGGTTAAGGTTCGGCTAGGGTTAGGGTTAGGGGACGGGGATGGTTTAGGGTCCAAGTGAGGGTACGGCAACACTTTAGGGGGAGCGTGCGTGTGAGGGCGCGGGTTAGTGTTAGCGTACGGGTTAGGATTAGGGGACGGGTGAGGGTCAGGCTTCGGGGAAGGGTTAGGGTTAGGGTTCGGGCTAGGGTTAGGGTTAGGGGACGGGGACGGTTTAGGGTCCAGGTGAGGGTACGGCAACGCTTTAGGGGGAGCTTGCATGTGAGGGCGCGGGTTAGTGTTAGCGTACGGGTTAGGATTAGGGGACGGGTGAGGGTCAGGCTTCGCGGAACGGTTAGGGTTAGGGTTCGGGCTAGGGTTAGGGTTAGGGGACGGGGACGGTTTAGGGTCCAGGTGAGGGTACGGCAACGCTTTAGGGGGAGCGTGCGTGTTAGGGCGCAGGTTAGTGTTAGCGTACGGGTTAGGATTAGGGGACGGGTGAGGGTCAGGCTTCGGGGAAGTGCTAGTGTTAGGGTTTGGGCTAGGGTTAGGGTTAGGGGACGGGGACGGTTTAGGGTCCAGGTGAGGGTACGGCAACGCTTTAGGGGGAGCGTGCGTGTGAGGGCGTGCGTTAGTGTTAGCGTACGGCTTAGGATTAGGGGACCGTTGAGGGTCAGGCTTCGGGGAAGGGTTAGGGTTAGGGTTCCGGCTAGGGTTAGGGTTAGGGGACAGGGACGGTTTAGGGTCCAGGTGAGGGTACGGCAACGCTTTAGGGGGAGCGTGCGTGTGAGGGCGGGGGTGAGTGTTAGCGTACGGGTTAGGATTAGGGGATGGGTGAGGGTGAGGCTTCAGGGAAGGGTTAGTGTTAGGGTTCGGGCTAGGGTTAGGTTTAGGGGATGGGGACGGTTTAGGGTCTAGGTGAGGGTACGGCAACGCTTTAGGGGGAGCGTGCGTGTGAGGGCGCGGGTTAGTGTTAGCGTACGGGTTAGGATTAGGGGACGGGTGAGGATCAGGCTTCGGGGAAGGGTTAGGGTTAGGGTTCGGGCTAGGGTTAGGGTTAGGGGACGGGGACGGTTTAGGGTCCAGGTGAGGTTACGGCAACGCTTTAGGGGGAGCGTGCGTGTGAGAGCGCGGGTTAGTGTTAGCGTACGGGTTAGGATTAGGGGACGGGAGAGTGTCAGGCTTCGGGGAAGGGTTAGGGTTAGGGTTCGGGCTAGGGTTAAGGTTAGGGGACGGGGACGGTTTAGTGTCCAGGTGAGGTTACGGCAACGCTTTAGGGGGAGCGTGCGTGTGAGGGCGCGGGATAGTGTTAGCGTACGGGTCAGGATTAGGGGACGTGTGAGGGTCAGCCTTCGGGGAAGTGTTAGGGTTAGGGTTCGGGCTAGGGTTAGGGTAAGCGGACGGGGACGGTTTAGGGTCCAGGTGAGGGTACGGCAACGCTTTAGGGGGAGCGTGCGTGTGAGGGTGCGGGTTAGTGTTAGCGTACGGGTTAGGATTAGGGGACGTGTGAGGGTCAGGCTTCGGGGAAGGATTAGGGTTAGGGCTCGGGCTAGGGTTAGGGTTAAGGGATGGGGACGGTTTAGGGTCCAGGTGAGGGTACGGCAACGCTTTAGGGGGAGCGTGCGTGTGAGGGCGCGGGTTAGTGTTAGCGTACGGGTTAGGATTAGGGGACGGGTGAGGGTCAGGCTTCGGGGAAGGGTTAGGGTTAGGGTTAGGGGACGGGGACGGTTTAGGGTCCAGGTGAGGGTACGGCAACGCTTTAGGGGAAGCGTGCATGTGAGGGTGCGGGGTAGTGTTAGCGTACGGGTTAGGATTAGGGGACGGGTGAGGGTCAGGCTTCGGGGAAGGGTTAGGGTTAGGGTTCGGGCTAGGGTTAGGGTTAGGACCGGGGACGGTTTAGGGTCCAGGTGAGGGTACGGCAACGCTTTAGGGGGAGCGTGCGTGTGAGGGCGCGGGTTAGTGTTAGCGTACGGGTTAGGATTAGGGGACGGGGGAGGGTCAGGCTTCGGGGAAGGGTTAGGGTTAGGGTTCGGGCTAGGGTTAGGGTTAGGGGACGGGGACGGTTTAGGGTCCAGGTGAGGGTACGGCAACGCTTTCGGGGGAGCGTGCGTGTGAGGGCGCGGGTTAGTGTTAGCGTACGGGTTAGGATTAGGGAACGGGTGAGGGTCAGGCTTCGGGGAAGGGTTAGGGTTAGGGTTCGGGCTAGGGTTAGGGTTAGGGGACGGGGACGGTTTATGTTCCAGGTGAGGGTACGGCAACGCTTTAGGGGGAGCGTGCGTGTTAGGGCGCAGGTTAGTGTTAGCGTACGGCTTAGGATTAGGGGACGGGTGAGGGTCAGGCTTCGGGGAAGTGTTAGGGTAAGGGTTCGGGCTAGGGTTAGGGTTAGCGGACGGGGACGGTTTAGGGTCCAGGTGAGGGTACGGCAACGCTTTAGGGGGAGCGTGCGTGTGAGGGCGCGGGTTAGTGTTAGCGTACGGGTTAGGATTAGGGGACGGGTGAGGGTCAGGCTTCGGGGAAGGGTTAGGGTTAGGGTTCGGGGTAGGGTTAGGGTTAGGGGACGGGGACGGTTTAGGGTCCAGGTGAGGGTACGGCAACGCTTTAGGGGGAGCGTGCGTGTGAGGGCGTAGGTTAGTGTTAGAGTACGGGTTAGGATTAGGGGACGGGTGAGGGTCAGGTTTCGGGGAAGGGTTAGGGTTAGGGTTCGGGCTAGGGTTAGGGTTAGGGGACGGGGACGGTTTAGGGTCCAGGTGAGGGTACGGCAACGCTTTAGGGGGAGCGTGCGTGTGAGGGCGCGGGTTAGTTTTAGCGTACGGGTTAGGATTAGGGGACGGGTGAGGGTCAGGCTTCGGGGAAGGGTTAGGGTTAGGGTTCGGGCTAGGGTTAGGGTTAGGGGACGGGGACGGTTTAGGGTCCAGGGGAGGGTACGGCAACGCTTTAGGGGGAGCGTGCGTGTGGGGGCGCGGGTTAGTGTTAGCGTACGGTTTAGGATTAGGGGACGGGTGAGGGTCAGGTATCGGGGAAGGGTTAGGGTTAGGGTTCGGGCTAGGGTTAGGGTTAGGGGACGGGGACGGTTTCGGGTCCAGGGGAGGGTACGGCAACGCTTTAGGGGGAGCGTGCGTGTGAGGGCGCGGGTTAGTGTTAGCGTACGGGTTAGGATTAGGGGACGGATGAGGGTCAGGCTTCGGGGAAGGGTTAGGGTTAGGGTTCGGGCTAGGGTTAGGGTTAGGGGACGGGGACGGTTTTGGGTCGAGGTGAGGGTACGGCAACACTTTAGGGGGAGCGTGCGTGTGAGGGCTCGGGTTAGTGTTAGCGTACGGGTTAGGATTAGGGGACGGGTGAGGGTCAGGCTTCGGGGAAGTGTCAGGGTTAGGGTTCGGGCTAGGGTTAGGGTTAGGGGATGGGGACGGTTTAGGGTCCAGGTGAGGGTACGGCAACGCTTTAGGGGGAGCGTGCGTGTGAGGGCGCGGGTTAGTTTTAGCGTACGGGTTAGGATTAGGGGACGGGTGAGGGTCAGGCTTCGGGGAAGGGTTAGGGTTAGGGTTCGGGCTAGGGTTAGGGTTAGGGGACGGGGACGGTTTAGGGTCCAGGTGAGGGTACGGCAACACTTTAGGGGGAGCGTGCGTGTGAGGGCGCGGGTTAGTATTAGCGTACGGGTTAGGATTAGGGGACGGGTGAGTGTCAGGCTTCGGGGAAGGGTTAGGGTTAGGGTTCGGGCTAGGGTTAGGGTTAGGGGACGGGGACGGTTTAGGGTGCAGGTGAGGGTACGGCAACGCTTTAGGGGGAGCGTGCGTGTGAGGGGCGGGTTAGTGTTAGCGTACGGGTTAGGATTAGGGTACGGGTGAGGGTCAGGCTTCGGGGAAGGGTTAGTGTTAGGGTTCGGGCTAGGGTTATGTTTAGGGGACGGGGACGGTTTAGGGTCCAGGTGAGGGAACGGCAACGCTTTAGGGGGAGCGTGCGTGTGAGGGCGCGGGTTAGTTTTAGCATACGGGTTAGGATTAGGGGACGGGTGAGGGTCAGGCTTCGGGGAAGGGTTAGGGTTAGGGTTCGGGCTAGGTTTAGGGTTAGGGTACGGGGACGGCTTAGGGTCCAAGTGAGGGTACGGCAACGCTTTAGGGGGAGCGTGCGTGTGAGGGCGCGGGTTAGTGTTAGCGTACGGGTTAGGATTAGGCGACGGGTGATGGTCAGGCTTCGGGGAAGGGTTAGGTTTAGGGTTCTGCTAGGGTTAGGGTTAGGGGTCGGGGACGGTTTAGGGTCCAGGTGAGGGGACGGCAACGCTTTAGGGGGAGCGTGCATGTGAGGGCGCGGGTTAGTGTTAGCGTACGGGTTAGGATTAGGGGACGGGTGAGGGTCAGGCTTCAGGGAAGGTTTAGGGTTACGGTTCGGGCTAGGGTTAGGGTTAGGGGACGGGGACGGTTTAGGGTCCAGGTGAGGGTATGGCAACGCTTTAGGGGGAGCGTGCATGTGAGGGCATGGGTTAGTGTTAGCGTACGGGTTAGGATTAGGGGAAGGGTGAGGGTCAGGCTTCGGGGAAGTGTTAGGGTTAGGGTTCGGGCTAGGGTTAGGGTTAGGGGACGGGGACGGTTTACGGTCCAGGTGAGGGAACGGCAACGCTTTAGGGGGAGCGTGCGTGTGAGGGCGCGGGTTAGTGTTAGCGTACGGGTTAGGATTAGGGGACGGGTGAGGGTCAGGCTTCGGGGAAGGGTTAGGGTTAGGGTTCGGGCTAGGGTTAGGGTTAGGGGACGGGGACGGTTTCGGGTCCAGGTGAGGGTACGGCAACGCTTTAGGGGGAGCGTGCGTGTGAGGGCGCGGTTTAGTGTTAACGTACGGCTTAGGATTAGGGGACGGGTGAGGGTCAGGCTTCGGGGAAGGGTTAGAGTTAAGGTTCGGCTAGGGTTAGGGTTAGGGGACGGGGACGGTTTAGGGTCCAGGTGAGGGTACGGCAACACTTTAGGGGGAGCGTGCGTGTGAGGGCGCGGGTTAGTGTTAGCGTACGGGTTAGGATTAGGGGACGGGTGAGGGTCAGGCTTCGGGGAAGGGTTAGGTTTAGGGTTCTGCTAGGGTTAGGGTTAGGGGACGGGGACGGTTTAGGGTCCAGGTGAGGGGACGGCAACGCTTTAGGGGGAGCGTGCGTGTGAGGGCACGGGTTAGTGTTAGCGTACGGGTTAGGATTAGGGGACGGGTGAGGGTCAGGCTTCGGGGAAGGGTTAGGGTTAGGGTTCGGGCTAGGGTTAGGGTTAGGGGATGGGGACGGTTTAGGGTCCAGGTGAGGGTACAGGAACGCTTTAGGGGGAGCGTGCGTGTGAGGGCGCGGGTTAGTGTTAGCGTACGGGTTAGGATTAGGGGACGGGAGATGGTCAGGCTTCGGGGAAGGGTTAGGGTTAGGGTTCGGCTAGGGTTTGGGTTAGGGGACGGGGACGGTTTAGGGTCCAGGTGAGGGTACGGCAACGCTTTAGGGGGAGCGTGCGTGTGAGGGCGCGGGTTAGTGTTGGCGTACGGGTTAGGATTAGGGGACGGGTGAGGGTCAGGCTTCGGGGAAGGGTTAGGGTTAGGGTTCGGGCTAGGTTTAGGGTTAGGGGACGGGGACGGTTTAGGGTCCAGGTGAGGGTACGGCAACGCTTTAGGGGGAGCGTGCGTGTGAGGGCGCGCGTTAGTGTTAGCGTACGGCTTAGGATTAGGGGACGGGTGAGGGTCAGGCTTCGGGGAAGGGTTAGGGTTAGGGTTCGGGCTAGGGTTAGGGTTAGGGTACGGGGACGGTTTAGGGTCCAGGTGAGGGTACGGCAACGCTTTAGGGGGAGCGTGCGTGTGAGGGCGTGGGTTAGTGTTAGCGTACGGCTTAGGATTAGGGGACGGTTGAGGGTCAGGCTTCGGGGAAGGGTTAGGGTTAGGGTTCGGGCTAGGGTTAGGGTTAGGGGACGGGGACGGTTTCAGGTCCAGGTGAGGGTACGGCAACGCTTTAGGGGGAGCGTGCGTGTGAGGGCGCGGGTTAGTGTTAGCATACGGGTTAGGATTAGGGGACGGGAGAGGATCAGGCTTCGGGGAAGGGTTAGGGTTAGGGTTCGGCTAGTGTTTGGGTTAGGGGACGGGGACGGTTTAGGGTCCAGGTGAGGGTACGGCAACGCTTTAGGGGGAGCGTGCGTGTGAGGGCGCGGGTTAGTGTTGGCGTACGGGTTAGGATTAGGGGACGGGTGAGGGTCAGGCTTCGGGGAAGGGTTAGGGTTAGGGTTCGGGCTAGGTTTAGGGTTAGGGGACGGGGACGGTTTAGGGTCCAGGTGAGGGTACGGCAACGCTTTAGGGGGAGCGTGCGTGTGAGGGCGCGCGTTAGTGTTAGCGTACGGCTTAGGATTAGGGGACGGGTGAGGATCAGGCTTCGGGGAAGGGTTAGGGTTAGGGTTCGGGCTAGGGTTAGGGTTAGGGAACGGGGATGGTTTAGGGTCCAGGTGAGGGTACGACAACGCTTTAGGGGGAGCGTGCGTGTGAGGGCGCGGGTTAGTGTTAGCGTACGGCTTAGGATTAGGGGACGGGTGAGGGTCAGGCTTCGGGGAAGGGTTAGGGTTAGGGTTCGGGCTAGGGTTAGGGTTAGGGGACGGGGACGGTTTAGGGTCCAGGTGATGGTACGGCAATGCTTTAGGGGGAGCGTGCGTGTGAGGGCGCGGGTTAGTGTTAGCGTACGGGTTAGGATTCGGGGACGGGTGAGGGTCATGCTTCGGGGAAGGGTTAGGGTTAGGGTTCGGGCTAGGGTTAGGGTTAGGGGATGGGGACGGTTTAGGGTCCCGGTGAGGGTACGGCAACGCTTTAGGGGGAGCGTGCGTGTGAGGGCGCGGGTTAGTGTTAGCGTACGGGTCAGGATTAGGGGACGGGTGAGGGTCAGGCTTCGGGGAAGTGTTAGGGTTAGGGTTCGGGCTAGGGTTAGGGTTAGGGGACGGGGACGGTTTAGGGTCCAGGTGAGGGTACGGCAACGCTTTAGGGGGAGGGTGCGTGTGAGGGCGCGAGTTAGTGTTGGCGTACGGCTTAGGACTAGGGGACGGGTGAGGGTCAGGCTTCGGGGAAGGGTTAGGGTTAGGGTTCGGGCTAGGGTTAGGGTTAGGGGACGGGGACGGTTTAGGGTCCAGGTGAAGGTACGGCAACCCTTTAGGGGGAGCGTGCGTGTGAGGGCGCGGGTTAGTGTTAGCGTACGGCTTAGGATTAGGGGACGGGTGAGGGTCAGGCTTCGGGGAAGGGTTAGGGTTAGGGTTCGGGCTAGGGTAAGGGTTAGGGGACGGGGACGGTTTAGGGTGCAGGTGAGGGTACGGCAGCGCTTTAGGGGGAGCGTGCGTGTGAGGGCGCGTGTTAGTGTTAGCGTGCGGCTTAGGATTAGGGGACGGGTGAGGGTCAGGCTTCGGGGAAGGGTTAGGGTTAGGGTTCGGGCTAGGGTTAGGGTTAGGGGACGGGGACGGTTTAGGGTCCAGGTGATGGTACGGCAACGCTTTAGGGGAAGCGTGCGTGTGAGGGCGCTGGTTACTGTTAGCGTACGTGTTAGGATTAGGAGACGGGTGAGGGTCAGGGTTAGGGTTAGGGTTCGGTCTAGGGTTAGGGTTAGGGGATGGGGACGGTTTAGGGTCCAGGTGAGGGTACGGCAACGCTTTAGGGGGAGCGTGCGTGTGAGGGCGCGGTTTAGTGTTAGCGTACGGGTTAGGATTAGGGGACGGGTGAGGGTCAGGCTTCGGGGAAGGGTTAGGGTTAGGGTTCGGGCTAGGGTTAGGGTTAGGGGACGGGGACGGTTTACGGTCCAGGTGAGGGTACGGCAACGCTTTAGGGTGAGCGTGCGTGTGAGGGCGCGGGTTAGTGTTAGCGTACGGGTTAGGATTTGGGGACGGGTGAGGGTCAGGCTTCGGGGAAGGGTTAGGGTTAGGGTTCGGGCTAGGGTTAGGGTTAGGGGACGGGGACGGTTTAGGGTCCAGGTGAGGGTACGGCAATGCTTTAGGGGGAGGGTGCGTGTGAGGGCGCGGGTTAGTGTTGGCGTACGGGTTAGGATTAGGGGACGGGTGAGGGTCAGGCTTCGGGGAAGGTTTAGGGTTAGGGTTCGGGCTAGGGTTAGGGTTAGGGGACGGGGACGGTTTAGGGTCCAGGTGAAGGTACGGCAACCCTTTAGGGGGAGCGAGCGTGTGAGGGCGCGGGTTAGTGTTAGCGTACGGGTTAGGATTAGGGGACGGGTGAGGGTCAGGCTTCGGGGAAGGGTTAGGGTTAGGGTTCGGTCTAGGGTTAGGGTTACGGGACGGGGACGGTTTAGGGTCCAGGTGAGGGTACGGCAACGCTTTAGGGGGAGGGTGCGTGTGAGGGCGCGGGTTAGTGTTGGCGTACGGGTTAGGACTAGGGGACGGGTGAGGGTCAGGCTTCGGGGAAGGGTTAGGGTTAGGGTTCGGGCTAGGGTTAGGGTTAGGGGACGGGGACGGTTTAGGGTCCAGGTGAAGGTACGGCAACCCTTTAGGGGGAGCGTGCGTGTGAGGGCGCGGGTTAGTGTTAGCGTACGGGTTAGGATTAGGGGATGGGTGAGGGTCAGGCTTCGGGGAAGGGTTAGGGTTAGGGTTCGGGCTAGGGTTAGGGTTAGGGGACGGGGACGGTTTAGGGTCCAGGTGAGGGTACGGCAATGCTTTAGGGGGAGGGTGCGTGTGAGGGCGCGGGTTAGTGTTGGCGTACGGGTTAGGATTAGGGGACGGGTGAGGGTCAGGCTTCGGGGAAGGTTTAGGGTTAGGGTTCGGGCTAGGGTTAGGGTTAGGGGACGGGGACGGTTTAGGGTCCAGGTGAAGGTACGGCAACCCTTTAGGGGGAGCGAGCGTGTGAGGGCGCGGGTTAGTGTTAGCGTACGGGTTAGGATTAGGGGACGGGTGAGGGTCAGGCTTCGGGGAAGGGTTAGGGTTAGGGTTCGGGCTAGGGTTAGGGTTAGGGGACGGGGACGGTTTAGGGTCCAGGTGAGGGTACGGCAACGCTTTAGGGGGAGGGTGCGTGTGAGGGCGCGGGTTAGTGTTGGCGTAAGTGTTAGGTTTAGGGGACGGGTGAGGGTCAGGCTTCGGGGAAGGGTTAGGGTTAGGGTTCGGTCTAGGGTTAGGGTTAGGGGATGGGGACGGTTTAGGGTCCAGGTGAGGGTACGGCAACCCTTTAGGGGGAGCGTGCGTGTGAGGGCGCGGTTTAGTGTTAGCGTACGGGTTAGGATTAGGGGACGGGTGAGGGTCAGGCTTCGGGGAAGGGTTAGGGTTAGGGTTCGGGCTAGGGTTAGGGTTAGGGGACGGGGACGGTTTAGGGTCCAGGTGAGGGTACGGCAACGCTTTAGGGGGAGCGTGCGTGTGAGGGCGGGGGTGAGTGTTAGCGTACGGGTTAGGATTAGGGGATGGGTGAGGGTGAGGCTTCGGGGAAGGGTTAGTGTTAGGGTTCGGGCTAGGGTTAGGTTTAGGGGATGGGGACGGTTTAGGGTCCAGGTGAGGGTACGGGAACGCTTTAGGGGGAGCGTGCGTGTGAGGGCGCGGGTTAGTGTTAGCGTACGGGTTAGGATTAGGGGACGGGTGAGGGTCAGGCTTCGGGGAAGGGTTAGGGTTAGGGTTCGGGCTAGGGTTAGGGTTAGGGGACGAGGACGGTTTAGGGTCCAGGTGAGGGTACGGCAACGCTTTAGGGGGAGCGTGCGTGTGAGAGCGCGGGTTAGTGTTAGCGTACGGGTTAGGATTAGGGGACGGGAGAGGGTCAGGCTTCGGGGAAGGGTTAGGGTTAGGGTTCGGGCTAGGGTTAGGGTTAGGGGACGGGGACGGTTTAGTGTCCAGGTGAGGTTACGGCAACGCTTTAGGGGGAGCGTGCGTGTGAGGGCGCGGGTTAGTGTTAGCGTACGGGTCAGGATTAGGGGACGTGTAAGGGTCAGGCTTCGGGGAAGTGTTAGGGTTAGGGTTCGGGCTAGGGTTAGGGTAAGCGGACGGGGACGGTTTAGGGTCCAGGTGAGGGTACGGCAACGCTTTAGGGGGAGGGTGCGTGTGAGGGCGCGGGTTAGTGTTGGCGTACGGGTTAGGACTAGGGGACGGGTGAGGGTCAGGCTTCGGGGAAGGGTTAGGGTTAGGGTTCGGTCTAGGGTTAGGGTTAGGGGATGGGGACGGTTTAGGGTCCAGGTGAGGGTACGGCAACGCTTTAGGGGGAGCGTGCGTGTGAGGGCGCGGTTTAGTGTTAGCGTACGGGTTAGGATTAGGGGACGGGTGAGGGTCAGGCTTCGGGGAAGGGTTAGGGTTAGGGTTCGGGCTAGGGTTAGGGTTAGGGGACGGGGACGGTTTAGGGTCCAGGTGAGGGTACGGCAACGCTTTAGGGTGAGCGTGCGTGTGAGGGCGCGGGTTAGTGTTAGAGTACGGGTTAGGATTAGGGGACGGGTGAGGGTCAGGCTTCGGGGAAGGGTTAGGGTTAGGGTTCGGGCTAGGGTTAGGGTTAGGGGACGGGGACGGTTTAGGGTCCAGGTGAGGGTACGGCAATGCTTTAGGGGGAGGGTGCGTGTGAGGGCGCGGGTTAGTGTTGGCGTACGGGTTAGGATTAGGGGACGGGTGAGGGTCAGGCTTCGAGGAAGGTTTAGGGTTAGGGTTCGGGCTAGGGTTAGGGTTAGGGGACGGGGACGGTTTAGGGTCCAGGTGAAGGTACGGCAACCCTTTAGGGGGAGCGAGCGTGTGAGGGCGCGGGTTAGTGTTAGCGTACGGGTTAGGATTAGGGGACGGGTGAGGGTCAGGCTTCGGGGAAGGGTTAGGGTTAGGGTTCGGGCTAGGGTTAGGGTTACGGGACGGGGACGGTTTAGGGTCCAGGTGAGGGTACGGCAACGCTTTAGGGGGAGGGTGCGTGTGAGGGCGCGGGTTAGTGTTGGCGTACGGGTTAGGACTAGGGGACGGGTGAGGGTCAGGCTTCGGGGAAGGGTTAGGGTTAGGGTTCGGGCTAGGGTTAGGGTTAGGGGACGGGGACGGTTTAGGGTCCAGGTGAAGGTACGGCAACCCTTTAGGGGGAGCGTGCGTGTGAGGGCGCGGGTTAGTGTTAGCGTTCGGGTTAGGATTAGGGGACGGGTGAGGGTCAGGCTTCGGGGAAGGGTTAGGGTTAGGGTTCGGGCTAGGGTTAGGGTTAGGGGACGGGGACGGTTTAGGGTCCAGGTGAGGGTACGGCAATGCTTTAGGGGGAGGGTGCGTGTGAGGGCGCGGGTTAGTGTTGGCGTACGGGTTAGGATTAGGGGACGGGTGAGGGTCAGGCTTCGGGGAAGGTTTAGGGTTAGGGTTCGGGCTAGGGTTAGGGTTAGGGGACGGGGACGGTTTAGGGTCCAGGTGAAGGTACGGCAACCCTTTAGGGGCAGGGAGCGTGTGAGGGCGCGGGTTAGTGTTAGCGTACGGGTTAGGATTAGGGGACGGGTGAGGGTCAGGCTTCGGGGAAGGGTTAGGGTTAGGGTTCGGGCTAGGGTTAGGGTTACGGGACGGGGACGGTTTAGGGTCCAGGTGAGGGTACGGCAACGCTTTAGGGGGAGGGTGCGTGTGAGGGCGCGGGTTAGTGTTGGCGTACGGGTTAGGACTAGGGGACGGGTGAGGGTCAGGCTTCGGGGAAGGGTTAGGGTTAGGGTTCGGGCTAGGGTTAGGGTTAGGGGACGGGGACGGTTTAGGGTCCAGGTGAAGGTACGGCAACCCTTTAGGGGGAGCGTGCGTGTGAGGGCGCGGGTTAGTGTTAGCGTACGGCTTAGGATTAGGGGACGGGTGAGGGTCAGGCTTCGGGGAAGGGTTAGGGTTAGGGTTCGGGCTAGGGTAAGGGTTAGGGGACGGGGACGGTTTAGGGTGCAGGTGAGGGTACGGCAGCGCTTTAGGGGGAGCGTGCGTGTGAGGGCGCGTGTTAGTGTTAGCGTGCGGCTTAGGATTAGGGGACGGGTGAGGGTCAGGCTTCGGGGAAGGGTTAGGGTTAGGGTTCGGGCTAGGGTTAGGGTTAGGGGACGGGGACGGTTTAGGGTCCAGGTGAGGGTACGGCAACGCTTTAGGGGAAGCGTGCGTGTGAGGGCGCTGGTTACTGTTAGCGTAAGTGTTAGGATTAGGGGACGGGTGAGGGTCAGGCTTCGGGGAAGGGTTAGGGTTAGGGTTCGGTCTAGGGTTAGGGTTAGGGGATGGGGACGGTTTAGGGTCCAGGTGAGGGTACGGCAACCCTTTAGGGGGAGCGTGCGTGTGAGGGCGCGGTTTAGTGTTAGCGTACGGGTTAGGATTAGGGGACGGGTGAGGGTCAGGCTTCGGGGAAGGGTTAGGGTTAGGGTTCGGGCTAGGGTTAGGGTTAGGGGACGGGGACGGTTTAGGGTCCAGGTGAGGGTACGGCAACGCTTTAGGGGGAGCGTGCGTGTGAGGGCGGGGGTGAGTGTTAGCGTACGGGTTAGGATTAGGGGATGGGTGAGGGTGAGGCTTCGGGGAAGGGTTAGTGTTAGGGTTCGGGCTAGGGTTAGGTTTAGGGGATGGGGACGGTTTAGGGTCCAGGTGAGGGTACGGGAACGCTTTAGGGGGAGCGTGCATGTGAGGGCGCGGGTTAGTGTTAGCGTACGGGTTAGGATTAGGGGACGGGTGAGGGTCAGGCTTCGGGGAAGGGTTAGGGTTAGGGTTCGGGCTAGGGTTAGGGTTAGGGGACGAGGACGGTTTAGGGTCCAGGTGAGGGTACGGCAACGCTTTAGGGGGAGCGTGCGTGTGAGAGCGCGGGTTAGTGTTAGCGTACGGGTTAGGATTAGGGGACGGGAGAGGGTCAGGCTTCGGGGAAGGGTTAGGGTTAGGGTTCGGGCTAGGGTTAGGGTTAGGGGACGGGGACGGTTTAGTGTCCAGGTGAGGTTACGGCAACGCTTTAGGGGGAGCGTGCGTGTGAGGGCGCGGGTTAGTGTTAGCGTACGGGTCAGGATTAGGGGACGTGTAAGGGTCAGGCTTCGGGGAAGTGTTAGGGTTAGGGTTCGGGCTAGGGTTAGGGTAAGCGGACGGGGACGGTTTAGGGTCCAGGTGAGGGTACGGCAACGCTTTAGGGGGAGGGTGCGTGTGAGGGCGCGGGTTAGTGTTGGCGTACGGGTTAGGACTAGGGGACGGGTGAGGGTCAGGCTTCGGGGAAGGGTTAGGGTTAGGGTTCGGTCTAGGGTTAGGGTTCGGGGATGGGGACGGTTTAGGGTCCAGGTGAGGGTACGGCAACGCTTTAGGGGGAGCGTGCGTGTGAGGGCGCGGTTTAGTGTTAGCGTACGGGTTAGGATTAGGGGACGGGTGAGGGTCAGGCTTCGGGGAAGGGTTAGGGTTAGGGTTCGGGCTAGGGTAAGGGTTAGGGGACGGGGACGGTTTAGGGTGCAGGTGAGGGTACGGCAGCGCTTTAGGGGGAGCGTGCGTGTGAGGGCGCGTGTTAGTGTTAGCGTGCGGCTTAGGATTAGGGGACGGGTGAGGGTCAGGCTTCGGGGAAGGGTTAGGGTTAGGGTTCGGGCTAGGGTTAGGGTTAGGGGACGGGGACGGTTTAGGGTCCAGGTGAGGGTACGGCAACGCTTTAGGGGAAGCGTGCGTGTGAGGGCGCTGGTTACTGTTAGCGTAAGTGTTAGGATTAGGGGACGGGTGAGGGTCAGGCTTCGGGGAAGGGTTAGGGTTAGGGTTCGGTCTAGGGTTAGGGTTAGGGGACGGGGACGGTTTAGTGTCCAGGTGAGGTTACGGCAACGCTTTAGGGGGAGCGTGCGTGTGAGGGCGCGGGTTAGTGTTAGCGTACGGGTCAGGATTAGGGGACGTGTAAGGGTCAGGCTTCGGGGAAGTGTTAGGGTTAGGGTTCGGGCTAGGGTTAGGGTAAGCGGACGGGGACGGTTTAGGGTCCAGGTGAGGGTACGGCAACGCTTTAGGGGGAGCGTGCGTGTGAGGGTGCGGGTTAGTGTTAGCGTACGGGTTAGGATTAGGCGACGTGTGAGGGTCAGGCTTCGGGGAAGGATTAGGGTTAGGGTTCGGGCTAGGGTTAGGGTTAAGGGATGGGGACGGTTTAGGTTCCAGGTGAGGGTACGGCAACGCTTTAGGGGGAGCGTGCGTGTGAGGGCGCGGGTTAGTGTTAGCGTACGGGTTAGGATTAGGGGACGGGTGAGGGTCAGGCTTCGGGGAAGGGTTAGGGTTAGGGTTAGGGGACGGGGACGGTTTAGGGTCCAGGTGAGGGTACGGCAACGCTTTAGGGGAAGCGTGCGTGTGAGGGCGCGGGGTAGTGTTAGCGTACGGGTTAGGATTAGGGGACGGGTGAGGGTCAGGCTTCGGGGAAGGGTTAGGGTTAGGGTTCGGGCTAGGGTTAGGGTTAGGACCGGGGACGGTTTAGGGTCCAGGTGAGGGTACGGCAACGCTTTAGGGGTAGCGTGCGTGTGAGGGCGCGGGTTAGTGTTAGCGTACGGGTTAGGATTAGGGGACGGGTGAGGGTCAGGCTTCGGGGAAGGGTTAGTGTAAGGGTTCGGGCTAGGGTTAGGGTTAGGGGACGGGGATGGTTTAGGGTCCAGGTGAGGGTACGGCAACGCTTTAGGGTGAGCGTGCGTGTGAGGGCGCGGGTTAGTGTTAGCGTACGGGTTAGGATTAGGGGACGGGTGAGGGTCAGGCTTCGGGGAAGGGTTAGGGTTAGGGTTCGGGCTAGGGTTAGGGTTAGGGGACGGGGACGGTTTAGGGTCCAGGTGAGGGTACGGCAACGCTTTAGGGGGAGCGTGCATGTGAGGGCGCGGGTTAGTGTTAGCGTACGGGTTAGGATTAGGGGACGGGTGAGGGTCAGGCTTCGCGGAACGGTTAGGGTTAGGGTTTGGGCTAGGGTTAGGGTTAGCGGACGGGGACGGTTTAGGGTCCAGGTGAGGGTACGGCAACGCTTTAGGGGGAGCGTGCGTGTGAGGGCGGGGGTGAGTGTTAGCGTAATGGTTAGGATTAGGGGACGGGTGAGGGTCAGGCTTCGGGGAAGGGTTAGGGTTAGGGTTCGGGCTAGGGTTAGGTTTAGGGGATGGGGACGGTTTAGGGTCCAGGTGAGGGTACGGCAACGCTTTAGGGGGAGCGTGCGTGTGAGGGCGCGGGTTAGTGTTAGCGTACGGGTTAGGATTAGGGGACGGGTGAGGGTCATGCTTCGGGGAAGGGTTAGGTTTAGGGTTCGGGCTAGGGTTAGGGTTAGGGGACGGGGACGGTTTAGGGTCCAGGTGAGGGTACGGCAACGCTTTAGGGGGAGCGTGCGTGTGAGAGCGCGGGTTAGTGTTAGCGTACGGGTTAGGATTAGGGGACGGGAGAGGGTCAGGCTTCGGGGAAGGGTTAGGGTTAGGGTTCGGGCTAGGGTTAGGGTTAGGACCGGGGACGGTTTAGGGTCCAGGTGAGGGTACTGCAACGCTTTAGGGGGAGCGTGCGTGTGAGGGCGCGGGTTAGTGTTAGCGTACGGGTTAGGATTAGGGGACGGGTGAGGGTCAGGCTTCGGGGAAGGTTTAGGGTTAGGGTTCGGTCTAGGGTTAGGGTTAGGGGACGGGGACGGTTGAGGGTCCAGGTGAGGGTACGGCAACGCTTTAGGGGGAGCGTGCGTGTGAGGGCGCGGGTTAGTGTTAGCGTACGGGTTAGGATTAGGGGACGTGTGAGGGTCATGCTTCGGGGAAGGGTTAGGGTTAGGGTTCGGGCTAGGGTTTGGGTTAGGGGATGGGGACGGTTTAGGGTCCAGGTGAGGGTACGGCAACGCTTTAGGGGGAGCGTGCGTGTGAGGGCGCGGGTTAGTGTTAGCGCACGGGTTAGGATTAGGGGACGGGTGAGGGTCAGGCTTCAGGGAAGTGTTAGGGTTAGGGTTCGGGCTAGGGTTAGGGTTAGGACCGGGGACGGTTTAGGGTCCAGGTGAGGGTACGGCAACGCTTTAGGGGGAGCGTGCGTGTGAGGGCGCGGGTTAGTGTTAGCGTACGGGTTAGGATTAGGGGACGGGTGAGGGTCAGGTTTCGGAGAAGGGTTAGGGTTAGGGTTCGGGCTAGGGTTAGGGTTAGGGGACGGGGACGGTTTAGGGTCCAGGTGAGGGTACGGCAACGCTTTAGGGGTAGCGTGCGTGTGAGGGCGCGGGTTAGTGTTAGCGTACGGGTTAGGATTAGGGTACGGGTGAGGGTCAGGCTTCGGGGAAGGGTTAGGGTAAGGGTTCGGGCTAGGGTTAGGGTTAGGGGATGGGGACGGTTTAGGGTCCAGGTGAGGGTACGGCAACGCTTTAGGGTGAGCGTGCGTGTGAGGGCGCGGGTTAGTGTTAGCGTACGGCTTAGGATTAGGGGACCGTTGAGGGTCAGGCTTCGCGGAACGGTTAGGGTTAGGGTTCGGGCTAGGGTTAGGGTTAGGGGACGGGGACGGTTTAGGGTCCAGGTGAGGGTACGGCAACGCTTTAGGGTGAGCGTGCGTGTGAGGGCGCGGGTTAGTGTTAGCGTACGGGTTAGGATTAGGGGACCGGTGAGGGTCAGGATTCGCGGAACGGTTAGGGTTAGGGTTCGGGCTAGGGTTAGGGTTAGGGGACGGGGACGGTTTAGGGTCCAGGTGAGGGTACGGCAACGCTTTAGGGGGAGCGTGCGTGTTAGGGCGCAGGTTAGTGTTAGCGTACGGGTTAGGATTAGGGGACGGGTGAGGGTCAGGCTTCGGGGAAGTGCTAGGGTTAGGGTTTGGGCTAGGGTTAGGGTTAGGGGACGGGGACGGTTTAGGGTCCAGGTGAGGGTACGGCAACGCTTTAGGGGGAGCGTGCGTGTGAGGGCGCGCGTTAGTGTTAGCGTACGGCTTAGGATTAGGGGACCGTTGAGGATCAGGCTTCGGGGAAGGGTTAGGGTTAGGGTTCGGGCTAGGGTTAGGGTTAGGGGACGGGGACGGTTTAGGGTCCAGGTGAGGGTACGGCAACGCTTTAGGGGGAGCGTGCGTGTGAGGGCGCGGGTTAGTGTTAGCGTACGGGTTAGGATTAGGGGACGGGTGAGGGTCAGGCTTCGGGGAAGGGTTAGGGTTAGGGTTCGGGCTAGGGTTAGGGTTAGGGGACGGGGACGGTTTCGGGTCCAGGTGAGGGTACGGCAACGCTTTAGGGGGAGCGTGCGTGTGAGGGCGCGGGTTAGTGTTAGCGTACGGGTTAGGATTAGGGGACGGGTGAGGGTCAGGCTTCGGGGAAGGGTTAGGGTTAGGGTTCGGGCTAGGGGTAGGGTTAGGGGACGGGGACGGTTTAGGGTCCAGGTGAGGGTACGGCAACGCTTTAGGGGGAGCGTGCGTGTGAGGGCGTGGGCTAGTGTTAGCGTACGGGTTAGGATTAGGGGACGGGTGAGGGTTAGGCTTCGGGGAAGTGTTAGGGTTAGGGTTCGGGCTAGGGTTAGGGTTAGGGGACCGGGACGGTTTAGGGTCCAGGTGAGGGTACGGCAACGCTTTAGGGGGAGCGTGCATGTGAGGGCGCGGGTTAGTGTTAGCGTACGGGTTAGGATTAGGGGACGGGTGAGGGTCAGGCTTCGGGGAAGGGTTAGGGTTAGGGTTCGGGCTAGGGTTAGGGTTAGGGGACGGGGACGGTTTAGGGTCCAGGTGAGGGTACGGCAACGCTTTAGGGGGAGCGTGCGTGTGAGGGCGCGGGATAGTGTTGGCGTACGGGTTAGGATTAGGGGACGGGTGAGGGTCACGCTTCGGGGAAGGTTTAGGGTTAGGGTTCGGGCTAGGGTTAGGGTTAGGGGACGGGGACGGTTTAGGGTCCAGGTGAAGGTACGGCAACCCTTTAGGGGGAGCGTGCGTGTGAGGGCGCGGGTTAGTGTTAGCGTACGGCTTAGGATTAGGGGACGGGTGAGGGTCAGGCTTCGGGGAAGGGTTAGGGTTAGGGTTCGGGCTAGGGTAAGGGTTAGGGGACGGGGACGGTTTAGGGTGCAGGTGAGGGTACGGCAGCGCTTTAGGGGGAGCGTGCGTGTGAGGGCGCGTGTTAGTGTTAGCGTGCGGCTTAGGATTAGGGGACGGGTGAGGGTCAGGCTTCGGGGAAGGGTTAGGGTTAGGGTTCGGGCTAGGGTTAGGGTTAGGGGACGGGGACGGTTTAGGGTCCAGGTGAGGGTACGGCAACGCTTTAGGGGAAGCGTGCGTGTGAGGGCGCTGGTTACTGTTAGCGTAAGTGTTAGGATTAGGGGACGGGTGAGGGTCAGGCTTCGGGGAAGGGTTAGGGTTAGGGTTCGGTCTAGGGTTAGGGTTAGGGGATGGGGACGGTTTAGGGTCCAGGTGAGGGTACGGCAACCCTTTAGGGGGAGCGTGCGTGTGAGGGCGCGGTTTAGTGTTAGCGTACGGGTTAGGATTAGGGGACGGGTGAGGGTCAGGCTTCGGGGAAGGGTTAGGGTTAGGGTTCGGGCTAGGGTTAGGGTTAGGGGACGGGGACGGTTTAGGGTCCAGGTGAGGGTACGGCAACGCTTTAGGGGGAGCGTGCGTGTGAGGGCGGGGGTGAGTGTTAGCGTACGGGTTAGGATTAGGGGATGGGTGAGGGTGAGGCTTCGGGGAAGGGTTAGTGTTAGGGTTCGGGCTAGGGTTAGGTTTAGGGGATGGGGACGGTTTAGGGTCCAGGTGAGGGTACGGGAACGCTTTAGGGGGAGCGTGCATGTGAGGGCGCGGGTTAGTGTTAGCGTACGGGTTAGGATTAGGGGACGGGTGAGGGTCAGGCTTCGGGGAAGGGTTAGGGTTAGGGTTCGGGCTAGGGTTAGGGTTAGGGGACGAGGACGGTTTAGGGTCCAGGTGAGGGTACGGCAACGCTTTAGGGGGAGCGTGCGTGTGAGAGCGCGGGTTAGTGTTAGCGTACGGGTTAGGATTAGGGGACGGGAGAGGGTCAGGCTTCGGGGAAGGGTTAGGGTTAGGGTTCGGGCTAGGGTTAGGGTTAGGGGACGGGGACGGTTTAGTGTCCAGGTGAGGTTACGGCAACGCTTTAGGGGGAGCGTGCGTGTGAGGGCGCGGGTTAGTGTTAGCGTACGGGTCAGGATTAGGGGACGTGTAAGGGTCAGGCTTCGGGGAAGTGTTAGGGTTAGGGTTCGGGCTAGGGTTAGGGTAAGCGGACGGGGACGGTTTAGGGTCCAGGTGAGGGTACGGCAACGCTTTAGGGGGAGGGTGCGTGTGAGGGCGCGGGTTAGTGTTGGCGTACGGGTTAGGACTAGGGGACGGGTGAGGGTCAGGCTTCGGGGAAGGGTTAGGGTTAGGGTTCGGTCTAGGGTTAGGGTTCGGGGATGGGGACGGTTTAGGGTCCAGGTGAGGGTACGGCAACGCTTTAGGGGGAGCGTGCGTGTGAGGGCGCGGTTTAGTGTTAGCGTACGGGTTAGGATTAGGGGACGGGTGAGGGTCAGGCTTCGGGGAAGGGTTAGGGTTAGGGTTCGGGCTAGGGTAAGGGTTAGGGGACGGGGACGGTTTAGGGTGCAGGTGAGGGTACGGCAGCGCTTTAGGGGGAGCGTGCGTGTGAGGGCGCGTGTTAGTGTTAGCGTGCGGCTTAGGATTAGGGGACGGGTGAGGGTCAGGCTTCGGGGAAGGGTTAGGGATAGGGTTCGGGCTAGGGTTAGGGTTAGGGGACGGGGACGGTTTAGGGTCCAGGTGAGGGTACGGCAACGCTTTAGGGGAAGCGTTCGTGTGAGGGCGCTGGTTACTGTTAGCGTAAGTGTTAGGATTAGGGGACGGGTGAGGGTCAGGCTTCGGGGAAGGGTTAGGGTTAGGGTTCGGTCTAGGGTTAGGGTTAGGGGACGGGGACGGTTTAGTGTCCAGGTGAGGTTACGGCAACGCTTTAGGGGGAGCGTGCGTGTGAGGGCGCGGGTTAGTGTTAGCGTACGGGTCAGGATTAGGGGACGTGTAAGGGTCAGGCTTCGGGGAAGTGTTAGGGTTAGGGTTCGGGCTAGGGTTAGGGTAAGCGGACGGGGACGGTTTAGGGTCCAGGTGAGGGTACGGCAACGCTTTAGGGGGAGCGTGCGTGTGAGGGTGCGGGTTAGTGTTAGCGTACGGGTTAGGATTAGGCGACGTGTGAGGGTCAGGCTTCGGGGAAGGATTAGGGTTAGGGTTCGGGCTAGGGTTAGGGTTAAGGGATGGGGACGGTTTAGGTTCCAGGTGAGGGTACGGCAACGCTTTAGGGGGAGCGTGCGTGTGAGGGCGCGGGTTAGTGTTAGCGTACGGGTTAGGATTAGGGGACGGGTGAGGGTCAGGCTTCGGGGAAGGGTTAGGGTTAGGGTTAGGGGACGGGGACGGTTTAGGGTCCAGGTGAGGGTACGGCAACGCTTTAGGGGAAGCGTGCGTGTGAGGGCGCGGGGTAGTGTTAGCGTACGGGTTAGGATTAGGGGACGGGTGAGGGTCAGGCTTCGGGGAAGGGTTAGGGTTAGGGTTCGGGCTAGGGTTAGGGTTAGGACCGGGGACGGTTTAGGGTCCAGGTGAGGGTACGGCAACGCTTTAGGGGTAGCGTGCGTGTGAGGGCGCGGGTTAGTGTTAGCGTACGGGTTAGGATTAGGGGACGGGTGAGGGTCAGGCTTCGGGGAAGGGTTAGTGTAAGGGTTCGGGCTAGGGTTAGGGTTAGGGGACGGGGATGGTTTAGGGTCCAGGTGAGGGTACGGCAACGCTTTAGGGTGAGCGTGCGTGTGAGGGCGCGGGTTAGTGTTAGCGTACGGGTTAGGATTAGGGGACGGGTGAGGGTCAGGCTTCGGGGAAGGGTTAGGGTTAGGGTTCGGGCTAGGGTTAGGGTTAGGGGACGGGGACGGTTTAGGGTCCAGGTGAGGGTACGGCAACGCTTTAGGGGGAGCGTGCATGTGAGGGCGCGGGTTAGTGTTAGCGTACGGGTTAGGATTAGGGGACGGGTGAGGGTCAGGCTTCGCGGAACGGTTAGGGTTAGGGTTTGGGCTAGGGTTAGGGTTAGCGGACGGGGACGGTTTAGGGTCCAGGTGAGGGTACGGCAACGCTTTAGGGGGAGCGTGCGTGTGAGGGCGGGGGTGAGTGTTAGCGTAATGGTTAGGATTAGGGGACGGGTGAGGGTCAGGCTTCGGGGAAGGGTTAGGGTTAGGGTTCGGGCTAGGGTTAGGTTTAGGGGATGGGGACGGTTTAGGGTCCAGGTGAGGGTACGGCAACGCTTTAGGGGGAGCGTGCGTGTGAGGGCGCGGGTTAGTGTTAGCGTACGGGTTAGGATTAGGGGACGGGTGAGGGTCATGCTTCGGGGAAGGGTTAGGTTTAGGGTTCGGGCTAGGGTTAGGGTTAGGGGACGGGGACGGTTTAGGGTCCAGGTGAGGGTACGGCAACGCTTTAGGGGGAGCGTGCGTGTGAGAGCGCGGGTTAGTGTTAGCGTACGGGTTAGGATTAGGGGACGGGAGAGGGTCAGGCTTCGGGGAAGGGTTAGGGTTAGGGTTCGGGCTAGGGTTAGGGTTAGGACCGGGGACGGTTTAGGGTCCAGGTGAGGGTACTGCAACGCTTTAGGGGGAGCGTGCGTGTGAGGGCGCGGGTTAGTGTTAGCGTACGGGTTAGGATTAGGGGACGGGTGAGGGTCAGGCTTCGGGGAAGGTTTAGGGTTAGGGTTCGGTCTAGGGTTAGGGTTAGGGGACGGGGACGGTTGAGGGTCCAGGTGAGGGTACGGCAACGCTTTAGGGGGAGCGTGCGTGTGAGGGCGCGGGTTAGTGTTAGCGTACGGGTTAGGATTAGGGGACGTGTGAGGGTCATGCTTCGGGGAAGGGTTAGGGTTAGGGTTCGGGCTAAGGTTAGGGTTAGGGGATGGGGACGGTTTAGGGTCCAGGTGAGGGTACGGCAACGCTTTAGGGGGAGCGTGCGTGTGAGGGCGCGGGTTAGTGTTAGCGCACGGGTTAGGATTAGGGGACGGGTGAGGGTCAGGCTTCAGGGAAGTGTTAGGGTTAGGGTTCGGGCTAGGGTTAGGGTTAGGACCGGGGACGGTTTAGGGTCCAGGTGAGGGTACGGCAACGCTTTAGGGGGAGCGTGCGTGTGAGGGCGCGGGTTAGTGTTAGCGTACGGGTTAGGATTAGGGGACGGGTGAGGGTCAGGTTTCGGAGAAGGGTTAGGGTTAGGGTTCGGGCTAGGGTTAGGGTTAGGGGACGGGAACGGTTTAGGGTCCAGGTGAGGGTACGGCAACGCTTTAGGGGTAGCGTGCGTGTGAGGGCGCGGGTTAGTGTTAGCGTACGGGTTAGGATTAGGGTACGGGTGAGGGTCAGGCTTCGGGGAAGGGTTAGGGTAAGGGTTCGGGCTAGGGTTAGGGTTAGGGGATGGGGACGGTTTAGGGTCCAGGTGAGGGTACGGCAACGCTTTAGGGTGAGCGTGCGTGTGAGGGCGCGGGTTAGTGTTAGCGTACGGCTTAGGATTAGGGGACCGTTGAGGGTCAGGCTTCGCGGAACGGTTAGGGTTAGGGTTCGGGCTAGGGTTAGGGTTAGGGGACGGGGACGGTTTAGGGTCCAGGTGAGGGTACGGCAACGCTTTAGGGTGAGCGTGCGTGTGAGGGCGCGGGTTAGTGTTAGCGTACGGGTTAGGATTAGGGGACCGGTGAGGGTCAGGATTCGCGGAACGGTTAGGGTTAGGGTTCGGGCTAGGGTTAGGGTTAGGGGACGGGGACGGTTTAGGGTCCAGGTGAGGGTACGGCAACGCTTTAGGGGGAGCGTGCGTGTTAGGGCGCAGGTTAGTGTTAGCGTACGGGTTAGGATTAGGGGACGGGTGAGGGTCAGGCTTCGGGGAAGTGCTAGGGTTAGGGTTTGGGCTAGGGTTAGGGTTAGGGGACGGGGACGGTTTAGGGTCCAGGTGAGGGTACGGCAACGCTTTAGGGGGAGCGTGCGTGTGAGGGCGCGCGTTAGTGTTAGCGTACGGCTTAGGATTAGGGGACCGTTGAGGATCAGGCTTCGGGGAAGGGTTAGGGTTAGGGTTCGGGCTAGGGTTAGGGTTAGGGGACGGGGACGGTTTAGGGTCCAGGTGAGGGTACGGCAACGCTTTAGGGGGAGCGTGCGTGTGAGGGCGCGGGTTAGTGTTAGCGTACGGGTTAGGATTAGGGGACGGGTGAGGGTCAGGCTTCGGGGAAGGGTTAGGGTTAGGGTTCGGGCTAGGGTTAGGGTTAGGGGACGGGGACGGTTTCGGGTCCAGGTGAGGGTACGGCAACGCTTTAGGGGGAGCGTGCGTGTGAGGGCGCGGGTTAGTGTTAGCGTACGGGTTAGGATTAGGGGACGGGTGAGGGTCAGGCTTCGGGGAAGGGTTAGGGTTAGGGTTCGGGCTAGGGTTAGGGTTAGGGGACGGGGACGGTTTAGGGTCCAGGTGAGGGTACAGCAACGCTTTAGGGGGAGCGTGCCTCTGAGGGCGTGGGTTAGTGTTAGCGTACGGGTTAGGATTAGGGGACGGTTGAGGGTCAGGCTTCGGGGAAGGGTTAGGGTTAGGGTTCGGGCTAGGGTTAGGGTTAGGGGACGGGGACGGTTTAGGGTCCAGGTGAGGGTACGGCAACGCTTTAGGGGGATCGTGCGTGTGAGGGCGCGGTTTTGTGTTAACGTACGGGTTAGGATTAGGGAACGGGTGAGGGTCAGGCTTCGGGGAAGGGTTAGGGTTAAGGTTCGGCTAGGGTTAGGGTTAGGGGACGGGGACGGTTTAGGGTCCAGGTGAGGGTACGGCAACACTTTAGGGGGAGCGTGCGTGTGAGGGCGCGGGTTAGTGTTAGCGTACGGGTTAGGATTAGGGGACGGGTGAGGGTCAGGCTTCGGGGAAGGGTTAGGGTTAGGGTTCGGGCTAGGGTTAGGGTTAGGGGACGGGGACGGTTTAGGGTCCAGGTGAGGGTACGGCAACGCTTTAGGGGGAGCGTGCGTGTTAGGGCGCAGGTTAGTGTTAGCGTATGGGTTAGGATTAGGGGACGGGTGAGGGTCAGGCTTCGGGGAAGTGCTAGGGTTAGGGTTTGGGCTAGGGTTAGGGTTAGGGGACGGGGACGGTTTAGGGTCCAGGTGAGGGTACGGCAACGCTTTAGGGGGAGCGTGCGTGTGAGGGCGCGCGTTAGTGTTAGCGTACGGCTTAGGATTAGGGGACCGTTGAGGGTCAGGCTTCGGGGAAGGGTTAGGGTTAGGGTTCGGGCTAGGGTTAGGGTTAGGGGACGGGGACGGTTTAGGGTCCAGGTGAGGGTACGGCAACGCTTTAGGGGGAGCGTGCGTGTGAGGGCGGGGGTGAGTGTTAGCGTAATGGTTAGGATTAGGGGACGGGTGAGGGTCAGGCTTCGGGGAAGGGTTAGGGTTAGGGTTCGGGCTAGGGTTAGGTTTAGGGGATGGGGACGGTTTAGGGTCCAGGTGAGGGTACGGCAACGCTTTAGAGGGAGCGTGCGTGTGAGGGCGCGGGTTAGTGTTAGCGTACGGGTTAGGAATAGGGGACGGGTGAGGGTCAGGCTTCGGGGAAGGGTTAGGTTTAGGGTTCGGGCTAGGGTTAGGGTTAGGGGACGGGGACGGTTTAGGGTCCAGGTGAGGGTACGGCAACCCTTTAGGGGGAGCGTGCGTGTGAGAGCGCGGGTTAGTGTTAGCGTACGGGTTAGGATTAGGGGACGGGAGAGGGTCAGGCTTCGGGGAAGGGTTAGGGTTAGGGTTCGGGCTAGGGTTAGGGTTAGGACCGGGGACGGTTTAGGGTCCAGGTGAGGGTACTGCAACGCTTTAGGGGGAGCGTGCGTGTGAGGGCGCGGGTTAGTGTTAACGCACGGGTTAGGATTAGGGGACGGGTGAGGGTCAGGCTTCAGGGAAGTGTTAGGGTTAGGGTTCGGGCTAGGGTTAGGGTTAGGACCGGGGACGGTTTAGGTTCCAGGTGAGGGTACGGCAACGCTTTAGGGGGAGCGTGCGTGTGAGGGCGCGGGTTAGTGTTAGCGTACGGGTTAGGATTAGGGGACGGGTGAGGGTCAGGCTTCGGAGAAGGGTTAGGGTTAGGGTTCGGGCTAGGGTTAGGGTTAGGGGACGGGGACGGTTTAGGGTCCAGGTGAGGGTACGGCAACGCTTTAGGGGTAGCGTGCGTGTGAGGGCGCGGGTTAGTGTTAGCGTACGGGTTAGGATTAGGGTACGGGTGAGGGTCAGGCTTCGGGGAAGGGTTAGGGTAAGGGTTCGGGCTAGGGTTAGGGTTAGGGGATGGGGACGGTTTAGGGTCCAGGTGAGGGTACGGCAACGCTTTAGGGTGAGCGTGCGTGTGAGGGCGCGGGTTAGTGTTAGCGTACGGCTTAGGATTAGGGGACCGTTGAGGGTCAGGCTTCGCGGAACGGTTAGGGTTAGGGTTCGGGCTAGGGTTAGGGTTAGGGGACGGGGACGGTTTAGGGTCCAGGTGAGGGTACGGCAACGCTTTAGGGTGAGCGTGCGTGTGAGGGCGCGGGTTAGTGTTAGCGTACGGGTTAGGATTAGGGGACCGGTGAGGGTCAGGATTCGCGGAACGGTTAGGGTTAGGGTTCGGGCTAGGGTTAGGGTTAGGGGACGGGGACGGTTTAGGGTCCAGGTGAGGGTACGGCAACGCTTTAGGGGGAGCGTGCGTGTTAGGGCGCACGTTAGTGTTAGCGTACGGGTTAGGATTAGGGGACGGGTGAGGGTCAGGCTTCGGGGAAGTGCTAGGGTTAGGGTTTGGGCTAGGGTTAGGGTTAGGGGACGGGGACGGTTTAGGGTCCAGGTGAGGGTACGGCAACGCTTTAGGGGGAGCGTGCGTGTGAGGGCGCGCGTTAGTGTTAGCGTACGGCTTAGGATTAGGGGACCGTTGAGGGTCAGGCTTCGGGGAAGGGTTAGGGTTAGGGTTCGGGCTAGGGTTAGGGTTAGGGGACGGGGACGGTTTAGGGTCCAGGTGAGGGTACGGCAACGCTTTAGGGGGAGCGTGCGTGTGAGGGCGGGGGTGAGTGTTAGCGTACGGGTTAGGATTAGGGGATGGGTGAGGGTGAGGCTTCGGGGAAGGGTTAGGGTTAGGGTTCGGGCTAGGGTTAGGGTTAGGACCGGGGACGGTTTAGGGTCCAGGTGAGGGTACTGCAACGCTTTAGGGGGAGCGTGCGTGTGAGGGCGCGGGTTAGTGTTAGCGTACGGGTTAGGATTAGGGGACGGGTGAGGGTCAGGCTTCGGGGAAGGTTTAGGGTTAGGGTTCGGTCTAGGGTTAGGGTTAGGGGACGGGGACGGTTGAGGGTCCAGGTGAGGGTACGGCAACGCTTTAGGGGGAGCGTGCGTGTGAGGGCGCGGGTTAGTGTTAGCGTACGGGTTAGGATTAGGGGACGTGTGAGGGTCATGCTTCGGGGAAGGGTTAGGGTTAGGGTTCGGGCTAGGGTTAGGGTTAGGGGATGGGGACGGTTTAGGGTCCAGGTGAGGGTACGGCAACGCTTTAGGGGGAGCGTGCGTGTGAGGGCGCGGGTTAGTGTTAGCGCACGGGTTAGGATTAGGGGACGGGTGAGGGTCAGGCTTCAGGGAAGTGTTAGGGTTAGGGTTCGGGCTAGGGTTAGGGTTAGGACCGGGGACGGTTTAGGGTCCAGGTGAGGGTACGGCAACGCTTTAGGGGGAGCGTGCGTGTGAGGGCGCGGGTTAGTGTTAGCGTACGGGTTAGGATTAGGGGACGGGTGAGGGTCAGGTTTCGGAGAAGGTTTAGGGTTAGGGTTCGGGCTAGGGTTAGGGTTAGGGGACGGGGACGGTTTAGGGTCCAGGTGAGGGTACGGCAACGCTTTAGGGGTAGCGTGCGTGTGAGGGCGCGGGTTAGTGTTAGCGTACGGGTTAGGATTAGGGTACGGGTGAGGGTCAGGCTTCGGGGAAGGGTTAGGGTAAGGGTTCGGGCTAGGGTTAGGGTTAGGGGATGGGGACGGTTTAGGGTCCAGGTGAGGGTACGGCAACGCTTTAGGGTGAGCGTGCGTGTGAGGGCGCGGGTTAGTGTTAGCGTACGGCTTAGGATTAGGGGACCGTTGAGGGTCAGGCTTCGCGGAACGGTTAGGGTTAGGGTTCGGGCTAGGGTTAGGGTTAGGGGACGGGGACGGTTTAGGGTCCAGGTGAGGGTACGGCAACGCTTTAGGGTGAGCGTGCGTGTGAGGGCGCGGGTTAGTGTTAGCGTACGGGTTAGGATTAGGGGACCGGTGAGGGTCAGGATTCGCGGAACGGTTAGGGTTAGGGTTCGGGCTAGGGTTAGGGTTAGGGGACGGGGACGGTTTAGGGTCCAGGTGAGGGTACGGCAACGCTTTAGGGGGAGCGTGCGTGTTAGGGCGCAGGTTAGTGTTAGCGTACGGGTTAGGATTAGGGGACGGGTGAGGGTCAGGCTTCGGGGAAGTGCTAGGGTTAGGGTTTGGGCTAGGGTTAGGGTTAGGGGACGGGGACGGTTTAGGGTCCAGGTGAGGGTACGGCAACGCTTTAGGGGGAGCGTGCGTGTGAGGGCGCGCGTTAGTGTTAGCGTACGGCTTAGGATTAGGGGACCGTTGAGGATCAGGCTTCGGGGAAGGGTTAGGGTTAGGGTTCGGGCTAGGGTTAGGGTTAGGGGACGGGGACGGTTTAGGGTCCAGGTGAGGGTACGGCAACGCTTTAGGGGGAGCGTGCGTGTGAGGGCGCGGGTTAGTGTTAGCGTACGGGTTAGGATTAGGGGACGGGTGAGGGTCAGGCTTCGGGGAAGGGTTAGGGTTAGGGTTCGGGCTAGGGTTAGGGTTAGGGGACGGGGACGGTTTCGGGTCCAGGTGAGGGTACGGCAACGCTTTAGGGGGAGCGTGCGTGTGAGGGCGCGGGTTAGTGTTAGCGTACGGGTTAGGATTAGGGGACGGGTGAGGGTCAGGCTTCGGGGAAGGGTTAGGGTTAGGGTTCGGGCTAGGGGTAGGGTTAGGGGACGGGGACGGTTTAGGGTCCAGGTGAGGGTACGGCAACGCTTTAGGGGGAGCGTGCGTGTGAGGGCGTGGGCTAGTGTTAGCGTACGGGTTAGGATTAGGGGACGGGTGAGGGTTAGGCTTCGGGGAAGTGTTAGGGTTAGGGTTCGGGCTAGGGTTAGGGTTAGGGGACCGGGACGGTTTAGGGTCCAGGTGAGGGTACGGCAACGCTTTAGGGGGAGCGTGCATGTGAGGGCGCGGGTTAGTGTTAGCGTACGGGTTAGGATTAGGGGACGGGTGAGGGTCAGGCTTCGGGGAAGGGTTAGGGTTAGGGTTCGGGCTAGGGTTAGGGTTAGGGGACGGGGACGGTTTAGGGTCCAGGTGAGGGTACGGCAACGCTTTAGGGGGAGCGTGCGTGTGAGGGCGCGGGATAGTGTTGGCGTACGGGTTAGGATTAGGGGACGGGTGAGGGTCACGCTTCGGGGAAGGTTTAGGGTTAGGGTTCGGGCTAGGGTTAGGGTTAGGGGACGGGGACGGTTTAGGGTCCAGGTGAGGGTACAGCAACGCTTTAGGGGGAGCGTGCCTCTGAGGGCGTGGGTTAGTGTTAGCGTACGGGTTAGGATTAGGGGACGGGTGAGGGTCAGGCTTCGAGGAAGGTTTAGGGTTAGGGTTCGGGCTAGGGTTAGGGTTAGGGGACGGGGACGGTTTAGGGTCCAGGTGAAGGTACGGCAACCCTTTAGGGGGAGCGAGCGTGTGAGGGCGCGGGTTAGTGTTAGCGTACGGGTTAGGATTAGGGGACGGGTGAGGGTCAGGCTTCGGGGAAGGGTTAGGGTTAGGGTTCGGCTAGGGTTAGGGTTAGGGGACGGGGACGGTTTAGGGTCCAGGTGAGGGTACGGCAACACTTTAGGGGGAGCGTGCGTGTGAGGGCGCGGGTTAGTGTTAGCGTACGGGTTAGGATTAGGGGACGGGTGAGGGTCAGGCTTCGGGGAAGGGTTAGGGTTAGGGTTCGGGCTAGGGTTAGGGTTAGGGGACGGGGACGGTTTAGGGTCCAGGTGAGGGTACGGCAACGCTTTAGGGGGAGCGTGCGTGTTAGGGCGCAGGTTAGTGTTAGCGTACGGGTTAGGATTAGGGGACGGGTGAGGGTCAGGCTTCGGGGAAGTGCTAGGGTTAGGGTTTGGGCTAGGGTTAGGGTTAGGGGACGGGGACGGTTTAGGGTCCAGGTGAGGGTACGGCAACGCTTTAGGGGGAGCGTGCGTGTGAGGGCGCGCGTTAGTGTTAGCGTACGGCTTAGGATTAGGGGACCGTTGAGGGTCAGGCTTCGGGGAAGGGTTAGGGTTAGGGTTCGGGCTAGGGTTAGGGTTAGGGGACGGGGACGGTTTAGGGTCCAGGTGAGGGTACGGCAACGCTTTAGGGGGAGCGTGCGTGTGAGGGCGGGGGTGAGTGTTAGCGTAATGGTTAGGATTAGGGGACGGGTGAGGGTCAGGCTTCGGGGAAGGGTTAGGGTTAGGGTTCGGGCTAGGGTTAGGTTTAGGGGATGGGGACGGTTTAGGGTCCAGGTGAGGGTACGGCAACGCTTTAGGGGGAGCGTGCGTGTGAGGGCGCGGGTTAGTGTTAGCGTACGGGTTAGGATTAGGGGACGGGTGAGGGTCAGGCTTCGGGGAAGGGTTAGGTTTAGGGTTCGGGCTAGGGTTAGGGTTAGGGGACGGGGACGGTTTAGGGTCCAGGTGAGGGTACGGCAACGCTTTAGGGGGAGCGTGCGTGTGAGAGCGCGGGTTAGTGTTAGCGTACGGGTTAGGATTAGGGGACGGGAGAGGGTCAGGCTTCGGGGAAGGGTTAGGGTTAGGGTTCGGGCTAGGGTTAGGGTTAGGACCGGGGACGGTTTAGGGTCCAGGTGAGGGTACTGCAACGCTTTAGGGGGAGCGTGCGTGTGAGGGCGCGGGTTAGTGTTAGCGTACGGGTTAGGATTAGGGGACGGGTGAGGGTCAGGCTTCGGGGAAGGTTTAGGGTTAGGGTTCGGTCTAGGGTTAGGGTTAGGGGACGGGGACGGTTGAGGGTCCAGGTGAGGGTACGGCAACGCTTTAGGGGGAGCGTGCGTGTGAGGGCGCGGGTTAGTGTTAGCGTACGGGTTAGGATTAGGGGACGTGTGAGGGTCATGCTTCAGGGAAGGGTTAGGGTTAGGGTTCGGGCTAGGGTTAGGGTTAGGGGATGGGGACGGTTTAGGGTCCAGGTGAGGGTACGGCAACGCTTTAGGGGGAGCGTGCGTGTGAGGGCGCGGGTTAGTGTTAACGCACGGGTTAGGATTAGGGGACGGGTGAGGGTCAGGCTTCAGGGAAGTGTTAGGGTTAGGGTTCGGGCTAGGGTTAGGGTTAGGACCGGGGACGGTTTAGGGTCCAGGTGAGGGTACGGCAACGCTTTAGGGGGAGCGTGCGTGTGAGGGCGCGGGTTAGTGTTAGCGTACGGGTTAGGATTAGGGGACGGGTGAGGGTCAGGCTTCGGAGAAGGGTTAGGGTTAGGGTTCGGGCTAGGGTTAGGGTTAGGGGACGGGGACGGTTTAGGGTCCAGGTGAGGGTACGGCAACGCTTTAGGGGTAGCGTGCGTGTGAGGGCGCGGGTTAGTGTTAGCGTACGGGTTAGGATTAGGGTACGGGTGAGGGTCAGGCTTCGGGGAAGGGTTAGGGTAAGGGTTCGGGCTAGGGTTAGGGTTAGGGGATGGGGACGGTTTAGGGTCCAGGTGAGGGTACGGCAACGCTTTAGGGTGAGCGTGCGTGTGAGGGCGCGGGTTAGTGTTAGCGTACGGCTTAGGATTAGGGGACCGTTGAGGGTCAGGCTTCGCGGAACCGTTAGGGTTAGGGTTCGGGCTAGGGTTAGGGTTAGGGGACGGGGACGGTTTAGGGTCCAGGTGAGGGTACGGCAACGCTTTAGGGTGAGCGTGCGTGTGAGGGCGCGGGTTAGTGTTAGCGTACGGGTTAGGATTAGGGGACCGGTGAGGGTCAGGATTCGCGGAACGGTTAGGGTTAGGGTTCGGGCTAGGGTTAGGGTTAGGGGACGGGGACGGTTTAGGGTCCAGGTGAGGGTACTGCAACGCTTTAGGGGGAGCGTGCGTGTTAGGGCGCACGTTAGTGTTAGCGTACGGGTTAGGATTAGGGGACGGGTGAGGGTCAGGCTTCGGGGAAGTGCTAGGGTTAGGGTTTGGGCTAGGGTTAGGGTTAGGGGACGGGGACGGTTTACGGTCCAGGTGAGGGTACGGCAACGCTTTAGGGGGAGCGTGCGTGTGAGGGCGCGGGTTAGTGTTAGCGTACGGGTTAGGATTAGGGGACGGGTGAGGGTCAGGCTTCGGGGAAGGGTTAGGGTTAGGGTTCGGGCTAGGGTTAGGGTTAGGGGACGGGGACGGTTTAGGGTCCAGGTGAGGGTACGGCAACGCTTTAGGGGGAGCGTGCGTGTGAGGGCGCGGGATAGTGTTGGCGTACGGGTTAGGATTAGGGGACGGGTGAGGGTCACGCTTCGGGGAAGGGTTAGGGTTAGGGTTCGGGCTAGGGTTAGGGTTAGGGGACGGGGACGGTTTAGGGTCCAGGTGAGGGTATGGCAACGCTTTAGGGGGAGCGTGCGTGTGAGGGCACGGGTTAGTGTTACCGTACGGGTTAGGATTAGGGGACGGGTGAGGGTCAGGCTTCGGGGAAGGGTTAGGGTTTGGGTTCGGGCTAGGGTTAGGGTTAGGGGACGGGGACGGTTTAGGGTCCAGGTGAGGGTACAGCAACGCTTTATGGGGAGCGTGCGTCTGAGGGCGTGGGTTAGTGTTAGCGTACGGGTTAGGATTAGGGGACGGGTGAGGGTCAGGCTTCGGGGAAGGGTTAGGGTTAGGGTTCGGGCTAGGGTTAGGGTTAGGGGACGGGGACGGTTTAGGGTCCAGGTGAGTGTACGGCAACGCTTTAGGGGGATCGTGCGTGTGAGGGCGCGGTTTTGTGTTAATGTACGGGTTAGGATTAGGGGACGGGTGAGGGTCAGGCTTCGGGGAAGGGTTAGGGTTAAGGTTCGGCTAGGGTTAGGGTTAGGGGACGGGGACGGTTTAGGGTCCAGGTGAGGGTACGGCAACACTTTAGGGGGAGCGTGCGTGTGAGGGCGCGGGTTAGTGTTAGCGTACGGGTTAGGATTAGGGGACGGGTGAGGGTCAGGCTTCGGGGAAGGGTTAGGGTTAGGGTTCGGGCTAGGGTTAGGGTTAGGGGACGGGGACGGTTTATGTTCCAGGTGAGGGTACGGCAACGCTTTAGGGGGAGCGTGCGTGTGAGGGCGCGGGTTAGTGTTAGCGTACGGGTTAGGATTAGGGGACGGGTGAGGGTCAGGCTTCGCGGAACGGTTAGGGTTAGGGTTCGGGCTAGGGTTAGGGTTAGGGGACGGGGACGGTTTAGGGTCCAGGTGAGGGTACGGCAACGCTTTAGGGGGAGCGTGCGTGTTAGGGCGCAGGTTAGTGTTAGCGTACGGGTTAGGATTAGGGGACGGGTGAGGGTCAGGCTTCGGGGAAGTGCTAGTGTTAGGGTTTGGGCTAGGGTTAGGGTTAGGGGACGGGGACGGTTTAGGGTCCAGGTGAGGGTACGGCAACGCTTTAGGGGGAGCGTGCGTGTGAGGGCGCGCGTTAGTGTTAGCGTACGGCTTAGGATTACGGGACCGTTGAGGGTCAGGCTTCGGGGAAGGGTTAGGGTTAGGGTTCCGGCTAGGGTTAGGGTTAGGGGACAGGGACGGTTTAGGGTCCAGGTGAGGGTACGGCAACGCTTTAGGGGGAGCGTGCGTGTGAGGGCGGGGGTGAGTGTTAGCGTACGGGTTAGGATTAGGGGATGGGTGAGGGTGAGGCTTCAGGGAAGGGTTAGTGTTAGGGTTCGGGGTAGGGTTAGGTTTAGGGGATGGGGACGGTTTAGGGTCTAGGTGAGGGTACGGCAACGCTTTAGGGGGAGCGTGCGTGTGAGGGCGCGGGTTAGTGTTAGCGTACGGGTTAGGATTAGGGGACGGGTGAGGATCAGGCTTCGGGGAAGGGTTAGGGTTAGGGTTCGGGCTAGGGTTAGGGTTAGGGGACGGGGACGGTTTAGGGTCCAGGTGAGGTTACGGCAACGCTTTAGGGGGAGCGTGCGTGTGAGAGCGCGGGTTAGTGTTAGCGTACGGGTTAGGATTAGGGGACGGGAGAGGGTCAGGCTTCGGGGAAGGGTTAGGGTTAGGGTTCGGGCTAGGGTTAGGGTTAGGGGACGGGGACGGTTTAGGGTCCAGGTGAGGGTACGGCAACGCTTTAGGGGGAGCGTGCGTGTGAGGGCGCGGGATAGTGTTGGCGTACGGGTTAGGATTAGGGGACGGGTGAGGGTCACGCTTCGGGGAAGGGTTAGGGTTAGGGTTCGGGCTAGGGTTAGGGTTAGGGGACGGGGACGGTTTAGGGTCCAGGTGAGGGTATGGCAACGCTTTAGGGGGAGCGTGCGTGTGAGGGCACGGGTTAGTGTTACCGTACGGGTTAGGATTAGGGGACGGGTGAGGGTCAGGCTTCGGGGAAGGGTTAGGGTTAGGGTTCGGGCTAGGGTTAGGGTTAGGGGACGGGGACGGTTTAGGGTCCAGGTGAGGGTACAGCAACGCTTTAGGGGGAGCGTGCGTGGGAGGGCGCGGGTTAGTGTTAGCGTACGGGTTAGGATTAGGGGACGGGTGAGGGTCAGGCTTCGGGGAAGGGTTAGGGTTAGGGTTCGGGCTAGGGTTAGGGTTAGGGGACGGGGACGGTTTAGGGTCCAGGTGAGGGTACGGCAACGCTTTAGGGGGATCGTGCGTGTGAGGGCGCGGTTTTGTGTTAACGTACGGGTTAGGATTAGGGGACGGGTGAGGGTCAGGCTTCGGGGAAGGGTTAGGGTTAAGGTTCGGCTAGGGTTAGGGTTAGGGGACGGGGATGGTTTAGGGTCCAGGTGAGGGTACGGCAACACTTTAGGGGGAGCGTGCGTGTGAGGGCGCGGGTTAGTGTTAGCGTACGGGTTAGGATTAGGGGACGGGTGAGGGTCAGGCTTCGGGGAAGGGTTAGGGTTAGGGTTCGGGCTAGGGTTAGGGTTAGGGGACGGGGACGGTTTAGGGTCCAGGTGAGGGTACGGCAACGCTTTAGGGGGAGCTTGCATGTGAGGGCGCGGGTTAGTGTTAGCGTACGGGTTAGGATTAGGGGACGGGTGAGGGTCAGGCTTCGCGGAACAGTTAGGGTTAGGGTTCGGGCTAGGGTTAGGGTTAGGGGACGGGGACGGTTTAGGGTCCAGGTGAGGGTACGGCAACGCTTTAGGGGGAGCGTGCGTGTTAGGGCGCAGGTTAGTGTTAGCGTACGGGTTAGGATTAGGGGACGGGTGAGGGTCAGGCTTCGGGGAAGTGCTAGTGTTAGGGTTTGGGCTAGGGTTAGGGTTAGGGGACGGGGACGGTTTAGGGTCCAGGTGAGGGTACGGCAACGCTTTAGGGGGAGCGTGCGTGTGAGGGCGCGCGTTAGTGTTAGCGTACGGCTTAGGATTAGGGGACCGTTGAGGGTCAGGCTTCGGGGAAGGGTTAGGGTTAGGGTTCCGGCTAGGGTTAGGGTTAGGGGACAGGGACGGTTTAGGGTCCAGGTGAGGGTACGGCAATGCTTTAGGGGGAGCGTGCGTGTGAGGGCGGGGGTGAGTGTTAGCGTACGGGTTAGGATTAGGGGATGGGTGAGGGTGACGCTTCAGGGAAGGGTTAGTGTTAGGGTTCGGGCTAGGGTTAGGTTTAGGGGATGGGGACGGTTTAGGGTCTAGGTGAGGGTACGGCAACGCTTTAGGGGGAGCGTGCGTGTGAGGGCGCGGGTTAGTGTTAGCGTACGGGTTAGGATTAGGGGACGGGTGAGGATCAGGCTTCGGGGAAGGGTTAGGGTTAGGGTTCGGGCTAGGGTTAGGGTTAGGGGACGGGGACGGTTTAGGGTCCAGGTGAGGTTACGGCAACGCTTTAGGGGGAGCGTGCGTGTGAGAGCGCGGGTTAGTGTTAGCGTACGGGTTAGGATTAGGGGACGGGAGAGGGTCAGGCTTCGGGGAAGGGTTAGGGTTAGGGTTCGGGCTAGGGTTAAGGTTAGGGGACGGGGACGGTTTAGTGTCCAGGTGAGGTTACGGCAACGCTTTAGGGGGAGCGTGCGTGTGAGGGCGCGGGATAGTGTTAGCGTACGGGTCAGGATTAGGGGACGTGTGAGGGTCAGCCTTCGGGGAAGTGTTAGGGTTAGGGTTCGGGCTAGGGTTAGGGTAAGCGGACGGGGACGGTTTAGGGTCCAGGTGAGGGTACGGCAACGCTTTAGGGGGAGCGTGCGTGTGAGGGTGCGGGTTAGTGTTAGCGTACGGGTTAGGATTAGGGGACGTGTGAGGGTTAGGCTTCGGGGAAGGATTAGGGTTAGGGCTCGGGCTAGGGTTAGGGTTAAGGGATGGGGACGGTTTAGGGTCCAGGTGAGGGTACGGCAACGCTTTAAGGGGAGCGTGCGTGTGAGGGCGCGGGTTAGTGTTAGCGTACGGGTTAGGATTAGGGGACGGGTGAGGGTCAGGCTTCGGGGAAGGGTTAGGGTTAGGGTTAGGGGACGGGGACGGTTTAGGGTCCAGGTGAGGGTACGGCAACGCTTTAGGGGAAGCGTGCATGTGAGGGCGCGGGGTAGTGTTAGCGTACGGGTTAGGATTAGGGGACGGGTGAGGGTCAGGCTTCGGGGAAGGGTTAGGGTTAGGGTTCGGGCTAGGGTTAGGGTTAGGACCGGGGACGGTTTAGGGTCCAGGTGAGGGTACGGCAACGCTTTAGGGGGAGCGTGCGTGTGAGGGCGCGGATTAGTGTTAGCGTACGGGTTAGGATTAGGGGACGGGGGAGGGTCAGGCTTCGGGGAAGGGTTAGGGTTAGGGTTCGGGCTAGGGTTAGGGTTAGGGGACGGGGACGGTTTAGGGTCCAGGTGAGGGTACGGCAACGCTTTCGGGGGAGCGTGCGTGTGAGGGCGCGGGTTAGTGTTAGCGTACGGGTTAGGATTAGGGGACGGGTGAGGGTCAGGCTTCGGGGAAGGGTTAGGGTTAGGGTTCGGGCTAGGGTTAGGGTTAGGGGACGGGGACGGTTTATGTTCCAGGTGAGGGTACGGCAACGCTTTAGGGGGAGCGTGCGTGTTAGGGCGCAGGTTAGTGTTAGCGTACGGCTTAGGATTAGGGGACGGGTGAGGGTCAGGCTTCGGGGAAGTGTTAGGGTAAGGGTTCGGGCTAGGGTTAGGGTTAGCGGACGGGGACGGTTTAGGGTCCAGGTGAGGGTACGGCAACACTTTAGGGTGAGCGTGCGTGTGAGGGCGCGGTTTAGTGTTAGCGTACGGGTTAGGATTAGGGGACGGGTGAGGGTCAGGCTTCGGGGAAGGGTTAGGGTTAGGGTTCGGGCTAGGGTTAGGGTTAGGGGACGGGGACGGTTTAGGGTCCAGGTGAGGGTACGGCAACGCTTTAGGGGGAGCGTGCGTGTGAGGGCGTGGGTTAGTGTTAGAGTACGGGTTAGGATTAGGGGACGGGTGAGGGTCAGGTTTCGGGGAAGGGTTAGGGTTAGGGTTCGGGCTAGGGTTAGGGTTAGGGGACGGGGACGGTTTAGGGTCCAGGTGAGGGTACGGCAACGCTTTAGGGGGAGCGTGCGTGTGAGGGCGCGGGTTAGTTTTAGCGTACGGGTTAGGATTAGGGGACGGGTGAGGGTCAGGCTTCGGGGAAGGGTTAGGGTTAGGGTTCGGGCTAGGGGTAGGGTTAGGGGACGGGGACGGTTTAGGGTCCAGGTGAGGGTACGGCAACGCTTTAGGGGGAGCGTGCGTGTGAGGGCGTGGGCTAGTGTTAGCGTACGGGTTAGGATTAGGGGACGGGTGAGGGTTAGGCTTCGGGGAAGTGTTAGGGTTAGGGTTCGGGCTAGGGTTAGGGTTAGGGGACGGGGACGGTTTAGGGTCCAGGTGAGGGTACGGCAACGCTTTAGGGGGAGCGTGCGTGTGAGGGCGTGGGCTAGTGTTAGCGTACGGGTTAGGATTAGGGGACGGGTGAGGGTTAGGCTTCGGGGAAGTGTTAGGGTTAGGGTTCGGGCTAGGGTTAGGGTTAGGGGACGGGGACGGTTTAGGGTCCAGGTGAGGGTACGGCAACGCTTTAGGGGGAGCGTGCATGTGAGGGCGTGGGTTAGTGTTAGCGTACGGGTTAGGATTAGGGGACGGGTGAGGGTCAGGCTTCGGGGAAGGGTTAGGGTTAGGGTTCGGGCTAGGGTTAGGGTTAGGGGACGGGGACGGTTTAGGGTCCAGGGGAGGGTACGGCAACGCTTTAGGGGGAGTGTGCGTGTGGGGGCGCGGGTTAGTGTTAGCGTACGGTTTAGGATTAGGGGACGGGTGAGGGTCAGGTATCGGGGAAGGGTTAGGGTTAGGGTTCGGGCTAGGGTTAGGGTTAGGGGACGGGGACGGTTTCGGGTCCAGGGGAGGGTACGGCAACACTTTAGGGGGAGCGTGCGTGTGAGGGCGCGGGTTAGTGTTAGCGTACGGGTTAGGATTAGGGGACGGATGAGGGTCAGGCTTCGGGGAAGGGTTAGGGTTAGGGTTCGGGCTAGGGTTAGGGTTAGGGGACGGGGACGGTTTTGGGTCGAGGTGAGGGTACGGCAACACTTTAGGGGGAGCGTGCGTGTGAGGGCTCGGGTTAGTGTTAGCGTACGGGTTAGGATTAGGGGACGGGTGAGGGTCAGGCTTCGGGGAAGGGTCAGGGTTAGGGTTCGGGCTAGGGTTAGGGTTAGGGGATGGGGACGGTTTAGGGTCCAGGTGAGGGTACGGCAACGCTTTAGGGGGACCGTGCGTGTGAGGGCGCGGGTTAGTGTTACCGTACGGGTTAGGATTAGGGGAAGGGTGAGGGTCAGGCTTCGGGGAAGGGTTAGGGTTAGGGTTCGGGCTAGGGTTAGGGTTAGGGGACGGGGACGGTTTAGGGTCCAGGTGAGGGTATGGCAACGCTTTAGGGGGAGCGTGCGTGTGAGGACGTGGGTTAGTGTTAGCGTACGGGTTAGGATTAGGAGACGGGTGAGGGTCAGGCTTCGGGGAAGGGTTAGGGTTAGGGTTCGGGCTAGGGTTAGGGTTCGGGGACGGGGACGGTTTAGGGTCCAGGTGAGGGTACGGCAACGCTTGAGGGGGAGCGTGCGTGTGAGGGCGCGTGTTAGTGTTAGCGTAAGGGTTAGGATTAGGGGACGGGTGAGGGTCAGGCTTCGGGGAAGGGTTAGGGTTAGGGTTCGGGCTAGGGTTAGGGTTAGGGGACGGGGACGGTTTCGGGTCCAGGTGAGGGTACGGCAACGCTTTAGGGGGAGCGTGCGTGTGAGGGCGCGGGTTAGTGTTAGCGTACGGGTTAGGATTAGGGGACGGGTGAGGGTCAGGCTTCGGGGAAGGGTTAGGGTTAGGGTTCGGGCTAGGGTTAGGGTTAGGGGACGGGGACGGTTTAGGGTCCAGGTGAGGGTACGGCAACGCTTTAGGGGGAGCGTGCGTGTGAGGGCGCGGGTTAGTTTTAGCGTACGGGTTAGGATTAGGGGACGGGTGAGGGTCAGGCTTCGGGGAAGGGTTAGGGTTAGGGTTCGGGCTAGGGGTAGGGTTAGGGGACGGGGACGGTTTAGGGTCCAGGTGAGGGTACGGCAACGCTTTAGGGGAGCGTGCGTGTGAGGGCGTGGGCTAGTGTTAGCGTACGGGTTAGGATTAGGGGACGGGTGAGGGTTAGGCTTCGGGGAAGTGTTAGGGTTAGGGTTCGGGCTAGGGTTAGGGTTAGGGGACCGGGACGGTTTAGGGTCCAGGTGAGGGTACGGCAACGCTTTAGGGGGAGCGTGCATGTGAGGGCGCGGGTTAGTGTTAGCGTACGGGTTAGGATTAGGGGACGGGTGAGGGTCAGGCTTCGGGGAAGGGTTAGGGTTAGGGTTCGGGCTAGGGTTAGGGTTAGGGGACGGGGACGGTTTAGGGTCCAGGTGAGGGTACGGCAACGCTTTAGGGGGAGCGTGCGTGTGAGGGCGCGCGTTAGTGTTAGCGTACGGCTTAGGATTAGGGGAAGGGTGAGGGTCAGGCTTCGGGGAAGTGTTAGGGTTAGGGTTCGGGCTAGGGTTAGGGTTAGGGGACGGGGACGGTTTAGGGTCCAGGTGAGGGTACGGCAACACTTTAGGGGGAGCGTGCGTGTGAGGGCGCGGGTTAGTATTAGCGTACGGGTTAGGATTAGGGGACGGGTGAGTGTCAGGCTTCGGGGAAGGGTTAGGGTTAGGGTTCGGGCTAGGGTTAGGGTTAGGGGACGGGGACGGTTTAGGGTGCAGGTGAGGGTACGGCAACGCTTTAGGGGGAGCGTGCGTGTGAGGGGCGGGTTAGTGTTAGCGTACGGGTTAGGATTAGGGTACGGGTGAGGGTCAGGCTTCGGGGAAGGGTTAGTGTTAGGGTTCGGGCTAGGGTTATGTTTAGGGGACGGGGACGGTTTAGGGTCCAGGTGAGGGAACGGCAACGCTTTAGGGGGAGCGTGCGTGTGAGGGCGCGGGTTAGTTTTAGCATACGGGTTAGGATTAGGGGACGGGTGAGGGTCAGGCTTCGGGGAAGGGTTAGGGTTAGGGTTCGGGCTAGGGTTAGGGTTAGGGGACGGGGACGGCTTAGGGTCCAGGTGAGGGTACGGCAACGCTTTAGGGGGAGCGTGCGTGTGAGGGCGCGGGTTAGTGTTAGCGTACGGGTTAGGATTAGGGGACGGGTGAGGGTCAGGCTTCGGGGAAGGGTTAGGGTTAGGGTTCGGGCTAGGGTTAGGGTTAGGGGATGGGGACGGTTTAGGGTCCAGGTGAGGGTACGGCAACGCTTTAGGGGGAGCGTGCGTGTGAGGGCGCGGGTTAGTGTTAGCGTACGGGTTAGGATTAGGGGACGGGAGATGGTCAGGCTTCGGGGAAGGGTTAGGGTTAGGGTTCGGCTAGGGTTTGGGTTAGGGTACGGGGACGGTTTAGGGTCCAGGTGAGGGTACGGCAACGCTTTAGGGGGAGCGTGCGTGTGAGGGCGCGGGTTAGTCTTGGCGTACGGGTTAGGATTAGGGGACGGGTGAGGGTCAGGCTTCGGGGAAGGGTTAGGGTTAGGGTTCGGGCTAGGTTTAGGGTTAGGGGACGGGGACGGTTTAGGGTCCAGGTGAGGGTACGGCAACGCTTTAGGGGGAGCGTGCGTGTGAGGGCGCGCGTTAGTGTTAGCGTACGGCTTAGGATTAGGGGACGGGTGAGGGTCAGGCTTCGGGGAAGGGTTAGGGTTAGGGTTCGGGCTAGGGTTAGGGTTAGGGTACGGGGACGGTTTAGGGTCCAGGTGAGGGTAGGGCAACGCTTTAGGGGGAGCGTGCGTGTGAGGGCGTGGGTTAGTGTTAGCGTACGGCTTAGGATTAGGGGACGGGTGAGGGTCAGGCTTCGGGGAAGGGTTAGGGTTAGGGTTCGGGCTAGGGTTAGGGTTAGGGGACGGGGACGGTTTCGGGTCCAGGTGAGGGTACGGCAACGCTTTAGGGGGAGCGTGCGTGTGAGGGCGCGGGTTAGTGTTAGCGTACGGGTTAGGATTAGGGGACGGGAGAGGATCAGGCTTCGGGGAAGGGTTAGGGTTAGGGTTCGGCTAGGGTTTGGGTTAGGGGACGGGGACGGTTTAGGGTCCAGGTGAGGGTACGGCAACGCTTTAGGGGGAGCGTGCGTGTGAGGGCGCGGGTTAGTGTTGGCGTACGGGTTAGGATTAGGGGACGGGTGAGGGTCAGGCTTCGGGGAAGGGTTAGGGTTAGGGTTCGGGCTAGGTTTAGGGTTAGGGGACGGGGACGGTTTAGGGTCCAGGTGAGGGTACGGCAACGCTTTAGGGGGAGCGTGCGTGTGAGGGCGCGCGTTAGTGTTAGCGTACGGCTTAGGATTAGGGGACGGGTGAGGATCAGGCTTCGGGGAAGGGTTAGGGTTAGGGTTCGGGCTAGGGTTAGGGTTAGGGAACGGGGATGGTTTAGGGTCCAGGTGAGGGTACGACAACGCTTTAGGGGGAGCGTGCGTGTGAGGGCGCGGGTTAGTGTTAGCGTACGGCTTAGGATTAGGGGACGGGTGACGGTCAGGCTTCGGGGAAGGGTTAGGGTTAGGGTTCGGGCTAGGGTTAGGGTTAGGGGACGGGGACGGTTTAGGGTCCAGGTGATGGTACGGCAATGCTTTAGGGGGAGCGTGCGTGTGAGGGCGCGGGTTAGTGTTAGCGTACGGGTTAGGATTCGGGGACGGGTGAGGGTCATGCTTCGGGGAAGGGTTAGGGTTAGGGTTCGGGCTAGGGTTAGGGTTAGGGGATGGGGACGGTTTAGGGTCCCGGTGAGGGTACGGCAACGCTTTAGGGGGAGCGTGCGTGTGAGGGCGCGGGTTAGTGTTAGCGTACGGGTCAGGATTAGGGGACGGGTGAGGGTCAGGCTTCGGGGAAGTGTTAGGGTTAGGGTTCGGGCTAGGGTTAGGGTTAGGGGACGGGGACGGTTTAGGGTCCAGGTGAGGGTACGGCAACGCTTTAGGGGGAGGGTGCGTGTGAGGGCGCGGGTTAGTGTTGGCGTACGGCTTAGGACTAGGGGACGGGTGAGGGTCAGGCTTCGGGGAAGGGTTAGGGTTAGGGTTCGGGCTAGGGTTAGGGTTAGGGGACGGGGACGGTTTAGGGTCCAGGTGAAGGTACGGCAACCCTTTAGGGGGAGCGTGCGTGTGAGGGCGCGGGTTAGTGTTAGCGTACGGCTTAGGATTAGGGGACGGGTGAGGGTCAGGCTTCGGGGAAGGGTTAGGGTTAGGGTTCGGGCTAGGGTAAGGGTTAGGGGACGGGGACGGTTTAGGGTGCAGGTGAGGGTACGGCAGCGCTTTAGGGGGAGCGTGCGTGTGAGGGCGCGTGTTAGTGTTAGCGTGCGGCTTAGGATTAGGGGACGGGTGAGGGTCAGGCTTCGGGGAAGGGTTAGGGTTAGGGTTCGGGCTAGGGTTAGGGTTAGGGGACGGGGACGGTTTAGGGTCCAGGTGATGGTACGGCAACGCTTTAGGGGAAGCGTGCGTGTGAGGGCGCTGGTTACTGTTAGCGTACGTGTTAGGATTAGGGGACGGGTGAGGGTCAGGCTTCGGGGAAGGGTTAGGGTTAGGGTTCGGTCTAGGGTTAGGGTTAGGGGATGGGGACGGTTTAGGGTCCAGGTGAGGGTACGGCAACGCTTTAGGGGGAGCGTGCGTGTGAGGGCGCAGTTTAGTGTTAGCGTACGGGTTAGGATTAGGGGACGGGTGAGGGTCAGGCTTCGGGGAAGGGTTAGGGTTAGGGTTCGGGCTAGGGTTAGGGTTAGGGGACGGGGACGGTTTAGGGTCCAGGTGAGGGTACGGCAACGCTTTAGGGTGAGCGTGCGTGTGAGGGCGCGGGTTAGTGTTAGCGTACGGGTTAGGATTAGGGGACGGGTGAGGGTCAGGCTTCGGGGAAGGGTTAGGGTTAGGGTTCGGGCTAGGGTTAGGGTTAGGGGACGGGGACGGTTTAGTGTCCAGGTGAGGGTACGGCAATGCTTTAGGGGGAGGGTGCGTCTGAGGGCGCGGGTTAGTGTTGGCGTACGGGTTAGGATTAGGGGACGGGTGAGGGTCAGGCTTCGGGGAAGGTTTAGGGTTAGGGTTCGGGCTAGGGTTAGGGTTAGGGGACGGGGACGGTTTAGGGTCCAGGTGAAGGTACGGCAACCCTTTAGGGGGAGCGAGCGTGTGAGGGCGCGGGTTAGTGTTAGCGTACGGGTTAGGATTAGGGGACGGGTGAGGGTCAGGCTTCGGGGAAGGGTTAGGGTTAGGGTTCGGGCTAGGTTTAGGGTTACGGGACGGGGACGGTTTAGGGTCCAGGTGAGGGTACGGCAACGCTTTAGGGGGAGCGTGCGTGTGAGTGCACGGGTTAGTGTTAGCGTACGGGTCAGGATTAGGGGACGGGTGAGGGTCAGGCTTCGGGGAAGTGTTAGGGTTAGGGTTCGGGCTAGGGTTAGGGTTAGGGGACGGGGACGGTTTAGGGTCCAGGTGAGGGTACGGCAATGCTTTAGGGGGAGGGTGCGTGTGAGGGCGCGGGTTAGTGTTGGCGTACGGGTTAGGACTAGGGGACGGGTGAGGGTCAGGCTTCGGGGAAGGGTTAGGGTTAGGGTTCGGGCTAGGGTTAGGGTTAGGGGACGGGGACGGTTTAGGGTCCAGGTGAAGGTACGGCAACCCTTTAGGGGGAGCGTGCGTGTGAGGGCGCGGGTTAGTGTTAGCGTACGGCTTAGGATTAGGTTACGGGTGAGGGTCAGGCTTCGGGGAAGGGTTAGGGTTAGGGTTCGGGCTAGGGTAAGGGTTAGGGGACGGGGACGGTTTAGGGTGCAGGTGAGGGTACGGCAGCGCTTTAGGGGGAGCGTGCGTGTGAGGGCGCGTGTTAGTGTTAGCGTGCGGCTTAGGATTAGGGGACGGCTGAGGGTCAGGCTTCGGGGAAGGGTTAGGGTTAGGGTTCGGGCTAGGGTTAGGGTTAGGGGACGGGGACGGTTTAGGGTCCAGGTGATGGTACGGCAACGCTTTAGGGGAAGCCTGCGTGTGAGGGCGCTGGTTACTGTTAGCGTAAGTGTTAGGATTAGGGGACGGGTGAGGGTCAGGCTTCGGGGAAGGGTTAGGGTTAGGGTTCGGTCTAGGGTTAGGGTTAGGGGATGGGGACGGTTTAGGGTCCAGGTGAGGGTACGGCAACCCTTTAGGGGGAGCGTGCGTGTGAGGGCGCGGTTTAGTGTTAGCGTACGGGTTAGGATTAGGGGACGGGTGAGGGTCAGGCTTCGGGGAAGGGTTAGGGTTAGGGTTCGGGCTAGGGTTAGGGTTAGGGGACGGGGACGGTTTAGGGTCCAGGTGAGGGTACGGCAACGCTTTAGGGTGAGCGTGCGTGTGAGGGCGCGGGTTAGTGTTAGCGTACGGGTTAGGATTAGGGGACGGGTGAGGGTCAGGCTTCGGGGAAGGGTTAGGGTTAGGGTTCGGGCTAGGGTTAGGGTTAGGGGACGGGGACGGTTTAGGGTCCAGGTGAGGGTACGGCAATGCTTTAGGGGGAGGGTGGGTGTGAGCGCGCGGGTTAGTGTTGGCGTACGGGTTAGGATTAGGGGACGGGTGAGGGTCAGGCTTCGGGGAAGGTTTAGGGTTAGGGTTCGGGCTAGGGTTAGGGTTAGGGGACGGGGACGGTTTAGGGTCCAGGTGAAGGTACGGCAACCCTTTAGGGGGAGCGAGCGTGTGAGGGCGCGGGTTAGTGTTAGCGTACGGGTTAGGATTAGGGGACGGGTGAGGGTCAGGCTTCGGGGAAGGGTTAGGGTTAGGGTTCTGGCTAGGGTAAGGGTTAGGGGACGGGGACGGTTTAGGGTCCAGGTGAGGGTACGGCAACGCTTTAGGGGGAGCGTGCGTGTGAGGGCGCGCGTTAGTGTTAGCGTACGGCTTAGGATTAGGGGACGGGTGAGGGTCAGGCTTCAGGGAAGGGTTAGGGTTAGGGTTCGGGCTAGGGTTAGGGTTAGGGTACGGGGACGGTTTAGGGTCCAGGTGAGGGTACGGCAACGCTTTAGGGGGAGCGTGCGTGTGAGGGCGCGTGTTAGTGTTAGCGTACGGCTTAGGATTAGGGGACGGGTGAGGGTCAGGCTTCGGGGAAGGGTTAGGGTTAGGGTTCAGGCTAGGGTTAGGGTTAGGGTACGGGGACGGTTTAGGGTCCAGGTGAGGGTACGGCAACGCTTTAGGGGGAGCGTGCGTGTGAGGGCGCGGGTTAGTGTTAGCGTACGGGTTAGGATTAGGGGACGGGTGAGGGTCAGGCTTCGGGGAAGGGTTAGGGTTAGGGTTCGGGCTAGGGTTAGGGTTAGGGGACGGGGACGGTTTAGGGTCCAGGTGAGGGTACGGCAATGCTTTAGGGGGAGCGTGCGTGTGAGGGCGCGAGTTAGTGTTAGCGTACGGGTTAGGATTAGGGGACGTGTGAGGGTCAGGCTTCGGGGAAGGTTTAGGGTTAGGGATCGGGCTAGGGTTAGCTTTAGGGGACAGGGACGGTTTAGGGTCCAGGTGAGGGTACGGCAACCCTTTAGGGCGAGTGTGCGTGTGAGGGCGCGGGTTAGTGTTAGCGTACGGGTTAGGATTAGGGGACGGGTGAGGGTCAGGCTTCGGGGAAGTGTTAGGATTAGGGTTCGGGCTAGGGTTAGGGTTAGGGGACGGGGACGGTTTAGGGTCCAGGTGAGGGTACGGCAACGCTTTAGGGGGAGAGTGCGTGTGAGGGTGCGGGTTAGTGTTAGCGTACGGGTTAGGATTAGGGGACGGGTGAGGGTCAGGCTTCGGGGAAGGGTTAGGTTTAGGGTTCGGGCTAGGGTTAGGGTTCGGGACGGGGAAGATTTAGGGTCCAGGTGAGGGTACGGCAAAGCTTTAGGGGGAGCGTGCGTGTGAGGGTGCGGGTTAGTGTTAGCGTACGGGTTAGGATTAGGGGACGGGTGAGGGTCAGGCTTCGGGGAAGGGTTAGGGTTAGGGTTCGGGCTAGGGTTAGAGTTAGGGGACGGGGACGGTTTAGGGTCCAGGTGAGGGTACGGCAACGCTTTAGGGGGAGCGTGCGTGTGAGGGCGCGGGTTAGTGTTAGCGTACGGGTTAGGATTAGGGGACGGGTGAGGGTCAGGCTTCGGGAAAGGGTTAGGGTTAGGGTTCGGGCTAGGGTTAGGGTTAGGGGACGGGGATGGTTTAGGGTCCAGTTGACGGTACGGCAACCATTTAGGGGAAGCGTGCGTGTGAGGGCGTGGGTTAGTGTTAGCGTACGGGTTAGGATTAGGGGACCGGTGAGGGTCAGGCTTCGGGGAAGGGTTAGGGTTAGGGTTCGGGCTACGGTTAGGGTTACGGGACGGGGACGGTTTAGGGTCCAGGTGAGGTTATGGCAACCCTTTAGGGGGAGCGTGCGTGTGAGGGCGCGCGTTAGTGTTAGCGTACGGCTTAGGATTAGGGGACGGGTGAGGGTCAGGCTTCGGGGAAGGGTTAGGGTTACGGTTCGGGCTAGGGTTAGGGTTAGGGGACGGGGACGGTTTAGGGTCCAGGTGAGGGTACAGCAACGCTTTAGAGGGAGCGTGCGTGTGAGGGCGTGGGTTAGTGTTAGCGTACGGGTTAGGATTAGGGGACGGGTGAGTGTCAGACTTCGGGGAAGGGTTAGGGTTAGGGTTCTGGCTAGGGTTAGGCTTAGGGGACGGGGACGCTTTAGGGTCCAGGTGAGGGTACGGCAACGCTTTAGGGGGAGCGTGCCTGTGAGGGCGTGGGTTAGTGTTAGCGTACGGGTTAGGATTAGGGGACGGGTGAGGGTCAGGCTTCGGGGAAGGGTTAGGGTTAGGGTTCAGGCTACGGTTAGGGTTAGGGGACGGGGACGGTTTAGGGTCCAGGTGGGGGTACGGCAACGCTTTAGGGGGAGCGTGCATGTGAGGGTGTGGGTTAGTGTTAGCGTACGGTTTAGGATTAGGGGAAGGGTGAGGGTCAGGCTTCGGGGAAGGGTTAGGGTTAGGGTTCGGGCTACGGTTAGGGTTACGGGACTGGGACGGTTTAGGGTCCAGGTGAGGGTATGGCAACCCTTTAGGGGGAGCGTGCGTGTGAGGGCGCGCATTAGTGTTAGCGTACGGCTTAGGATTAGGGGACGGGTGAGGGTCAGGCTTCGGGGAAGGGTTAGGGTTACGGTTCGGGCTAGGGTTAGGGTTAGGGGACGGGGACGGTTTAGGGTCCAGGTGAGGGTACAGCAACGCTTTAGAGGGAGCGTGCGTGTGAGGGCGTGGGTTAGTGTTAGCGTACGGGTTAGGATTAGGGGACGGGTGAGGGTCAGGCTTCGGGGAAGGGTTAGGGTTAGGGTTCTGGCTAGGGTTAGGGTTAGGGGACGGGGACGCTTTAGGGTCCAGGTGAGGGTATGGCAACGCTTTAGGGGGAGCGTGCCTGTGAGGGCGTGGGTTAGTGTTAGCGTACGGGTTAGGATTAGGGGACGGGTGAGGGTCAGGCTTCGGGGAAGGGTTAGGGTTAGGGTTCAGGCTACGGTTAGGGTTAGGGGACGGGGACGGTTTAGGGTCCAGGTGGGGGTACGGCAACGCTTTAGGGGGAGCGTGCATGTGAGGGTGTGGGTTAGTGTTAGCGTACGGTTTAGGATTAGGGGACGGGTGAGGGTCAGGCTTCGGGGAAGGGTTAGGGTTAGGGTTCGGGCTACGGTTAGGGTTAGGGGATGGGGACGGTTTAGGGTCCAAGTGGGGGTACGGCAACGCTTTAGGGGGAGCGTGCGTGTGAGGGTGTGGGTTAGTGTTAGCGTACGGGTTAGGATTAGGGGACGGGTGAGGGTCAGGCTTCGGGTAAGGGGTAGGGTTAGGGTTCGGGCTAGGGTTAGGGTTAGGGGACGGGGACGGCTTAGGGTCCAGGTGAGGGTACGGCAACGCTTTAGGGGGAGCGTGGGTGTGAGGGCGTGGGTTAGTATTAGTGTACGGGTTAGGATTAGAGGACGGGTGAGGGTCAGGCTTCGGGGAAGGGTTAGGGTTAGGGTTCGGGCTAGGGTTAGGGTTAGGGGACGGGGACGGTTTAGGGTCCAGGTGAGGGTACGGCAATGCTTTAGGGGGAGCGTGCGTGTGAGGGCGCGGGTTAGTGTTAGCGTACGGGTTAGGATTAGGGGACGGGTGAGGGTCATGCTTCGGGGAAGGGTTAGGGTTAGGGTTCGGGCTAGGGTTAGGGTTAGGGGATGGGGACGGTTTAGGGTCCCGGTGAGGGTACGGCAACGCTTTAGGGGGAGCGTGCGTGTGAGGGCACGGGTTAGTGTTAGCGTACGGGTTAGGATTAGGGGACGGGTGAGGGTCAGGCTTCGGGGAAGGGTTAGGGTTAGTGTTCGGGCTAGGGTTAGGGTTAGGGGACGGGGACGGTTTAGGGTCCAGGTGAGGGTACGGCAACGCTTTAGGGGGAGCGTGCGTGTGAGGGCGCGGGTTAGTGTTAGCGTACGGGTTAGGATTAGGGGACGGGTGAGGGTCAGGCTTCGGGGAAGGGTTAGGGTTAGGGTTCGGGCTAGGGTTAGGGTTACGGGACGGGGACGGTTTAGGGTCCAGGTGAGGGTACGGCAACGCTTTAGGGGGAGCGTGCGTGTGAGGGCGCGGGTTAGTGTTAGCGTACGGGTCAGGATTAGGGGACGGGTGAGGGTCAGGCTTCGGGGAAGTGTTAGGGTTAGGGTTCGGGCTAGGGTTAGGGTTAGGGGACGGGGACGGTTTAGGGTCCAGGTGAGGGTACGGCAACGCTTTAGGGGGAGGGTGCGTGTGAGGGCGCGGGTTAGTGTTGGCGTACGGGTTAGGACTAGGGGACGGGTGAGGGTCAGGCTTCGGGGAAGGGTTAGGGTTAGGGTTCAGGCTAGGGTTAGGGTTAGGGGACGGGGACGGTTTAGGGTCCAGGTGAAGGTACGGCAACCCTTTAGGGGGAGCGTGCGTGTGAGGGCGCGGGTTAGTGTTAGCGTACGGCTTAGGATTAGGGGACGGGTGAGGGTCAGGCTTCGGGGAAGGGTTAGGGTTAGGGTTCGGGCTAGGGTAAGGGTTAGGGGACGGGGACGATTTAGGGTGCAGGTGAGGGTACGGCAGCGCTTTAGGGGGAGCGTGCGTGTGAGGGCGCGTGTTAGTGTTAGCGTGCGGCTTAGGATTAGGGGACGGGTGAGGGTCAGGCTTCGGGGAAGGGTTAGGGTTAGGGTTCGGGCTAGGGTTAGGGTTAGGGGACGGGGACGGTTTAGGGTCCAGGTGATGGTACGGCAACGCTTTAGGGGAAGCGTGCGTGTGAGGGCACTGGTTACTGTTAGCTACGTGTTAGGAATAGGGGACGGGTGAGGGTCAGGCTTCGGGGAAGGGTTAGGGTTAGGGTTCGGTCTAGGGTTAGGGTTAGGGGATGGGGACGGTTTAGGGTCCAGGTGAGGGTACGGCAACGCTTTAGGGGGAGCGTGCGTGTGAGGGCGCGGTTTAGTGTTAGCGTACGGGTTAGGATTAGGGGACGGGTGAGGGTCAGGCTTCGGGGAAGGGTTAGGGTTAGGGTTCGGGCTAGGGTTAGGGTTAGGGGACGGGGACGGTTTAGGGTCCAGGTGAGGGTACGGCAACGCTTTAGGGTGAGCGTGCGTGTGAGGGCGCGGGTTAGTGTTAGCGTACGGGTTAGGATTAGGGGACGGGTGAGGGTCAGGCTTCGGGGAAGGGTTAGGGTTAGGGTTCGGGCTAGGGTTAGGGTTAGGGGACGGGGACGGTTTAGGGTCCAGGTGAGGGTACGGCAATGCTTTAGGGGGAGGGTGCGTGTGAGGGCGCGGGTTAGTGTTGGCGTACGGGTTAGGATTAGGGGACGGGTGAGGGTCAGGCTTCGGGGAAGGGTTAGGGTTAGGGTTCGGGCTAGGGTTAGGGTTATGGGACGGGGACGGTTTAGGGTCCAGGTGAGGGTACGGCAACGCTTTAGGGGGAGCGTGCGTGTGAGTGCACGGGTTAGTGTTAGCGTACGGGTCAGGATTAGGGGACGGGTGAGGGTCAGGCTTCGGGGAAGTGTTAGGGTTAGGGTTCGGGCTAGGGTTAGGGTTAGGGGACGGGGACGGTTTAGGGTCCAGGTGAGGGTACGGCAACGCTTTAGGGGGAGGGTGCGTGTGAGGGCGAGGGTTAGTGTTGGCGTACGGGTTAGGACTAGGGGACGGGTGAGGGTCAGGCTTCGGGGAAGGGTTAGGGTTAGGGTTCGGGCTAGGGTTAGGGTTAGGGGACGGGGACGGTTTAGGGTCCAGGTGAAGGTACGGCAACCCTTTAGGGGGAGCGTGCGTGTGAGGGCGCTGGTTAGTGTTAGCGTACGGCTTAGGATTAGGGGACGGGTGAGGGTCAGGCTTCGGGGAAGGGTTAGGGTTAGGGTTCGGGCTAGGGTTAGGGTTAGGGGACGGGGACGGTTTAGGGTCCAGGTGAGGGTACGGCAACGCTTTAGGGTGAGCGTGCGTGTGAGGGCGCGGGTTAGTGTTAGCGTACGGGTTAGGATTAGGGGACGGGTGAGGGTCAGGCTTCGGGGAAGGGTTAGGGTTAGGGTTCGGGCTAGGGTTAGGGTTAGGGGACGGGGACGGTTTAGGGTCCAGGTGAGGGTACGGCAATGCTTTAGGGGGAGGGTACGTGTGAGCGCGCGGGTTAGTGTTGGCGTACGGGTTAGGATTAGGGGACGGGTGAGGGTCAGGCTTCGGGGAAGGTTTAGGGTTAGGGTTCGGGCTAGGGTTAGGGTTAGGGGACGGGGACGGTTTAGGGTCCAGGTGAAGGTACGGCAACCCTTTAGGGGGAGCGAGCGTGTGAGGGCGCAGGTTAGTGTTAGCGTACGGGTTAGGATTAGGGGACGGGTGAGGGTCAGGCTTCGGGGAAGGGTTAGGGTTAGGGTTCTGGCTAGGGTAAGGGTTAGGGGACGGGGACGGTTTAGGGTCCAGGTGAGGGTACGGCAACGCTTTAGGGGGAGCGTGCGTGTGAGGGCGCGCGTTAGTGTTAGCGTACGGCTTAGGATTAGGGGACGGGTGAGGGTCAGGCTTCAGGGAAGGGTTAGGGTTAGGGTTCGGGCTAGGGTTAGGGTTAGGGTACGGGGACGGTTTAGGGTCCAGGTGAGGGTACGGCAACGCTTTAGGGGGAGCGTGCGTGTGAGGGCGCGTGTTAGTGTTAGCGTACGGCTTAGGATTAGGGGACGGGTGAGGGTCAGGCTTCGGGGAAGGGTTAGGGTTAGGGTTCAGGCTAGGGTTAGGGTTAGGGTACGGGGACGGTTTAGGGTCCAGGTGAGGGTACGGCAACGCTTTAGGGGGAGCGTGCGTGTGAGGGCGCGGGTTAGTGTTAGCGTACGGGTTAGGATTAGGGGACGGGTGAGGGTCAGGCTTCGGGGAAGGGTTAGGGTTAGGGTTCGGGCTAGGGTTAGGGTTAGGGGACGGGGACGGTTTAGGGTCCAGGTGAGGGTACGGCAATGCTTTAGGGGGAGCGTGCGTGTGAGGGCGCGAGTTAGTGTTAGCGTACGGGTTAGGATTAGGGGACGGGTGAGGGTCTGGCTTCGGGGAAGGTTTAGGGTTAGGGATCGGGCTAGGGTTAGCTTTAGGGGACAGGGACGGTTTAGGGTCCAGGTGAGGGTTCGGCAACCCTTTAGGGCGAGTGTGCGTGTGAGGGCGCGGGTTAGTGTTAGCGTACGGGTTAGGATTAGGGGACGGGTGAGGGTCAGGCTTCGGGGAAGTGTTAGGGTTAGGGTTCGGGCTAGGGTTAGGGTTAGGGGACGGGGACGGTTTAGGGTCCAGGTGAGGGTACGGCAACGCTTTAGGGGGAGAGTGCGTGTGAGGGTGCGGGTTAGTGTTAGCATACGGGTTAGGATTAGGGGACGGGTGAGGGTCAGGCTTCGGGGAAGGGTTAGGTTTAGGGTTCGGGCTAGGGTTAGGGTTCGGGACGGGGAAGATTTAGGGTCCAGGTGAGGGTACGGCAACGCTTTAGGGGGAGCGTGCGTGTGAGGGCGCGGGTTAGTGTTAGCGTACGGGTTAGGATTAGGGGACGGGTGAGGGTCAGGCTTCGGGGAAGGGTTAGGGTTAGGGTTCGGGCTAGGGTTAGGGGAGGGGGACGGGGACGGTTTAGGGTCCAGGTGAGGGTACGGCAACGCTTTAGGGGGAGCGTGCGTGGGAGGGCATGGGTTAGTGTTAGCGTACGGGTTAGGATTAGGGGACGGGTGAGGGTCAGGCTTCGGGGAAGTGTTAGGGTTAGGGTTCGGGCTAGGGTTAGGGTTAGGGGACGGGGACGGTTTAGGGTCCAGGTGAGGGTACGGCAACGCTTTAGGGGGAGCGTGCGTGTGAGGGCGCGGGTTAGTGTTAGCGTACGGGTTAGGATTAGGGGACGGGTGAGGGTCAGGCTTCGGGAAAGGGTTAGGGTTAGGGTTCGGGCTAGGGTTAGGGTTAGGGGACGGGGACGGTTTAGGGTCCAGGTGAGGGTACGGCAACGCTTTAGGGTGAGCGTGCGTGTGAGGGCGCGGGTTAGTGTTAGCGTACGGGTTAGGATTAGGGGACGGGTGAGGGTCAGGCTTCGGGGAAGGGTTAGGGTTAGGGTTCGGGCTAGGGTTAGGGTTAGGGGACGGGGAAGGTTTAGGGTCCAGGTGAGGGTACGGCAATGCTTTAGGGGGAGGGTGCGTGTGAGCGCGCGGGTTAGTGTTGGCGTACGGGTTAGGATTAGGGGACGGGTGAGGGTCAGGCTTCGGGGAAGGTTTAGGGTTAGGGTTCGGGCTAGGGTTAGGGTTAGGGGACGGGGACGGTTTAGGGTCCAGGTGAAGGTACGGCAACCCTTTAGGGGGAGCGAGCGTGTGAGGGCGCGGGTTAGTGTTAGCGTACGGGTTAGGATTAGGGGACGGGTGAGGGTCAGGCTTCGGGGAAGGGTTAGGGTTAGGGTTCTGGCTAGGGTAAGGGTTAGGGGACGGGGACGGTTTAGGGTCCAGGTGAGGGTACGGCAACGCTTTAGGGGGAGCGTGCGTGTGAGGGCGCGCGTTAGTGTTAGCGTACGGCTTAGGATTAGGGGACGGGTGAGGGTCAGGCTTCAGGGAAGGGTTAGGGTTAGGGTTCGGGCTAGGGTTAGGGTTAGGGTACGGGGACGGTTTAGGGTCCAGGTGAGGGTACGGCAACGCTTTAGGGGGAGCGTGCGTGTGAGGGCGCGTGTTAGTGTTAGCGTACGGCTTAGGATTAGGGGACGGGTGAGGGTCAGGCTTCGGGGAAGGGTTAGGGTTAGGGTTCAGGCTAGGGTTAGGGTTAGGGTACGGGGACGGTTTAGGGTCCAGGTGAGGGTACGGCAACGCTTTAGGGGGAGCGTGCGTGTGAGGGCGCGGGTTAGTGTTAGCGTACGGGTTAGGATTAGGGGACGGGTGAGGGTCAGGCTTCGGGGAAGGGTTAGTGTTAGGGTTCGGGCTAGGGTTAGGGTTAGGGGACGGGGACGGTTTAGGGTCCAGGTGAGGGTACGGCAATGCTTTAGGGGGAGCGTGCGTGTGAGGGCGCGAGTTAGTGTTAGCGTACGGGTTAGGATTAGGGGACGGGTGAGGGTCAGGCTTCGGGGAAGGGTTAGGGTTAGGGATCGGGCTAGGGTTAGCTTTAGGGGACAGGGACGGTTTAGGGTCCAGGTGAGGGTACGGCAACCCTTTAGGGCGAGTGTGCGTGTGAGGGCGCGGGTTAGTGTTAGCGTACGGGTTAGGATTAGGGGACGGGTGAGGGTCAGGCTTCGGGGAAGTGTTAGGATTAGGGTTCGGGCTAGGGTTAGGGTTAGGGGACGGGGACGGTTTAGGGTCCAGGTGAGGGTACGGCAACGCTTTAGGGGGAGAGTGCGTGTGAGGGTGCGGGTTAGTGTTAGCGTACGGGTTAGGATTAGGGGACGGGTGAGGGTCAGGCTTCGGGGAAGGGTTAGGTTTAGGGTTCGGGCTAGGGTTAGGGTTCGGGACGGGGAAGATTTAGGGTCCAGGTGAGGGTACGGCAAAGCTTTAGGGGGAGCGTGCGTGTGAGGGCGCGGGTTAGTGTTAGCGTACGGGTTAGGATTAGGGGACGGGTGAGGGTCAGGCTTCGGGGAAGGGTTAGGGTTAGGGTTCGGGCTAGGGTTAGAGTTAGGGGACGGGGACGGTTTAGGGTCCAGGTGAGGGTACGGCAACGCTTTAGGGGGAGCGTGCGTGTGAGGGCGCGGGTTAGTGTTAGCGTACGGGTTAGGATTAGGGGACGGGTGAGGGTCAGGCTTCGGGAAAGGGTTAGGGTTAGGGTTCGGGCTAGGGTTAGGGTTAGGGGACGGGGATGGTTTAGGGTCCAGTTGACGGTACGGCAACCATTTAGGGGAAGCGTGCGTGTGAGGGCGTGGGTTAGTGTTAGCGTACGGGTTAGGATTAGGGGACCGGTGAGGGTCAGGCTTCGGGGAAGGGTTAGGGTTAGGGTTCGGGCTACGGTTAGGGTTACGGGACGGGGACGGTTTAGGGTCCAGGTGAGGGTATGGCAACCCTTTAGGGGGAGCGTGCATGTGAGGGCGCGCGTTAGTGTTAGCGTACGGCTTAGGATTAGGGGACGGGTGAGGGTCAGGCTTCGGGGAAGGGTTAGGGTTACGGTTCGGGCTAGGGTTAGGGTTAGGAGACGGGGACGGTTTAGGGTCCAGGTGAGGGTACAGCAACGCTTTAGAGGGAGCGTGCGTGTGAGGGCGTGGGTTAGTGTTAGCGTACGGGTTAGGATTAGGGGACGGGTGAGTGTCAGGCTTCGGGGAAGGGTTAGGGTTAGGGTTCTGGCTAGGGTTAGGGTTAGGGGACGGGGACGCTTTAGGGTCCAGGTGAGGGTACGGCAACGCTTTAGGGGGAGCGTGCCTGTGAGGGCGTGGGTTAGTGTTAGCGTACGGGTTAGGATTAGGGGACGGGTGAGGGTCAGGCTTCGGGGAAGGGTTAGGGTTAGGGTTCAGGCTACGGTTAGGGTTAGGGGACGGGGACGGTTTAGGGTCCAGGTGGGGGTACGGCAACGCTTTAGGGGGAGCGTGCATGTGAGGGTGTGGGTTAGTGTTAGCGTACGGTTTAGGATTAGGGGACGGGTGAGGGTCAGGCTTCGGGGAAGGGTTAGGGTTAGGGTTCGGGCTACGGTTAGGGTTACGGGACTGGGACGGTTTAGGGTCCAGGTGAGGGTATGGCAACCCTTTAGGGGGAGCGTGCGTGTGAGGGCGCGCATTAGTGTTAGCGTACGGCTTAGGATTAGGGGACGGGTGAGGGTCAGGCTTCGGGGAAGGGTTAGGGTTACGGTTCGGGCTAGGGTTAGGGTTAGGGGACGGGGACGGTTTAGGGTCCAGGTGAGGGTACAGCAACGCTTTAGAGGGAGCGTGCGTGTGAGGGCGTGGGTTAGTGTTAGCGTACGGGTTAGGATTAGGGGACGGGTGAGGGTCAGGCTTCGGGGAAGGGTTAGGGTTAGGGTTCTGGCTAGGGTTAGGGTTAGGGGACGGGGACGCTTTAGGGTCCAGGTGAGGGTACGGCAACGCTTTAGGGGGAGCGTGCCTGTGAGGGCGTGGGTTAGTGTTAGCGTACGGGTTAGGATTAGGGGACGGGTGAGGGTCAGGCTTCGGGGAAGGGTTAGGGTTAGGGTTCAGGCTACGGTTAGGGTTAGGGGACGGGGACGGTTTAGGGTCCAGGTGGGGGTACGGCAACGCTTTAGGGGGAGCGTGCATGTGAGGGTGTGGGTTAGTGTTAGCGTACGGTTTAGGATTAGGGGACGGGTGAGGGTCAGGCTTCGGGGAAGGGTTAGGGTTAGGGTTCGGGCTACGGTTAGGGTTAGGGGATGGGGACGGTTTAGGGTCCAAGTGGGGGTACGGCAACGCTTTAGGGGGAGCGTGCGTGTGAGGGTGTGGGTTAGTGTTAGCGTACGGGTTAGGATTAGGGGACGGGTGAGGGTCAGGCTTCGGGTAAGGGGTAGGGTTAGGGTTCGGGCTAGGGTTAGGGTTAGGGGACGGGGACGGCTTAGGGTCCAGGTGAGGGTACGGCAACGCTTTAGGGGGAGCGTGGGTGTGAGGGCGTGGGTTAGTATTAGTGTACGGGTTAGGATTAGAGGACGGGTGAGGGTCAGGCTTCGGGGAAGGGTTAGGGTTAGGGTTCGGGCTAGGGTTAGGGTTAGGGGACGGGGACGGTTTAGGGTCCAGGTGAGGGTACGGCAATGCTTTAGGGGGAGCGTGCGTGTGAGGGCGCGGGTTAGTGTTAGCGTACGGGTTAGGATTAGGGGACGGGTGAGGGTCATGCTTCGGGGAAGGGTTAGGGTTAGGGTTCGGGCTAGGGTTAGGGTTAGGGGATGGGGACGGTTTAGGGTCCCGGTGAGGGTACGGCAACGCTTTAGGGGGAGCGTGCGTGTGAGGGCACGGGTTAGTGTTAGCGTACGGGTTAGGATTAGGGGACGGGTGAGGGTCAGGCTTCGGGGAAGGGTTAGGGTTAGTGTTCGGGCTAGGGTTAGGGTTAGGGGACGGGGACGGTTTAGGGTCCAGGTGAGGGTACGGCAACGCTTTAGGGGGAGCGTGCGTGTGAGGGCGCGGGTTAGTGTTAGCGTACGGGTCAGGATTAGGGGACGGGTGAGGGTCAGGCTTCGGGGAAGGGTTAGGGTTAGGGTTCGGGCTAGGGTTAGGGTTACGGGACGGGGACGGTTTAGGGTCCAGGTGAGGGTACGGCAACGCTTTAGGGGGAGCGTGCGTGTGAGGGCGCGGGTTAGTGTTAGCGTACGGGTCAGGATTAGGGGACGGGTGAGGGTCAGGCTTCGGGGAAGTGTTAGGGTTAGGGTTCGGGCTAGGGTTAGGGTTAGGGGACGGGGACGGTTTAGGGTCCAGGTGAGGGTACGGCAACGCTTTAGGGGGAGGGTGCGTGTGAGGGCGCGGGTTAGTGTTGGCGTACGGGTTAGGACTAGGGGACGGGTGAGGGTCAGGCTTCGGGGAAGGGTTAGGGTTAGGGTTCAGGCTAGGGTTAGGGTTAGGGGACGGGGACGGTTTAGGGTCCAGGTGAAGGTACGGCAACCCTTTAGGGGGAGCGTGCGTGTGAGGGCGCGGGTTAGTGTTAGCGTACGGCTTAGGATTAGGGGACGGGTGAGGGTCAGGCTTCGGGGAAGGGTTAGGGTTAGGGTTCGGGCTAGGGTAAGGGTTAGGGGACGGGGACGATTTAGGGTGCAGGTGAGGGTACGGCAGCGCTTTAGGGGGAGCGTGCGTGTGAGGGCGCGTGTTAGTGTTAGCGTGCGGCTTAGGATTAGGGGACGGGTGAGGGTCAGGCTTCGGGGAAGGGTTAGGGTTAGGGTTCGGGCTAGGGTTAGGGTTAGGGGACGGGGACGGTTTAGGGTCCAGGTGATGGTACGGCAACGCTTTAGGGGAAGCGTGCGTGTGAGGGCACTGGTTACTGTTAGCTACGTGTTAGGAATAGGGGACGGGTGAGGGTCAGGCTTCGGGGAAGGGTTAGGGTTAGGGTTCGGTCTAGGGTTAGGGTTAGGGGATGGGGACGGTTTAGGGTCCAGGTGAGGGTACGGCAACGCTTTAGGGGGAGCGTGCGTGTGAGGGCGCGGTTTAGTGTTAGCGTACGGGTTAGGATTAGGGGACGGGTGAGGGTCAGGCTTCGGGGAAGGGTTAGGGTTAGGGTTCGGGCTAGGGTTAGGGTTAGGGGACGGGGACGGTTTAGGGTCCAGGTGAGGGTACGGCAACGCTTTAGGGTGAGCGTGCGTGTGAGGGCGCGGGTTAGTGTTAGCGTACGGGTTAGGATTAGGGGACGGGTGAGGGTCAGGCTTCGGGGAAGGGTTAGGGTTAGGGTTCGGGCTAGGGTTAGGGTTAGGGGACGGGGACGGTTTAGGGTCCAGGTGAGGGTACGGCAATGCTTTAGGGGGAGGGTGCGTGTGAGGGCGCGGGTTAGTGTTGGCGTACGGGTTAGGATTAGGGGACGGGTGAGGGTCAGGCTTCGGGGAAGGGTTAGGGTTAGGGTTCGGGCTAGGGTTAGGGTTAGGGGACGGGGACGGTTTAGGGTCCAGGTGAAGGTACGGCAACCCTTTAGGGGGAGCGAGCGTGTGAGGGCGCGGGTTAGTGTTAGCGTACGGGTTAGGATTAGGGGACGGGTGAGGGTCAGGCTTCGGGGAAGGGTTAGGGTTAGGGTTCGGGCTAGGGTTAGGGTTATGGGACGGGGACGGTTTAGGGTCCAGGTGAGGGTACGGCAACGCTTTAGGGGGAGCGTGCGTGTGAGTGCACGGGTTAGTGTTAGCGTACGGGTCAGGATTAGGGGACGGGTGAGGGTCAGGCTTCGGGGAAGTGTTAGGGTTAGGGTTCGGGCTAGGGTTAGGGTTAGGGGACGGGGACGGTTTAGGGTCCAGGTGAGGGTACGGCAACGCTTTAGGGGGAGGGTGCGTGTGAGGGCGCGGGTTAGTGTTGGCGTACGGGTTAGGACTAGGGGACGGGTGAGGGTCAGGCTTCGGGGAAGGGTTAGGGTTAGGGTTCGGGCTAGGGTTAGGGTTAGGGGACGGGGACGGTTTAGGGTCCAGGTGAAGGTACGGCAACCCTTTAGGGGGAGCGTGCGTGTGAGGGCGCGGGTTAGTGTTAGCGTACGGCTTAGGATTAGGGGACGGGTGAGGGTCAGGCTTCGGGGAAGGGTTAGGGTTAGGGTTCGGGCTAGGGTTAGGGTTAGGGGACGGGGACGGTTTAGGGTCCAGGTGAGGGTACGGCAACGCTTTAGGGTGAGCGTGCGTGTGAGGGCGCGGGTTAGTGTTAGCGTACGGGTTAGGATTAGGGGACGGGTGAGGGTCAGGCTTCGGGGAAGGGTTAGGGTTAGGGTTCGGGCTAGGGTTAGGGTTAGGGGACGGGGACGGTTTAGGGTCCAGGTGAGGGTACGGCAATGCTTTAGGGGGAGGGTGCGTGTGAGCGCGCGGGTTAGTGTTGGCGTACGGGTTAGGATTAGGGGACGGGTGAGGGTCAGGCTTCGGGGAAGGTTTAGGGTTAGGGTTCGGGCTAGGGTTAGGGTTAGGGGACGGGGACGGTTTAGGGTCCAGGTGAAGGTACTGCAACCCTTTAGGGGGAGCGAGCGTGTGAGGGCGCAGGTTAGTGTTAGCGTACGGGTTAGGATTAGGGGACGGGTGAGGGTCAGGCTTCGGGGAAGGGTTAGGGTTAGGGTTCTGGCTAGGGTAAGGGTTAGGGGACGGGGACGGTTTAGGGTCCAGGTGAGGGTACGGCAACGCTTTAGGGGGAGCGTGCGTGTGAGGGCGCGCGTTAGTGTTAGCGTACGGCTTAGGATTAGGGGACGGGTGAGGGTCAGGCTTCAGGGAAGGGTTAGGGTTAGGGTTCGGGCTAGGGTTAGGGTTAGGGTACGGGGACGGTTTAGGGTCCAGGTGAGGGTACGGCAACGCTTTAGGGGGAGCGTGCGTGTGAGGGCGCGTGTTAGTGTTAGCGTACGGCTTAGGATTAGGGGACGGGTGAGGGTCAGGCTTCGGGGAAGGGTTAGGGTTAGGGTTCAGGCTAGGGTTAGGGTTAGGGTACGGGGACGGTTTAGGGTCCAGGTGAGGGTACGGCAACGCTTTAGGGGGAGCGTGCGTGTGAGGGCGCGGGTTAGTGTTAGCGTACGGGTTAGGATTAGGGGACGGGTGAGGGTCAGGCTTCGGGGAAGGGTTAGGGTTAGGGTTCGGGCTAGGGTTAGGGTTAGGGGACGGGGACGGTTTAGGGTCCAGGTGAGGGTACGGCAATGCTTTAGGGGGAGCGTGCGTGTGAGGGCGCGAGTTAGTGTTAGCGTACGGGTTAGGATTAGGGGACGGGTGAGGGTCAGGCTTCGGGGAAGGTTTAGGGTTAGGGATCGGGCTAGGGTTAGCTTTAGGGGACAGGGACGGTTTAGGGTCCAGGTGAGGGTACGGCAACCCTTTAGGGCGAGTGTGCGTGTGAGGGCGCGGGTTAGTGTTAGCGTACGGGTTAGGATTAGGGGACGGGTGAGGGTCAGGCTTCGGGGAAGTGTTAGGGTTAGGGTTCGGGCTAGGGTTAGGGTTAGGGGACGGGGACGGTTTAGGGTCCAGGTGAGGGTACGGCAACGCTTTAGGGGGAGAGTGCGTGTGAGGGTGCGGGTTAGTGTTAGCATACGGGTTAGGATTAGGGGACGGGTGAGGGTCAGGCTTCGGGGAAGGGTTAGGTTTAGGGTTCGGGCTAGGGTTAGGGTTCGGGACGGGGAAGATTTAGGGTCCAGGTGAGGGTACGGCAAAGCTTTAGGGGGAGCGTGCGTGTGAGGGCGCGGGTTAGTGTTAGCGTACGGGTTAGGATTAGGGGACGGGTGAGGGTCAGGCTTCGGGGAAGGGTTAGGGTTAGGGTTCGGGCTAGGGTTAGGGGAGGGGGACGGGGACGGTTTAGGGTCCAGGTGAGGGTACGGCAACGCTTTAGGGGGAGCGTGCGTGGGAGGGCATGGGTTAGTGTTAGCGTACGGGTTAGGATTAGGGGACGGGTGAGGGTCAGGCTTCGGGGAAGTGTTAGGGTTAGGGTTCGGGCTAGGGTTAGGGTTAGGGGACGGGGACGGTTTAGGGTCCAGGTGAGGGTACGGCAACGCTTTAGGGGGAGCGTGCGTGTGAGGGCGCGGGTTAGTGTTAGCGTACGGGTTAGGATTAGGGGACGGGTGAGGGTCAGGCTTCGGGAAAGGGTTAGGGTTAGGGTTCGGGCTAGGGTTAGGGTTAGGTGACGGGGATGATTTAGGGTCCAGGTGAGGGTACGGCAACCATTTAGGGGGAGCGTGCGTGTGAGGGCGTGGGTTAGTGTTAGCGTACGGGTTAGGATTAGGGGACCGGTGAGGGTCAGGCTTCGGGGAAGGGTTAGGGTTAGGGTTCGGGCTACGGTTAGGGTTACGGGACGGGGACGGTTTAGGGTCCAGGTGAGGGTATGGCAACCCTTTAGGGGGAGCGTGCGTGTGAGGGCGCGCGTTAGTGTTAGCGTACGGCTTAGGATTAGGGGACGGGTGAGGGTCAGGCTTCGGGGAAGGGTTAGGGTTACGGTTCGGGCTAGGGTTAGGGTTAGGGGACGGGGACGGTTTAGGGTCCAGGTGAGGGTACAGCAACGCTTTAGAGGGAGCGTGCGTGTGAGGGCGTGGGTTAGTGTTAGCGTACGGGTTAGGATTAGGGGACGGGTGAGGGTCAGGCTTCGGGGAAGGGTTAGGGTTAGGGTTCTGGCTAGGGTTAGGGTTAGGGGACGGGGACGCTTTAGGGTCCAGGTGAGGGTACGGCAACGCTTTAGGGGGAGCGTGCCTGTGAGGGCGTGGGTTAGTGTTAGCGTACGGGTTAGGATTAGGGGACGGGTGAGGGTCAGGCTTCGGGGAAGGGTTAGGGTTAGGGTTCAGGCTATGGTTAGGGTTAGGGGACGGGGACGGTTTAGGGTCCAGGTGGGGGTACGGCAACGCTTTAGGGGGAGCGTGCATGTGAGGGCGCGGCTTAGTGTTAGCGTACGGGTTAGGATTAGGGGACGGGTGAGGGTCAGGCTTCGGGGAAGGGTTAGGGTTAGGGTTCGGGCTAGGGTTAGGGTTAGGGGACGGGGACGGTTTACGGTCCAGGTGAGGGTACGGCAACGCTTTAGGGGGAGCGTGCGTGTGAGGGCGTGGGTTAGTGTTAGCGTACGGGTTAGGATTAGGGGACGGGTGAGGGTCAGGCTTCGGGGAAGGGTTAGGGTTAGGGTTCGGGCTAGGGTTAGGGTTAGGGGACGGGGACGGTTTAGGGTCCAGGTGAGGGTACGGCAACGCTTTAGAGGGAGCGTGCGTGTGAGGGCGCGGGTTAGTATTAGCGTACGGGTTAGGATTAGGGGACGGGTGAGGGTCAGGCTTCGGGGAAGGGTTAGGGTTAGGGTTCGGGCTAGGGTTAGAGTTAGGGGACGGGGAAGGTTTAGGGTCCAGGTGAGGGTACGGCAACGCTTTAGGGGGAGCGTGCGTGTGAGTGCGCGGGTTAGTGTTAGCGTACGGGTTAGGATTAGGGGACGGGTGAGGGTCAGGCTTCGGGGAAGGGTTAGGGTTAGGGTTCGGGCTAGGGTTAGGGTTAGGGGACGGGGACGGTTTAGGGTCCAGGTGAGGGTACGGCAACCCTTTAGGGGGAGCGTGCGTGTGAGGGCGCGGGTTAGTGTTAGCGTACGGGTTAGGATTAGGGGATGGGTGAGGGTCAGGCTTCGGGGAAGGGTTAGGGTTACGGTTCAGGCTAGTGTTAGGGTTAGGGGACGGGGACGGTTTAGGGTCCAGGTGAGTGTACGGCAACGCTTTAGAGGGAGCGTGCATGTGAGGGCCTGGGTTAGTGTTAGCGTACGGGTTAGGATTAGGGGACGGGTGAGGGTCAGGCTTCGGGGAAGGGTTAGGGTTAGGGTTCGGGCTAGGGTTAGGGTTAGGGGACGGGGACGGTTTAGGGTCCAGGTGAGGGTACGGCAACGCTTTAGGGGGAGCGTGTGTGTGAGGGCGCGGGTTAGTGTTAGCGTACGGGTTAGGATTAGGGGACGGGTGAGGGTCAGGCTTCGGGGAAGGGTTAGGGTTAGGGTTCGGGCTAGGGTTAGGGTTAGGGGACGGGGACGGTTTAGGGTCCAGGTGAGGGTACGGCAACGCTTTAGGGGGAGCGTGCGTGTGAGGGTGTGGGTTAGTGTTAGCGTACGGGTTAGGATTAGGGGACGGGTGAGGGTCAGGCTTCGGGTAAGCGGTAGGGTTAGGGTTCGGGCTAGGGTTAGGGTTAGGGGACGGGGACGGCTTAGGGTCCAGGTGAGGGTACGGCAACGCTTTAGGGGGAGCGTGGGTGTGAGGGCGTGGGTTAGTATTAGTGTACGGGTTAGGATTAGAGGACGGGTGAGGGTCAGGCTTCGGGGAAGGGTTAGGGTTAGGGTTCGGGCTAGGGTTAGGGTTAGGGGATGGGGAAGGTTTAGGGTCCAGGTGAGGGTACGGCAACGCTTTAGGGGGAGCGTGCGTGTGAGGGCGCGGGTTAGTGTTAGCGTACGGATAGGATTAGGGGACGGGTGAGGGTCAGGCTTCGGGGAAGGGTTAGGGTTAGTGTTCGGGCTAGGGTTAGGGGATGGGGACGGGGACGGTTTAGGGTCCAGGTGAGGGTACGGCAACGCTTTAGGGGGAGCGTGCGTGTTAGGGCGCTTGTTAGTGTTAGCGTACGGGTTAGGATTAGGGGACGGGTGAGGGTCAGGCTTCGGGGAAGTGTTAGGGTTAGGGTTCGGGCTAGGGTTAGGGTTAGGGGACGGGGACGGTTTAGGGTCCAGGTGAGGGTACGGCAACGCTTTAGGGGGAGCGTGCGTGTGAGGGCGCGGGTTAGTGTTAGCGTACGGGTTAGGATTAGGGGACGGGTGAGGGTCAGGCTTCGGGGAAGGTTTAGGGTTACGGTTCGGGCTAGGGTTAGGGTTAGGGGATGGGGACGGTTTAGGGTCCAGGTGAGGGTACGGCAACGCTTTAGGGGGAGCGTGCGTGTGAGGGCGCGGGTTAGTGTTAGCGTACGGGTTAGGATTAGGGGACGGGTGAGGGTCAGGCTTCGGGGAAGGGTTAGGGTTAGGGTTCGGGCTAGGGTTAGGGTTAGGGGACGGGGACGGTTTAGGGTCCAGGTGAGGGTACGGCAACGCTTTAGGGGGAGCGTGCATGTAAGGGCGCGGGTTAGTGTTAGCGTACGGGTTAGGATTAGGGGACGGGTGAGGGTCAGGCTTCGGGGAAGGGTTAGGGTTAGGGTTCGGGCTAGGGTTAGGGTTAGGGGACGGGGACGGTTTACGGTCCAGGTGAGGGTACGGCAACGCTTTAGGGGGAGCGTGCGTGTGAGGGCGTGAGTTAGTGTTAGCGTACGGGTTAGGATTAGGGGACGGGTGAGGGTCAGGCTTCGGGGAAGGGTTAGGGTTAGGGTTCGGGCTAGGGTTAGGGTTAGGGGACGGGGACGGTTTAGGGTCCAGGTGAGGGTACGGCAACGCTTTAGAGGGAGCGTGCGTGTGAGGGCGCGGGTTATTCTTAGCGTACAGGTTAGGATTAGGGGACGGGTGAGGGTCAGGCTTCGGGGAAGGGTTAGGGTTAGGGTTCGGGCTAGGGTTAGAGTTAGGGGACGGGGAAGGTTTAGGGTCCAGGTGAGGGTACGGCAACGCTTTAGGGGGAGCGTGCGTGTGAGGGCGCGGGTTAGTGTTAGCGTACGGGTTAGGATTAGGGGACGGGTGAGGGTCAGGCTTCGGGGAAGGGTTAGGGTTAGGGTTCGGGCTAGGGTTAGGGTTAGGGGACGGGGACGGTTTAGGGTCCAGGTGAGGGTACGGCAACCCTTTAGGGGGAGCGTGCGTGTGAGGGCGCGGGTTAGTGTTAGCGTAAGGGTTAGGATTAGGGGACGGGTGAGGGTCAGGCTTCGGGGAAGGGTTAGGGTTACGGTTCGGGCTAGTGTTAGGGTTAGGGGACGGGGACGGTTTAGGGTCCAGGTGAGGGTACGGCAACGCTTTAGAGGGAGCGTGCGTGTGAGGGCCTGGGTTAGTGTTAGCGTACGGGTTAGGATTAGGGGACGGGTGAGGGTCAGGCTTCGGGGAAGGGTTAGGGTTAGGGTTCTGGCTAGGGTTAGGGTTAGGGGACGGGGACGGTTTAGGGTCCAGGTGAGGGTACGGCAACGCTTTAGGGGGAGCGTGCGTGTGAGGGCACGGGTTAGTGTTAGCGTACGGGTTAGGATTAGGGGACGGGTGAGGGTCAGGCTTCGGGGAATGGTTAGGGTTAGGGTTCGGGCTAGGGTTATGGTTAGGGGACGGGGACGGTTTAGGGTCCAGGTGAGGGTACGGCAACGCTTTAGAGGGAGCGTGCGTGTGAGGGCGCGGGTTATTGTTAGCGTACGTGTTAGGATTAGGGGACGGGTGAGTGTCAGGCTTCTGGGAAGGGTTAGGTTTAGGGTTCGGGCTAGGGTTAGAGTTAGGGGACGGGGAAGGTTTAGGGTCCAGGTGAGGGTACGGCAACGCTTAAGGGGGAGCATGCGTGTGAGGGCCTGGTTGAGTGATAGCGTACGGGTTAGGATTAGGGGACGGGTGAGGGTCAGGCTTCGGGGAAGTGTTAGGGTTAGGGTTCGGGCTGGGGTTAGGGTTAGGGGACGGGGACGGTTTAGGGTCCAGGTGAGGGTACGGCAACGCTTTAGGGGGAGCGTGCGTGTGAGGGCGCGGGTTAGTGTTAGCGTCCGGGTTAGGATTAGGGGAAGGGTGAGGGTCAGGCTTCGGGGAAGGGTTAGGGTTAGGGTTCTGGCTAGGGTTAGGGTTAGGGGACGGGGACGGTTTAGAGTCCAGGTGAGGGTACGGCAATGCTTTAGGGGGAGCGTGCGTGTGAGGGCACGGGTTAGTGTTAGCGCACGGGTTAGGATTAGGGGACGGGTGAGGGTCAGGCTTCGGGGAAGGGTAAGGGTTAGGGTTCGGGCTAGGGTTAGGGTTAGGGGACGGGGATGGTATAGGGTCCAGGTGAGGGTACGGCAACGCTTTAGGGGGAGCGTGCATGTGAGGGCGCGGGTTAGTGTTAGTGTACGGGTTAGGATTAGAGGACGGGTGAGGGTCAGGCTTCGGGGAAGGGTTAGGGTTAGGGTTCGGGCTAGGGTTAGGGTTAGGTGATGGGGAAGGTTTAGGGTCCAGGTGAGGGTACGGCAACGCTTTAGGGGGAGCGTGCGTGTGAGGGCGCGGGTTAGTGTTAGCTTACGGGTTACGATTAGGGGACGGGTGAGGGTCAGGCTTCGGGGAAGGGTTAGGGTTAGGGTTCGGGCTAGGGTTAGGGTTAGGGGACGGGGATGGTTTAGGGTCCAGGTGAGGGTATGGCAACGCTTTAGGGGGAGCGTGCGTGGGAGGGCGCGGGTTAGTGTTAGCGTACTGGTTAGGATTAGGGGACGGGTGAGGGTCAGGCTTCGGGGAAGTGTTAGGGTTAGGGTTCGGGCTAGGGTTAGGGTTAGGGGACGGGGACGGTTTAGGGTCCAGGTGAGGGTACGGCAACGCTTTAGGGGGAGCGTGCGTGTGAGGGCGCGGGTTAGTGTTAGCGTACGGGTTAGGATTAGGGGACCGGTGAGGGTCAGGCTTCGGGGAAGGGTTAGGGTTAGGGTTCGGGCTACGGTTAGGGTTACGGGACGGGGACGGTTTAGGGTCCAGGTGAGGGTATGGCAACCCTTTAGGGGGAGCGTGCGTGTGAGGGCACGCGTTAGTGTTAGCGTACGGCTTAGGATTAGGGGACGGGTGAGGGTCAGGCTTCGGGGAAGGGTTAGGGTTACGGTTCGGGCTAGGGTTAGGGTTAGGGGACGGGGACGGTTTAGGGTCCAGGTGAGGGTACAGCAACGCTTTAGAGGGAGCGTGCGTGTGAGGGCGTGGGTTAGTGTTAGCGTACGGGTTAGGATTAGGGGACGGGTGAGGGTCAGGCTTCCAGGAAGGGTTAGGGTTAGGGTTCTGGCTAGGGTTAGGGTTAGGGGACGGGGACGCTTTAGGGTCCAGGTGAGGGTACGGCAACGCTTTAGGGGGAGCGTGCCTGTGAGGGCGTGGGTTAGTGTTAGCGTACGGGTTAGGATTAGGGGACGGGTGAGGGTCAGGCTTCGGGGAAGGGTTAGGGTTAGGGTTCAGGCTATGGTTAGGGTTAGGGGACGGGGACGGTTTAGGGTCCAGGTGGGGGTACGGCAACGCTTTAGGGGGAGCGTGCATGTGAGGGCGCGGGTTAGTGTTAGCGTACGGGTTAGGATTAGGGGACGGGTGAGGGTCAGGCTTCGGGGAAGGGTTAGGGTTAGGGTTCGGGCTAGGGTTAGGGTTAGGGGACGGGGACGGTTTACGGTCCAGGTGAGGGTACGGCAACGCTTTAGGGGGAGCGTGCGTGTGAGGGCGTGGGTTAGTGTTAGCGTACGGGTTAGGATTAGGGGACGGGTGAGGGTCAGGCTTCGGGGAAGGGTTAGGGTTAGGGTTCGGGCTAGGGTTAGGGTTAGGGGACGGGGACGGTTTAGGGTCCAGGTGAGGGTACGGCAACGCTTTAGAGGGAGCGTGCGTGTGAGGGCGCGGGTTATTCTTAGCGTACGGGTTAGGATTAGGGGACGGGTGAGGGTCAGGCTTCGGGGAAGGGTTAGGGTTAGGGTTCGGGCTAGGGTTAGAGTTAGGGGACGGGGAAGGTTTAGGGTCCAGGTGAGGGTACGGCAACGCTTTAGGGGGAGCGTGCGTGTGAGTGCGCGGGTTAGTGTTAGCGTACGGGTTAGGATTAGGGGACAGGTGAGGGTCAGGCTTCGGGGAAGGGTTAGGGTTAGGGTTCGGGCTAGGGTTAGGGTTAGGGGACGGGGACGGTTTAGGGTCCAGGTGAGGGTACGGCAACCCTTTAGGGGGAGCGTGCGTGTGAGGGCGCGGGTTAGTGTTAGCGTACGGGTTAGGATTAGGGGACGGGTGAGGGTCAGGCTTCGGGGAAGGGTTAGGGTTACGGTTCAGGCTAGTGTTAGGGTTAGGGGACGGGGACGGTTTAGGGTCCAGGTGAGGGTACGGCAACGCTTTAGAGGGAGCGTGCATGTGAGGGCCTGGGTTAGTGTTAGCGTACGGGTTAGGATTAGGGGACGGGTGAGGGTCAGGCTTCGGGGAAGGGTTAGGGTTAGGGTTCGGGCTAGGGTTAGGGTTAGGGGACGGGGACGGTTTAGGGTCCAGGTGAGGGTACGGCAACGCTTTAGGGGGAGCGTGCGTGTGAGGGCGCGGGTTAGTGTTAGCGTACGGGTTAGGATTAGGGGACGGGTGAGGGTCAGGCTTCGGGGAAGGGTTAGGGTTAGGGTTCGGGCTAGGGTTAGGGTTAGGGGACGGGGACGGTTTAGGGTCCAGGTGAGGGTACGGCAACGCTTTAGGGGGAGCGTGCGTGTGAGGGTGTGGGTTAGTGTTAGCGTACGGGTTAGGATTAGGGGACGGGTGAGGGTCAGGCTTCGGGTAAGCGGTAGGGTTAGGGTTCGGGCTAGGGTTAGGGTTAGGGGACGGGGACGGCTTAGGGTCCAGGTGAGGGTACGGCAACGCTTTAGGGGGAGCGTGGGTGTGAGGGCGTGGGTTAGTATTAGTGTACGGGTTAGGATTAGAGGACGGGTGAGGGTCAGGCTTCGGGGAAGGGTTAGGGTTAGGGTTCGGGCTAGGGTTAGGGTTAGGGGATGGGGAAGGTTTAGGGTCCAGGTGAGGGTACGGCAACGCTTTAGGGGGAGCGTGCGTGTGAGGGCGCGGGTTAGTGTTAGCGTACGGATAGGATTAGGGGACGGGTGAGGGTCAGGCTTCGGGGAAGGGTTAGGGTTAGTGTTCGGGCTAGGGTTAGGGGACGGGGACGGGGACGGTTTAGGGTCCAGGTGAGGGTACGGCAACGCTTTAGGGGGAGCGTGCGTGTTAGGGCGCTTGTTAGTGTTAGCGTACGGGTTAGGATTAGGGGACGGGTGAGGGTCAGGCTTCGGGGAAGTGTTAGGGTTAGGGTTCGGGCTAGGGTTAGGGTTAGGGGACGGGGACGGTTTAGGGTCCAGGTGAGGGTACGGCAACGCTTTAGGGGGAGCGTGCGTGTGAGGGCGCGGGTTAGTGTTAGCGTACGGGTTAGGATTAGGGGACGGGTGAGGGTCAGGCTTCGGGGAAGGTTTAGGGTTACGGTTCGGGCTAGGGTTAGGGTTAGGGGATGGGGACGGTTTAGGGTCCAGGTGAGGGTACGGCAACGCTTTAAGGGGAGCGTGCGTGTGAGGGCGCGGGTTAGTGTTAGCGTACGGGTTAGGATTAGGGGACGGGTGAGGGTCAGGCTTCGGGGAAGGGTTAGGGTTAGGGTTCGGGCTAGGGTTAGGGTTAGGGGACGGGGACGGTTTAGGGTCCAGGTGAGGGTACGGCAACGCTTTAGGGGGAGCGTGCATGTAAGGGCGCGGGTTAGTGTTAGCGTACGGGTTAGGATTAGGGGACGGGTGAGGGTCAGGCTTCGGGGAAGGGTTAGGGTTAGGGTTCGGGCTAGGGTTAGGGTTAGGGGACGGGGACGGTTTACGGTCCAGGTGAGGGTACGGCAACGCTTTAGGGGGAGCGTGCGTGTGAGGGCGCGAGTTAGTGTTAGCGTACGGGTTAGGATTAGGGGACGGGTGAGGGTCAGGCTTCGGGGAAGGGTTAGGGTTAGGGTTCGGGCTAGGGTTAGGGATAGGTGACGGGGACGGTTTAGGGTCCAGGTGAGGGTACGGCAACGCTTTAGAGGGAGCGTGCGTGTGAGGGCGCGGGTTATTCTTAGCGTACAGGTTAGGATTAGGGGACGGGTGAGGGTCAGGCTTCGGGGAAGGGTTAGGGTTAGGGTTCGGGCTAGGGTTAGAGTTAGGGGACGGAGAAGGTTTAGGGTCCAGGTGAGGGTACGGCAACGCTTTAGGGGGAGCGTGCGTGTGAGGGCGCGGGTTAGTGTTAGCGTACGGGTTAGGATTAGGGGACGGGTGAGGGTCAGGCTTCGGGGAAGGGTTAGGGTTAGGGTTCGGGCTAGGGTTAGGGTTAGGGGACGGGGACGGTTTAGGGTCCAGGTGAGGGTACGGCAACCCTTTAGGGGGAGCGTGCGTGTGAGGGCGCGGGTTAGTGTTAGCGTACGGGTTAGGATTAGGGGACGGGTGAGGGTCAGGCTTCGGGGAAGGGTTAGGGTTACGGTTCGGGCTAGTGTTAGGGTTAGGGGACGGGGACGGTTTAGGGTCCAGGTGAGGGTACGGCAACGCTTTAGAGGGAGCGTGCGTGTGAGGGCCTGGGTTAGTGTTAGCGTACGGGTTAGGATTAGGGGACGGGTGAGGGTCAGGCTTCGGGGAAGGGTTAGGGTTAGGGTTCTGGCTAGGGTTAGGGTTAGGGGACGGGGACGGTTTAGGGTCCAGGTGAGGGTACGGCAACGCTTTAGGGGGAGCGTGCGTGTGAGGGCACGGGTTAGTGTTAGCGTACGGGTTAGGATTAGGGGACGGGTGAGGGTCAGGCTTCGGGGAATGGTTAGGGTTAGGTTTCGGGCTAGGGTTATGGTTAGGGGACGGGGACGGTTTAGGGTCCAGGTGAGGGTACGGCAACGCTTTAGAGGGAGCGTGCGTGTGAGGGCGTGGGTTATTGTTAGCGTACGTGTTAGGATTAGGGGACGGGTGAGTGTCAGGCTTCTGTGAAGGGTTAGGTTTAGGGTTCGGGCTAGGGTTAGAGTTAGGGGACGGGGAAGGTTTAGGGTCCAGGTGAGGGTACGGCAACGCTTAAGGGGGAGCATGCGTGTGAGGGCCTGGTTGAGTGATAGCGTACGGGTTAGGATTAGGGGACGGGTGAGGGTCAGGCTTCGGGGAAGTGTTAGGGTTAGGGTTCGGGCTGGGGTTAGGGTTAGGGGACGGGGACGGTTTAGGGTCCAGGTGAGGGTACGGCAACGCTTTAGGGGGAGCGTGCGTGTGAGGGCGCGGGTTAGTGTTAGCGTCCGGGTTAGGATTAGGGGAAGGGTGAGGGTCAGGCTTCGGGGAAGGGTTAGGGTTAGGGTTCTGGCTAGGGTTAGGGTTAGGGGACGGGGACGGTTTAGAGTCCAGGTGAGGGTACGGCAATGCTTTAGGGGGAGCGTGCGTGTGAGGGCACGGGTTAGTGTTAGCGCACGGGTTAGGATTAGGGGACGGGTGAGGGTCAGGCTTCGGGGAAGGGTTAGGGTTAGGGTTCGGGCTAGGGTTAGGGTTAGGGGACGGGGATGGTATAGGGTCCAGGTGAGGGTACGGCAACGCTTTAGGGGGAGCGTGCATGTGAGGGCGCGGGTTAGTGTTAGTGTACGGGTTAGGATTAGAGGACGGGTGAGGGTCAGGCTTCGGGGAAGGGTTAGGGTTAGGGTTCGGGCTAGGGTTAGGGTTAGGTGATGGGGAAGGTTTAGGGTCCAGGTGAGGGTACGGCAACGCTTTAGGGGGAGCGTGCGTGTGAGGGCGCGGGTTAGTGTTAGCGTACGGGTTAGGATTAGGGGACGGGTGAGGGTCAGGCTTCGGGGAAGGGTTAGGGTTAGGGTTCGGGCTAGGGTTAGGGTTACGGGACGGGGACGGTTTAGGGTCCAGGTGAGGGTACGGCAACGCTTTAGGGGGAGCGTGCGTGTGAGGGCGCGGGTTAGTGTTAGCGTACGGGTCAGGATTAGGGGACGGGTGAGGGTCAGGCTTCGGGGAAGTGTTAGGGTTAGGGTTCGGGCTAGGGTTAGGGTTAGGGGACGGGGACGGTTTAGGGTCCAGGTGAGGGTACGGCAACGCTTTAGGGGGAGGGTGCGTGTGAGGGCGCGGGTTAGTGTTGGCGTACGGGTTAGGACTAGGGGACGGGTGAGGGTCAGGCTTCGGGGAAGGGTTAGGGTTAGGGTTCAGGCTAGGGTTAGGGTTAGGGGACGGGGACGGTTTAGGGTCCAGGTGAAGGTACGGCAACCCTTTAGGGGGAGCGTGCGTGTGAGGGCGCGGGTTAGTGTTAGCGTACGGCTTAGGATTAGGGGACGGGTGAGGGTCAGGCTTCGGGGAAGGGTTAGGGTTAGGGTTCGGGCTAGGGTAAGGGTTAGGGGACGGGGACGATTTAGGGTGCAGGTGAGGGTACGGCAGCGCTTTAGGGGGAGCGTGCGTGTGAGGGCGCGTGTTAGTGTTAGCGTGCGGCTTAGGATTAGGGGACGGGTGAGGGTCAGGCTTCGGGGAAGGGTTAGGGTTAGGGTTCGGGCTAGGGTTAGGGTTAGGGGACGGGGACGGTTTAGGGTCCAGGTGATGGTACGGCAACGCTTTAGGGGAAGCGTGCGTGTGAGGGCACTGGTTACTGTTAGCTACGTGTTAGGAATAGGGGACGGGTGAGGGTCAGGCTTCGGGGAAGGGTTAGGGTTAGGGTTCGGTCTAGGGTTAGGGTTAGGGGATGGGGACGGTTTAGGGTCCAGGTGAGGGTACGGCAACGCTTTAGGGGGAGCGTGCGTGTGAGGGCGCGGTTTAGTGTTAGCGTACGGGTTAGGATTAGGGGACGGGTGAGGGTCAGGCTTCGGGGAAGGGTTAGGGTTAGGGTTCGGGCTAGGGTTAGGGTTAGGGGACGGGGACGGTTTAGGGTCCAGGTGAGGGTACGGCAACGCTTTAGGGTGAGCGTGCGTGTGAGGGCGCGGGTTAGTGTTAGCGTACGGGTTAGGATTAGGGGACGGGTGAGGGTCAGGCTTCGGGGAAGGGTTAGGGTTAGGGTTCGGGCTAGGGTTAGGGTTAGGGGACGGGGACGGTTTAGGGTCCAGGTGAGGGTACGGCAATGCTTTAGGGGGAGGGTGCGTGTGAGGGCGCGGGTTAGTGTTGGCGTACGGGTTAGGATTAGGGGACGGGTGAGGGTCAGGCTTCGGGGAAGGGTTAGGGTTAGGGTTCGGGCTAGGGTTAGGGTTAGGGGACGGGGACGGTTTAGGGTCCAGGTGAAGGTACGGCAACCCTTTAGGGGGAGCGAGCGTGTGAGGGCGCGGGTTAGTGTTAGCGTACGGGTTAGGATTAGGGGACGGGTGAGGGTCAGGCTTCGGGGAAGGGTTAGGGTTAGGGTTCGGGCTAGGGTTAGGGTTATGGGACGGGGACGGTTTAGGGTCCAGGTGAGGGTACGGCAACGCTTTAGGGGGAGCGTGCGTGTGAGTGCACGGGTTAGTGTTAGCGTACGGGTCAGGATTAGGGGACGGGTGAGGGTCAGGCTTCGGGGAAGTGTTAGGGTTAGGGTTCGGGCTAGGGTTAGGGTTAGGGGACGGGGACGGTTTAGGGTCCAGGTGAGGGTACGGCAACGCTTTAGGGGGAGGGTGCGTGTGAGGGCGCGGGTTAGTGTTGGCGTACGGGTTAGGACTAGGGGACGGGTGAGGGTCAGGCTTCGGGGAAGGGTTAGGGTTAGGGTTCGGGCTAGGGTTAGGGTTAGGGGACGGGGACGGTTTAGGGTCCAGGTGAAGGTACGGCAACCCTTTAGGGGGAGCGTGCGTGTGAGGGCGCGGGTTAGTGTTAGCGTACGGCTTAGGATTAGGGGACGGGTGAGGGTCAGGCTTCGGGGAAGGGTTAGGGTTAGGGTTCGGGCTAGGGTTAGGGTTAGGGGACGGGGACGGTTTAGGGTCCAGGTGAGGGTACGGCAACGCTTTAGGGTGAGCGTGCGTGTGAGGGCGCGGGTTAGTGTTAGCGTACGGGTTAGGATTAGGGGACGGGTGAGGGTCAGGCTTCGGGGAAGGGTTAGGGTTAGGGTTCGGGCTAGGGTTAGGGTTAGGGGACGGGGACGGTTTAGGGTCCAGGTGAGGGTACGGCAATGCTTTAGGGGGAGGGTGCGTGTGAGCGCGCGGGTTAGTGTTGGCGTACGGGTTAGGATTAGGGGACGGGTGAGGGTCAGGCTTCGGGGAAGGTTTAGGGTTAGGGTTCGGGCTAGGGTTAGGGTTAGGGGACGGGGACGGTTTAGGGTCCAGGTGAAGGTACTGCAACCCTTTAGGGGGAGCGAGCGTGTGAGGGCGCAGGTTAGTGTTAGCGTACGGGTTAGGATTAGGGGACGGGTGAGGGTCAGGCTTCGGGGAAGGGTTAGGGTTAGGGTTCTGGCTAGGGTAAGGGTTAGGGGACGGGGACGGTTTAGGGTCCAGGTGAGGGTACGGCAACGCTTTAGGGGGAGCGTGCGTGTGAGGGCGCGCGTTAGTGTTAGCGTACGGCTTAGGATTAGGGGACGGGTGAGGGTCAGGCTTCAGGGAAGGGTTAGGGTTAGGGTTCGGGCTAGGGTTAGGGTTAGGGTACGGGGACGGTTTAGGGTCCAGGTGAGGGTACGGCAACGCTTTAGGGGGAGCGTGCGTGTGAGGGCGCGTGTTAGTGTTAGCGTACGGCTTAGGATTAGGGGACGGGTGAGGGTCAGGCTTCGGGGAAGGGTTAGGGTTAGGGTTCAGGCTAGGGTTAGGGTTAGGGTACGGGGACGGTTTAGGGTCCAGGTGAGGGTACGGCAACGCTTTAGGGGGAGCGTGCGTGTGAGGGCGCGGGTTAGTGTTAGCGTACGGGTTAGGATTAGGGGACGGGTGAGGGTCAGGCTTCGGGGAAGGGTTAGGGTTAGGGTTCGGGCTAGGGTTAGGGTTAGGGGACGGGGACGGTTTAGGGTCCAGGTGAGGGTACGGCAATGCTTTAGGGGGAGCGTGCGTGTGAGGGCGCGAGTTAGTGTTAGCGTACGGGTTAGGATTAGGGGACGGGTGAGGGTCAGGCTTCGGGGAAGGTTTAGGGTTAGGGATCGGGCTAGGGTTAGCTTTAGGGGACAGGGACGGTTTAGGGTCCAGGTGAGGGTACGGCAACCCTTTAGGGCGAGTGTGCGTGTGAGGGCGCGGGTTAGTGTTAGCGTACGGGTTAGGATTAGGGGACGGGTGAGGGTCAGGCTTCGGGGAAGTGTTAGGGTTAGGGTTCGGGCTAGGGTTAGGGTTAGGGGACGGGGACGGTTTAGGGTCCAGGTGAGGGTACGGCAACGCTTTAGGGGGAGAGTGCGTGTGAGGGTGCGGGTTAGTGTTAGCATACGGGTTAGGATTAGGGGACGGGTGAGGGTCAGGCTTCGGGGAAGGGTTAGGTTTAGGGTTCGGGCTAGGGTTAGGGTTCGGGACGGGGAAGATTTAGGGTCCAGGTGAGGGTACGGCAAAGCTTTAGGGGGAGCGTGCGTGTGAGGGCGCGGGTTAGTGTTAGCGTACGGGTTAGGATTAGGGGACGGGTGAGGGTCAGGCTTCGGGGAAGGGTTAGGGTTAGGGTTCGGGCTAGGGTTAGGGGAGGGGGACGGGGACGGTTTAGGGTCCAGGTGAGGGTACGGCAACGCTTTAGGGGGAGCGTGCGTGGGAGGGCATGGGTTAGTGTTAGCGTACGGGTTAGGATTAGGGGACGGGTGAGGGTCAGGCTTCGGGGAAGTGTTAGGGTTAGGGTTCGGGCTAGGGTTAGGGTTAGGGGACGGGGACGGTTTAGGGTCCAGGTGAGGGTACGGCAACGCTTTAGGGGGAGCGTGCGTGTGAGGGCGCGGGTTAGTGTTAGCGTACGGGTTAGGATTAGGGGACGGGTGAGGGTCAGGCTTCGGGAAAGGGTTAGGGTTAGGGTTCGGGCTAGGGTTAGGGTTAGGTGACGGGGATGATTTAGGGTCCAGGTGAGGGTACGGCAACCATTTAGGGGGAGCGTGCGTGTGAGGGCGTGGGTTAGTGTTAGCGTACGGGTTAGGATTAGGGGACCGGTGAGGGTCAGGCTTCGGGGAAGGGTTAGGGTTAGGGTTCGGGCTACGGTTAGGGTTACGGGACGGGGACGGTTTAGGGTCCAGGTGAGGGTATGGCAACCCTTTAGGGGGAGCGTGCGTGTGAGGGCGCGCGTTAGTGTTAGCGTACGGCTTAGGATTAGGGGACGGGTGAGGGTCAGGCTTCGGGGAAGGGTTAGGGTTACGGTTCGGGCTAGGGTTAGGGTTAGGGGACGGGGACGGTTTAGGGTCCAGGTGAGGGTACAGCAACGCTTTAGAGGGAGCGTGCGTGTGAGGGCGTGGGTTAGTGTTAGCGTACGGGTTAGGATTAGGGGACGGGTGAGGGTCAGGCTTCGGGGAAGGGTTAGGGTTAGGGTTCTGGCTAGGGTTAGGGTTAGGGGACGGGGACGCTTTAGGGTCCAGGTGAGGGTACGGCAACGCTTTAGGGGGAGCGTGCCTGTGAGGGCGTGGGTTAGTGTTAGCGTACGGGTTAGGATTAGGGGACGGGTGAGGGTCAGGCTTCGGGGAAGGGTTAGGGTTAGGGTTCAGGCTATGGTTAGGGTTAGGGGACGGGGACGGTTTAGGGTCCAGGTGGGGGTACGGCAACGCTTTAGGGGGAGCGTGCATGTGAGGGCGCGGCTTAGTGTTAGCGTACGGGTTAGGATTAGGGGACGGGTGAGGGTCAGGCTTCGGGGAAGGGTTAGGGTTAGGGTTCGGGCTAGGGTTAGGGTTAGGGGACGGGGACGGTTTACGGTCCAGGTGAGGGTACGGCAACGCTTTAGGGGGAGCGTGCGTGTGAGGGCGTGGGTTAGTGTTAGCGTACGGGTTAGGATTAGGGGACGGGTGAGGGTCAGGCTTCGGGGAAGGGTTAGGGTTAGGGTTCGGGCTAGGGTTAGGGTTAGGGGACGGGGACGGTTTAGGGTCCAGGTGAGGGTACGGCAACGCTTTAGAGGGAGCGTGCGTGTGAGGGCGCGGGTTAGTATTAGCGTACGGGTTAGGATTAGGGGACGGGTGAGGGTCAGGCTTCGGGGAAGGGTTAGGGTTAGGGTTCGGGCTAGGGTTAGAGTTAGGGGACGGGGAAGGTTTAGGGTCCAGGTGAGGGTACGGCAACGCTTTAGGGGGAGCGTGCGTGTGAGTGCGCGGGTTAGTGTTAGCGTACGGGTTAGGATTAGGGGACGGGTGAGGGTCAGGCTTCGGGGAAGGGTTAGGGTTAGGGTTCGGGCTAGGGTTAGGGTTAGGGGACGGGGACGGTTTAGGGTCCAGGTGAGGGTACGGCAACCCTTTAGGGGGAGCGTGCGTGTGAGGGCGCGGGTTAGTGTTAGCGTACGGGTTAGGATTAGGGGATGGGTGAGGGTCAGGCTTCGGGGAAGGGTTAGGGTTACGGTTCAGGCTAGTGTTAGGGTTAGGGGACGGGGACGGTTTAGGGTCCAGGTGAGTGTACGGCAACGCTTTAGAGGGAGCGTGCATGTGAGGGCCTGGGTTAGTGTTAGCGTACGGGTTAGGATTAGGGGACGGGTGAGGGTCAGGCTTCGGGGAAGGGTTAGGGTTAGGGTTCGGGCTAGGGTTAGGGTTAGGGGACGGGGACGGTTTAGGGTCCAGGTGAGGGTACGGCAACGCTTTAGGGGGAGCGTGTGTGTGAGGGCGCGGGTTAGTGTTAGCGTACGGGTTAGGATTAGGGGACGGGTGAGGGTCAGGCTTCGGGGAAGGGTTAGGGTTAGGGTTCGGGCTAGGGTTAGGGTTAGGGGACGGGGACGGTTTAGGGTCCAGGTGAGGGTACGGCAACGCTTTAGGGGGAGCGTGCGTGTGAGGGTGTGGGTTAGTGTTAGCGTACGGGTTAGGATTAGGGGACGGGTGAGGGTCAGGCTTCGGGTAAGCGGTAGGGTTAGGGTTCGGGCTAGGGTTAGGGTTAGGGGACGGGGACGGCTTAGGGTCCAGGTGAGGGTACGGCAACGCTTTAGGGGGAGCGTGGGTGTGAGGGCGTGGGTTAGTATTAGTGTACGGGTTAGGATTAGAGGACGGGTGAGGGTCAGGCTTCGGGGAAGGGTTAGGGTTAGGGTTCGGGCTAGGGTTAGGGTTAGGGGATGGGGAAGGTTTAGGGTCCAGGTGAGGGTACGGCAACGCTTTAGGGGGAGCGTGCGTGTGAGGGCGCGGGTTAGTGTTAGCGTACGGATAGGATTAGGGGACGGGTGAGGGTCAGGCTTCGGGGAAGGGTTAGGGTTAGTGTTCGGGCTAGGGTTAGGGGATGGGGACGGGGACGGTTTAGGGTCCAGGTGAGGGTACGGCAACGCTTTAGGGGGAGCGTGCGTGTTAGGGCGCTTGTTAGTGTTAGCGTACGGGTTAGGATTAGGGGACGGGTGAGGGTCAGGCTTCGGGGAAGTGTTAGGGTTAGGGTTCGGGCTAGGGTTAGGGTTAGGGGACGGGGACGGTTTAGGGTCCAGGTGAGGGTACGGCAACGCTTTAGGGGGAGCGTGCGTGTGAGGGCGCGGGTTAGTGTTAGCGTACGGGTTAGGATTAGGGGACGGGTGAGGGTCAGGCTTCGGGGAAGGTTTAGGGTTACGGTTCGGGCTAGGGTTAGGGTTAGGGGATGGGGACGGTTTAGGGTCCAGGTGAGGGTACGGCAACGCTTTAGGGGGAGCGTGCGTGTGAGGGCGCGGGTTAGTGTTAGCGTACGGGTTAGGATTAGGGGACGGGTGAGGGTCAGGCTTCGGGGAAGGGTTAGGGTTAGGGTTCGGGCTAGGGTTAGGGTTAGGGGACGGGGACGGTTTAGGGTCCAGGTGAGGGTACGGCAACGCTTTAGGGGGAGCGTGCATGTAAGGGCGCGGGTTAGTGTTAGCGTACGGGTTAGGATTAGGGGACGGGTGAGGGTCAGGCTTCGGGGAAGGGTTAGGGTTAGGGTTCGGGCTAGGGTTAGGGTTAGGGGACGGGGACGGTTTACGGTCCAGGTGAGGGTACGGCAACGCTTTAGGGGGAGCGTGCGTGTGAGGGCGTGAGTTAGTGTTAGCGTACGGGTTAGGATTAGGGGACGGGTGAGGGTCAGGCTTCGGGGAAGGGTTAGGGTTAGGGTTCGGGCTAGGGTTAGGGTTAGGGGACGGGGACGGTTTAGGGTCCAGGTGAGGGTACGGCAACGCTTTAGAGGGAGCGTGCGTGTGAGGGCGCGGGTTATTCTTAGCGTACAGGTTAGGATTAGGGGACGGGTGAGGGTCAGGCTTCGGGGAAGGGTTAGGGTTAGGGTTCGGGCTAGGGTTAGAGTTAGGGGACGGGGAAGGTTTAGGGTCCAGGTGAGGGTACGGCAACGCTTTAGGGGGAGCGTGCGTGTGAGGGCGCGGGTTAGTGTTAGCGTACGGGTTAGGATTAGGGGACGGGTGAGGGTCAGGCTTCGGGGAAGGGTTAGGGTTAGGGTTCGGGCTAGGGTTAGGGTTAGGGGACGGGGACGGTTTAGGGTCCAGGTGAGGGTACGGCAACCCTTTAGGGGGAGCGTGCGTGTGAGGGCGCGGGTTAGTGTTAGCGTAAGGGTTAGGATTAGGGGACGGGTGAGGGTCAGGCTTCGGGGAAGGGTTAGGGTTACGGTTCGGGCTAGTGTTAGGGTTAGGGGACGGGGACGGTTTAGGGTCCAGGTGAGGGTACGGCAACGCTTTAGAGGGAGCGTGCGTGTGAGGGCCTGGGTTAGTGTTAGCGTACGGGTTAGGATTAGGGGACGGGTGAGGGTCAGGCTTCGGGGAAGGGTTAGGGTTAGGGTTCTGGCTAGGGTTAGGGTTAGGGGACGGGGACGGTTTAGGGTCCAGGTGAGGGTACGGCAACGCTTTAGGGGGAGCGTGCGTGTGAGGGCACGGGTTAGTGTTAGCGTACGGGTTAGGATTAGGGGACGGGTGAGGGTCAGGCTTCGGGGAATGGTTAGGGTTAGGGTTCGGGCTAGGGTTATGGTTAGGGGACGGGGACGGTTTAGGGTCCAGGTGAGGGTACGGCAACGCTTTAGAGGGAGCGTGCGTGTGAGGGCGCGGGTTATTGTTAGCGTACGTGTTAGGATTAGGGGACGGGTGAGTGTCAGGCTTCTGGGAAGGGTTAGGTTTAGGGTTCGGGCTAGGGTTAGAGTTAGGGGACGGGGAAGGTTTAGGGTCCAGGTGAGGGTACGGCAACGCTTAAGGGGGAGCATGCGTGTGAGGGCCTGGTTGAGTGATAGCGTACGGGTTAGGATTAGGGGACGGGTGAGGGTCAGGCTTCGGGGAAGTGTTAGGGTTAGGGTTCGGGCTGGGGTTAGGGTTAGGGGACGGGGACGGTTTAGGGTCCAGGTGAGGGTACGGCAACGCTTTAGGGGGAGCGTGCGTGTGAGGGCGCGGGTTAGTGTTAGCGTCCGGGTTAGGATTAGGGGAAGGGTGAGGGTCAGGCTTCGGGGAAGGGTTAGGGTTAGGGTTCTGGCTAGGGTTAGGGTTAGGGGACGGGGACGGTTTAGAGTCCAGGTGAGGGTACGGCAATGCTTTAGGGGGAGCGTGCGTGTGAGGGCACGGGTTAGTGTTAGCGCACGGGTTAGGATTAGGGGACGGGTGAGGGTCAGGCTTCGGGGAAGGGTAAGGGTTAGGGTTCGGGCTAGGGTTAGGGTTAGGGGACGGGGATGGTATAGGGTCCAGGTGAGGGTACGGCAACGCTTTAGGGGGAGCGTGCATGTGAGGGCGCGGGTTAGTGTTAGTGTACGGGTTAGGATTAGAGGACGGGTGAGGGTCAGGCTTCGGGGAAGGGTTAGGGTTAGGGTTCGGGCTAGGGTTAGGGTTAGGTGATGGGGAAGGTTTAGGGTCCAGGTGAGGGTACGGCAACGCTTTAGGGGGAGCGTGCGTGTGAGGGCGCGGGTTAGTGTTAGCTTACGGGTTACGATTAGGGGACGGGTGAGGGTCAGGCTTCGGGGAAGGGTTAGGGTTAGGGTTCGGGCTAGGGTTAGGGTTAGGGGACGGGGATGGTTTAGGGTCCAGGTGAGGGTATGGCAACGCTTTAGGGGGAGCGTGCGTGGGAGGGCGCGGGTTAGTGTTAGCGTACTGGTTAGGATTAGGGGACGGGTGAGGGTCAGGCTTCGGGGAAGTGTTAGGGTTAGGGTTCGGGCTAGGGTTAGGGTTAGGGGACGGGGACGGTTTAGGGTCCAGGTGAGGGTACGGCAACGCTTTAGGGGGAGCGTGCGTGTGAGGGCGCGGGTTAGTGTTAGCGTACGGGTTAGGATTAGGGGACCGGTGAGGGTCAGGCTTCGGGGAAGGGTTAGGGTTAGGGTTCGGGCTACGGTTAGGGTTACGGGACGGGGACGGTTTAGGGTCCAGGTGAGGGTATGGCAACCCTTTAGGGGGAGCGTGCGTGTGAGGGCACGCGTTAGTGTTAGCGTACGGCTTAGGATTAGGGGACGGGTGAGGGTCAGGCTTCGGGGAAGGGTTAGGGTTACGGTTCGGGCTAGGGTTAGGGTTAGGGGACGGGGACGGTTTAGGGTCCAGGTGAGGGTACAGCAACGCTTTAGAGGGAGCGTGCGTGTGAGGGCGTGGGTTAGTGTTAGCGTACGGGTTAGGATTAGGGGACGGGTGAGGGTCAGGCTTCCAGGAAGGGTTAGGGTTAGGGTTCTGGCTAGGGTTAGGGTTAGGGGACGGGGACGCTTTAGGGTCCAGGTGAGGGTACGGCAACGCTTTAGGGGGAGCGTGCCTGTGAGGGCGTGGGTTAGTGTTAGCGTACGGGTTAGGATTAGGGGACGGGTGAGGGTCAGGCTTCGGGGAAGGGTTAGGGTTAGGGTTCAGGCTATGGTTAGGGTTAGGGGACGGGGACGGTTTAGGGTCCAGGTGGGGGTACGGCAACGCTTTAGGGGGAGCGTGCATGTGAGGGCGCGGGTTAGTGTTAGCGTACGGGTTAGGATTAGGGGACGGGTGAGGGTCAGGCTTCGGGGAAGGGTTAGGGTTAGGGTTCGGGCTAGGGTTAGGGTTAGGGGACGGGGACGGTTTACGGTCCAGGTGAGGGTACGGCAACGCTTTAGGGGGAGCGTGCGTGTGAGGGCGTGGGTTAGTGTTAGCGTACGGGTTAGGATTAGGGGACGGGTGAGGGTCAGGCTTCGGGGAAGGGTTAGGGTTAGGGTTCGGGCTAGGGTTAGGGTTAGGGGACGGGGACGGTTTAGGGTCCAGGTGAGGGTACGGCAACGCTTTAGAGGGAGCGTGCGTGTGAGGGCGCGGGTTATTCTTAGCGTACGGGTTAGGATTAGGGGACGGGTGAGGGTCAGGCTTCGGGGAAGGGTTAGGGTTAGGGTTCGGGCTAGGGTTAGAGTTAGGGGACGGGGAAGGTTTAGGGTCCAGGTGAGGGTACGGCAACGCTTTAGGGGGAGCGTGCGTGTGAGTGCGCGGGTTAGTGTTAGCGTACGGGTTAGGATTAGGGGACAGGTGAGGGTCAGGCTTCGGGGAAGGGTTAGGGTTAGGGTTCGGGCTAGGGTTAGGGTTAGGGGACGGGGACGGTTTAGGGTCCAGGTGAGGGTACGGCAACCCTTTAGGGGGAGCGTGCGTGTGAGGGCGCGGGTTAGTGTTAGCGTACGGGTTAGGATTAGGGGACGGGTGAGGGTCAGGCTTCGGGGAAGGGTTAGGGTTACGGTTCAGGCTAGTGTTAGGGTTAGGGGACGGGGACGGTTTAGGGTCCAGGTGAGGGTACGGCAACGCTTTAGAGGGAGCGTGCATGTGAGGGCCTGGGTTAGTGTTAGCGTACGGGTTAGGATTAGGGGACGGGTGAGGGTCAGGCTTCGGGGAAGGGTTAGGGTTAGGGTTCGGGCTAGGGTTAGGGTTAGGGGACGGGGACGGTTTAGGGTCCAGGTGAGGGTACGGCAACGCTTTAGGGGGAGCGTGCGTGTGAGGGCGCGGGTTAGTGTTAGCGTACGGGTTAGGATTAGGGGACGGGTGAGGGTCAGGCTTCGGGGAAGGGTTAGGGTTAGGGTTCGGGCTAGGGTTAGGGTTAGGGGACGGGGACGGTTTAGGGTCCAGGTGAGGGTACGGCAACGCTTTAGGGGGAGCGTGCGTGTGAGGGTGTGGGTTAGTGTTAGCGTACGGGTTAGGATTAGGGGACGGGTGAGGGTCAGGCTTCGGGTAAGCGGTAGGGTTAGGGTTCGGGCTAGGGTTAGGGTTAGGGGACGGGGACGGCTTAGGGTCCAGGTGAGGGTACGGCAACGCTTTAGGGGGAGCGTGGGTGTGAGGGCGTGGGTTAGTATTAGTGTACGGGTTAGGATTAGAGGACGGGTGAGGGTCAGGCTTCGGGGAAGGGTTAGGGTTAGGGTTCGGGCTAGGGTTAGGGTTAGGGGATGGGGAAGGTTTAGGGTCCAGGTGAGGGTACGGCAACGCTTTAGGGGGAGCGTGCGTGTGAGGGCGCGGGTTAGTGTTAGCGTACGGATAGGATTAGGGGACGGGTGAGGGTCAGGCTTCGGGGAAGGGTTAGGGTTAGTGTTCGGGCTAGGGTTAGGGGACGGGGACGGGGACGGTTTAGGGTCCAGGTGAGGGTACGGCAACGCTTTAGGGGGAGCGTGCGTGTTAGGGCGCTTGTTAGTGTTAGCGTACGGGTTAGGATTAGGGGACGGGTGAGGGTCAGGCTTCGGGGAAGTGTTAGGGTTAGGGTTCGGGCTAGGGTTAGGGTTAGGGGACGGGGACGGTTTAGGGTCCAGGTGAGGGTACGGCAACGCTTTAGGGGGAGCGTGCGTGTGAGGGCGCGGGTTAGTGTTAGCGTACGGGTTAGGATTAGGGGACGGGTGAGGGTCAGGCTTCGGGGAAGGTTTAGGGTTACGGTTCGGGCTAGGGTTAGGGTTAGGGGATGGGGACGGTTTAGGGTCCAGGTGAGGGTACGGCAACGCTTTAAGGGGAGCGTGCGTGTGAGGGCGCGGGTTAGTGTTAGCGTACGGGTTAGGATTAGGGGACGGGTGAGGGTCAGGCTTCGGGGAAGGGTTAGGGTTAGGGTTCGGGCTAGGGTTAGGGTTAGGGGACGGGGACGGTTTAGGGTCCAGGTGAGGGTACGGCAACGCTTTAGGGGGAGCGTGCATGTAAGGGCGCGGGTTAGTGTTAGCGTACGGGTTAGGATTAGGGGACGGGTGAGGGTCAGGCTTCGGGGAAGGGTTAGGGTTAGGGTTCGGGCTAGGGTTAGGGTTAGGGGACGGGGACGGTTTACGGTCCAGGTGAGGGTACGGCAACGCTTTAGGGGGAGCGTGCGTGTGAGGGCGCGAGTTAGTGTTAGCGTACGGGTTAGGATTAGGGGACGGGTGAGGGTCAGGCTTCGGGGAAGGGTTAGGGTTAGGGTTCGGGCTAGGGTTAGGGATAGGTGACGGGGACGGTTTAGGGTCCAGGTGAGGGTACGGCAACGCTTTAGAGGGAGCGTGCGTGTGAGGGCGCGGGTTATTCTTAGCGTACAGGTTAGGATTAGGGGACGGGTGAGGGTCAGGCTTCGGGGAAGGGTTAGGGTTAGGGTTCGGGCTAGGGTTAGAGTTAGGGGACGGAGAAGGTTTAGGGTCCAGGTGAGGGTACGGCAACGCTTTAGGGGGAGCGTGCGTGTGAGGGCGCGGGTTAGTGTTAGCGTACGGGTTAGGATTAGGGGACGGGTGAGGGTCAGGCTTCGGGGAAGGGTTAGGGTTAGGGTTCGGGCTAGGGTTAGGGTTAGGGGACGGGGACGGTTTAGGGTCCAGGTGAGGGTACGGCAACCCTTTAGGGGGAGCGTGCGTGTGAGGGCGCGGGTTAGTGTTAGCGTACGGGTTAGGATTAGGGGACGGGTGAGGGTCAGGCTTCGGGGAAGGGTTAGGGTTACGGTTCGGGCTAGTGTTAGGGTTAGGGGACGGGGACGGTTTAGGGTCCAGGTGAGGGTACGGCAACGCTTTAGAGGGAGCGTGCGTGTGAGGGCCTGGGTTAGTGTTAGCGTACGGGTTAGGATTAGGGGACGGGTGAGGGTCAGGCTTCGGGGAAGGGTTAGGGTTAGGGTTCTGGCTAGGGTTAGGGTTAGGGGACGGGGACGGTTTAGGGTCCAGGTGAGGGTACGGCAACGCTTTAGGGGGAGCGTGCGTGTGAGGGCACGGGTTAGTGTTAGCGTACGGGTTAGGATTAGGGGACGGGTGAGGGTCAGGCTTCGGGGAATGGTTAGGGTTAGGTTTCGGGCTAGGGTTATGGTTAGGGGACGGGGACGGTTTAGGGTCCAGGTGAGGGTACGGCAACGCTTTAGAGGGAGCGTGCGTGTGAGGGCGTGGGTTATTGTTAGCGTACGTGTTAGGATTAGGGGACGGGTGAGTGTCAGGCTTCTGTGAAGGGTTAGGTTTAGGGTTCGGGCTAGGGTTAGAGTTAGGGGACGGGGAAGGTTTAGGGTCCAGGTGAGGGTACGGCAACGCTTAAGGGGGAGCATGCGTGTGAGGGCCTGGTTGAGTGATAGCGTACGGGTTAGGATTAGGGGACGGGTGAGGGTCAGGCTTCGGGGAAGTGTTAGGGTTAGGGTTCGGGCTGGGGTTAGGGTTAGGGGACGGGGACGGTTTAGGGTCCAGGTGAGGGTACGGCAACGCTTTAGGGGGAGCGTGCGTGTGAGGGCGCGGGTTAGTGTTAGCGTCCGGGTTAGGATTAGGGGAAGGGTGAGGGTCAGGCTTCGGGGAAGGGTTAGGGTTAGGGTTCTGGCTAGGGTTAGGGTTAGGGGACGGGGACGGTTTAGAGTCCAGGTGAGGGTACGGCAATGCTTTAGGGGGAGCGTGCGTGTGAGGGCACGGGTTAGTGTTAGCGCACGGGTTAGGATTAGGGGACGGGTGAGGGTCAGGCTTCGGGGAAGGGTTAGGGTTAGGGTTCGGGCTAGGGTTAGGGTTAGGGGACGGGGATGGTATAGGGTCCAGGTGAGGGTACGGCAACGCTTTAGGGGGAGCGTGCATGTGAGGGCGCGGGTTAGTGTTAGTGTACGGGTTAGGATTAGAGGACGGGTGAGGGTCAGGCTTCGGGGAAGGGTTAGGGTTAGGGTTCGGGCTAGGGTTAGGGTTAGGTGATGGGGAAGGTTTAGGGTCCAGGTGAGGGTACGGCAACGCTTTAGGGGGAGCGTGCGTGTGAGGGGGCGGGTTAGTGTTAGCTTACGGGTTACGATTAGGGGACGGGTGAGGGTCAGGCTTCGGGGAAGGGTTAGGGTTAGGGTTCGGGCTAGGGTTAGGGTTAGGGGACGGGGATGGTTTAGGGTCCAGGTGAGGGTATGGCAACGCTTTAGGGGGAGCGTGCGTGGGAGGGCGCGGGTTAGTGTTAGCGTACTGGTTAGGATTAGGGGACGGGTGAGGGTCAGGCTTCGGGGAAGTGTTAGGGTTAGGGTTCGGGCTAGGGTTAGGGTTAGGGGACGGGGACGGTTTAGGGTCCAGGTGAGGGTACGGCAACGCTTTAGGGGGAGCGTGCGTGTGAGGGCGCGGGTTAGTGTTAGCGTACGGGTTAGGATTAGGGGACGGGTGAGGGTCAGGCTTCGGGAAAGGGTTAGGGTTAGGGTTCGGGCTAGGGTTAGGGTAAGGGGACGGGGATGGTTTAGGGTCCAGGTGAGGGTACGGCAACCATTTAGGGGGAGCGTGCGTGTGAGGGCGTGGGTTAGTGTTAGCATACGGGTTAGGATTAGGGGACGGGTGAGGGTGAGGCTTCGGGGAAGGGTTAGGGTTAGGGTTCGGGCTACGGTTAGGGTTACGGGACGGGGACGGTTTAGGGTCCAGGTGAGGGTATGGCAAACCTTTAGGGGGAGCGTGCGTGTGAGGGGGCGCGTTAGTGTTAGCGTACGGCTTAGGATTAGGGGACGGGTGAGGGTCAGGCTTCGGGGAAGGGTTAGGGTTACGGTTCGGGCTAGGGTTAGGGTTAGGGGACGGGGACGGTTTAGGGTCCAGGTGAGGGTACAGCAACGCTTTAGAGGGAGCGTGCGTGTGAGGGCGTGGGTTAGTGTTAGCGTACGGGTTAGGATTAGGGGACGGGTGAGGGTCAGGCTTCGGGAAAGGGTTAGGGTTAGGGTTCTGGCTAGGGTTAGGGTTAGGGGACGGGGACGCTTTAGGGTCCAGGTGAGGGTACGGCAACGCTTTAGGGGGAGCGTGCGTGTGAGGGCGTGGGTTAGTGTTAGCGTACGGGTTAGGATTAGGGGACGGGTGAGGGTCAGGCTTCGGGGAAGGGTTAGGGTTAGGGTTCAGGCTACGGTTAGGGTTAGGGGACGGGGACGGTTTAGGGTCCAGGTGGGGGTACGGCAACGCTTTAGGGGGAGCGTGCATGTGAGGGTGTGGGTTAGTGTTAGCGTACGGTTTAGGATTAGGGGACGGGTGAGGGTCAGGCTACGGGGAAGGGTTAGGGTTAGGGTTCGGGCTACGGTTAGGGTTAGGGGACGGGGACGGTTTAGGGTCCAAGTGGGGGTACGGCAACGCTTTAGGGGGAGCGTGCGTGTGAGGGTGTGGGTTAGTGTTAGCGTACGGGTTAGGATTAGGGGACGGGTGAGGGTCAGGCTTCGGGTAAGGGTTAGGGTTAGGGTTCGGGCTAGGGTTAGGGTTAGGGGACGGGGACGGCTTAGGATCCAGGTGAGGGTACGGCAACGCTTTAGGGAGAGCGTGGGTGTGAGGGCGTGGGTTAGTATTAGTGTACGGGTTAGGATTAGAGGACGGGTGAGGGTCAGGCTTCGGGGAAGGGTTAGGGTTAGGGTTCGGGCTAGGGTTAGGGTTAGGGGATGGGGAAGGTTTAGGGTCCAGGTGAGGGTACGGCAACGCTTTAGGGGGAGCGTGCGTGTTAGGGCGCGGGTTAGTGTTAGCGTACGGATAGGATTAGGGGACGGGTGAGGGTCAGGCTTCGGCGAAGGGTTAGGGTTAGTGTTCGGGCTAGGGTTAGGGGACGGGGACGGGGACGGTTTAGGGTCCAGGTGAGGGTACGGCAACGCTTTAGGGGGAGCGTGCGTGTTAGGGCGCTTGTTAGTGTTAGCGTACGGGTTAGGATTAGGGGACGGGTGAGGGTCAGGCTTCGGGGAAGGGTTAGGGTTACGGTTCGGTCTAGGGTTAGGGTTAGGGGACGGGGACGGTTTAGGGTCCAGGTGAGGGTACGGCAACGCTTTAGGGGGAGCGTGCGTGTGAGGGCGCGGGTTAGTGTTAGCGTACGGGTTAGGATTAGGGGACGGGTGAGGGTCAGGCTTCGGGGAAGGGTTAGGGTTAGGGTTCGGGCTAGGGTTAGGGTTAGGGGACGGGGACGGTTTAGGGTCCAGGTGAGGGTACGGCAACGCTTTAGGGGGAACGTGCATGTGAGGGCACGGGTTAGTGTTAGCGTACGGGTTAGGATTAGGGGACGGGTGAGGGTCAGGCTTCGGGGAAGGGTTAGGGTTAGGGTTCGGGCTAGGGTTAGGGTTAGGGGACGGGGACGGTTTAGGGTCCAGGTGAGGGTACGGCAACGCTTTAGGGGGAGCGTGCGTGTGAGGGCGCGGGTTAGTGTTAGCGTACGGGTTAGGATTAGGGGACGGGTGAGGGTCAGGCTTCGGGGAATGGTTAGGGTTAGGGTTCGGGCTAGGGTTATGGTTAGGGGACGGGGACGGTTTAGGGTCCAGGTGAGGGTACGGCAACGCTTTAGAGGGAGCGTGCGTGTGAGGGCGCGGGTTATTGTTAGCTTACGTGTTAGGATTAGGGGACGGGTGAGTGTCAGGCTTCGGGGAAGGGTTAGGGTTAGGGTTCGGGCTAGGGTTAGAGTTAGGGGACGGGGAAGGTTTAGGGTCCAGGTGAGGGTACGGCAACGCTTAAGGGGGAGCATGCGTGTGAGGGCCTGGGTGAGTGATAGCGTACGGGTTAGGATTAGGGGACGGGTGAGGGTCAGGCTTCGGGGAAGTGTTAGGGTTAGGGTTCGGGCTGGGGTTAGGGTTAGGGGACGGGGACGGTTTAGGGTCCAGGTGAGGGTACGGCAACGCTTTAGGGGGAGCGTGCGTGTGAGGGCGCGGGTTAGTGTTAGCGTACGGGTTAGGATTAGGGGAAGGGTGAGGGTCAGGCTTCGGGGAAGGGTTAGGGTTGGGGTTCGGGCTAGGGTTAGGGGACGGGGACGGGGACGGTTTAGGGTCCAGGTGAGGGTACGGCAACGCTTTAGGGGGAGCGGGCGTGTGAGGGCGCGGGTTACTGATAGCGTACGGGTTAAGATTAGGGGACGGGTGAGGGTTAGGTTTCGGGGAAGTGTTAGGGTTAGGTTTCGGGCTAGGGCTAGGGTTATGGGACGGGGACGTTTTAGGGTCCAGGTGAGGGTACGGCAACCCTTTAGGGGGAGCGTGCGTGTGAGGGCGTGGGTTAGTGTTAGCGTACGGGTTAGGATTAGGGGACGGTTGAGGGTCAGGCTTCGGGGAAGGGTTAGGGCTATGGTTCGGGCTAGGGTTAGGGTTAGGGAACAGGGACGGTTTAGGGTCCAGGTGAGGGTACGGCAACGCTTTAGGGGGAGCGTGCGTGTGAGGGCCCGGGTTAGTGTTAGCGTACGGGTTAGGATTAGGGGACGGGTGAGGGTCAGGCTTCGGGGAAGTGTTAGGGTTAGGGTTCGGGCTAGGGTTAGGGGACGGGGACCGGGACGGTTTAGGGTACAGGTGAGGGTACGGCAACGCTTTAGGGGGAGCGGGCGTGTGAGGGCGCAGGTTAGTGTTAGCGTACGGGTTAGGATTAGGGGACAGGTGAGGGTCAGGCTTCGGGGAAGGGTTAGGGTTAGGGTTCGGGCTAGGGTTAGGGTTAGTGGACGGGGACGGTTTAGGGTCCAGGTGAGGGTACGGCAACGCTTTAGGGGGAGAGTGCATGTGAGGGCGCGGGTTAGTGTTAGCGTACGGGTTAGGATTAGGGGACGGGTGAGGGTCAGGCTACGGGGAAGGGTTAGGGTTAGGGTTCGGGCTAGGGTTAGGGTTAGGGGACGGCGACGGTTTAGGGGACAGGTGAGGGTACGGCAACCCTTTAGGGGGAGCGTGCGTTTGAGGGTGCGGGTTAGTGTTAGCGTACGGGTTAGGATTAGGGGACGGGTGAGGGTCAGGCTTCGGGGAAGGGTTAGGTTTAGGGTTCGGGCTAGGGTTAGGGGACAGGGACGGGGACGGTTTAGGGTCCAGGTGAGGGTACGGCAACGCTTTAGGGGGAGCGTGCGTGTGAGCGCGCGTGATAGTGTTAGCGTACGGGTTAGGATTAGGGGACGGGTGAGGGTCAGGCTTCGGGGAAGGGTTAGGGTTAGGGTTCGGGCTAGGGTTAGGGTTAGGGGACGGGGACGGTTTAGGGTCCAGGTGAGGGTACGGCAACGTTTTAGGGGGAGCGTGCGTGGGAGGGCGCGGGTTAGTGTTAGCGTACGGGTTAGGATTAGGGGACGGGTGAGGGTCAGGCTTCGGGGAAGGGTTAGGGTTAGGGTTCGGGCTATGGTTAGGGTTAGGGGACGGGGACGGTTTAGGTTCCAGGTGAGGGTACGGCAACCCTTTAGGGGGAGCGTGCGTGTGAGGGCGCGGGTTAGTGTTAGTGTACGGGTTAGGATTAGGGGACGGGTGACGGTCAGGCTTCGGGGAAGGGTTAGGGTTATGGTTCGGGCTAGGGTTAGGGTTAGGGGACGGGGACGGTTTAGGGTCCAGGTGAGGGTACGGCAACGCTTTAGGGGGAGCGTGCGTGTGAGGGCGCGGGTTAGTGTTAGCGTACGGGTTAGGATTAGGGGACGGGTGAGTGTCAGGCTTCGGGGAATTGTTAGGGTTAGGGTTCGGGCTAGGGTTAGGGTTAGGGGACGGGGACGGTTTAGGGTCCAGGTGAGGGTACGGCAACGGTTTAGGGGGAGCGTGCGTGTGAGGGCGCGGGTTAGTGTTAGCGTACGGGTTAGGATTAGGGGACGGGTGAGGGTCAGGCTTCGGGGAAGGGTTAGGGTTAGGGTTCGGGCTAGGGTTAGGGTTAGGGGACGGGGACGGTTTAGGGTCCAGGTGAGGGTACGGCAACCCTTTAGGGGGAGCGTGCGTGTGAGGGCGCGGGTTAGTGTTAGCGTACTGGTTAGGATTAGGGGACGGGTGAGGGTCAGGCTTCGGGGAAGGGTTAGGGTTAGGGTTCGGGCTAGGGTTAGGGTTAGGGGACGGGGACGGTTTAGGGTCCAGGTGAGGGTACGGTAACGCTTTAGGGGGAGCGTGCGTGTGAGGGCGTGGGTTAGTGTTAGCCTACGGGTTAGGATTAGGGGACGGGTGAGGGTCAGGCTTCGGGGAAGGGTTAGGGTTAGGGTTCGGGCTAGGGTTAGGGTTAGGGGACGGGGACGGTTTAGGGTCCAGGTGAGGGTACGGCAACGCTTTAGGGGGAGCGTGCGTGTGAGGGCGCGGGTTAGTGTTAGCGTACGGGTTAGGATTAGGCGACGGGTGAGGGTCAGGCTTCGGGGAAGGGTTAGGGTTAGGGTTCGGGCTAGGGTTAGGGTTAGGGGACGGGGACGGTTTACGGTCCAGGTGAGGGTACGGCAACGCTTTAGGGGGAGCGTGCGTGTGAGCGCGCGGGTTAGTGTTAGCGTACGGGTTAGGATTAGGGGACGGGTGAGGGTCAGGCTTCGGGGAAGGGTTAGGGTTAGGGTTCGGACTAGGGTTAGGGTTAGGGGACGGGGACGGTTTAGGGTCCAGGTGAGGGTACGGCAACGCTTTAGAGGGAGCGTGCGTGTGAGGGCGCGGGTTAGTGTTAGCGTACGGGTTAGGATTAGGGGACGGTTGAGGGTCAGGCTTCGGGGAAGGGTTAGGGTTAGGGTTCGGTCTAGGGTTAGGGGACGGGGATGGGGACGGTTTAGGGTCCAGGTGAGGGTACGGCAACCCTTTAGGGGGAGCGTGCGTGTGAGGGCGTGGTTTAGTGTTAGCGTACGGGTTAGGATTAGGGGACGGGTGAGGGTCAGGCTTCGGGGAAGTGTTAGGTTTAGGGTTCAGGCTAGGGTTAGGGTTAGGGGTCGGGGACGGTTTAGGGTCCAGGTGAGGGTACGGCAACGCTTTAGGGGGAGCGTGCATGTGAGGGCGCGGGTTAGTGTGAGCGTACGGGTTAGGATTATGGGACGGGTGAGGGTCAGGCTTCGGGGAACGGTTAGGGTTAGGGTTCGGGCTAGGGTTAGGGTTAGGGGACGGGGACGGTTTAGGGTCCAGGTGAGGGTACGGCAACACATTAGGGGGAGCGTGCGTGTGAGGGCGCGGGTTAGTGTTAGCGTACGGGTTAGGATTAGGGGACGGGTGAGGGTCACGCTTCAGGGAAGGGTTAGGGTTAGGGTTCGGGCTAGGGTTAGGGTTAGGGGACGGGGACGGTTTAGGGTCCAGGTGAGGGTACGGCAACGCATTACGGGGAGCGTGCGTGTGAGGGCGCGGGTTAGTGTTAACGTACGGGTTAGGATTAGGGGACGGGTGAGGGTCAGGCTTCGGGGAAGCGTCAGGGTTAGGGTTCGGGCTAGGGTTAGGGTTAGGGCACGGGGGCGGTTTAGGGTCCAGGTGAGGGTACGGCAACGCTTTAGGGGGAGGGTGCGTGTGAGGGCGCGGGTTAGTGTTAGCGTACGGGTTAGGATTAGGGGACGGGTGAGCGTCAGGCTTCGGAGAAGGGTTAGGGTTAGGGTTCGGGCTAGGGTTAGGGTTACGGGACGGGGACGGTTTAGGGTCCAGGTGAGGGTACGGCAACGCTTTAGGGGGAGCGTGCGTGTGAGGGCGTGGGTTAGTGTTAGCGTACGGGTTAAGATTTGGGGACGGGTTAGTGTCAGGCTTCGGTGAAGTGTTAGGGATAGGGTTCGGGCTAGCGTTAGGGTTAGGGGACGGGGACGGTTTAGGGTCCAGGTGAGGGTACGGCAATGCTTTAGGGGGATCGTGCGTGTGAGGGCGTGCGTTAGTGTTAGCGTACGGGTTAGGATTAGGGGACGGGTGAGGGTCAGGCTTCGGGGAAGGGTTAGGGTTAGGGTTCGGGCTAGGGTTAGGGTTAGGGGACGGGGACGGTTTAGGGTCCAGGTGAGGGTACGGCAACGCTTTAGGGGGAGTGTGCGTGTGAGGGTGCAGGTTAGTGTTAGCGTACGGGTTAGGATTAGGGGAAGGGTGAGGGTCAGGCTTCGGGGAAGCGTCAGGGTTAGGGTTCGGGGTAGGGTTAGGGTTAGGGGACGGGGACGGTTTAGGGTCCAGGTGAGGGGACGGCAACGCTTTAGGAGTAGCGTGCGTGTGAGGGCGCGGGTTAGTGTTAGTGTATGGGTTAGGATTAGGGGACGGGTGAGGGTCAGGCTTCGGGGAAGTGTAAGGGTTAGGGTTCGGGCTAGGGTTAGGGTTAGGGGACGGGGACGGTTTAGGGTCCATGTGAGGGTACGGCAACACTTTAGGGGGAGCGTGCGTGTGAGGGCGCGGGTTAGTGTTAGCGTACGGGTTAGGATTAGGGGACGGGTGAGGGTCAGGCTTCGGGGAAGCGTCAGGGTTAGGGTTCGGGCTAGGGTTAGGGTTAGGGGACGGGGACGGTTTAGGGTCCAGGTGAGGGTACGGCAACGCTATAGGGGGAGCGTGCGTGTGAGGGCGCGGGTTAGTGTTAGCCTACGGGTTAGGATTACGGGACGGGTGAGGGTCAGGCTTCGGGTAAGGTTTAGGGTTAGGGTTCGGGCTAGGGTTAGGGTTAGGGGACGGGGACGGTTTAGGGTCCAGGTGAGGGTACGGCAACGCTTTAGGGGGAGCGTGCGTGTGAGGGCGCGGGTTAGTGTTAGGGTACGGGTTAGGATTAGGGGACGGGTGAGGGTCAGGCTTCGGGGAAGTGTTAGGGTTAGGGTTCGGGCTAGGGTTAGGGTTAGGGGACGGGGACGGTTTAGGGTCCAGGTGAGGGTACGGCAACGCTTTAGGGGGAGCGTGCCTGTGAGGGCGCGGGTTAGTGTTAGCGTACGGGTTAGGATTAGGGGACGGGTGAGGGTCAGGCTTCGGGGAACGGTTAGGGTTAGGGTTCGGGCTAGGGTTAGGTTTAGGGGACGGGGACGGTTTAGGGTCCAGGTGAGGGTACGGCAACGCTTTAGGGGGAGCGTGCGTGTGAGGGCGCGGGTTAGTGTTAGCGTACGGGTTAGGATTAGGGGACGGGTGAGGGTCAGGCTTCGGTGAAGGGTTAGGGTTAGGGTTCGGGCTAGGGTTAGGGTTAGGGGACGGGGACGGTTTAGGGTCCAGGTGAGGGTACGGCAACACTTTAGGGGGAGCGTGCGTGTGAGGGCGTGGGTTAGTGTTAGCGTACGGGTTAGGATTAGGGGACGGGTGAGGGTCAGGCTTCGGGGAAGGGTTAGGGTTAGGTTTCGGGCTAGGGTTAAGGTTAGGGGACGGGGACGGTTTAGGGTCCAGGTGAGGGTACGGCAACGCTTTAGGGGGAGCGTGCGTGTGAGGGCGCGGGTTAGTGTTAGCGTACGGGTTAGGATTACGGGACGGTTGAGGGTCAGGCTTCGGGGAAGCGTTAGGGTTAGGGTTCGGGCTAGGTTTAGGGTTAGGGGACGGGGACGGTTTAGGGTCCAGGTGAGGGTACGGCAACGCTTTAGGGGGAGCGTGCGTGTGAGGGCGCGGGTTAGTGTTAGCGTACGGGTTAGGATTAGGCGACGGGTGAGGGTCAGGCTTCGGGGAAGGGTTAGGGTTAGGGTTCGGGCTAGGGTTAGGGTTAGGGGACGGGGACTGTTTAGGGTCCAGGTGAGGGTACGGCAACGCTTTAGAGGGAGCGTGCGTGTGAGGGCGCGGGTTATTGTTAGCGTACGTGTTAGGATTAGGGGACGGGTGAGGGTCAGGCTTCGGGGAAGGGTTAGGGTTAGGGTTCGGGCTAGGGTTAGGGTAGGGGACGGGGACGGTTTAGGGTCCAGGTGAGGGTACGGCAACGCTTTAGGGGGAGCGTGCGTGTGAGGGCGCGGGTTAGTGTTATCGTACGGGTTAGGATTAGGGGAAGGCTGAGGGTCAGGCTTCTGGGAAGGTTTAGGGTTAGGGTTCGGGCTAGGGTTAGGGTTAGGGGTCGGGGACGGTTTAGGGTCCAGGTGAGGGTACGGCAACGCTTTAGGGGGAGCGTGCGTGTGAGGGCGCGGGTTAGTGTTAGCATACGGGTTAGGATTAGGGGACGGTTGAGGGTCAGGCTTCGGGGAAGGGTTAGGGTTAGGGTTCGGGCTAGGGTTAGGGGACGGGGATGGGGACGGTTTAGGGTCCAGGTGAGGGTACGGCAACCCTTTAGGGGGAGCGTGCGTGTGAGGGCGTGGTTTAGTGTTAGCGTACGGGTTAGGATTAGGGGACGGGTGAGGGTCAGGCTTCGGGGAAGTGTTAGGTTTAGGGTTCGGGCTAGGGTTAGGGTTAGGGGTCGGGGACGGTTTAGGGTCCAGGTGAGGGTACGGCAACGCTTGAGGGGGAGCGTGCATGTGAGGGCGCGGGTTAGTGTGAGCGTACGGGTTAGGATTAGGGGACGGGTGAGGGTCAGGCTTCGGGGAAGGGTTAGGGTTAGGGTTCGGGCTAGGGTTAGGGGACGGAGACGGGGACGGTTTAGGGTCCAAGTGAGGGTACGGCAACACATTAGGGGGAGCGTGCGTGTGAGGGCGCGGGTTAGTGTTAGCGTACGGGTTAGGATTAGGGGAAGGGTGAGGGTCAGGCTTGAGGGAAGGGTTAGGGTTAGGGTTCGGGCTAGGGTTAGGGTTAGGGGACGGGGACGGTTTAGGGTCCAGGTGAGGGTACGGCAACGCATTAGGGGGAGCGTGCGTGTGATGGCGCAGGTTAGTGTTAGCGTACGGGTTAGGATTAGGGGACAGGTGAGGGTCAGGCTTCGGGGAAGCGTCAGGGTTAGGGTTCGGGCTAGGGATAGGGTTAGGGCACGGGGGCTGTTTAGGGTCCAGGTGAGGGTACGGAAACGCTTTAGGGGGAGGGTGCGTGTGAGGGCGCGGGTTAGTGTTAGCGTACGGGTTAGGATTAGGGGACGGGTGAGGGTCAGGCTTCGGGGAAGGGTTAGGGTTAGGGTTCGGGCTAGGGTTAGGGTTACGGGACGGGGACGGTTTAGGGTCCAGGTGAGGGTACGGCAACGCTTTAGGGGGAGCGTGCGTGTGAGGGCGTGGGTTAGTGTTAGCGTACGGGTTAAGATTTGGGGACGGGTTAGGGTCAGGCTTCGGTGAAGTGTTAGGGATAGGGTTCGGGCTAGCGTTAGGGTTAGGGGACGGGGACGGTTTAGGGTCCAGGTGAGGGTACGGCAATGCTTTAGGGGGAGCGTGCGTGTGAGGGCGTGGGTTAGTGTTAGCGTACGGGTTAGGATTAGGGGACGGGTGAGGGTCAGGCTTCGGGGAAGGGTTAGGGTTAGGGTTCGGGCTAGGATTAGGGTTAGGGGACGGGGACGGATTAGGGTTCAGGTGAGGGTACGGCAACGCTTTAGGGGGAGCGTGCGTGTGAGGGCGCGGCTTAGTGTTAGTGTATGGGTTAGGATTAGGGGACGGGTGAGGGTCAGGCTTCGGGGAAGGGTAAGGGTTAGGGTTCGGGCTAGGGTTAGGGTTAGGGGACGGGGACGATTTAGGGTCCAGGTGAGGGTACGGCAACGCTTTAGGGGGAGTGTGCGTGTGAGGGCGCAGGTTAGTGTTAGCGTACGGGTTACGATTAGGGGACGGGTGAGGGTCAGGCTTCGGGGAAGCGTCAGGGTTAGGGTTCTGGGTAGGGTTAGGGTTAGGGGACGGGGACGGTTTAGGGTCCAGGTGAGAGTACGGCAACGCTTTAGGGGGAGCGTGCGTGTGAGGGCGCGGGTTAGTGTTAGTGTATGGGTTAGGATTAGGGGACGGGTGAGGGTCAGGCTTCGGGGAAGGGTAAGGGTTAGGGTTCGGGCTAGGGTTAGGGTTAGGGGACGGGGACGGTTTAGGGTCCAGGTGAGGGTACGGCAACACTTTAGGGGGAGCGTGCGTGTGAGGGCGCGGGTTAGTGTTAGCGTACGGGTTAGGATTAGGGGACAGGTGAGGGTCAGGCTTCGGGGAAGCGTCAGGGTTAGGGTTCGGGCTACGGTTAGGGTTAGGGGACGGGGACGGTTTAGGGTCCAGGTGAGGGTACGGCAACGATATAGGGGGAGCGTGCGTGTGAGGGCGCGGGTTAGTGTTAGCCTACGGGTTAGGATTACGGGACGGGTGAGGGTCAGGCTTCGGGTAAGGTTAGGGTTAGGGTTCGGGCTAGGGTTAGGGTTAGGGGACGGGGACGGTTTAGGGTCCAGGTGTGGGTACGGCAACGCTTTAGGGGGAGCGTGCGTGTGAGGGCGCGGGTTAGTGTTAGCGTACAGGTTAGGATTAGGGGACGGGTGAGGGTCAGGCTTCGGGGAAGGATTAGGGATAGGGTTCGGGCTAGGGTTAGGGTTAGGGGACGGGGACGGTTTAGGGTCCAGGTGAGGGTACGGCAACGCTTTAGGGGGAGCATGCGTTTGAGGGCGTGGGTTAGTGTTAGCGTACGTGTTAGGATTAGGGGACGGGTGAGGGTCAGGCTTCGGGGAAGGGTTAGGGTTAGGGTTCGGGCTAGGGTTAGGGTTAGGGGACGGGGACGGTTTATGGTCCAGGTGAGGGTACGGCAACGCTTTAGGGGGAGCGTGCGTGTGAGGGCGCGGGTGAGTGTTAGCGTAAGGGTTAGGATTAGGGGAAGGGTGAGGGTCAGGCTTCAGGGAAGCGTCAGTGTTAGGTTTCGGGCTAGGGTTAGGGTTAGGGCACGGGGGCAGTTTAGGGTCCAGGTGAGGGTACGGCAACGCTTTAGGGGGAGCGTGCGTGTGAGGGCGTGGTTTAGTGTTAGCGTACGGGTTAGGATTAGGGGACGGGTGAGGGTCAGGCTTCGGGGAAGGGTTAGGGTTAGGGTTCGGTCTAGGGTTAGGATTACGGGACGGGGACGGTTTAGGGTCCAGGTGAGGGTACGGCAACGTTTTAGGGGGAGCGTGCGTGTGAGGGCGCGGGTTAGTGTTAGCGTACGGGTTAGGATTAGGGGACGGGTGAGGGTCAGGCTTCGGGGAAGGGTTAGGGAGAGGGTTCGGCCTAGGGTTAGGGTTAGGGGACGGGGACGGTTTAGGGTCCAGGTGAGGGTACGGCAACGCTTTAGGGGGAGCGTGCGTGTGAGGGCGCGGGTTAGTGTTAGCGTACGGGTTAGGATTAGGGGACGGGTGAGGGTCAGGCTTCGGGGAAGGGTTAAGTTTAGGGTTCGGGCTAGGGTTAGGGTTAGGGGACGGGGACGGTTTAGGTTCCAGGTGAGGGTATGGCAACGCTTTAGGGGGAGCGTGCGTGTGAGGGCGCGGGTTAGTGTTAGCGTACGTGTTAGGATTAGGGGACGGGTGAGGGTGAGGCTTCGCGGAAGGGTTAGGGTTAGGGTTCGGGCTAGGGTTAGGGTTAGGGGACGGGGACGGTTTAGGGTCCAGGGGAGGGTACGGCAACGCTTTAGGGGGAGCGTGCGTGTGAGGGCGCGGGTTAGTGTTAGCGTACGGGTTAGGATTAGGGGACGGGTGAGGGTCAGGCTTCTGGGAAGGGTCAGGGTTAGGGTTCGGGCTAGGGTTAGGGTTAGGGGACGGGGACGGTTTAGGGTCCAGGTGAGGGTACGGCAACGCTTTAGAGGGAGCGTGCGTGTGAGGGCGCGGGTTAGTATTAGCGTACGGGTTAGGATTAGGGGACGGGTGAGGGTCAGGCTTCAGGGAAGCGTCAGGGTTAGGGTTCGGGCTAGGGTTAGGGTTAGGTCACGGGGGCGGTTTAGGGTCCAGGTGAGGGTACGGCAACCCTTTAGGGGGAGCGTGCGTGTGAGGGTGCGGGTTAGTGTTAGCGTATGGGTTAGGATTATGGGACGGGTGAGGGTCAGGCTTCGGGGAAGGGTTAGGGTTAGGGTTCGGGCTAGGGTTAGGGTTAGGGGACGGGGACGGTTTAGGGTCCAGGTGAGGGTACGGCAACGCTTTAGGGGGAGCGTGCGTGTAAGGGCGCGTGATAGTGTTAGCGTACGGGTTAGGATTAGGGGACGGGTGAGGGTCAGGCTTCGGGGAAGGGTTAGGGTTAGGGTTCGGGCTAGGGTTAGGGTTAGGGGACGGGGACGGTTTAGGGTCCAGGTGAGGGTATGGCAACGCTTTAGGGGGAGCGTGCGTGTGAGGGCGCGGGTTAGTGTTAGCGTACGGGTTAGGATTAGGGGACGGGTGAGGGTCAGGCTTCGGGGAAGGGTTAGGGTTAGGGTTCGGGCTAGGGTTAGGGTTAGGGGACGGGGACGGTTTAGGTTCCAGGTGAGGGTACGGCAACCCTTTAAGGGGAGCGTGCGTGTGAGGGCGTGGGTTAGTGTTAGCGTACGGGTTAGGATTAGGGGACGGGTGAGGGTCAGGCTTCTGGGAAGGGTTAGGGTTATGGTTCGGGCTAGGGTTAGGGTTAGGGGACGGGGACGGTTTAGGGTCCAGGTGAGGGTACGGCAACGCTTTAGGGGGAGCGTGCGTGTGAGGGCGCGGGTTAGTGTTAGCGTACGGGTTAGGATAAGGGGACGGGTGAGGGTCAGGCTTCGGGGAAGGGTTAGGGTTAGGGTTCGGGCTAGGGTTAGGGTTAGGGGACGGGGACGGTTTAGGGTCTAGGTGAGGGTACGGCAACGCTTTAGGGGGAGCGTGCGTGTGAGGGCGCGGGTTATTGTTAGCGTACGTGTTAGGATTAGGGGACGGGTGAGGGTCAGGCTTCGGGGAAGGGTTAGGGTTAGGGTTCGGGCTAGGGTTAGGGTTAGGGGACGGGGACGGTTTAGGGTCCAGGTGAGGGTACGGCAACGCTTTAGGGGGAGCGTGCGTGTGAGGGCGCGAGTTAGTGTTATCGTACGGGTTAGGATTAGGGGACGGGTGAGGGTCAGGCTTCGGGGAAGGTTTAGGGTTAGAGTTCGGGCTAGGGTTAGGGTTAGGGGTCGGGGACGGTTTAGGGTCCAGGGGAGGGTACGGCAACGCTTTAGAGGGAGCGTGCGTGTGAGGGCGCGGGTTAGTGTTAGCGTACGGGTTAGGATTAGGGGACGGTTGAGGGTCAGGCTTCAGGGAAGGGTTAGGGTTAGGGTTCGGGCTAGGGTTAGGGTTAGGGGACGGGGACGGTTTAGGGTCCAGGTGAGGGTACGGCAACGCATTAGGGGGAGCGTGCGTGTGAGGGTGCGGGTTAGTGTTAGCGTACGGGTTAGGATTAGGGGACGGGTGATGGTCAGGCTTCGGGGAAGCGTCAGGGTTAGGGTTCGGGCTAGGGTTAGGGTTAGGGCACGGGGGCGGTTTAGGGTCCAGGTGAGAGTACGGCAACGCTTTAGGGGGAGCGTGCGTGTGAGGGCGCGGGTTAGTGTTAGCCTACGGGTTAGGATTACGGGACGGGTGAGGGTCAGGCTTCGGGTAAGGTTTAGGGTTAGGGTTCGGGCTAGGGTTAGGGTTAGGGGACGGGGACGGTTTAGGGTCCAGGTGTGGGTACGGCAACGCTTTAGGGGGAGCGTGCGTGTGAGGGCGCGGGTTAGTGTTAGCGTACAGGTTAGGATTAGGGGACGGGTGAGGGTCAGGCTTCGGGGAAGGATTAGGGATATGGTTCGGGCTAGGGTTAGGGTTAGGGGACGGGGACGGTTTAGGGTCCAGGTGAGGGTACGGCAACGCTTTAGGGGGAGCATGCGTTTGAGGGCGTGGGTTAGTGTTAGCGTACGTGTTAGGATTAGGGGACGGGTGAGGGTCAGCCTTCGGGGAAGGGTTAGGGTTAGGGTTCGGGCTAGGGTTAGGGTTAGGGGACGGGGACGGTTTATGGTCCAGGTGAGGGTACGGCAACGCTTTAGGGGGAGCGTGCGTGTGAGGGCGCGGGTGAGTGTTAGCGTAAGGGTTAGGATTAGGGGAAGGGTGAGGGTCAGGCTTCAGGGAAGCGTCAGTGTTAGGTTTCGGGCTAGGGTTAGGGTTAGCGCACGGGGGCAGTTTAGGGTCCAGGTGAGGGTACGGCAACGCTTTAGGGGGAGCGTGCGTGTGAGGGCGTGGGTTAGTGTTAGCGTACGGGTTAGGATTAGGGGACGGGTGAGGGTCAGGCTTCGGGGAAGGGTTAGGGTTAGGGTTCGGGCTAGGGTTAGGGGACGGGGACGGGGACGGTTTAGGGTCCACGTGAGGGTACGGCAACGCTTTAGGGGGAGCGTGCGTGTGAGGGCGCGGGTTAGTGTTAGCGTACGGGTTAGGATTAGGTGACGGGTGAGGGTCAGGCTTCGGGGAAGGGCTAAGTTTAGGGTTCGGGCTAGGGTTAGGGTTAGGGGACGGGGACGGTTTAGGTTCCAGGTGAGGGTATGGCAACGCTTTAGGGGGAGCGTGCGTGTGAGGGCGCGGGTTAGTGTTAGCGTACGTGTTAGGATTAGGGGACGGGTGAGGGTGAGGCTTCGCGGAAGGGTTAGGGTTAGGGTTCGGGCTAGGGTTAGGGTTAGGGGACGGGGACGGTTTAGGTTCCAGGGGAGGGTACGGCAACGCTTTAGAGGGAGCGTGCATGTGAGGGCGCAGGTTAGTGTTAGCGTACAGGTTAGGATTAGGGGACGGGTGAGTGTCAGGCTTTGGGGAAGGGTTACGGTTAGGGTTCGGGCTAGGGTTAGGGTTAGGGGACGGGGACGGTTTAGCGTCCAGGTGAGGGTACAGCAACGCTTTAGGGGGAGCGTGCGTGTGAGGGCGCGGGTTAGTGTTAGCGTACAGGTTAGGATTAGGGGACGGGTGAGGGTCAGGCTTCGGGGAAGGGTTAGGGTTAGGGTTCGGGCTAGGGTTAGGGTTAGGGGACGGGGACGGTTTAGGGTCCAGGTGAGGGTACGGCAACGCTTAAGGGGAAGCATGCGTGTGAGGGCACGGGTGAGTGTTAGCGTACGGGTTAGGATTAGGGGACGGGAGAGGGTCAGGCTTCGGGGAAGGGTTAGGGTTAGTGTTCGGGCTAGGGTTAGGGTTAGGGGACGGGGACGGTTTAGGGTCCCGGTGAGGGTACGGCAACGCTTTAGGGGGAGCGTGCGTGTGAGGGCGCGGGTTAGTGTTAGCGTACGGGTTAGGATTAGGGTACAGGTGAGGGTCAGGCTTCGGGGAAGTGTTAGGGTTAGGATTCGGGTTAGGGTTAGGGTTAGGGGACGGGGACGGTTTAGGGTCCAGTTGAGGGTACGGCAACGTTTTAGGGGGAGAGTGCGTGTGCGGGCTCGGGTTAGTGTTAGCGTTCGGGTTAGGATTAGGGGACGGGTGAGGGTCAGGCTTCGGGGAAGGATTAGGGTTAGGGTTCCGGCTAGGGTTAGGGTTAGGGGACGGGGACGGTTTAGGGTCCAGGTGAGGGTACGGCAACGCTTTAGAGGGAGCGTGCGTGTGAGGGCGCGGGTTATTGTTAGCGTACGTGTTAGGATTAGGGGACGGGTGAGGATCAGGCTTCGGGGAAGGGTTAGGGTTCGGGCTAGGGTTAGGGTTAGGGGACGGGGACGGTTTAGGGTCCAGGGGAGGGTACGGCAACGCTTTAGGGGGAGCGTGCGTGTGAGGGCGCGGGTTAGTGTTAGCGTACGGGGTAGGATTAGGGGACGGGTGAGGGTCAGGCTTTTGCGAAGGGTCAGGGTTAGGGTTCGGGCTAGGGTTAGGGTTAGGGGACGGGGACGGTTTAGGGTCCAGGTGAGGGTACGGCAACGCTTTAGGGGGAGCGTGCGTGTGAGGGCGCGGGTTAGTATTAGCGTACGGGTTAGGATTAGGGGACGGGTGAGGGTCAGGCTTCAGGGAAACGTCAGGGTTAGGGTTCGGGCTAGGGTTAGGGTTAGGGCACGGGGGCGGTTTAGGGTCCAGGTGAGGGTACGGCAACCCTTTAGGGGGAGCGTGCGTGTGAGGGTGCGGGTTAGTGTTAGCGTACGGGTTAGGATTAGGGGACGGGTGAGGGTCAGGCTTCGGGGAAGGTTTAGGGTTAGGGTTCGGGCTAGGGTTAGGGTTAGGGGACGGGGACGGTTGAGGGTCCAGGTGAGGGTACGGCAACGCTTTAGGGGGAGCGTGCGTGTGAGGGCGCGGGTTAGTGTTAGCGTACGGGTTAGGATTAGGGGACGGGTGAGGGTCAGGCTTCGGGGAAGGGTTAGGGTTAGGGTTCGGGCTAGGGTTAGGGTTAGGGGACGGTGACGGTTTAGGTTCCAGGTGAGGGTACGGCAACCCTTTAAGGGGAGCGTGCGTGTGAGGGCGCGGGTTAGTGTTAGCGTACGGGTTAGGATTAGGGGACGGGTGAGGGTCAGGCTTCGGGGAAGGGTTAGGGTTATGGTTCGGGCTAGGGTTAGGGTTAGGGGACGGGGACGGTTTAGGGTCCAGGTGAGGGTACGGCAACGCTTTAGGGGGAGCGTGCGTGTGAGGGCGGGGGTTAGTGTTAGCGTACGGGTTAGGATTAGGGGACGGGTGAGGGTCAGGCTTCGGGGAAGGGTTAGGGTTAGGGTTCGGGCTAGGGTTAGGGTTAGGGGACGGGGACGGTTTAGGGTCCAGGTTAGGGTACGGCAATGCTTTAGAGGGAGCGTGCGTGTGAGGGCGCGGGTTATTGTTAGCGTACGTGTTAGGATTAGGGGACGGGTGAGGGTCAGGCTTCGGGGAAGGGTTAGGGTTAGGGTTCGGGCTATGGTTAGGGTTAGGGGACGGGGACGGTTTAGGGTCCAGGTGAGGGTACGGCAACGCTTTAGGGGGAGCGTGCGTGTGAGGGCGCGGGTTAGTGTTATTGTACGGGTTAGGATTAGGGGACGGGTGAGGGTCAGGCTTCGGGGAAGGTTTAGGGTTAGGGTTCGGGCTAGGGTTAGGGTTAGGGGTCGGGGACGGTTTAGGGTCCAGGTGAGGGTACGGCAACGCATTAGGGGGAGCGTGCGTGTGAGGGCGCGGGTTAGTGTTAGCGTACGGGTTAGGATTAGGGGACGGGTGATGGTCAGGCTTCGGGGAAGCGTCAGGGTTAGGGTTCGGGCTAGGGTTAGGGTTAGGGCACGGGGGCGGTTTAGGGTCCAGGTGAGAGTACGGCAACGCTTTAGGGGGAGCGTGCGTGTGAGGGCGCGGGTTAGTGTTAGTGTATGGGTTAGGATTAGGGGACGGGTGAGGGTCAGGCTTCGGGGAAGGGTAAGGGTTAGGGTTCGGGCTAGGGTTAGGGTTAGGGGACGGGGACGGTTTAGGGTCCAGGTGAGGGTACGGCAACACTTTAGGGGGAGGGTGCGTGTGAGGGCGCGGGTTAGTGTTAGCGTACGGGTTAGGATTAGGGGATGGGTGAGGGTCAGGCTTCGGGGAAGTGTTAGGGAGAGGGTTCGGGCTAGGGTTAGGGTTAGGGGACGGGGACGGTTTAGGGTCCAGGTGAGGGTACGGCAACGCTTTAGGGGGAGCGTGCGTGTGAGGGCGCGGGTTAGTGTTAGCGTACGGGTTAGGATTAGGGGACGGGTGAGGGTCAGGCTTCGGGGAAGGGTTAGGGTTAGGGTTCGGGCTAGGGTTAGGGTTAGGGTTCGGGGACGGTTTAGGGTCCAGGTGAGTGTACGGCAACGCTTTAGGGGGAGTGTGCGTGTGAGGGCGTGGGTTAGTGTTAGAGTACGGGTTACGATTAGTGGACGGGTGAGGGTCAGGCTTCGGGGAAGTGTTAGGGTTAGGGTTCGGGCTAGGGTTAGGGTTAGGGGACGGGGACGGTTTAGGGTCCAGGGGAGGGTACGGCAACGCTTTAGGGGGAGCGTGCGTGTGAGGGCGTGGGTTAGTGTTAGCGTACGAGTTAGGATTAGGGGACGGGTGAGGGTCAGGCTTCGGGGAAGTGTTAGGGTTAGGGTTCGGCCTAGGGTTAGGGTTAGGGTACGGGGACGTCTTAGGGTCCAGGTGAGGGTACGGCAACACTTTAGGGGGAGCGTGCGTGTGAGGGCGTGGGTTAGTGTTAGCGTACGGGTGAGGATTCGGGGACGGGTGAGGGTCAGGCTTCGGGGAAGGGTTAGGGTTAGGGTTCGGTCTTGGTTAGGGTTAAGGGACGGGGACTGTTCACGGTCCAGGTGAGGGTACGGCAACGCTTTAGGGGGAGCGTGCGTGTGAGGGCGCGGGTTAGTGTTAGCGTACGGGTTAGGATTAGGGAACGGGTGAGGGTCAGGCTTCGGGAAGGGTTAGGGTTAGGGTTCGGGCTAGGGTTAGGGTTAGGGGACGGGGACGGTTTAGGGTCCAGGTGAGGGTACGGCAACGCTTTAGGGGGAGCGTGCATGTGAGGGCGCGGGTTAGTGTTAGCGTTCGGATTAGGATTAGGGGACGGGTGAGGGTCAGGCTTCGGGGAAGGGTTAGGGTTAGGGTTCGGGCTAGGGTTAGGGTTAGGGGTCGGGGACGGTTTAGGGTCCAGGTGAGGGTACGGCAACGCTTTAGGGGGAGCGTGCGTGTGAGGGCGTGGGTTAGTGTTAGAGTACGGGTTAGGATTAGCGGACGGGTGAGGGTCAGTCTTCGGGGAAGGGTTAGGGTTAGGGTTCGGGCTAGGCTTAGTGTTAGGGGACGGGGACGGTTTAGGTTCCAGGTGAGGGTACGGCAACGCTTTAGGGGGAGCGTGCGTGTGAGGGCGCGGGTTAGTGTTAGCGTACGGGTTAGGATTAGGGGACGGGTGAGTGTCAGGCTTCAGGGAAGGGTTAGGGACAGGGTTCGGGCTAGGGTTATGGTTATGGGACAGGGACGGTTTAGGGTCCAGTTGAGTGTACGGCAACGCTTTAGGGGGAGCGTGTGTGTGAGGGCGTGGGTTAGTGTTAGCGTACGGGTTAGGATTAGGGGACGGGTGAGGGTCAGTCTTCGGGGAAGGGTTAGGGTTAGGGTTCGGGCTAGGGTTAGGGTTAGGGGACGGGGACGGTTTAGGGTCCAGGTGAGGGTACGGCAAAGCTTTAGGGGGAGCGTGCGTGTGAGGGCGCGGGTTACTGTTAGCGTACGGGTTAGGATTAGGGGACGGGTGAGTGTCAGGCTTCGGGGAAGGGTTAGGGATAGGGTTCGGGCTAGGGTTAGGGTTATGGGACAGGGACGGTTTAGGGTCCAGTTGAGTGTACGGCAACGCTGTAGGGGGAGCGTGTGTGTGAAGGCGTGGGTTAGTGTTAGCGTACGGGTTAGGATTAGGGGACGGGTGAGGGTCAGTCTTCGGGGAAGGGTTAGGGTTAGGGTTCGGGCTAGGGTTAGGGTTAGGGGACGGGGACGGTTTAGGGTCCAGGTGAGGGTACGGCAACGCTATAGGGGGAGCGTGCGTGTGAGGGCGCGGGTTAGTGTTAGCCTACCAGTTAGGATTACGGGACGGGTGAGGGTCAGGCTTCGGGGCAGGGTTAGGGTTAGGGTTCGGGCTAGGGTTAGGGTTAGGGGAAGGGGAGGGTTTAGGGTCCAGGTGTGGGTACGGCAACGCTTTAGGGGGAGCGTGCATGTGAGGGCGCGGGTGAGTGTTAGCGTACGGGTTAGGATTAGGGGACGGGTGAGGGTCAGGCTTCGGGGAAGGGTTAGGGAGAGGTTTCTGGTTAGGGTTAGGGGACGGGGACGGTTTAGGGTCCTGGTGAGGGTATGGCAACGCTTTAGGGGGAGCGTGCATGTGAGGGCATGGGTTAGTGTTAGCGTACGGGTTAGGATTAGGGGAAGGGTGAGGGTCAGGCTTCGGGGAAGGGTTAGGGTTAGGGTACGGGCTGGGTTAGGGTTAGGGGACGGGGACGGTTTAGGATTCAGGTGAGGGTACGGCAACGCTTTAGGGGGAGCGTGCGTGTGAGGGCGTGGGTTAGTGTTAGCGTACGGGTTAGGATTAGGGAACGGGTGACGGTCAGGTTTCGGGGAAGGGTTAGGGTTAGGGTTCGGGCTAGGGTTAGGGTTAGGGGACGGGGACGGTTTAGGGTCCAGGTGAGGGTACGGCAATGCTTTAGGGGGAGCGTGCGTCTGAGGGCGCGGGTTAGTGTTAGCGTACGGGTTAGGATTAGGGGACGGGTGAGGGTCAGGCTTCGGGGAAGGGTTAGGGTTAGGGTTCGGGCTAGGGTTAGGGTTAGGGGTCGGGGACGGTTTAGGGTCCAGGTGAGGGTACGGCAACGCTTTAGGGGGAGCATGCGTGTGAGGGCGTGGGTTAGTGTTAGAGTACGGGTTAGGATTAGTGGATGGGTGAGGGTCAGGCTTCGGGGAAGGGTTAGAGTTAGGGTTCGGGCTAGGGTTAGGGTTAGGGGACGGGGACAGTTTAGGGTCCAGGGGAGGGTACGGCAACGCTTTAGGGGGAGCGTGCGTGTGAGGGCGTGGGTTAGTGTTAGAGTACGGGTTAGGATTAGGGGACGGGTGACGGTCATGCTTCGGGGAAGTGTTAGTGTTAGGGTTCGGCCTAGGGTTAGGGTTAGGGTACGGGGACGGCTTAGGGTCCAGGTGAGGGTACGGCAACACTTTAGGGGGAGCGTGCGTGTGAGGGCGTGGGTTAGTGTTAGCGTACGGGTGAGGATTAGGGGACGGGTGAGGGTCAGGCTTCGGGGAAGGGTTAGGGTTAGGGTTCGGTCTTGGTTAGGGTTAGGGGACGGGGACTGTTCACGGTCCAGGTGAGGGTACGGCAACGCTTTAGGGGGAGCGTACGTGTGAGGGCGCAGGTTAGTGTTAGCGTACGGGTTAGGATTAGGGGATGGGTGAGGGTCAGGCTTCGGGGAAGGGTTAGGGAGAGGGTTCGGTCTAGGGTTAGGGTTAGGGGACGGGGACGGTTTAGGATCCAGGTGAGGGTACGGCAACGCTTTAGGGGGATCGTGCGTGTGAGCGCGCGGGTTAGTGTTAGCGTACGGGTTAGGATTAGGGAACGGGTGAGGGTCAGGCTTCGGGGAAGGGTTAGGGTTAGGGTTCGGGCTAGGGTTAGGGTTAGGGGTCGGGCACTGTTTAGGGTCCAGGTGAGGGTACGGCAACGCTTTAGGGGGAGCGTGCGTGTGAGGGCGTGGGTTAGTGTTAGAGTACGGGTTAGGATTAGGGGACGGGTGAGGGTCAGGCTTCGGGGAAGGGTTAGGGTTAGGGTTCGGGCTAGGGTTAGGGTTAGGGGACGGGGACGGTTTAGGGTCCAGGTGAGGGTATGGCAACGCTTAAGGGGGAGCGTGCGTGTGAGCGCGGGGGTGAGTGTTAGCGTACGGGTTAGGATTAGGGGACGGGTGAGGGTCAGGCTTCAGGGAAGCGTCAGGGTTAGGGTTCGGGCTAGGATTAGGGTTAGGGCACGGGGGCAGTTTAGGTTCCAGGTGAGGGTACGGCAACGCTTTAGGGGGAGCGTGCGTGTGAGGGTGCGGGTTAGTGTTAGCGTACGGGTTAGGATTAGGGGACGGGTGAGGGTCAGGCTTCGGGGAAGATTTAGGGTTAGGGTTCAGACTAGGGTTAGGGTTAGGGGACGGGGACGGTTTAGGGTCTAGGTGAGGGTACGGCAACGCTTTAGGGGGAGCGTGCGTGAGAGGGCGCGGGTTAGTGTTAGCGTACGGGTTAGGATTAGGGGACTGGTGAGGGTCAGGCTTCGGGGAAGGGTAAGGGTTAGGGTTCGGGCTAGGGTTAGGGTTAGGGAATGGGGACGTTTTAGGGTCCAGGTGAGGTTACGGCAACGCTTTAGGGGGAGCGTGCGTGTGAGGGCGCGGGTTAGTGTTAGCGTACGGGTGAGGATTCGGGGACGGGTGAGGGTCAGGCTTCGGGGAAGGGTTAGGGTTAGGGTTCGGTCTTGGTTAGGGTTAGGGGACGGGGACTGTTCACGGTCCAGGTGAGGGTACGGCAACGCTTTAGTGGGAGCGTACGTGTGAGGGCGCGGGTTAGTGTTAGCGTACGGGTTAGGATTAGGGGATGGGTGAGGGTCAGGCTTCGGGGAAGGGTTAGGGAGAGGGTTCGGTCTACGGTTAGGGTTAGGGGACGGGGACGGTTTAGGATCCAGGTGAGGGTACGGCAACGCTTTAGGGGGAGCGTGCGTGTGAGGGCGCGGGTTAGTGTTAGCGTACGGGTTAGGATTAGGGAACGGGTGAGGGTCATGCTTCGGGGAAGGGTTAGGGTTAGGGTTCGGGTTAGGGTTAGGGGACGGGGACGGTTTAGGGTCCAGGTGAGGGTACGGCAACGCTTCAGGGAGAGCGTGCGTGTGAGGGCGCGGGTTAGTGTTAGCGTACGGATTAAGATTAGGGGACGGGTGAGGGTCAGGCTTCGGGGAAGTGTTAGGGTTAGGGTTCGGGCTAGGGTTAGGGTTAGGGGACGGGGACGGTTTAGGGTCCAGGTGAGGGTACGGCAACGCTTTAGGGGGAGCGTGCGTGTGAGGGCGCGGGTTAGTGTTAGCGTACGGGTGAGGGTTCGGGGACGGGTGAGGGTCAGGCTTCGGGGAAGGGTTAGGGTTAGGGTTCGGGCTTGGTTAGGGTTAGGGGACGGGGACTGTTCACGGTCCAGGTGAGGGTATGGCAACGCTTTAGGGGGAGCGTGCGTGTGAGGGCGCGGGTTAGTGTTAGCCTACCGGTTAAGATTACGGGACGGGTGAGGGTCAGGCTTCGGGGAAGTTTTAGGGTTAGGGTTCGGGCTAGGGTTAGGGTTAGGGGACGGGGACGGTTTAGGATCCAGGTGAGGGTACGGCAACGCTTTAGGGGGAGCGTGTGTGTGAGGGCGCGGGTTAGTGTTAGCGTACGGGTTAGGATTAGGGTACGGTTGAGGGTCAGGCTTCGGGGAAGGGTTAGGGTTAGGGTTCGGGCTAGGGTTAGGTTTAGGGGAAGGGGACGGTTTAGGGTCCAGGTGAGGGTACGGCAACGCTTTAGGGGGAGCGTGCGTGTGAGGGCGCGGGTCAGTGTTAGCGTACGGGTTAGGATTAGGGGACGGGTGAGGGTCAGGCTTCAGGGAAGGGTTAGGGAGAGGTTTCCGGTTAGGGTTAGGGGACGGGGACGGTTTAGAGTCCAGGTGAGGGTATGGCAACGCTTTAGGGGGAGCGTGCATGTGAGGGCATGGTTTAGTGTTAGCGTACGGGTTAGGATTAGGGGACGGGTAGGGTCAGGCTTCGGGGAAGGGTTAGGGTTAGGGTACGGGCTAGGGTTAGGGTTAGGGGATGGGGACGGTTTAGGATCCAGGTGAGGGTACGGCAACGCTTTAGGGGGAGGATGCGTGTGAGGGCGCGGGTTAGTGTTAGCGTACGGGTTAGGATTAGGGGACGGGTGAGGGTCAGGCTTCGGGGAAGGGTTAGGGTTAGGGTTCGGGCTAGGGTTAAGGTTAGGGGTCGGGGACGGTTTAGGGTCCAGGTGAGGGTACGGCAACGCTTTAGGGGGAGCGTGCGTGTGAGGGCACGGGTTAGTGTTAGCGTACGGGTTAGGATTAGTGGACGGGTGAGGGTCAGGCTTCGGGGAAGGGTTAGGGTTAGGGTTCGGGCTAGGGTTAGGGTTAGGGGACGGGGACGGTTTAGGTTCCAGGTGAGGGTACGGCAACGCTTTAGGGGGAGCGTGCGTGTGAGGGCGTGGGTTAGTGTTAGCGTACGGGTTAAGATTAGGGGACGGGTGACGGTCAGGCTTCGGGGAAGTGTTAGGGTTAGGGTTCGGCCTAGGGTTAGGGTTAGGGTATGGGGACGGCTTAGGGTCCAGGTGAGGGTACGGCAACACTTTAGGGGGAGCGTGCGTGTGAAGGCGTGGGTTAGTGTTAGCGTACGGGTGAGGATTCGGGGACGGGTGAGGGTCAGGCTTCGGGGAAGGGTTAGGGTTACGGTTCGGTCTTGGTTAGGGTTAGGGGACGGGGACTGTTCACGGTCCAGGTGAGGGTACGGCAATGCTTTAGGGGGAGCGTACGTGTGAGGGCGCGGGTTAGTGTTAGCGTACGGGTTAGGATTAGGGGATGGGTGAGGGTCAGGCTTCGGGGAAGGGTTAGGGAGAGGGTTCGGTCTACGGTTAGGGTTAGGGGACGGGGACGGTTTAGGATCCAGGTGAGGGTACGGCAACGCTTTAGGGGGAGCGTGCGTGTGAGGGCGCGGCTTTGTGTTAGCGTACGGGTTAGGATTAGGGAACGGGTGAGGGTCAGGCTTTGGGGAAGGGTTAGGGTTAGGGTTCGGGCTAGGGTTAGGGTTAGGGGACGGGGACGGTTTAGGGTCCAGGTGAGGGTACGGCAACGCTTTAGGGGGAGCGTGCGTGTGAGGGCGCGGGTTAGTGTTAGCGTACGGATTAGGATTAGGGGACGGGTGAGGGTCAGGCTTCGGGGAAGCGTTAGGGTTAGGGTTCGGGCTAGGGTTAGAGTTAGGTGTCGGGCACGGTTTAGGGTCCAGGTGAGGGTACGGCAACGCTTTAGGGGGAGCGTGCGTGTGAGGGCGTGGGTTAGTGTTAGAGTACGGGTTAGGATTAGGGGACGGGTGAGGGTCAGGCTTCGGGGAAGGGTTAGGGTTAAGGTTCGGGCTAGGGTTAGGGTTAGGGGACGGGGACGGTTTAGGGTCCAGGTGAGGGTACGGCAACGCTTAAGGGGGAGCGTGCGTGTGAGGGCGGGGGTGAGTGTTAGCGTACGGGTTAGGATTAGGGGACGGGTGAGGGTCAGGCTTCGGGGAAGCGTCAGGGATAGGGTTCGGGCTAGGACAGGGTTAGGGAACGGGGGCAGTTTAGGGTCCAGGTGAGGGTACGGCACCGCTTTAGGGGGAGCGTGCGTGTGAGGCCGCGGGTTAGTGTTAGCGTATGGGTTAGGATTAGGGGACGGGTGAGTGTCAGGCTTCGGGGAAGGGTTAGGGTTAGGGTTCGGGCTAGGGTTAGGGTTACGGACGGGGACGGTTTAGGGTCCAGGTGAGGGTACGGCAACGCTTTAGGGGGAGCGTGCGTGTGAGGGCGCGGGTTAGTGTTAGCGTACGGGTTAGGATTAGGGGACGGTTGAGGGTCAGGCTTCGGGGAAGGGTTAGGGAGAGGGTTCGGACTAGGGTTAGGGTTAGGGGACGGGAACGATTTAGGGTCCAGGTGAGGGTACGGCAACGCTTTAGGGGGAGCGTGCGTGTGAGGGCGCGGGTCAGTGTTAGCGTACGGGTTAGGATTAGGGGACGGGTGAGGGTCAGGCTTCGGGGAAGGGTTAGGGTTAGGGTTCGGGCTTGGTTAGGGTTAGGGGACGGGGACTGTTCACGGTCCAGGTGAGGGTACGGCAACGCTTTAGGGGGAGCGTACGTGTGAGGGCGCGGGTTAGTGTTAGCGTACGGGTTAGGATTAGGGGACGGGTGAGGGTCAGGCTTCGGGGAAGGTTTAGGGAGAGGGTTCGGTCTAGGGTTAGGGTTAGGGGACGGGGACGGTTTAGGGTCCAGGTGAGGGTACGGCAACGCTTTAGGGGGAGCGTGCGTGTGAGGGCGTGGGTTAGAGTTAGCGTACGGGTTAGGATTAGCGGACGGGTGAGTGTCAGGCTTCGGGGAAGGGTTAGGGTTAGGGTTCGGGCTAGGGTTAGGGTTACGGACGGGGACGGCTTAGGGTCCAGGTGAGGGTACGGCAACGCTTTAGGGGGAGCGTGCGTGTGAGGGCGCGGGTTAGTGTTAGCGTACGGGTTAGAATTAGGGGACGGGTGACGGTCAGGCTTCGGGGAAGGGTTAGGGAGAGGGTTCGGGCTAGGGTTAGGGTTAGGGGACGGGGACGGTTTAGGGTCCAGGTGAGGGTACGGCAACGCTTTAGGGGGAGCGTGCGTGTGAGGGCGCGGGTTAGTGTTAGTGTACGGGTTAGGCTTAGGGGACGGGTGAGGGTCAGGCTTTTGGGAAGTGTTAGGTTTAGGGTTCGGGCTAGGGTTAGGGTTAGGGGACGGGGACGGTTTAGGGTCCAGGTGAGGGTACGGCAACGTTTTAGGGGGAGCGTGCGTGTGAGGGCGCGGGTTAGTGTTAGTGTACGGGTTAGGATTAGGGGACGGGTGAGGGTTAGGCTTCGGGGAAGGGTAAGGGTTAGGGTTCGGGCTAGGGATAGGGTTAGGGGACAGGGACCGTTTAGGGTCCAGGTGAGGGTACGGCAACGCTTTAGGGGGAGCGTGCGTGTGAGGGCGCGGGTTAGTGTTACCGTACGGGTTAGGATTAGGGGATGGGTGAGGGTCAGGCTTCGGGGAAGTGTTAGGGTTAGGGTTCGGGCAAGGGTTAGAGTTAGGCGACGGGGACGGTTTAGGGTCCAGGTGAGGGTACGGCAACGCTTTAGGGGGAGCGTGCGTGTGAGGGCGCGGGTTAGTGTTATCGTACGGGTTAGGATTAGGGAACGGGTGAGGGTCAGGCTTCGGGGAAGGGTTAGGGTTGGGGTTCGGGCTAGGGTTAGAGTTACGGGACGGGGACGGTTTAGGGTCCAGGTGAGGGTACGGCAACGCTTTAGGGGGAGCGTGCGTGTGAGGGCGCGGGTTAGTGTTAGCGTACGGGTTAAGATTTGGGGACGGGTGAGGGTCAGGCTTCGGGGAAGGGTTAGGGACAGGGTTCGGGCTAGGGTTAGGGTTAGGGGACGGGGACGGTTTAGGGTCCAGGGGAGTGTACGGCAATGCTTTAGGGGGAGCGTGCGTGTGAGGGCGTGGGTTAGTGTTAGCGTACGGGTTAGGATTAGGGGACGGGTGAGGGTCAGGCTTCGGGGAAGTGTTAGGGTTAGGGTTCGGGCTAGGGTTAGGGTTAGGGGACGGGGACGGTTTAGGGTCCAGGTGAGGGTACGGCAACACTTTAGGGGGAGCGTGCGTGTGAGGGCGCGGGTTAGTGTTAGCGTACGGATGAGGATTCGGGGACGGGTGAGGGTCAGGCTTCGGGGAAGGGTTAGGGTTAGGGTTCGGGCTTGGTTAGGGTTAGGGGACGGGGACTGTTTACGGTCCAGTTTTGGGTACGGCTACGCTTTAGGGGGAGCGTACGTGTGAGGGCGCAGGTTAGTGTTAGCGTACGGGTTATGATTAGGGGATGGGTGAGGGTCAGGCTTCGGGGAAGGGATAGGGAGAGGGTTCGGTCTAGGGTTAGGGTTAGGGGACGGGGACGGTTTAGGGTCCAGGTGAGGGTACGGCAACGCTTTAGGGGGAGCGTGCGTGTGAGGGCGTGGGTTAGTGTTAGCGTACGGGTTAGGATTAGGGGACGGGAGAGGGTCAGGCTTCGGGGAAGGGTTAGGGTTAGGGTTCGGGCTAGGGTTAGGGTTAGGGGTCGGGGACGGTTTAGGGTCCAGGAGAGGGTACGGCAACGCTTTAGGGGGAGCGTGCGTGTGAGGGCGCGGGTTAGTGTTAGCGTACGGGTTAGGATTAGGGGACGGGTGAGGGTCAGGCTTCGGGGAAGGGTTAGGGTTAGGGTTCGGGCTAGGGTTAGGGTTAGGGGACGGGGACGGTTTAGGGTCCAGGTGAGGGTACGGCAACGCTTTAGGGGGTCGTGCGTGTGAGGGCGCGGGTTAGTGTTAGCGTACGGGTTAGGATTAGGGGACGGGTGAGGGTCAGGCTTCGGGGAAGGGTTAGGTTTAGGGTTCGGGCTAGGGTTAGGGTTACGGACGGGGACGGTTTAGGGTTCAGGTGAGGGTACGGCAACGCTTTAGGGGGAGCGTGCGTGTGAGGGCGCGGGTTAGTGTTAGTGTACGGGTTAGGATTAGGGGACGGGTGAGGGTCAGGCTTCGGGGAAGGGTAAGGGTTAGGGTTCGGGCTAGGGATAGGGTTAGGGGACGGGGACCGTTTAGGGTCCAGGTGAGGGTACGGCAATGCTTTAGGGGCAGCGTACGTTTGAGGGCGTGGGTTAGTGTTAGCGTACGGGTTAGGATTAGGGGATGGGTGAGGGTCAGGCTTCGGGGAAGGGTTAGGGAGAGGGTTCGGTCTACGGTTAGGGTTAGGGGACGGGGACGGTTTAGGATCCAGGTGAGGGTACGGCAACGCTTTAGGGGGAGCGTGCGTGTGAGGGCGCGGGTTAGTGTTAGCGTACGGGTTAGGATTAGGGAACGGGTGAGGGTCAGGCTTCGGGGAAGGGTTAGGGTTAGGGTTCGGGCTAGGGTTAGGGTTAGGGGACGGGGACGGTTTAGGGTCCAGGTGAGAGTACGGCAACGCTTAAGGGGGAGGGTGCGTGTGAGGGCGGGGGTGAGTGTTAGCGTACGGGTTAGGATTAGGGGACGGGTGAGGGTCAGGCTTCAGGGAAGCGTCAGTGTTAGGGTTCGGGCTAGGGTTAGGGTTAGGGCACGGGGGCAGTTTAGGGTCCAGGTGATGGTACGGCAACGCTTTAGGGGGAGCCTGCGTGTGAGGTCGCGGGTTAGTGTTAGCGTACGGGTTAGGATTAGGGGACGGGTGAGTGTCAGGCTTTGGGGAAGGGTTAGGGTTAGGGTTCGGGCTAGGGTTAGGGTTACGGACGGGGACGGTTTAGGGTCCAGGTGAGGGTACGGCAACGCTTTAGGGGGAGCGTGCGTGTGAGGGCGCGGGTTAGTGTTAGCGTACGGGTTAGGATTAGGGGACGGGTGAGTGTCAGGCTTCGGGGAAGGGTTAGGGTTAGGGTTCGGGCTAGGGTTAGGGTTACGGACGGGGACGGTTTAGGGTCCAGGTGAGGGTACGGCAACGCTTTAGGGGGAGCGTGCGTGTGAGGGCGCGGGTTAGTGTTAGCGTACGGGTTAGAATTAGGGGACGGGTGACAGTCAGGCTTCGGGGAAGGGTTAGGGAGAGGTTTCGGGCTAGGGTTAGGGTTAGGGGACGGGGACGGTTTAGGGTCCAGGTGAGGGTACGGCAACGCTTTAGGGGGAGCGTGCGTGTGAGGGCACGGGTTAGTGTTAGCGTACGGGTTAGGATTAGGGGATGGGTGAGGGTCAGGCTTCGGGGAAGGGTTAGTGTTAGGGTTCGGGCTAGGGTTAGGGTTAGGGGACGGGGAGGGCTTAGGGTCCAGGTGAGGGTACGGCAACGCTTTAGGGGGAGCGTGCGTGTGAGGGCGCGGGTTAGTGTTAGCGTACGGGTTAGGATTAGGGGACAGGTGAGGGTCAGGCTTCGGGGAAGGGTAAGGGTTAGGGTTCGGGCTAGGATTAGGGTTAGGGGATGGGGACGTTTTAGGGTCCAGGTGAGGGTACGGCAATGCTTTAGGGGGAGCGTGCGTGTGAGGGCGCGGGTTAGTGTTAGCGTACGGGTGAGGATTCGGGGACGGGTGAGGGTCAGGCTTCGGGGAAGGGTTAGGGTTAGGGTTCGGGCTTGGTTAGGGTTAGGGGACGGGGACTGTTTACGGTCCAGTTGAGGGTACGGCAATGCTTTAGGGGGAGCGTACGTGTGAGGGCGCAGGTTAGTGTTAGCGTATGGGTTAGGATTAAGGGATGGGTGAGGGTCAGGCTTCGGGGAAGGGTTAGGGAGAGGGTTCGTTCTAGGGTTAGGGTTAGGGGACGGGGACGGTTTAGGGTCCAGGTGAGGGTACGGCAACGCTTTAGGGGGAGCGTGCGTGTGAGGGCGTGGGTTAGTGTTAGCGTACGGGTTAGGATTAGGGGACGGGTGAGGGTCAGGCTTCGGGGAAGGGTTAGGGTTAGGGTTCGGGCTAGGGTTAGGGTTAGGGGTCGGGGACGGTTTAGGGTCCAGGAGAGGGTACGGCAACGCTTTAGGGGGAGCGTGCGTGTGAGGGCGCGGGTTAGTGTTAGCGTACGGGTTAGGATTAGGGGACGGGTGAGGGTCAGGCTTCGGGGAAGGGTTAGGGTTAGGGTTCGTGCTAGGGTTAGGGTTACGGGACGGGGACGGTTTAGGGTCCAGGTGAGGGTATGGCAACGCTTTAGGGGGAGCGTGCGTGTGAGGGCGTGGGTTAGTGTTAGCGTACGGGTTAGGATTAGGGGACGGGTGAGGGTCAGGCTTCGGGGAAGGGTTAGGGTTAAGGTTCGGGCTAGGGTTAGGGTTAGGGGACGGGGACGGTTTAGGGTCCAGGTGAGGGTACGGCAACGCTTTAGGGGGAGTGTGCGTGTGGGGGTGCGGGTTAGTGTTAGCGTACGGATTAGGATTAGGGGACGGGTGAGGTTCAGGCTTAGGGGAAGGGTTAGGGTTATGGTTCGGGCTAGGGTTAGGGTTAGGGGAAGGGGACGGCTTAGGGTCCAGGTGAGGGTATGGCAACACTTTAGGGGAGCGTGCGTGTGAGGGCGTGGGTTAGTGTTAGCGTACGGGTTAGGATTAGGGTACGGGTGAGGGTCAGGCTTCGGGGAAGTGTTAGGGTTAGGGTTCGGTCTAGGGTTAGGTTTAGGGGAAGGGGACTGTTTAGGGTCCAGGTGAGGGTACGGCAACGCTTTAGGGGGAGCGTGCGTGTGAGGGCGCGGGTCAGTGTTAGCGTACGGGTTAGGATTAGGGGACGGGTGAGGGTCAGGCTTCGGGGAAAGGTTAGGGAGAGGTTTCCGGTTAGGGTTAGGGGACGGGGACGGTTTAGGGTCCAGGTGAGGGTATGGCAACGCTTTAGGGGGAGCGTGCATGTGAGGGCGTGGGTTAGTGTTAGCGTACGGGTTAGGATTAGGGGACTGGTGAGGGTCAGGCTTCGGGGAAGTGTTTGGGTTAGGGTACGGGCTAGGGTTAGGGTTAGGGGACGGGGACGGTTTAGGATCCAGGTGAGGGTACGGCAACGCTTTAGGGGGAGCGTGCGTGTGAGGGCACGGGTTGGTGTTAGCGTACGGGTTAGGATTAGGGGACGGTTGAGGGTCAGGCTCCGGGGAAGGGTTAGGGTTAGGGTTCGGGCTAGGGTTAGGTTTAGGGTTAGGGGAAGGTTTAGGGTCCAGGTGAGGGTACGGCAACGCTTTAGGGGGAGCGTGCGTGTGAGGGCGCGGGTTAGTGTTAGCGTACGGGTTAGGATTAGGGGACGGGTGAGGGTCAGGCTTCGGGGAAGGGTTAGGGTTAGGGTTCGGGCTAGGGTTAGGGTTAGGGGATGGGGACGGTTTACGGTTCAGGGGAGGGTACGGCAACGCTTTAGGGGGAGCGTGCGTGTGAGGGCGCGGGTTAGTGTTAGCGTACGGGTGAGGATTCAGGGACGGGTGAGGGTCAGGCTTCGGGGAAGGTTTAGGGTTAGGGTTCGGTCTTGGTTAGGGTTAGGGGACGGGGACTGTTCACGGTCCAGGTGAGGGTACGGCAACGCTTTAGGGGGAGCGTACGTGTGAGGGCGCGGGTTAGTGTTAGCGTACGGGTTAGGATTAGGGGATGGGTGAGGGTCAGGCTTCGGGGAAGGGTTAGGGAGAGGGTTAGGTCTACGGTTAGGGTTAGGGGACGGGGACGGTTTAGGATCCAGGTGAGGGTACGGCAACGCTTTAGAGGGAGCGTGCGTGTGAGGGCGCGGGTTAGTGTTAGCGTACGGGTTAGGATTAGGGAACGGATGAGGGTCAGGCTTCGGGGAAGAGTTAGGGTTAGGGTTCCGGCTAGGGTTAGGGTTAGGGGACGGGGACGGTTTAGGGTCCAGGTGAGGGTACGGCAACGCTTTAGGGGGAGCATGCGTGTGAGGGCGCGGGTTAGTGTTAGCGTACGGATTAGGATTAGGGGATGGGTGAGGGTCAGGCTTCGGGGAAGTGTTAGGGTTAGGGTTCGGGCTAGGGTTAGGGTTAGGGGTCGGGGACGGTTTAGGGTCCAGGTGAGGGTACGGCAACGCTTTAGATGTAGCGTGCGTGTGATGGCGGGGGTGAGTGTTAGCGTACGGGTTAGGATTAGGGGACGGGTGAGGGTCAGTCTTCAGGGAAGCGTCAGGGTTAGGGTTCGGGCTAGGGTTAGGGTTAGGGCACGGGGGCAGTTTAGGGTCCAGGTGAGGGTACGGCAACGCTTTAGGGGGAGCGTGCGTGTGACGGCGCGGGTTAGTGTTAGCGTACGGGTTAGGATTAGGGGACGGGTGAGGGTCAGGCTTCGGGGAAGGTTTAGGGTTAGGGTTCAGACTAGGGTTAGGATTAGGGGACGGGGACGGTTTAGGGTCCAGGTGAGGGTACGGCAACGCTTCAGGGGGAGCGTGCGTGAGAGGGCGCGGGTTAGTGTTACCGTACGGGTTAGGATTAGGGAATGGGTGAGGGTCAGGCTTCGGGGAAGTGTTAGGGTTAGGGTTCGGGCTAGGGTTAGAGTTAGGCGACGGGGACGGTTTCGGGTCCATGTGAGGGTACGGCAACACTTTAGGGGGAGCGTGCGTGTGAGGGCGCGGGTTAGTGTTAGCGTACGGGTTAGGATTAGGGGACAGGTGAGGGTCATGCTTCGGGGAAGTGTTAGGGTTAGGGTTCGGGCTAGGGTTAGGGTTAGGGGACGGGGACGGCTTAGGGTCCAGGTGAGGGTACGGCAACGCTTTAGGGGGAGCGTGCGTGTGAGGGCGCGGGTTAGTGTTAGCGTACGGGTTAGGATTAGGGGACGGGTGAGGGTCAGGCTTCGGGGAAGGGTTAGGGTTAGAGTTCGGGCTAGGGTTAGAGTTAGGGGACGGGGACGGTTTAGGGTCCAGGTGAGGGTACGGCAACGCTTTAGGGGGAGCGTGCGTGTGAGGGCGCGGGTTAGTGTTAGCGTACGGGTTAGAATTAGGGAACGGGTGACGGTCAGGCTTCGGGGAATGGTTAGGGAGAGGGTTCGGGCTAGGGTTAGGGTTAGGGGACGGGGACGGTTTAGGGTCCAGGTGAGGGTACGGCAACGCTTTAGGGGGAGCGTGCGTGTGAGGGAGCGGGTTAGTGTTAGTGTACGGGTTAGGTTTAGGGGACGGGTGAGGGTTAGGCTTTTGGGAAGGGTTAGGTTTAGGGTTCGGGCTAGGGTTAGGGTTAGGGGACGGGGACGGTTTAGGGTCCAGGTGAGGGTACGGCAACGTTTTAGGGGGAGCGTGCGTGTGAGGGCGCGGGTTAGAGTTAGTGTACGGGTTAGGATTAGGGGACGGGTGAGGGTTAGGCTTCGGGGAAGGGTTAGGGTTGGGGTTCGGGCTAGGGTTAGTGTTACGGGACGGGGACGGTTTAGGGTCCAGGTGAGGGTACGGCAACGCTTTAGGGGGAGCGTGCGTGTGAGGGCGCGGGTTAGTGTTAGCGTACGGGTTAAGATTTGGGGACGGGTGAGGGTCAGGCTTCGGGGAAGGGTTAGGGATAGGGTTCGGGCTAGGGTTAGGGTTAGGGGACGGGGACGGTTTAGGGTCCAGGGGAGTGTACGGCAATGCTTTAGGGGGAGCGTGCGTGTGAGGGCGTGGGTTAGTGTTAGCGTACGGGTTAGGATTAGGGGACGGGTGAGGGTCAGGCATCGGGGAAGTGTTAGGGTTAGGGTTCGGGCTAGGGTTAGGGTTAGGGGACGGGGACGGTTTAGGGTCCAGGTGAGGGTACGGCAACACTTTAGGGGGAGCGTGCGTGTGAGGGCGCGGGTTAGTGTTAGCGTACGGATGAGGATTCGGGGACGGGTGAGGGTCAGGCTTCGGGGAAGGGTTAGGGTTAGGGTTCGGGCTTGGTTAGGGTTAGGGGACGGGGACTGTTTACGGTCCAGTTTTGGGTACGGCTACGCTTTAGGGGGAGCGTACGTGTGAGGGCGCAGGTTAGAGTTAGCGTACGGGTTATGATTAGGGGATGGGTGAGGGTCAGGCTTCGGGGAAGGGATAGGGAGAGGGTTCGGTCTAGGGTTAGGGTTAGGGGACGGGGACGGTTTAGGGTCCAGGTGAGGGTATGGCAACGCTTTAGGGGGAGCGTGCGTGTGAGGGCGTGGGTTAGTGTTAGCGTACGGGTTAGGATTAGGGGACAGGTGAGGGTCAGGCTTCGGGGAAGGGTTAGGGTTAGGGTTCGGGCTAGGGTTAGGGTTAGGGGTCGGGGACGGTTTAGGGTCCAGGAGAGAGTACGGCAACGCTTTAGGGGGAGCGTGCGTGTGAGGGCGCGGGTTAGTGTTAGCGTACCGGTTAGGATTAGGGGACGGGTGAGGGTCAGGCTTCGGGGAAGGGTTAGGGTTAGGGTTCGGGCTAGGGTTAGGGTTAGGGGACGGGGACGGTTTAGGGTCCAGGTGAGGGTACGGCAACGCTTTAGGGGGTCGTGCGTGTGAGGGCGCGGGTTAGTGTTAGCGTACGGGTTAGGATTAGGGGACGGGTGAGGGTCAGGCTTCGGGGAAGGGTTAGGTTTAGGGTTCGGGCTAGGGTTAGGGTTACGGACGGGGACGGTTTAGGGTTCAGGTGAGGGTACGGCAACGCTTTAGGGGGAGCGTGCGTGTGAGGGCGCGGGTTAGTGTTAGTGTACGGGTTAGGATTAGGGGACGGGTGAGGGTCAGGCTTCGGGGAAGGGTAAGGGTTAGGGTTCGGGCTAGGGATAGGGTTAGGGGACGGGGACAGTTTAGGGTCCAGGTGAGGGTACGGCAACGCTTTAGGGGCAGCGTACGTTTGAGGGCGTGGGTTAGTGTTAGCGTACGGGTTAGGATTAGGGGATGGGTGAGGGTCAGGCTTCGGGGAAGGGTTAGGGAGAGGGTTCGGTCTACGGTTAGGGTTAGGGGACGGGGACGGTTTAGGATCCAGGTGAGGGTACGGCAACGCTTTAGGGGGAGCGTGCGTGTGAGGGCGCGGGTTAGTGTTAGCGTACGGGTTAGGATTAGGGAACGGGTGAGGGTCAGGCTTCGGGGAAGGGTTAGGGTTAGGGTTCGGGCTAGGGTTAGGGTTAGGGGACGGGGACGGTTTAGGGTCCAGGTGAGGGTACGGCAACGCTTTAGGGGGAGCGTGCGTGTGAGGGCGTGGGTTAGTGTTAGCGTACGGATTAGGATTAGGGGACGGGTGAGGGTCAGGCTTCGGGGAAGTGTTAGGGTTAGGGTTCGGGCTAGGGTTAGGGTTAGGGGTCGGGGACGGTTTAGGGTCCAGGAGAGGGTACAGCAACGCTTTAGGGGGAGCATGCGTTTGAGGGCGCGGGTTAGTGTTAGCGTACGGGTTAGGATTAGGGGACGGGTGATGGTCAGGCTTCGGGGAAGCGTCAGGGTTAGGGTTCGGGCTAGGGTTAGGGTTAGGGGACGGGGACGGTTTAGGGTCCAGGTGTGGGTACGGCAACGCTTTAGGGGGAGCGTGCGTGTGAGGGCGCGGGTTAGTGTTAGCGTACAGGTTAGGATTAGGGGACGGGTGAGGGTCAGGCTTCGGGGAAGGATTAGGGATATGGTTCGGGCTAGGGTTAGGGTTAGGGGACGGGGACGGTTTAGGGTCCAGGTGAGGGTACGGCAACGCTTTAGGGGGAGCATGCGTTTGAGGGCGTGGGTTAGTGTTAGCGTACGTGTTAGGATTAGGGGACGGGTGAGGGTCAGCCTTCGGGGAAGGGTTAGGGTTAGGGTTCGGGCTAGGGTTAGGGTTAGGGGACGGGGACGGTTTATGGTCCAGGTGAGGGTACGGCAACGCTTTAGGGGGAGCGTGCGTGTGAGGGCGCGGGTGAGTGTTAGCGTAAGGGTTAGGATTAGGGGAAGGGTGAGTGTCAGGCTTCAGGGAAGCGTCAGTGTTAGGTTTCGGGCTAGGGTTAGGGTTAGCGCACGGGGGCAGTTTAGGGTCCAGGTGAGGGTACGGCAACGCTTTAGGGGGAGCGTGCGTGTGAGGGCGTGGGTTAGTGTTAGCGTACGGGTTAGGATTAGGGGACGGGTGAGGGTCAGGCTTCGGGGAAGGGTTAGGGTTAGGGTTCGGGCTAGGGTTAGGGGACGGGGACGGGGACGGTTTAGGGTCCACGTGAGGGTACGGCAACGCTTTAGGGGGAGCGTGCGTGTGAGGGCGCGGGTTAGTGTTAGCGTACGGGTTAGGATTAGGTGACGGGTGAGGGTCAGGCTTCGGGGAAGGGCTAAGTTTAGGGTTCGGGCTAGGGTTAGGGTTAGGGGACGGGGACGGTTTAGGTTCCAGGTGAGGGTATGGCAACGCTTTAGGGGGAGCGTGCGTGTGAGGGCGCGGGTTAGTGTTAGCGTACGTGTTAGGATTAGGGGACGGGTGAGGGTGAGGCTTCGCGGAAGGGTTAGGGTTAGGGTTCGGGCTAGGGTTAGGGTTAGGGGACGGGGACGGTTTAGGTTCCAGGGGAGGGTACGGCAACGCTTTAGAGGGAGCGTGCATGTGAGGGCGCAGGTTAGTGTTAGCGTACAGGTTAGGATTAGGGGACGGGTGAGTGTCAGGCTTCGGGGAAGGGTTACGGTTAGGGTTCGGGCTAGGGTTAGGGTTAGGGGACGGGGACGGTTTAGCGTCCAGGTGAGGGTACAGCAACGCTTTAGGGGGAGCGTGCGTGTGAGGGCGCGGGTTAGTGTTAGCGTACAGGTTAGGATTAGGGGACGGGTGAGGGTCAGGCTTCGGGGAAGGGTTAGGGTTAGGGTTCGGGCTACGGTTAGGGTTAGGGGACGGGGACGGTTTAGGGTCCAGGTGAGGGTACGGCAACGCTTAAGGGGAAGCATGCGTGTGAGGGCACGGGTGAGTGTTAGCGTACGGGTTAGGATTAGGGGACGGGAGAGGGTCAGGCTTCGGGGAAGGGTTAGGGTTAGTGTTCGGGCTAGGGTTAGGGTTAGGGGACGGGGACGGTTTAGGGTCCCGGTGAGGGTACGGCAACGCTTTAGGGGGAGCGTGCGTGTGAGGGCGCGGGTTAGTGTTAGCGTACGGGTTAGGATTAGGGGACAGGTGAGGGTCAGGCTTCGGGGAAGTGTTAGGGTTAGGATTCGGGTTAGGGTTAGGGTTAGGGGACGGGGACGGTTTAGGGTCCAGTTGAGGGTACGGCAATGCTTTAGAGGGAGCGTGCGTGTGAGGGCGCGGGTTATTGTTAGCGTACGTGTTAGGATTAGGGGACGGGTGAGGGTCAGGCTTCGGGGAAGGGTTAGGGTTAGGGTTCGGGCTATGGTTAGGGTTAGGGGACGGGGACGGTTTAGGGTCCAGGTGAGGGTACGGCAACGCTTTAGGGGGAGCGTGCGTGTGAGGGCGCGGGTTAGTGTTATTGTACGGGTTAGGATTAGGGGACGGGTGAGGGTCAGGCTTCGGGGAAGGTTTAGGGTTAGGGTTCGGGCTAGGGTTAGGTTTAGGGGTCGGGGACGGTTTAGGGTCCAGGTGAGGGTACGGCAACGCATTAGGGGGAGCGTGCGTGTGAGGGCGCGGGTTAGTGTTAGCGTACGGGTTAGGATTAGGGGACGGGTGATGGTCAGGCTTCGGGGAAGCGTCAGGGTTAGGGTTCGGGCTAGGGTTAGGGTTAGGGCACGGGGGCGGTTTAGGGTCCAGGTGAGAGTACGGCAACGCTTTAGGGGGAGCGTGCGTGTGAGGGCGCGGGTTAGTGTTAGTGTATGGGTTAGGATTAGGGGACGGGTGAGGGTCAGGCTTCGGGGAAGGGTAAGGGTTAGGGTTCGGGCTAGGGTTAGGGTTAGGGGACGGGGACGGTTTAGGGTCCAGGTGAGGGTACGGCAACACTTTAGGGGGAGGGTGCGTGTGAGGGCGCGGGTTAGTGTTAGCGTACGGGTTAGGATTAGGGGATGGGTGAGGGTCAGGCTTCGGGGAAGTGTTAGGGAGAGGGTTCGGGCTAGGGTTAGGGTTAGGGGACGGGGACGGTTTAGGGTCCAGGTGAGGGTACGGCAACGCTTTAGGGGGAGCGTGCGTGTGAGGGCGCGGGTTAGTGTTAGCGTACGGGTTAGGATTAGGGGACGGGTGAGGGTCAGGCTTCGGGGAAGGGTTAGGGTTAGGGTTCGGGCTAGGGTTAGGGTTAGGGTTCGGGGACGGTTTAGGGTCCAGGTGAGTGTACGGCAACGCTTTAGGGGGAGTGTGCGTGTGAGGGCGTGGGTTAGTGTTAGAGTACGGGTTACGATTAGTGGACGGGTAAGGGTCAGGCTTCGGGGAAGTGTTAGGGTTAGGGTTCGGGCTAGGGTTAGGGTTAGGGGACGGGGACGGTTTAGGGTCCAGGGGAGGGTACGGCAACGCTTTAGGGGGAGCGTGCGTGTGAGGGCGTGGGTTAGTGTTAGCGTACGAGTTAGGATTAGGGGACGGGTGAGGGTCAGGCTTCGGGGAAGTGTTAGGGTTAGGGTTCGGCCTAGGGTTAGGGTTAGGGTACGGGGACGTCTTAGGGTCCAGGTGAGGGTACGGCAACACTTTAGGGGGAGCGTGCGTGTGAGGGCGTGGGTTAGTGTTAGCGTACGGGTGAGGATTCGGGGACGGGTGAGGGTCAGGCTTCGGGGAAGGGTTAGGGTTAGGGTTCGGTCTTGGTTAGGGTTAAGGGACGGGGACTGTTCACGGTCCAGGTGAGGGTACGGCAACGCTTTAGGGGGAGCGTGCGTGTGAGGGCGCGGGTTAGTGTTAGCGTACGGGTTAGGATTAGGGAACGGGTGAGGGTCAGGCTTCGGGAAGGGTTAGGGTTAGGGTTCGGGCTAGGGTTAGGGTTAGGGGACGGGGACGGTTTAGGGTCCAGGTGAGGGTACGGCAACGCTTTAGGGGGAGCATGCATGTGAGGGCGCGGGTTAGTGTTAGCGTTCGGATTAGGATTAGGGGACGTGTGAGGGTCAGGCTTCGGGGAAGGGTTAGGGTTAGGGTTCGGGCTAGGGTTAGGGTTAGGGGTCGGGGACGGTTTAGGGTCCAGGTGAGGGTACGGCAACGCTTTAGGGGGAGCGTGCGTGTGAGGGCGTGGGTTAGTGTTAGAGTACGGGTTAGGATTAGCGGACGGGTGAGGGTCAGGCTTCGGGGAAGGGTTAGGGTTAGGGTTCGGGCTAGGCTTAGTGTTAGGGGACGGGGACGGTTTAGGTTCCAGGTGAGGGTACGGCAACGCTTTAGGGGGAGCGTGCGTGTGAGGGCGCGGGTTAGTGTTAGCGTACGGGTTAGGATTAGGGGACGGGTGAGTGTCAGGCTTCAGGGAAGGATTAGGGACAGGGTTCGGGCTAGGGTTATGGTTATGGGACAGGGACGGTTTAGGGTCCAGTTGAGTGTACGGCAACGCTTTAGGGGGAGCGTGTGTGTGAGGGCGTGGGTTAGTGTTAGCGTACGGGTTAGGATTAGGGGACGGGTGAGGGTCAGTCTTCGGGGAAGGGTTAGGGTTAGGGTTCGGGCTAGGGTTAGGGTTAGGGGACGGGGACGGTTTAGGGTCCAGGTGAGGGTACGGCAAAGCTTTAGGGGGAGCGTGCGTGTGAGGGCGCGGGTTACTGTTAGCGTACGGGTTAGGATTAGGGGACGGGTGAGTGTCAGGCTTCGGGGAAGGGTTAGGGATAGGGTTCGGGCTAGGGTTAGGGTTATGGGACAGGGACGGTTTAGGGTCCAGTTGAGTGTACGGCAACGCTGTAGGGGGAGCGTGTGTGTGAAGGCGTGGGTTAGTGTTAGCGTACGGGTTAGGATTAGGGGACGGGTGAGGGTCAGTCTTCGGGGAAGGGTTAGGGTTAGGGTTCGGGCTAGGGTTAGGGTTAGGGGACGGGGACGGTTTAGGGTCCAGGTGAGGGTACGGCAACGCTATAGGGGGAGCGTGCGTGTGAGGGCGCGGGTTAGTGTTAGCCTACCAGTTAGGATTACGGGACGGGTGAGGGTCAGGCTTCGGGGCAGGGTTAGGGTTAGGGTTCGGGCTAGGGTTAGGGTTAGGGGAAGGGGACGGTTTAGGGTCCAGGTGTGGGTACGGCAACGCTTTAGGGGGAGCGTGCATGTGAGGGCGCGGGTCAGTGTTAGCGTACGGGTTAGGATTAGGGGACGGGTGAGGGTCAGGCTTCGGGGAAGGGTTAGGGAGAGGTTTCCGGTTAGGGTTAGGGGACGGGGACGGTTTAGGGTCCAGGTGAGGGTATGGCAACGCTTTAGGGGGAGCGTGCATGTGAGGGCATGGGTTAGTGTTAGCGTACGGGTTAGGATTAGGGGAAGGGTGAGGGTCAGGCTTCGGGGAAGGGTTAGGGTTAGGGTACGGGCTAGGGTTAGGGTTAGGGGACGGGGACGGTTTAGGATTCAGGTGAGGGTACGGCAACGCTTTAGGGGGAGCGTGCGTGTGAGGGCGTGGGTTAGTGTTAGCGTACGGGTTAGGATTAGGGAACGGGTGACGGTCAGGTTTCGGGGAAGGGTTAGGGTTAGGGTTCGGGCTAGGGTTAGGGTTAGGGGACGGGGACGGTTTAGGGTCCAGGTGAGGGTACGGCAATGCTTTAGGGGGAGCGTGCGTCTGAGGGCGCGGGTTAGTGTTAGCGTACGGGTTAGGATTAGGGGACGGGTGAGGGTCAGGCTTCGGGGAAGGGTTAGGGTTAGGGTTCGGGCTAGGGTTAGGGTTAGGGGTCGGGGACGGTTTAGGGTCCAGGTGAGGGTACGGCAACGCTTTAGGGGGAGCATGCGTGTGAGGGCGTGGGTTAGTGTTAGAGTACGGGTTAGGATTAGTGGACGGGTGAGGGTCAGGCTTCGGGGAAGGGTTAGAGTTAGGGTTCGGGCTAGGGTTAGGGTTAGGGGACGGGGACAGTTTAGGGTCCAGGGGAGGGTACGGCAACGCTTTAGGGGGAGCGTGCGTGTGAGGGCGTAGGTTAGTGTTAGAGTACGGGTTAGGATTAGGGGACGGGTGACGGTCATGCTTCGGGGAAGTGTTAGTGTTAGGGTTCGGCCTAGGGTTAGGGTTGGGGTACGGGGACGGCTTAGGGTCCAGGTGAGGGTACGGCAACACTTTAGGGGGAGCGTGCGTGTGAGGGCGTGGGTTAGTGTTAGCGTACGGGTGAGGATTAGGGGACGGGTGAGGGTCAGGCTTCGGGGAAGGGTTAGGGTTAGGGTTCGGTCTTGGTTAGGGTTAGGGGACGGGGACTGTTCACGGTCCAGGTGAGGGTACGGCAAAGCTTTAGGGGGAGCGTACGTGTGAGGGCGCAGGTTAGTGTTAGCGTACGGGTTAGGATTAGGGGATGGGTGAGGGTCAGGCTTCGGGGAAGGGTTAGGGAGAGGGTTCGGTCTAGGGTTAGGGTTAGGGGACGGGGACGGTTTAGGATCCAGGTGAGGGTACGGCAACGCTTTAGGGGGATCGTGCGTGTGAGGGCGCGGGTTAGTGTTAGCGTACGGGTTAGGATTAGGGAACGGGTGAGGGTCAGGCTTCGGGGAAGGGTTAGGGTTAGGGTTCGGGCTAGGGTTAGGGTTAGGGGATGGGGACGGTTTAGGGTCCAGGTGAGGGTACGGCAACGCTTTAGGGGGAGCGTGCGTGTGAGGGCGCGGGTTAGTTTTAGCGTACGGATTAGGATTAGGGGACGGGTGAGGGTCAGGCTTCGGGGAAGGGTTAGGGTTAGGGTTCGGGCTAGGGTTAGGGTTAGGGGTCGGGCACTGTTTAGGGTCCAGGTGAGGGTACGGCAACGCTTTAGGGGGAGCGTGCGTGTGAGGGCGTGGGTTAGTGTTAGAGTACGGGTTAGGATTAGGGGACGGGTGAGGGTCAGGCTTCGGGGAAGGGTTAGGGTTAGGGTTCGGGCTAGGGTTAGGGTTAGGGGACGGGGACGGTTTAGGGTCCAGGTGAGGGTATGGCAACGCTTAAGGGGGAGCGTGCGTGTGAGCGCGGGGGTGAGTGTTAGCGTACGGGTTAGGATTAGGGGACGGGTGAGGGTCAGGCTTCAGGGAAGCGTCAGGGTTAGGGTTCGGGCTAGGATTAGGGTTAGGGCACGGGGGCAGTTTAGGTTCCAGGTGAGGGTACGGCAACGCTTTAGGGGGAGCGTGCGTGTGAGGGTGCGGGTTAGTGTTAGCGTACGGGTTAGGATTAGGGGACGGGTGAGGGTCAGGCTTCGGGGAAGATTTAGGGTTAGGGTTCAGACTAGGGTTAGGGTTAGGGGACGGGGACGGTTTAGGGTCTAGGTGAGGGTACGGCAACGCTTTAGGGGGAGCGTGCGTGAGAGGGCGCGGGTTAGTGTTAGCGTACGGGTTAGGATTAGGGGACTGGTGAGGGTCAGGCTTCGGGGAAGGGTTAGGGTTATGGTTCGGGCTAGGGTTAGAGTTAGGCGACGGGGACGGTTTAGGGTCCAGGTGAGGGTACGGCAACGCTTTAGGGGGAGCGTGCGTGTGAGGGCGTGGGTTAGTGTTAGCGTACGGGTTAGGATTAGGGGATGGTTGAGGGTCAGGCTTCGGGGAAGTGTTAGTGTTAGGGTTCGGGCTAGGGTTAGGGTTAGGGGACGGGGACGGCTTAGGGTCCAGGTGAGGGTACGGCAACGCTTTAGGGGGAGCGTGCGTGTGAGGGCGTGGGTTAGTGTTAGCGTACGGGTTAGGATTAGGGGACAGGTGAGGGTCAGGCTTCGGGGAAGGGTAAGGGTTAGGGTTCGGGCTAGGGTTAGGGTTAGGGAATGGGGACGTTTTAGGGTCCAGGTGAGGTTACGGCAACGCTTTAGGGGGAGCGTGCGTGTGAGGGCGCGGGTTAGTGTTAGCGTACGGGTGAGGATTCGGGGACGGGTGAGGGTCAGGCTTCGGGGAACGTTTAGGGTTAGGGTTCGGTCTTGGTTAGGGTTAGGGGACGGGGACTGTTCACGGTCCAGGTGAGGGTACGGCAACGCTTTAGTGGGAGCGTACGTGTGAGGGCGCGGGTTAGTGTTAGCGTACGGGTTAGGATTAGGGGATGGGTGAGGGTCAGGCTTCGGGGAAGGGTTAGGGAGAGGGTTCGGTCTACGGTTAGGGTTAGGGGACGGGGACGGTTTAGGTTCCAGGTGAGGGTACGGCAACGCTTTAGGGGGAGCGTGCGTGTGAGGGCGTGGGTTAGTGTTAGCGTACGGGTTAAGATTAGGGGACGGGTGACGGTCAGGCTTCGGGGAAGTGTTAGGGTTAGGGTTCGGCCTAGGGTTAGGGTTAGGGTACGGGGACGGCTTAGGGTCCAGGTGAGGGTACGGCAACACTTTAGGGGGAGCGTGCGTGTGAGGGCGTGGGTTAGTGTTAGCGTACGGGTGAGGATTCGGGGACGGGTGAGGGTCAGGCTTCGGGGAAGGGTTAGGGTTACGGTGCGGTCTTGGTTAGGGTTAGGGGACGGGGACTGTTCACGGTCCAGGTGAGGGTACGGCAATGCTTTAGGGGGAGCGTACGTGTGAGGGCGCGGGTTAGTGTTAGCGTACGGGTTAGGATTAGGGGATGGGTGAGGGTCAGGCTTCGGGGAAGGGTTAGGGAGAGGGTTCGGTCTACGGTTAGGGTTAGGGGACGGGGACGGTTTAGGATCCAGGTGAGGGTACGGCAACGCTTTAGGGGGAGAGTGCGTGTGAGGGCGCGGCTTTGTGTTAGCGTACGGGTTAGGATTAGGGAACGGGTGAGGGTCAGGCTTTGGGGAAGGGTTAGGGTTAGGGTTCGGGCTAGGGTTAGGGTTAGGGGACGGGGACGGTTTAGGGTCCAGGTGAGGGTACGGCAACGCTTTAGGGGGAGCGTGCGTGTGAGGGCGCGGGTTAGTGTTAGCGTACGGATTAGGATTAGGGGACGGGTGAGGGTCAGGCTTCGGGGAAGGGTTAGGGTTAGGGTTCGGGCTAGGGTTAGAGTTAGGTGTCGGGCACGGTTTAGGGTCCAGGTGAGGGTACGGCAACGCTTTAGGGGGAGCGTGCGTGTGAGGGCGTGGGTTAGTGTTAGAGTACGGGTTAGGATTAGGGGACGGGTGAGGGTCAGGCTTCGGGGAAGGGTTAGGGTTAAGGTTCGGGCTAGGGTTAGGGTTAGGGGACGGGGACGGTTTAGGGTCCAGGTGAGGGTACGGCAACGCTTAAGGGGGAGCGTGCGTGTGAGGGCGGGGGTGAGTGTTAGCGTACGGGTTAGGATTAGGGGACGGGTGAGGGTCAGGCTTCGGGGAAGCGTCAGGGATAGGGTTCGGGCTAGGACAGGGTTAGGGATCGGGGGCAGTTTAGGGTCCAGGTGAGGGTACGGCACCGCTTTAGGGGGAGCGTGCGTGTGAGGGCGCGGGTTAGTGTTAGCGTACGGGTTAGGATTAGGGGACGGTTGAGGGTCAGGCTTCGGGGAAGGGTTAGGGAGAGGGTTCGGACTAGGGTTAGGGTTAGGGGACGGGAACGATTTAGGGTCCAGGTGAGGGTACGGCAACGCTTTAGGGGGAGCGTGCGTGTGAGGGCGCGGGTCAGTGTTAGCGTACGGGTTAGGATTAGGGGACGGGTGAGGGTCAGGCTTCGGGGAAGGGTTAGGGTTAGGGTTCGGGCTAGGGTTAGGGTTAGGGGTCGGGCACTGTTTAGGGTCCAGGTGAGGGTACGGCAACGCTTTAGGGGGAGCGTGCGTGTGAGGGCGTGGGTTAGTGTTAGAGTACGGGTTAGGATTAGGGGACGGGTGAGGGTCAGGCTTCGGGGAAGGGTTAGGGTTAGGGTTCGGGCTAGGGTTAGGGTTAGGGGACGGGGACGGTTTAGGGTCCAGGTGAGGGTATGGCAACGCTTAAGGGGGAGCGTGCGTGTGAGCGCGGGGGTGAGTGTTAGCGTACGGGTTAGGATTAGGGGACGGGTGAGGGTCAGGCTTCAGGGAAGCGTCAGGGTTAGGGTTCGGGCTAGGATTAGGGTTAGGGCACGGGGGCAGTTTAGGTTCCAGGTGAGGGTACGGCAACGCTTTAGGGGGAGCGTGCGTGTGAGGGTGCGGGTTAGTGTTAGCGTACGGGTTAGGATTAGGGGACGGGTGAGGGTCAGGCTTCGGGGAAGATTTAGGGTTAGGGTTCAGACTAGGGTTAGGGTTAGGGGACGGGGACGGTTTAGGGTCTAGGTGAGGGTACGGCAACGCTTTAGGGGGAGCGTGCGTGAGAGGGCGCGGGTTAGTGTTAGCGTACGGGTTAGGATTAGGGGACGGTTGAGGGTCAGGCTTCGGGGAAGGGTTAGGGAGAGGGTTCGGACTAGGGTTAGGGTTAGGGGACGGGAACGATTTAGGGTCCAGGTGAGGGTACGGCAACGCTTTAGGGGGAGCGTGCGTGTGAGGGCGCGGGTCAGTGTTAGCGTACGGGTTAGGATTAGGGGACGGGTGAGGGTCAGGCTTCGGGGAAGGGTTAGGGTTAGGGTTCGGGCTAGGGTTAGGGTTAGGGGTCGGGCACTGTTTAGGGTCCAGGTGAGGGTACGGCAACGCTTTAGGGGGAGCGTGCGTGTGAGGGCGTGGGTTAGTGTTAGAGTACGGGTTAGGATTAGGGGACGGGTGAGGGTCAGGCTTCGGGGAAGGGTTAGGGTTAGGGTTCGGGCTAGGGTTAGGGTTAGGGGACGGGGACGGTTTAGGGTCCAGGTGAGGGTATGGCAACGCTTAAGGGGGAGCGTGCGTGTGAGCGCGGGGGTGAGTGTTAGCGTACGGGTTAGGATTAGGGGACGGGTGAGGGTCAGGCTTCAGGGAAGCGTCAGGGTTAGGGTTCGGGCTAGGATTAGGGTTAGGGCACGGGGGCAGTTTAGGTTCCAGGTGAGGGTACGGCAACGCTTTAGGGGGAGCGTGCGTGTGAGGGTGCGGGTTAGTGTTAGCGTACGGGTTAGGATTAGGGGACGGGTGAGGGTCAGGCTTCGGGGAAGATTTAGGGTTAGGGTTCAGACTAGGGTTAGGGTTAGGGGACGGGGACGGTTTAGGGTCTAGGTGAGGGTACGGCAACGCTTTAGGGGGAGCGTGCGTGAGAGGGCGCGGGTTAGTGTTAGCGTACGGGTTAGGATTAGGGGACTGGTGAGGGTCAGGCTTCGGGGAAGGGTTAGGGTTATGGTTCGGGCTAGGGTTAGAGTTAGGCGACGGGGACGGTTTAGGGTCCAGGTGAGGGTACGGCAACGCTTTAGGGGGAGCGTGCGTGTGAGGGCGTGGGTTAGTGTTAGCGTACGGGTTAGGATTAGGGGATGGTTGAGGGTCAGGCTTCGGGGAAGTGTTAGTGTTAGGGTTCGGGCTAGGGTTAGGGTTAGGGGACGGGGACGGCTTAGGGTCCAGGTGAGGGTACGGCAACGCTTTAGGGGGAGCGTGCGTGTGAGGGCGTGGGTTAGTGTTAGCGTACGGGTTAGGATTAGGGGACAGGTGAGGGTCAGGCTTCGGGGAAGGGTAAGGGTTAGGGTTCGGGCTAGGGTTAGGGTTAGGGAATGGGGACGTTTTAGGGTCCAGGTGAGGTTACGGCAACGCTTTAGGGGGAGCGTGCGTGTGAGGGCGCGGGTTAGTGTTAGCGTACGGGTGAGGATTCGGGGACGGGTGAGGGTCAGGCTTCGGGGAACGTTTAGGGTTAGGGTTCGGTCTTGGTTAGGGTTAGGGGACGGGGACTGTTCACGGTCCAGGTGAGGGTACGGCAACGCTTTAGTGGGAGCGTACGTGTGAGGGCGCGGGTTAGTGTTAGCGTACGGGTTAGGATTAGGGGATGGGTGAGGGTCAGGCTTCGGGGAAGGGTTAGGGAGAGGGTTCGGTCTACGGTTAGGGTTAGGGGACGGGGACGGTTTAGGTTCCAGGTGAGGGTACGGCAACGCTTTAGGGGGAGCGTGCGTGTGAGGGCGTGGGTTAGTGTTAGCGTACGGGTTAAGATTAGGGGACGGGTGACGGTCAGGCTTCGGGGAAGTGTTAGGGTTAGGGTTCGGCCTAGGGTTAGGGTTAGGGTACGGGGACGGCTTAGGGTCCAGGTGAGGGTACGGCAACACTTTAGGGGGAGCGTGCGTGTGAGGGCGTGGGTTAGTGTTAGCGTACGGGTGAGGATTCGGGGACGGGTGAGGGTCAGGCTTCGGGGAAGGGTTAGGGTTACGGTGCGGTCTTGGTTAGGGTTAGGGGACGGGGACTGTTCACGGTCCAGGTGAGGGTACGGCAATGCTTTAGGGGGAGCGTACGTGTGAGGGCGCGGGTTAGTGTTAGCGTACGGGTTAGGATTAGGGGATGGGTGAGGGTCAGGCTTCGGGGAAGGGTTAGGGAGAGGGTTCGGTCTACGGTTAGGGTTAGGGGACGGGGACGGTTTAGGATCCAGGTGAGGGTACGGCAACGCTTTAGGGGGAGAGTGCGTGTGAGGGCGCGGCTTTGTGTTAGCGTACGGGTTAGGATTAGGGAACGGGTGAGGGTCAGGCTTTGGGGAAGGGTTAGGGTTAGGGTTCGGGCTAGGGTTAGGGTTAGGGGACGGGGACGGTTTAGGGTCCAGGTGAGGGTACGGCAACGCTTTAGGGGGAGCGTGCGTGTGAGGGCGCGGGTTAGTGTTAGCGTACGGATTAGGATTAGGGGACGGGTGAGGGTCAGGCTTCGGGGAAGGGTTAGGGTTAGGGTTCGGGCTAGGGTTAGAGTTAGGTGTCGGGCACGGTTTAGGGTCCAGGTGAGGGTACGGCAACGCTTTAGGGGGAGCGTGCGTGTGAGGGCGTGGGTTAGTGTTAGAGTACGGGTTAGGATTAGGGGACGGGTGAGGGTCAGGCTTCGGGGAAGGGTTAGGGTTAAGGTTCGGGCTAGGGTTAGGGTTAGGGGACGGGGACGGTTTAGGGTCCAGGTGAGGGTACGGCAACGCTTAAGGGGGAGCGTGCGTGTGAGGGCGGGGGTGAGTGTTAGCGTACGGGTTAGGATTAGGGGACGGGTGAGGGTCAGGCTTCGGGGAAGCGTCAGGGATAGGGTTCGGGCTAGGACAGGGTTAGGGAACGGGGGCAGTTTAGGGTCCAGGTGAGGGTACGGCACCGCTTTAGGGGGAGCGTGCGTGTGAGGGCGCGGGTTAGTGTTAGCGTACGGGTTAGGATTAGGGGACGGTTGAGGGTCAGGCTTCGGGGAAGGGTTAGGGAGAGGGTTCGGACTAGGGTTAGGGTTAGGGGACGGGAACGATTTAGGGTCCAGGTGAGGGTACGGCAACGCTTTAGGGGGAGCGTGCGTGTGAGGGCGCGGGTCAGTGTTAGCGTACGGGTTAGGATTAGGGGACGGGTGAGGGTCAGGCTTCGGGGAAGGGTTAGGGTTAGGGTTCGGGCTTGGTTAGGGTTAGGGGACGGGGACTGTTCACGGTCCAGGTGAGGGTACGGCAACGCTTTAGGGGGAGCGTACGTGTGAGGGCGCGGGTTAGTGTTAGCGTACGGGTTAGGATTAGGGGACGGGTGAGGGTCAGGCTTCGGGGAAGGTTTAGGGAGAGGGTTCGGTCTAGGGTTAGGGTTAGGGGATGGGGACGGTTTAGGGTCCAGGTGAGGGTACGGAAACGCTTTAGGGGGAGCGTGCGTGTGAGGGCGTGGGTTAGAGTTAGCGTACGGGTTAGGATTAGGGGATGGGTGAGGGTCAGGCTTCGGGGAAGTGTTAGGGTTAGGGTTCGGGCTAGGGTTCGGGTTAGGGGTCGGGGACGGCTTAGGGTCCAGGTGAGGGTACGGCAACGCTTTAGGGGGAGCGTGCGTGTGAGGGCGCGGGTTAGTGTTAGCGTACGGGTGAGGATTCGGGGACGGGTGAGGGTCAGGCTTCGGGGAAGGGTTAGGTTTAGGGTTCGGTATTGGTTAGGGTTAGGGGACGGGGACTGTTCACGGTCCAGGTGAGGGTACGGCAACGCTTTAGGGGGAGCGTACGTGTGAGGGCGTGGGTTAGTGTTAGCGTACGGGTTAGGATTAGCGGACGGGTGAGGGTCAGGCTTCAGGGAAGCGTCAGGGTTAGGGTTCGGGCTAGGATTAGGGTTAGGGCACGGGGGCAGTTTAGGGTCCAGGTGAGGGTACGGCAACGCTTTAGGGGGAGCGTGCGTGTGAGGGCGCGGGTTAGTGTTAGCGTACGGGTTAGGATTAGCGGACGGGTGAGTGTCAGGCTTCGGGGAAGGGTTAGGGTTAGGGTTCGGGCTAGGGTTAGGGTTACGGACGGGGACGGTTTAGGGTCCAGGTGAGGGTACGGCAACGCTTTAGGGGGAGCGTGCGTGTGAGGGCGCGGGTTAGTGTTAGCGTACGGGTTAGAATTAGGGGACGGGTGACGGTCAGGCTTCGGGGAAGGGTTAGGGAGAGGGTTCGGGCTAGGGTTAGGGTTAGGGGACGGGGACGGTTTAGGGTCCAGGTGAGGGTACGGCAACGCTTTAGGGGGAGCGTGCGTGTGAGGGCGCGGGTTAGTGTTAGTGTACGGGTTAGGTTTAGGGGACGGGTGAGGGTCAGGCTTTTGGGAAGTGTTAGGTTTAGGGTTCGGGCTAGGGTTAGGGTTAGGGGACGGGGACGGTTTAGGGTCCAGGTGAGGGTACGGCAACGTTTTAGGGGGAGCGTGCGTGTGAGGGCGCGGGTTAGTGTTAGTGTACGGGTTAGGATTAGGGGACGGGTGAGGGTTAGGCTTCGGGGAAGGGTAAGGGTTAGGGTTCGGGCTAGGGATAGGGTTAGGGGACGGGGACCGTTTAGGGTCCAGGTGAGGGTACGGCAACGCTTTAGGGGGAGCGTGCGTGTGAGGGCGCGGGTTAGTGTTACCATACGGGTTAGGATTAGGGGATGGGTGAGGGTCAGGCTTCGGGGAAGTGTTAGGGTTAGGGTTCGGGCAAGGGTTAGAGTTAGGCGACGGGGACGGTTTAGGGTCCAGGTGAGGGTACGGCAACGCTTTAGGGGGAGCGTGCGTGTGAGGGCGCGGGTTAGTGTTATCGTACGGGTTAGGATTAGGGAACGGGTGAGGGTCAGGCTTCGGGGAAGGGTTAGGGTTGGGGTTCGGGCTAGGGTTAGAGTTACGGGACGGGGACGGTTTAGGGTCCAGGTGAGGGTACGGCAACGCTTTAGGGGGAGCGTGCGTGTGAGGGCGCGGGTTAGTGTTAGCGTACGGGTTAAGATTTGGGGACGGGTGAGGGTCAGGCTTCGGGGAAGGGTTAGGGACAGGGTTCGGGCTAGGGTTAGGGTTAGGGGACGGGGACGGTTTAGGGTCCAGGGGAGTGTACGGCAATGCTTTAGGGGGAGCGTGCGTGTGAGGGCGTGGGTTAGTGTTAGCGTACGGGTTAGGATTAGGGGACGGGTGAGGGTCAGGCTTCGGGGAAGTGTTAGGGTTAGGGTTCGGGCTAGGGTTAGGGTTAGGGGACGGGGACGGTTTAGGGTCCAGGTGAGGGTACGGCAACACTTTAGGGGGAGCGTGCGTGTGAGGGCACGGGTTAGTGTTAGCGTACGGATGAGGATTCGGGGACGGGTGAGGGTCAGGCTTCGGGGAAGGGTTAGGGTTAGGGTTCGGGCTTGGTTAGGGTTAGGGGACGGGGACTGTTTACGTTCCAGTTTTGGGTACGGCTACGCTTTAGGGGGAGCGTACGTGTGAGGGCGCAGGTTAGTGTTAGCGTACGGGTTATGATTAGGGGATGGGTGAGGGTCAGGCTTCGGGGAAGGGATAGGGAGAGGGTTCGGTCTAGGGTTAGGGTTAGGGGACGGGGACGGTTTAGGGTCCAGGTGAGGGTACGGCAACGCTTTAGGGGGAGCGTGCGTGTGAGGGCGTGGGTTAGTGTTAGCGTACGGGTTAGGATTAGGGGACGGGAGAGGGTCAGGCTTCGGGGAAGGGTTAGGGTTAGGGTTCGGGCTAGGGTTAGGGTTAGGGGTCGGGGACGGTTTAGGGTCCAGGAGAGGGTACGGCAACGCTTTAGGGGGAGCGTGCGTGTGAGGGCGCGGGTTAGTGTTAGCGTACGGGTTAGGATTAGGGGACGGGTGAGGGTCAGGCTTCGGGGAAGGGTAAGGGTTAGGGTTCGGGCTAGGGATAGGGTTAGGGGACTGGGACCGTTTAGGGTCCAGGTGAGGGTACGGCAATGCTTTAGGGGCAGCGTACGTTTGAGGGCGTGGGTTAGTGTTAGCGTACGGGTTAGGATTAGGGGATGGGTGAGGGTCAGGCTTCGGGGAAGGGTTAGGGAGAGGGTTCGGTCTACGGTTAGGGTTAGGGGACGGGGACGGTTTAGGATCCAGGTGAGGGTACGGCAACGCTTTAGGGGGAGCGTGCGTGTGAGGGCGTGGGTTAGTGTTAGCGTACGGATTAGGATTAGGGGACGGGTGAGGGTCAGGCTTCGGGGAAGTGTTAGGGTTAGGGTTCGGGCTAGGGTTAGGGTTAGGGGTCGGGGACGGTTTAGGGTCCAGGTGAGGGTACAGCAACGCTTTAGGGGGAGCGTGCGTGTGAGGGCGTGGGTTAGTGTTAGAGTACGGGTTAGGATTAGCGGACGGGTGAGGGTCAGGCTTCGGGGAAGGGTTAGGGTTAGGGTTCGGGCTAGGGTTAGGGTTAGGGGACGGGGACGGTTTAGGGTCCAGGTGAGAGTACGGCAACGCTTAAGGGGGAGGGTGCGTGTGAGGGCGGGGGTGAGTGTTAGCGTACGGGTTAGGATTAGGGGACGGGTGAGGGTCAGGCTTCAGGGAAGCGTCAGTGTTAGGGTTCGGGCTAGGGTTAGGGTTAGGGCACGGGGGCAGTTTAGGGTCCAGGTGATGGTACGGCAACGCTTTAGGGGGAGCCTGCGTGTGAGGTCGCGGGTTAGTGTTAGCGTACGGGTTAGGATTAGGGGACGGGTGAGTGTCAGGCTTTGGGGAAGGGTTAGGGTTAGGGTTCGGGCTAGGGTTAGGGTTACGGACGGGGACGGTTTAGGGTCCAGGTGAGGGTACGGCAACGCTTTAGGGGGAGCGTGCGTGTGAGGGCGCGGGTTAGTGTTAGCGTACGGGTTAGGATTAGGGGACGGGTGAGTGTCAGGCTTCGGGGAAGGGTTAGGGTTAGGGTTCGGGCTAGAGTTAGGGTTACGGACGGGGACGGTTTAGGGTCCAGGTGAGGGTACGGCAACGCTTTAGGGGGAGCGTGCGTGTGAGGGCGCGGGTTAGTGTTAGCGTACGGGTTAGAATTAGGGGACGGGTGACAGTCAGGCTTCGGGGAAGGGTTAGGGAGAGGTTTCGGGCTAGGGTTAGGGTTAGGGGACGGGGACGGTTTAGGGTCCAGGTGAGGGTACGGCAACGCTTTAGGGGGAGCGTGCGTGTGAGGGCACGGGTTAGTGTTAGCGTACGGGTTAGGATTAGGGGATGGGTGAGGGTCAGGCTTCGGGGAAGGGTTAGTGTTAGGGTTCGGGCTAGGGTTAGGGTTAGGGGACGGGGAGGGCTTAGGGTCCAGGTGAGGGTACGGCAACGCTTTAGGGTGAGCGTGCGTGTGAGGGCGCGGGTTAGTGTTAGCGTACGGGTTAGGATTAGGGGACAGGTGAGGGTCAGGCTTCGGGGAAGGGTAAGGGTTAGGGTTCGGGCTAGGATTAGGGTTAGGGGATGGGGACGTTTTAGGGTCCAGGTGAGGGTACGGCAATGCTTTAGGGGGAGCGTGCGTGTGAGGGCGCGGGTTAGTGTTAGCGTACGGGTGAGGATTCGGGGACGGGTGAGGGTCAGGCTTCGGGGAAGGGTTAGGGTTAGGGTTCGGGCTTGGTTAGGGTTAGGGGACGGGGACTGTTTACGGTCCAGTTGAGGGTACGGCAATGCTTTAGGGGGAGCGTACGTGTGAGGGCGCAGGTTAGTGTTAGCGTATGGGTTAGGATTAAGGGATGGGTGAGGGTCAGGCTTCGGGGAAGGGTTAGGGAGAGGGTTCGTTCTAGGGTTAGGGTTAGGGGACGGGGACGGTTTAGGGTCCAGGTGAGGGTACGGCAACGCTTTAGGGGGAGCGTGCGTGTGAGGGCGTGGGTTAGTGTTAGCGTACGGGTTAGGATTAGGGGACGGGTGAGGGTCAGGCTTCGGGGAAGGGTTAGGGTTAGGGTTCGGGCTAGGGTTAGGGTTAGGGGTCGGGGACGGTTTAGGGTCCAGGAGAGGGTACGGCAACGCTTTAGGGGGAGCGTGCGTGTGAGGGCGCGGGTTAGTGTTAGCGTACGGGTTAGGATTAGGGGACGGGTGAGGGTCAGGCTTCGGGGAAGGGTTAGGGTTAGGGTTCGTGCTAGGGTTAGGGTTACGGGACGGGGACGGTTTAGGGTCCAGGTGAGGGTATGGCAACGCTTTAGGGGGAGCGTGCGTGTGAGGGCGTGGGTTAGTGTTAGCGTACGGGTTAGGATTAGGGGACGGGTGAGGGTCAGGCTTCGGGGAAGGGTTAGGGTTAAGGTTCGGGCTAGGGTTAGGGTTAGGGGACGGGGACGGTTTAGGGTCCAGGTGAGGGTACGGCAACGCTTTAGGGGGAGTGTGCGTGTGGGGGTGCGGGTTAGTGTTAGCGTACGGATTAGGATTAGGGGACGGGTGAGGTTCAGGCTTAGGGGAAGGGTTAGGGTTATGGTTCGGGCTAGGGTTAGGGTTAGGGGAAGGGGACGGCTTAGGGTCCAGGTGAGGGTATGGCAACACTTTAGGGGAGCGTGCGTGTGAGGGCGTGGGTTAGTGTTAGCGTACGGGTTAGGATTAGGGTACGGGTGAGGGTCAGGCTTCGGGGAAGTGTTAGGGTTAGGGTTCGGTCTAGGGTTAGGTTTAGGGGAAGGGGACTGTTTAGGGTCCAGGTGAGGGTACGGCAACGCTTTAGGGGGAGCGTGCGTGTGAGGGCGCGGGTCAGTGTTAGCGTACGGGTTAGGATTAGGGGACGGGTGAGGGTCAGGCTTCGGGGAAAGGTTAGGGAGAGGTTTCCGGTTAGGGTTAGGGGACGGGGACGGTTTAGGGTCCAGGTGAGGGTATGGCAACCCTTTAGGGGGAGCGTGCATGTGAGGGCGTGGGTTAGTGTTAGCGTACGGGTTAGGATTAGGGGACTGGTGAGGGTCAGGCTTCGGGGAAGTGTTTGGGTTAGGGTACGGGCTAGGGTTAGGGTTAGGGGACGGGGACGGTTTAGGATCCAGGTGAGGGTACGGCAACGCTTTAGGGGGAGCGTGCGTGTGAGGGCACGGGTTGGTGTTAGCGTACGGGTTAGGATTAGGGGACGGTTGAGGGTCAGGCTCCGGGGAAGGGTTAGGGTTAGGGTTCGGGCTAGGGTTAGGTTTAGGGTTAGGGGAAGGTTTAGGGTCCAGGTGAGGGTACGGCAACGCTTTAGGGGGAGCGTGCGTGTGAGGGCGCGGGTTAGTGTTAGCGTACGGGTTAGGATTAGGGGACGGGTGAGGGTCAGGCTTCGGGGAAGGGTTAGGGTTAGGGTTCGGGCTAGGGTTAGGGTTAGGGGATGGGGACGGTTTACGGTCCAGGGGAGGGTACGGCAACGCTTTAGGGGGAGCGTGCGTGTGAGGGCGTGGGTTAGTGTTAGCGTACAGGTTAGGATTAGGGGACGGGTGAGTGTCAGGCTTCGGGGAAGGGTTAGGGTTAGGGTTCGGGCTAGGGTTAGGGTTAGGGGATGGGGACGTTTTAGGGTCCAGGTGAGGGTACGGCAACGCTTTAGGGGGAGCGTGCGTGTGAGGGCGCGGGTTAGTGTTAGCGTACGGGTGAGGATTCAGGGACGGGTGAGGGTCAGGCTTCTGGGAAGGTTTAGGGTTAGGGTTCGGTCTTGGTTAGGGTTAGGGGACGGGGACTGTTCACGGTCCAGGTGAGGGTACGGCAACGCTTTAGGGGGAGCGTACGTGTGAGGGCGCGGGTTAGTGTTAGCGTACGGGTTAGGATTAGGGGATGGGTGAGGGTCAGGCTTCGGGGAAGGGTTAGGGAGAGGGTTAGGTCTACGGTTAGGGTTAGGGTTAGGGGACGGGGACGGTTTAGGATCCAGGTGAGGGTACGGCAACGCTTTAGAGGGAGCGTGCGTGTGAGGGCGCGGGTTAGTGTTAGCGTACGGGTTAGGATTAGGGAACGGATGAGGGTCAGGCTTCGGGGAAGAGTTAGGGTTAGGGTTCCGGCTAGGGTTAGGGTTAGGGGACGGGGACGGTTTAGGGTCCAGGTGAGGGTACGGCAACGCTTTAGGGGGAGCATGCGTGTGAGGGCGCGGGTTAGTGTTAGCGTACGGATTAGGATTAGGGGATGGGTGAGGGTCAGGCTTCGGGGAAGTGTTAGGGTTAGGGTTCGGGCTAGGGTTAGGGTTAGGGGTCGGGGACGGTTTAGGGTCCAGGTGAGGGTACGGCAACGCTTTAGGGGTAGCGTGCGTGTGAGGGCGGGGGTGAGTGTTAGCGTACGGGTTAGGATTAGGGGACGGGTGAGGGTCAGTCTTCAGGGAAGCGTCAGGGTTAGGGTTCGGGCTAGGGTTAGGGTTAGGGCACGGGGGCAGTTTAGGGTCCAGGTGAGGGTACGGCAACGCTTTAGGGGGAGCGTGCGTGTGACGGCGCGGGTTAGTGTTAGCGTACGGGTTAGGATTAGGGGACGGGTGAGGGTCAGGCTTCGGGGAAGGTTTAGGGTTAGGGTTCAGACTAGGGTTAGGATTAGGGGACGGGGACGGTTTAGGGTCCAGGTGAGGGTACGGCAACGCTTCAGGGGGAGCGTGCGTGAGAGGGCGCGGGTTAGTGTTACCGTACGGGTTAGGATTAGGGAATGGGTGAGGGTCAGGCTTCGGGGAAGTGTTAGGGTTAGGGTTCGGGCTAGGGTTAGAGTTAGGCGACGGGGACGGTTTCGGGTCCATGTGAGGGTACGGCAACACTTTAGGGGGAGCGTGCGTGTGAGGGCGCGGGTTAGTGTTAGCGTACGGGTTAGGATTAGGGGACAGGTGAGGGTCATGCTTCGGGGAAGTGTTAGGGTTAGGGTTCGGGCTAGGGTTAGGGTTAGGGGACGGGGACGGCTTAGGGTCCAGGTGAGGGTACGGCAACGCTTTAGGGGGAGCGTGCGTGTGAGGGCGCGGGTTAGTGTTAGCGTACGGGTTAGGATTAGGGGACGGGTGAGGGTCAGGCTTCGGGGAAGGGTTAGGGTTAGGGTTCGGGCTAGGGTTAGGGTTAGGGGACGGGGACGGTTTAGGGTCCAGGTGAGGGTACGGCAACGCTTTAGGGGGAGCGTGCGTGTGAGGGCGCGGGTTAGTGTTAGCGTACGGGTTAGAATTAGGGAACGGGTGACGGTCAGGCTTCGGGGAATGGTTAGGGAGAGGGTTCGGGCTAGGGTTAGGGTTAGGGGACGGGGACGGTTTAGGGTCCAGGTGAGGGTACGGCAACGCTTTAGGGGGAGCGTGCGTGTGAGGGAGCGGGTTAGTGTTAGTGTACGGGTTAGGTTTAGGGGACGGTTGAGGGTCAGGCTTTTGGGAAGGGTTAGGTTTAGGGTTCGGGCTAGGGTTAGGGTTAGGGGACGGGGACGGTTTAGGGTCCAGGTGAGGGTACGGCAACGTTTTAGGGGGAGCGTGCGTGTGAGGGCGCGGGTTAGTGTTAGTGTACGGGTTAGGATTAGGGGACGGGTGAGGGTTAGGCTTCGGGGAAGGGTTAGGGTTAGGGTTCGGACTAGGGTTAGGGTTAGGGGACGGGGACGGTTTAGGGTCCAGGTGAGGGTACGGCAACGCTTTAGGGGGTGCGTGCGTGAGAGGGCGCGGGTTAGTGTTACCGTACGGGTTAGGATTAGGGGATGGGTGAGGGTCAGGCTTCGGGGAAGTGTTAGGGTTAGGGTTCGGGCAAGGGTTAGAGTTAGGCGACGGGGACGGTTTAGGGTCCAGGTGAGGGTATGGCAACGCTTTAGGGGGAGCGTGCGTGTGAGGGCGCGTGTTAGTGTTATCGTACGGGTTAGGATTAGGGGACGGGTGAGGGTCAGGCTTCGGGGAAGGGTTAGGGTTGGGGTTCGGGCTAGGGTTAGTGTTACGGGACGGGGACGGTTTAGGGTCCAGGTGAGGGTACGGCAACGCTTTAGGGGGAGCGTGCGTGTGAGGGCGCGGGTTAGTGTTAGCGTACGGGTTAAGATTTGGGGACGGGTGAGGGTCAGGCTTCGGGGAAGGGTTAGGGATAGGGTTCGGGCTAGGGTTAGGGTTAGGGGACGGGGACGGTTTAGGGTCCAGGGGAGTGTACGGCAATGCTTTAGGGGGAGCGTGCGTGTGAGGGCGTGGGTTAGTGTTAGCGTACGGGTTAGGATTAGGGGACGGGTGAGGGTCAGGCATCGGGGAAGTGTTAGGGTTAGGGTTCGGGCTAGGGTTAGGGTTAGGGGACGGGGACGGTTTAGGGTCCAGGTGAGGGTACGGCAACACTTTAGGGGGAGCGTGCGTGTGAGGGCGCGGGTTAGTGTTAGCGTACGGATGAGGATTCGGGGACGGGTGAGGGTCAGGCTTCGGGGAAGGGTTAGGGTTAGGGTTCGGGCTTGGTTAGGGTTAGGGGACGGGGACTGTTTACGGTCCAGTTTTGGGTACGGCTACGCTTTAGGGGGAGCGTACGTGTGAGGGCGCAGGTTAGAGTTAGCGTACGGGTTATGATTAGGGGATGGGTGAGGGTCAGGCTTCGGGGAAGGGATAGGGAGAGGGTTCGGTCTAGGGTTAGGGTTAGGGGACGGGGACGGTTTAGGGTCCAGGTGAGGGTATGGCAACGCTTTAGGGGGAGCGTGCGTGTGAGGGCGTGGGTTAGTGTTAGCGTACGGGTTAGGATTAGGGGACAGGTGAGGGTCAGGCTTCGGGGAAGGGTTAGGGTTAGGGTTCGGGCTAGGGTTAGGGTTAGGGGACGGGGACGGTTTAGGGTCCAGGTGAGGGTACGGCAACGCTTTAGGGGGTCGTGCGTGTGAGGGCGCGGGTTAGTGTTAGCGTACGGGTTAGGATTAGGGGACGGGTGAGGGTCAGGCTTCGGGGAAGGGTTAGGTTTAGGGTTCGGGCTAGGGTTAGGGTTACGGACGGGGACGGTTTAGGGTTCAGGTGAGGGTACGGCAACGCTTTAGGGGGAGCGTGCGTGTGAGGGCGCGGGTTAGTGTTAGTGTACGGGTTAGGATTAGGGGACGGGTGAGGGTCAGGCTTCGGGGAAGGGTAAGGGTTAGGGTTCGGGCTAGGGATAGGGTTAGGGGACGGGGACCGTTTAGGGTCCAGGTGAGGGTACGGCAACGCTTTAGGGGCAGCGTACGTTTGAGGGCGTGGGTTAGTGTTAGCGTACGGGTTAGGATTAGGGGATGGGTGAGGGTCAGGCTTCGGGGAAGGGTTAGGGAGAGGGTTCGGTCTACGGTTAGGGTTAGGGGATGGGGACGGTTTAGGATCCAGGTGAGGGTACGGCAACGCTTTAGGGGGAGCGTGCGTGTGAGGGCGCGGGTTAGTGTTAGCGTACGAGTTAGGATTAGGGAACGGGTGAGGGTCAGGCTTCGGGGAAGGGTTAGGGTTAGGGTTCGGGCTAGGGTTAGGGTTAGGGGACGGGGACGGTTTAGGGTCCAGGTGAGGGTACGGCAACGCTTTAGGGGGAGCGTGCGTGTGAGGGCGTGGGTTAGTGTTAGCGTACGGATTAGGATTAGGGGACGGGTGAGGGTCAGGCTTCGGGGAAGTGTTAGGGTTAGGGTTCGGGCTAGGGTTAGGGTTAGGGGTCGGGGACGGTTTAGGGTCCAGGTGAGGGTACAGCAACGCTTTAGGGGGAGCGTGCGTGTGAGGGCGTGGGTTAGTGTTAGAGTACGGGTTAGGATTAGCGGACGGGTGAGGGTCAGGCTTCGGGGAAGGGTTAGGGTTAGGGTTTGGGCTAGGGTTAGGGTTAGGGGACGGGGACGGTTTAGGGTCCAGGTGAGAGTACGGCAACGCTTAAGGGGGAGGGTGCGTGTGAGGGCGGGGGTGAGTGTTAGCGTACGGGTTAGGATTAGGGGACGGGTGAGGGTCAGGCTTCAGGGAAGCGTCAGTGTTAGGGTTCAGGCTAGGGTTAGGGTTAGGGCACGGGGGCAGTTTAGGGTCCAGGTGATGGTACGGCAACGCTTTAGGGGGAGCCTGCGTGTGAGGGCACGGGTTAGTCTTAGCGTACGGGTTAGGATTAGGGGACGGGTGAGTGTCAGGCTTCGGGGAAGGGTTAGGGTTAGGGTTCGGGCTAGGGTTAGGGTTACGGACGGGGACGGTTTAGGGTCCAGGTGAGGGTACGGCAACGCTTTAGGGGGAGCGTGCGTGTGAGGGCGCGGGTTAGTGTTAGCGTATGGGTTAGGATTAGGGGACGGGTGAGTGTCAGGCTTCGGGGAAGGGTTAGGGTTAGGGTTCGGGCTAGGGTTAGGGTTACGGACGGGGACGGTTTAGGGTCCAGGTGAGGGTACGGCAACGCTTTAGGGGGAGCGTGCGTGTGAGGGCGCGGGTTAGTGTTAGCGTACGGGTTAGAATTAGGGGACGGGTGACGGTCAGGCTTCGGGGAAGGGTTAGGGAGAGGTTTCGGGCTAGGGTTAGGGTGAGGGGACGGGGACGGTTTAGGGTCCAGGTGAGGGTACAGCAACGCTTTAGGGGGAGCGTGCGTGTGAGGGCACGGGTTAGTGTTAGCGTACGGGTTAGGATTAGGGGATGGGTGAGGGTCAGGCTTCGGGGAAGTGTTAGTGTTAGGGTTCGGGCTAGGGTTAGGGTTAGGGGACGGGGACGGCTTAGGGTCCAGGTGAGGGTACGGCAACGCTTTAGGGGGAGCGTGCGTGTGAGGGCGCGGGTTAGTGTTAGCGTACGGGTTAGGATTAGGGGACAGGTGAGGGTCAGGCTTCGGGGAAGGGTAAGGGTTAGGGTTCGGGCTAGGATTAGGGTTAGGGGATGGGGACGTTTTAGGGTCCAGGTGAGGGTACGGCAATGCTTTAGGGGGAGCGTGCGTGTGAGGGCGCGGGTTAGTGTTAGCGTACGGGTGAGGATTCGGGGACGGGTGAGGGTCAGGCTTCGGGGAAGGGTTAGGGTTAGGGTTCGGGCTTGGTTAGGGTTAGGGGACGGGGACTGTTTACGGTCCAGTTGAGGGTACGGCAATGCTTTAGGGGGAGCGTACGTGTGAGGGCGCAGGTTAGTGTTAGCGTACGGGTTAGGATTAGGGGATGGGTGAGGGTCAGGCTTCGGGGAAGGGTTAGGGAGAGGGTTCGTTCTAGGGTTAGGGTTAGGGGACGGGGACGGTTTAGGGTCCAGGTGAGGGTACGGCAACGCTTTAGGGGGAGCGTGCGTGTGAGGGCGTGGGTTAGTGTTAGCGTACGGGTTAGGATTAGGGGACGGGTGAGGGTCAGGCTTCGGGGAAGGGTTAGGGTTAGGGTTCGGGCTAGGGTTAGGGTTAGGGGTCGGGGACGGTTTAGGGTCCAGGAGAGGGTACGGCAACGCTTTAGGGGGAGCGTGCGTGTGAGGGCGCGGGTTAGTGTTAGCGTACGGGTTAGGATTAGGGGACGGGTGAGGGTCAGGCTTCGGGGAAGGGTTAGGGTTAGGGTTCGGGCTAGGGTTAGGGTTACGGGACGGGGACGGTTTAGGGTCCAGGTGAGGGTACGGCAACGCTTTAGGGGGAGCGTGCGTGTGAGGGCGTGGGTTAGTGTTAGCGTACGGGTTAGGATTAGGGGACGGGTGAGGGTCAGGCTTCGGGGAAGGGTTAGGGTTAAGGTTCGGGCTAGGGTTAGGGTTAGGGGACGGGGACGGTTTAGGGTCCAGGTGAGGGTACGGCAACGCTTTAGGGGGAGCGTGCGTGTGAGGGTGCGGGTTAGTGTTAGCGTACGGATTAGGATTAGGGGACGGGTGAGGTTCAGGCTTAGGGGAAGGGTTAGGGTTATGGTTCGGGCTAGGGTTAGGGTTAGGGGAAGGGGACGGCTTAGGGTCCAGGTGAGGGTACGGCAACGCTTTAGGGGGAGCGTGCGTGTGAGGGCGTGGGTTAGTGTTAGCGTACGGGTTAGGATTAGGCTACGGGTGAGGGTCAGGCTTCGGGGAAGTGTTAGGGTTAGGGTTCGGGCTAGGGTTAGGGTTAGGGGAAGGGGACTGTTTAGGGTCCAGGTGAGGGTACGGCAACGCTTTAGGGGGAGCGTGCGTGTGAGGGCGCGGGTCAGTGTTAGCGTACGGGTTAGGATTAGGGGACGGGTGAGGGTCAGGCTTCGGGGAAAGGTTAGGGAGAGGTTTCCGGTTAGGGTTAGGGGACGGGGACGGTTTAGGGTCCAGGTGAGGGTATGGCAACGCTTTAGGGGGAGCGTGCATGTGAGGGCGTGGGTTAGTGTTAGCGTACGGGTTAGGATTAGGGGACTGGTGAGGGTCAGGCTTCGGGGAAGTGTTTGGGTTAGGGTACGGGCTAGGGTTAGGGTTAGGGGATGGGGACGGTTTACGGTCCAGGGGAGGGTACGGCAACGCTTTAGGGGGAGCGTGCGTGTGAGGGCGTGGGTTAGTGTTAGCGTACAGGTTAGGATTAGGGGACGGGTGAGTGTCAGGCTTCGGAGAAGGGTTAGGGTTAGGGTTCGGGCTAGGGTTAGGGTTAGGGGATGGGGACGTTTTAGGGTCCAGGTGAGGGTACGGCAACGCTTTAGGGGGAGCGTGCGTGTGAGGGCGCGGGTTAGTGTTAGCGTACGGGTGAGGATTCAGGGACGGGTGAGGGTCAGGCTTCGGGGAAGGTTTAGGGTTAGGGTTCGGTCTTGGTTAGGGTTAGGGGACGGGGACTGTTCACGGTCCAGGTGAGGGTACGGCAACGCTTTAGGGGGAGCGTACGTGTGAGGGCGCGGGTTAGTGTTAGCGTACGGGTTAGGATTAGGGGATGGGTGAGGGTCAGGCTTCGGGGAAGGGTTAGGGAGAGGGTTAGGTCTACGGTTAGGGTTAGGGGACGGGGACGGTTTAGGATCCAGGTGAGGGTACGGCAACGCTTTAGAGGGAGCGTGCGTGTGAGGGTGCGGGTTAGTGTTAGCGTACGGGTTAGGATTAGGGAACGGATGAGGGTCAGGCTTCGGGGAAGAGTTAGGGTTAGGGTTCCGGCTAGGGTTAGGGTTAGGGGACGGGGACGGTTTAGGGTCCAGGTGAGGGTACGGCAACGCTTTAGGGGGAGCATGCGTGTGAGGGCGCGGGTTAGTGTTAGCGTACGGATTAAGATTAGGGGATGGGTGAGGGTCAGGCTTCGGGGAAGTGTTAGGGTTAGGGTTCGGGCTAGGGTTAGGGTTAGGGGTCGGGGACGGTTTAGGGTCCAGGTGAGGGTACGGCAACGCTTTAGGGGTAGCGTGCGTGTGAGGGCGGGGGTGAGTGTTAGCGTACGGGTTAGGATTAGGGGACGGGTGAGGGTCAGTCTTCAGGGAAGCGTCAGGGTTAGGGTTCGGGCTAGGGTTAGGGTTAGGGCACGGGGGCAGTTTAGGGTCCAGGTGAGGGTACGGCAACGCTTTAGGGGGAGCGTGCGTGTGAGGGCGCGGGTTAGTGTTAGCGTACAGGTTAGGATTAGGGGACGGGTGAGTGTCAGGCTTCGGGGAAGGGTTAGGGTTAGGCTTCGGGCTAGTGTTAGGGTTACGGACGGGGACGGTTTAGGGTCCTGGTGAGGGTACGGCAACGCTTTAGGGGGAGCGTGCGTGTGAGGGCGCGGGTTAGTGTTAGCGTACGGGTTAGGATTAGGGGACGGGTGAGGGTCAGGCTTCGGGGAAGGTTTAGGGTTAGGGTTCAGACTAGGGTTAGGATTAGGGGACGGGGACGGTTTAGGGTCCAGGTGAGGGTACGGCAACGCTTTAGGGGGAGCGTGCGTGAGAGGGCGCGGGTTAGTGTTACCTTACGGGTTAGGATTAGGGGATGGGTGAGGGTCAGGCTTCGGGGAAGTGTTAGGGTTAGGGTTCGGGCTAGGGTTAGAGTTAGGCGACGGGGACGGTTTAGGGTCCAGGTGAGGGTACGGCAACACTTTAGAGGGAGCGTGCGTGTGAGGGCGCGGGTTAGTGTTAGCGTACGGGTTAGGATTAGGGGATGGGTGAGGGTCAGGCTTCGGGGAAGGGTTAGTGTTAGGGTTCGGGCTAGGGTTAGGGTTAGGGGACGGGGACGGCTTAGGGTCCAGGTGAGGGTACGGCAACGCTTTAGGGGGAGCGTGCGTGTGAGGGCGCGGGTTAGTGTTAGCGTACGTGTTAGGATTAGGGGACAGGTGAGGGTCAGGCTTCGGGGAAGGGTAAGGGTTAGTGTTCGGGCTAGGGTTAGGTTTAGGGGATGGGGACGTTTTAGGGTCCAGGTGAGGGTACGGCAACGCTTTAGGGGGAGCGTGCGTGTGAGGGCGCGGGTTAGTGTTAGCGTACGGGTTAGGATTCGGGGACGGGTGAGGGTCAGGCTTCGGGGAAGGGTTAGGGTTCGGGTTCGGACTAGGGTTTGGGATAGGGGACGGGGACGTTTTAGGGTCCAGGTGAGGGTACGGCAACGCTTTAGGGGGAGCGTGCGTGTGAGGGCACGGGTTAGTGTTAGCGTACGGGTTAGGATTAAGGGACGGGTGAGGGTCAGGCTTCGGGGAAGGGTTAGGGTTCGGGTTCGGACTAGGGTTTGGGATAGGGGACAGGGACGGTTTAGGGTCCAGGGGAGGGTACGGCAACGCTTTAGAGGGAGCGTGCATGTGAGGGCGCGGGTTAGTGTTAGCGTACGGGTTAGTATTAGGGGACGGGTGAGGGTCAGGCTTCGGGAAAGTGTTAGGGTTAGGGTTCGGGCTAGGGTTAGGGTTAGGGGACGGGGACGGTTTCGGGTCAATGTGAGGGTACGGCAACGCTTTACGGGGAGCGTGCGTGTGAGGGCGCGGGTTAGTGTTAGCGTACGGGTTAGGATTAGGGGACAGGTGAGGGTCAGGCTTCGGGGAAGTGTTAGGGTTAGGGTTCGGGCTAGGGTTAGGGTTAGGGGACGGGGACGGTTTAGGGTCCAGGTGAGGGTACGGCAACGCTTTAGGGGGAGCGTGCGTGTGAGGGCGTGGGTTAGTGTTAGCGTACGGGTTAGGATTAGGGGACGGGTGAGGGTCAGGCTTCGGGGAAGGGTTAGGGTTAGGGTTCGGGCTAGGGTTAGGGTTAGGGGACGGGGACGGTTTAGGGTCCAGGTGAGGGTACGGCAACGCTTTAGGGGGAGCGTGCGTGTGAGGGCGCGGGTTAGTGTTAGCGTACGTGTTAGGATTAGGGGACGGGTGAGGGTCAGGCTTCAGGGAAGGGTTAGGGTTAGGGTTCGGGCTAGGGTTAGGGTTAGGGGACGGGGACGGTTTAGGGTCCAGGTGAGGGTACGGCAACGCTTTAGAGGGAGCGTGCGTGTGAGGGCGCGGGTTAGTGTTAGCGTACGGGTTAGGATTAGGGGACGGGTGAGTGTCAGGCTTTGGGGAGCGTCAGGGTTAGGGTTCGGGCTAGGGTTAGGGTTAGGGGAAGGGGACGGTTTAGGGTCCAGGTGAGGGTACGGCAACACTTTATGGGGAGCGTGCGTGTGAGGGCGCGGGTTAGTGTTAGCGTACGGGTTAGGATTAGGGGACGGGTGAGGGTCAGGCTTCAGGGAAGCTTCAGGGTTAGGGTTCGGGCTAGGGTTAGGGTTAGGGGACGGGGACGGTTTAGGGTCCAGGTGAGGGTACGGCAACGCTTTAGGGGGAGCGTGCGTGTGAGGGCGCTGGTTAGTGTTAGCGTACGGGTTAGGATTAGGGGACGGTTTAGGGTAAGGCTTCGGGGAAGGTTTAGGGTTAGGGTTCGGGCTAAGTTTAGGGTTAGGGGACGGGGACGGTTTAGGGTCCATGGGAGGGTACGGCAACGCTTTAGGGGGAGCGTGCGTGTGGGGGAGAGGGTTAGTGTTGGCGTACGGGTTAGGATTAGGGGATGGGTGAGGGTCAGGCTTCAGGGAAGTGTTACGGTTAGGGTTCGGGCTAGGGTTAGGGTTAGGGGACGGGGACGGTTTAGGGTCCAGGGGAGGGTACAACAACGCTTTAGGGGGAGCGTGCGTGTGAGGGCGTGGGTTATTGTTAGGCGTACGGGTTAGGATTAGAGGACGGGTGAGGGTCAGGCTTCGGGGAAGGGTTAGGGTTAGGGTTCGGGCTAGGGTTAGGGTTAGGGGACGGGGACGGTTTTGGGACCAGGGGAGGGTACGACAATGCTGAGGGGTAGCGTACGTGTGAGGGCGCGGGTTACTGTTAGCGTACGGGTTAGGATTAGGGTACGTGTGAAGGTCAGGCTTCGGGAAAGGGTTAGGGTTAGGGTTCGGGCTAGGGTTAGGGTTAAGGGACGGGGATGGTTTAGTGTCCAGGGGAGGGTACGGCAACGCTTTAGGGGGAGCGTACGTGTGAGGGCGCGGGTTAGTGTTTGCGTACGGGTTAGGATTAGGGGACAGGTGAGGGTCAGGCTTTGGGAAAGTGTTAGGATTAGGGTTCAGGCTAGGGTTAGGGTTAGGGGACGGGGACGTTTTAGGGTCCAGGTGAGTGTACGACAACTCTTTAGGGGGAGCGTACGTGTGAGGGCGCGGGTTAGTGTTCGCATACGGGTAAGGATTAGGGGACGGGTGAGGGTCAGGCTTCGGGGAAGGGTTAGGGTTAGGGTTCGGGCTAGGGTTAGGGTTAGGGGACGGGGACGGTTTAGGGTTCAGGGGAGGGTACGGCAACGCTTTAGGGGGAGCGTGCGTGTGAGGGCACGGGTTAGTGTTAGCGTACGGGTTAGGATTAGGGGACGTGTGAGGGTCAGGCTTCGGGGAAGGGTTAGGGTTAGGGTTCGGGCTAGGGTTAAGTTTAGGGGATGGGGACGGTTTAGGGTCCAGGGGAGTGTACGACAACGCTTTAGGGGGAGCGTACGTGTGAGGGCGCTGGTTAGTGTTAGCGTACGGTTTAGAATTAGGGGACGGGTGAGGGTCAGGCTTCGGGGAAGGGTTAGGGTTATGGTTCGGGCTAGGGTTAGTGTTAGGGGACGGGGACGGTTTAGGGTCCAGGTGAGGGTACGACAACGCTTTATGGGGAGCGTACGTGTGAGGGCGCGGGTTAGTGTTAGCGTACGGGTTAGGATTAGGGGACGGGTGACGGTCAAACTTCGGGGAAGGGTTAGGATTAGGGTTCGGGCTAGGGTTAGGGTTAGGGGACGCGGACGGTTTAGGGTCCATGGGAGGGTACGACAACGCTTTAGGGGCAGCGTACGTGTGAGGGCGCGGGTTAGTGTTAGCGTACAGGTTAGCATTAGGGGACTGGTGAGGGTCAGGCTTCGGGGAAGTCTCAGGGTTAGGGTTCGGGCTAGGGTTAGGGTTAGGGGACGGGGACGATTTAGGGTCCAGGGGAGGGTACGGGAACGCTTTAGGGGGAGCGTACGTTTGAGGGCGCGGGTTAGTGTTTGCGTACGGGTTAGGATTAGGGGACGGGTGAGGGTCAGGCTTCGGGGAAGGGTTAGGGTTAGGGTTCGGGCTAGGGTTAGTGTTAGAGGACGGGGACTGTTTAGGGTCCAGGGGAGGGTACGACAATGCTTTACGGGGAGCGTACGTCTGACGGCGCGGGTTAGTGTTAGCGTACTGGTTAGGATTAGGTTTCGGGTGAGGGTCAGGCTTCGGGGAAACGTTAGGGTTAGGGTTCGGGCTAGGGTTAGGGTTAGGGGACGGGGACGGTTTAGGGTCCATGGGAGGGTACGGCAACGAATTGGGGGAGCGTAGCTGTGAGGGCGCGGGTTTGTTTTCGCTTACGGGTTAGGATTAGGGGACGGGTGGGGGTCAGGCTTCGGGGAAGGGTTAGGGTTAGGGTTCGGGCTAGGGTTAGGCTTAGGGGACGGGGACGGTTTAGAGTCCAGGGGAGGGTACGACAACGCTTTAGGGGGAGCGTAAGTGTGAGGGCGCAGGTTAGTGTTCGCGTACGGGTTAGGATTAGGGGACGGGTGAGGGTCAGGCTTCGGGGAAGGTTTAGGGTTAGGGTTCGGGCTAGGGTTAGTGTTAGGGGACGGGGACGGTTTAGGGTCCAGGGGAGGGTACGACAATGCTTTAGGGGGAGCGTACGTGTGAGGGCGCGGGTTAGTGTTAGCGTACGGGTTAGATTTAGGGGACAGGTGAGGGTCAGGCTTAGGGGAAGGGTTAGGGTTAGGGTTTAGGCTAGGGTTAGGGTTAGGGGACGGGGACGGTATAGGGTCCAGGGGAGGGTACGGCAACGCTTTAGGGGGAGCGTACGTGTGAGGGCGCGGGTTAGTGTTAGCGTACGAGTTAGTATTAGGAGATGGTTGAGGGTCAGGCTTCGGGGAAGGGTTAGGGTTAGGGTTCGGGCTAGGGTTAGGGTTAAGGGACGGGGACGGTTTAGGGTCCAGGGGAGGGAACGACAATGCTTTAGGGGGAGCGTACGTGTGAGGACGCGGGTTAGTGTTAGCGTACAGGTTAGATTTAGGGGACGGGTAAGGGTCAGGCTTCGGGGAAGGGTTAGGGTTAGGGTTCAGGCTAGGGTTAAGGTTAGGGGACGGGGACGGTATAGGGACCAGGGGCGGGTACAACAACGCTTTAGGGGGAGCATACGTGTGAGGGCGCGGGTTAGTGTTCGCGTACGGGTTAGGATTAGGGGACAGGTGAGGGTCAGGCTTCGGGGAAGTGTTAGGGTCAGGGTTCGGGCTAAGTTTAGGGTTAGGGGACGGGGACGGTTTAGGGTCCAGGGGAGGGTACGACAACGCTTTAGGGGGAGCGTACGTGTGAGGGCGCAGGTTAGTGTTAGCGTACTGGTTAGGATTAGGTTTCGGGTGAGGGTCAGGCTTCGGGGAAGGGTTAGGTTTAGGGTTCGGGCTAGGGTTAGGGTTAGGGGACGGGGACGGTTTAGGGTCCATGGAAGGGTACGGCAACGATTTGGGGGAGCGTAGGTGTGAGGGCGCGGGTTAGTGTTCGCTTATGGGTTAGGACTAGGGGACGGGTGGGGGTCAGGCTTCGGGGAAGTGTTAGGGTTAGGGTTCGGGCTAGGGTTAGGATTAGGGGACGGGGACGGTTTAGGGTGCAGGGGAGTGTACGACAACGCTTTATGGGGAGCGTATGTGTGAGGGCGCGGGTTAGTGTTAGCGTACGGGTTAGGATTAGGGGACGGGTGAGGGTCAGGCTTCGGGGAAATTTTAGGGTTAGGGTTCGGGCTAGGGTTAGGGTTAGGGGATGGGGACGGTTTAGGTTCCAGGGGAGGGTACAACAACGCTTTAGGGGGAGCGTACGTGTGAAGGCGCGGGTTAGTATTAGCGTAAGGGTTAGGATTAGGGGACGGGTGAGGATCAAACTTCGGGGAAGGGTTAGGGTTAGGGTTCAGGCTAGGGTTAGGGTTAGGGTTAGGGGACGGGGACGGTATAGGGTCCAGGGGTGTGTACAACAACGCTTTAGGGGGAGCGTGCGTGTGAGGGCGCGGGTTAGTGTTCGCTTACGGGTTAGGATTAGGGGACGGGTGAGGGTCAGGCTTCGGGGAAGGTTTAGGGTTATGGTTCGGGCTAGGGTTAGGGTTAGGGGACGGGGACGGTTTAGGGTCCATGGGAGGGTACGACAACGCTTTAGGGGGAGCGTACGTGTGAGGGCGCGGGTTAGTGTTAGCGTACGGGTTAGGATTAGGGGACTTGTGAGGGTCAGGCTTCGGGGAAGGGTTAGGGTTAGGGTTCGGGGTAGGGTTAGGGTTAGGGGACGGGGACGGTTTAGGGTCCAGGTGAGGGTACGGCAACGCTTTAGGGGTAGCGTGCGTGTGAGGGCGCGGGTTAGTGTTAGCGTACGGGTTAGGATTAGGGGAAGGGTGAGGGTCAGGCTTCGGGGAAGGGTTAGGGTTAGGGTTCGGGCTACGGTTAGGGTTAGGGGACGGGGACGGTTTAGGGTCCAGGGGAGGGTACACAACGCTTTAGGGGGAGCGTACGTCTGAGGGCGCGGGTTAGTGTTAGCGTACTGGTTAGGATTAGGTTTCGGGTGAGGGTCAGGCTTCGGGGAAGGGTTAGGGTTAGGGTTCGGGCTAGGGTTAGGGTTAGGGGACGGGGACGGTTTAGGGTCCATGGGAGGGTACGGCAACGAATTGGGGGAGCGTAGCTGTGAGGGCGCGGGTTTGTTTTCGCTTACGGTTTAGGATTAGGGGACGGGTGGGGGTCAGGCTTCGGGGAAGTGTTAGGGTTAGGGTTCGGGCTAAGGTTAAGGTTAGGGGACGGGGACGGTTTAGGGTCAAGGGGAGGTTACGACAACGCTTTAGGGGGTGCGTACGTGTGAGGGCGCATGTTAGTGTTCGCGTACGTGTTAGGATTATGGGACGGGTGAGGGTCAGGCTTCGGGGAAGGTTTAGGGTTAGGGTTCGGGCTAGGGTTAGGGTTAGGTGACGGGGACGGTTTAGGGTCCAGGGGAGGGTTCGACAATGCTTTAGGGGGAGCTTACGTGTGAGGGCGCGGGTTAGTGTTCGCGTACGGTGTAGGATTAGGGGACGGGTGAGGGTCAGGCTTCGGGGAATGGTTAGGGTTAGGGTTCGGGCTAGGGTTAGGGTTAGGAGACTGGGACGGTTTAGGGTCCAGGGGAGGGTACGACAACGCTTTAGGGGGAGCGTACGTGTGAGGGCGCATGTTAGTGTTTGCGTACCGGTTAGGATTAGGGGACGGGTGAGGGTCAGGCTTCGGGGAAGGATTAGGGTTAGGGTTCGGGGAGGGTTAGGGTTAGGGGACGGGGACGGTTTAGGGTCCAGGTGAGGGTACGGCAACGCTTTAGGGGGAGCGTGCGTGTGAGGGCACGGGTTAGTGTTATCGTACGGGCTAGGATTAGGGGACGGGTGAGGGTCAGGCTTCGGGGAAGGGTTAGGGTTAGGGTTCGGGCTCGGGTTAGGGATAGGGGACGGGGACGGTTTAGGGTCCAGGTGAGGGTACAGCAACGCTTTAGGGGGAGCATGCGTGTGAGGACGCGGGTTAGTGTTAGCGTACGGGTTAGGATTAGGGGACAGGTGAGGGTCAGGCTTCGGGGAAGTGTTAGGTTTAGGGTTCGGACTCTGGTTAGGGTTAGGGGACGGGGACGGTTTAGGGTCTAGGGGAGGGTACGACAACGCTTTAGGGGGAGCGTACGTGTGAGGGCGCGGGTTAGTGTTAGCGTACGGGTTAGTATTAGGGGATGGTTGAGGGTCAGGCTTCGGGGAAGGGTTAGGGTTAGGGTTCGGGCTAGGGTTAGGGTTAAGGGACGGGGACGGTTTAGCGTCAAGGGGAGGTTACGACAACGCTTTAGGGGGAGCGTACGTGTGAGGGCGCGGGTTAGTGTTCGCGTACGGGTTAGGATTAGGGGACCTGTGAGGGTCAGGCTTCGGGAAGGTTTAGGTTTAGGGTTCGGGCTAGGGTTAGTGTTAGGGGACGGGGACAGTTTAGGGTCCAGGGGAGGGTACAGCAACGTTTTAGGGGGAGCGTACGTGTGAGGGTGCAGGTTAGTGTGAGCGTACGGGTTAGGATTAGGGGACCTGTGAGGGTCAGGCTTCGCGGAAGAGTTAGGGTTAGGGTTCGGGCTAGGGTTAGGGTTAGGGGACGGGGACAGTTTAGGGTCCAGGGGAGGGAACGACAATGCTTTAGGGGGAGCGTACGTGTGAGGACGCGGGTTAGTGTTAGCGTACAGGTTAGATTTAGGGGACGGGTGAGGGTCAGGCTTCGGGGAAGGGTTAGGGTTAGGGTTCAGGCTAGGGTTAAGGTTAGGGGACGGGGACGGTATAGGGACCAGGGGCGGGTACAACAACGCTTTAGGGGGAGCGTACGTGTGAGGGCGCGGGTTAGTGTTCGCGTACGGTTTAGGATTAGGGGACAGGTGAGGGTCAGGCTTCGGGGAAGTGTTAGGGTCAGGGTTCGGGCTAAGTTTAGGGTTAGGGGACGGGGACGGTTTAGGGTCCAGGGGAGGGTACGACAACGCTTTAGGGGGAGCGTACGTGTGAGGGCGCAGGTTAGTGTTAGCGTACTGGTTAGGATTAGGTTTCGGGTGAGGGTCAGGCTTCGGGGAAGTGTTAGGTTTAGGGTTCGGGCTAGGGCTAGGGTTAGGGGACGGGGACGGTTTAGGGTCCATGGAAGGGTACGGCAACGAATTGGGGGAGCGTAGGTGTGAGGGCACGGGTTAGTGTTCGCTTATGGGTTAGGACTAGGGGACGGGTGGTGGTCAGGCTTCGGGGAAGTGTTAGGGTTAGGGTTCGGGCTAGGGTTAGGATTAGGGGACGGGGACGGTTTAGGGTGCAGGGGAGTGTACGACAACGCTTTAGGGGGAGCGTACGTGTGAGGGCGCGGGTTAGTGTTAGCGTACGGGTTAGGATTAGGGGACGGGTGAGGGTCAGGCTTCGGGGAAATTTTAGGGTTAGGGTTCGGGCTAGGGTTAGCGTTAGGGGATGGGGACGGTTTAGGGTCCAGGGGAGGGTACAACAACGCTTTAGGGGGAGCGTACGTGTGAAGGCGCGGGTTAGTATTAGCGTAAGGGTTAGGATTAGGGGACGGGTGAGGGTCAAACTTCGGGGAAGGGTTAGGGTTAGGGTTCAGGCTAGGGTTAGGGTTAGGTTTAGGGGACGGGGACGGTATAGGGTCCAGGGGTGTGTACAACAACGCTTTAGGGGGAGCGTGCATGTGAGGTCGCGGGTTAGTGTTCGCGTACGAGTTAGGATTAGGGGACGTGTGAGGGTCAGGCTTTGGGGAAGGGTTAGGGTTAGGGTTCGAGCTAGGATTAGGGTTAGGGGACGGGGACGGTTTAGGGTCCATGGGAGTGTACGGCAACGATTTGGGGGAGCGTAGGTGTGAGGGCGCAGGTTAGTGTTAGCGTACGGGTTAGGATTAGGGGACGGGTGAGGGTCAGGCTTCGGGGAAGGGTTAGGGTTAGGGTTCGGGCTTGGTTAGGGTTAGGAGACGGGGACTGTTCACTGTCCAGGTGAGGGTACGGCAACGCTTTAGGGGGAGCGTACGTGTGAGGGCGTGGGTTAGTGTTAGCGTACGGGTTAGGATTAGGGGATGGGTGAGGGTCAGGCTTCGGGGAAGGGTTAGGGAGAGGGTTCGGTTTAGGGTTAGGGTTAGGGGACGGGGACGGTTTAGGGTCCAGGTGAGGGTACGGCAACGCTTTAGGGGGAGCGTGCGTGTGAGGGCGTGGGTTAGTGTTAGCGTACGGGTTAGGATTAGGGGACGGGTGAGGGTCAGGCTTCGGGGAAGGGTTAGGGTTAGGGTTCGGGCTAGGGTTAGGGTTAGGGGACGGGGACGGTTTAGGTTCCAGGTGAGGGTACGGCAACGCTTTAGGGGGAGCGTGCGTGTGAGGGCGCGGGTTAGTGTTAGCGTACGGGTTAGGATTAGGGGACGGGTGAGTGTCAGGCTTCGGGGAAGGGTTAGGGATAGGGTTCGGGCTAGGGTTAGGGTTATGGGACAGGGACGGTTTAGGGTCCAGTTGAGTGTACGGCAACGCTTTAGGGGGAGCGTGTGTGTGAGGTCGTGGGTTAGTGTTAGCGTACGGGTTAGGATTAGGGGACGGGTGAGGGTCAGTCTTCGGGGAAGGGTTAGGGTTAGGGTTCGGGCTAGGGTTAGGGTTAGGGGACGGGAACGGTTTAGGGTCCAGGTGAGGGTACGGCAAAGCTTTAGGGGGAGCGTGCGTGTGAGGGCGCGGGTTAGTGTTAGCGTACGGGTTAGGATTAGGGGACGGGTGAGATTCAGGCTTCGGGGAAGGGTTAGGGTTAGGGTTCGGGCTAGGGTTAGGGTTAGGGGACGGGGACGGTTTAGGGTCCAGGTGAGGGTACGACAACGCTATAGGGGGAGCGTGCGTGTGAGGGCGCGGGTTAGTGTTAGCCTACCGGTTAGGATTACGGGACGGGTGAGGGTCAGGCTTCAGGGAAGGTTTAGGGTTAGGGTTCGGGCTAGGGTTAGGGTTAGGGGACGGGGACGGTTTAGGATCCAGCTGAGGGTACTGCAACGCTTTAGGGGGAGCGTGCGTGTGAGGGCGTGGGTTAGTGTTACCGTACGGGTTAGAATTAGGGGATGGGTGAGGGTCAGGCTTCGGGGAAGTGTTAGGGTTAGGGTTCGGGCTAGGGTTCGGGTTAGGGGTCGGGGACGGTTTAGGGTCCAGTTGAGGGTACGGCAACGCTTTAGGGGGAGCGTGCGTGTGAGGGCGCGGATTAGTGTTAGCGTACGGGTTAGGATTAGGGGACGGGTGAGGGTCAGGCTTCGGGGAAGGGTTAGGGTTAGGGTTCGGGCTAGGGTTAGGGTTAGGGGACGGGGACGGTTTAGGGTCCAGGTGAGGGTACGGCAACGCTTTAGGGGGAGCGTGCGTGTGAGGGCGTGGGTTAGTGTTAGCGTACGGGTTAGGATTAGGGGACGGGTGAGGGTCAGGCTTCGGGGAAGTTTTAGGGTTAAGGTTCGGGCTAGGGTTAGTGTTAGGGGACGGGGACGGTTTAGGGTCCAGGTGAGGGTACGGCAATGCTTTAGGGGGAGCGTGCGTGTGAGGGCGCGGGTTAGTGTTAGCGTACGGATTAGGATTAGGGGACGGGTGCGGGTCAGGCTTCGGGGAAGGGTTAGGGTTATGGTTCGGGCTAGGGTTAGGGTTAGGGGAAGGGGACGGCTTAGGGTCCAGGTGAGGGTACGGCAACGCTTTAGGGGGAGCGTGCGTGTGAGGGCGCGGGTTAGTGTTAGCGTACGGGTTAGGATTAGGGTACGGGTGAGGGTCAGGCTTCGGGGAAGGGTTAGGGTTAGGGTTCGGGCTAGGGTTAGGTTTAGGGGAAGGGGATGGTTTTGGGTCCAGGTGAGGGTACAGCAACGCTTTAGGGGGAGCGTGCGTGTGAGGGCGCGGGTCAGTGTTAGCGTACGGGTTAGGATTAGGGGACGGGTGAGGGTCAGGCTTCGGGGAAGGGTTAGGGAGAGGTTTCCGGTTAGGGTTAGGGGACGGGGACGGTTTAGGGTCCAGGTGAGGGTATGGCAACGCTTTAGGGGGAGCGTGCATGTGAGGGCATGGGTTAGTGTTAGCGTACGGGTTAGGATTAGGGGACGGGTGAGGGTCAGGCTTCGGGGAAGGGTTAGGGTTAGGGTACCGGCTAGGGTTAGTGTTAGGGGACGGGGACGGTTTAGGATCCAGGTGAGGGTACGGCAACGCTTTAGGGGGAGCGTGCGTGTGAGGGCGCGGGTTAGTGTTAGCGTACGGGTTAGGATTAGGGGACGGGTGAGGGTCAGGCTTCGGGGAAGGGTTAGGGTTAGGGTTCGGGCTAGGGTTAGGGTTAGGGGTCGGGGACGGTTTAGGGTCCAGGTGAGGGTACGGTAACACTTTAGGGGGAGCGTGCGTGTGAGGGCGTGGGTTAGTGTTAGCGTACGGGTGAGGATTCGGGTACGGGTGAGGGTCAGGGTTCGGGGAAGGGTTAGGGTTAAGGTTTGGGCTAGGGTTAGGGTTAGGGGACGGGGACGGTTTAGGGTCCAGGTGAGGGTACGGCAACGCTTTAGGGGGAGCGTGCGTGTGAGGGTGCGGGTTAGTGTTAGCGTACGGATTAGGATTAGGGGACTGGTGAGGGTCAGGCTTCGGGGAAGGGTTAGGGTTATGGTTCGGGCTAGGGTTAGGGTTAGGGGAAGGGGATGGCTTAGGGTCCAGGTGAGGGTACGGCAACGCTTTAGGGGGAGCGTGCGTGTGAGGGCGCGGGTTAGTGTTAGCGTACGGGTTAGGATTAGGGAACGGGTGAGGGTCAGGCTTCGGGGAAGGGTTAGGGTTAGGGTTCTGGCTAGGGTTAGGTTTAGGGGAAGGGGACGGTTTAGGGTCCAGGTGAGGGTACGGCAACGCTTTAGGGGGAGCGTGCGTGTGAGGGCGCGGGTCAGTGTTAGCGTACGGGTTAGGATTAGGGGACGGGTGAGGGTCAGGCTTCGGGGAAGGGTTAGGGAGAGGTTTCTGGTTAGGGTTAGGGGACGGGGACGGTTTAGGGTCCAGGTGAGGGTATGGCAACGCTTTAGGGGGAGCGTGCATGTGAGGGCATGGGTTCGTGTTAGCGTACGGGTTAGGATTAGGGGACAGGTGAGGGTCAGGCTTCGGGGAAGGGTTAGGGTTTGGGTACGGGCTGGGGTTAGGGTTAGGGGACGGGGACGGTTTAGGATCCAGGTGAGGGTACGGCAACGCTTTAGGGGGAGCGTGCGTGTGAGGGCGTGGGTTAGTGTTCGCGTACGGGTTAGGATTAGGGGACGGGTGAGGGTCAGGCTTCGGGGAAGGTTTAGGGTTAGGGTTCGGACTAGGGTTAGGGGACGGGGACGGTTTAGGGTCTAGGTGAGGGTACGGCAACGCTTTAGGGGGAGCGTGCGTGAGAGGGCGCGGGTTAGTGTTAGCGTACGGGTTAGGATTAGGGGATGTGTGAGGGTCAGGCTTCGGGGAAGGGTTAGGGTTAGGGTTCGGGCTAGGGTTAGAGTTAGGCGACGGGGACGGTTTAGGGTCCAGGTGAGGGTACGGCAACCCTTTAGGGGGAGCGTGCGTGTGAGGGCACGGGTTAGTGTTAGCGTACGGGTTAAGATTAGGGGATGGGTGAGGGTCAGGCTTCGGGGAAGGGTTAGTGTTAGGGTTCGGGCTAGGGTTAGGGTTAGGGGACGGGGACGGCTTAGGGTCCAGGTGAGGGTACGGCAACGCTTTAGGGGGAGCGTGCGTGTGAGGGCGCGGGTTAGTGTTAGCGTACGGGTTAGGATTAGGGGACAGGTGAGGCTCAGGCTTCGGGGAAGGGTAAGGGTTAGGGTTCGGGCTAGGGTTAGGGTTAGGGGATGGGGACGTTTTAGAGTCCAGGTGAGGGTACGGCAACGCTTTAGGGGGAGCGTGCGTGTGAGGGCGCGGGTTAGTGTTAGCGTACGGGTGAGGATTCGGGGACGGGTGAGGGTCAGGCTTCGGGGAAGGGTTAGGGTTAGGGTTCGGTCTTGGTTAGGGTTAGGGGACGGGGACTGTTCACGGTCCAGGTGAGGGTACGGCAACGCTTTAGGGGGAGCGTACGTGTGAGGGCGTGGGTTAGTGTTAGCGTACGGGTTAGGATTAGCGGACGGGTGAGGGTCAGGCTTCAGGGAAGCGTCAGGGTTAGGGTTCGGACTAGGATTAGGGTTAGGGCACGGGGGCAGTTTAGGGTCCAGGTGAGGGTACGGCAACGCTTTAGGGGGAGCGTGCGTGTGAGTGCGCGGGTTAGTGTTAGCGTACGGGTTAGGATTAGGGGACGGGTGAGTGTCAGGCTTCGGGGAAGGGTTAGGGTTAGGGTTCGGGCTAGGGTTAGGGTTACGGACGGGGACGGTTTAGGGTCCAGGTGAGGGTACGGCAACGCTTTAGGGGGAGCGTGCGTGTGAGGGCGCGGGTTAGTGTTAGTGTACGGGTTAGGTTTAGGGGATGGGTGAGGGTCAGGCTTTTGGGAAGGGTTAGGTTTAGGGTTCGGGCTAGGGTTAGGGTTAGGGGACGGGGACGGTTTAGGGTCCAGGTGAGGGTACGGCAACGTTTTAGGGGGAGCGTGCGTGTGAGGGCGCGGGTTAGTGTTAGCGTACGGGTTAGGATTAGGGGACGGGTGAGGGTCAGGCTTCGGGGAAGGTTTAGGGTTAGGGTTCGGACTAGGGTTAGGGTTAGGGGACGGGGATGGTTTAGGGTCCAGGTGAGGGTACGGCAACGCTTTAGGGGGCGCGTGCGTGAGAGGGCGCGGGTTAGTGTTACCGTACGGGTTAGGATTAGGGGATGGGTGAGGGTCAGGCTTCGGGGAAGTGTTAGGGTTAGGGTTCGGGCAAGGGTTAGAGTTAGGCGACGGGGACGGTTTAGGGTCCAGGTGAGGGTACGGCAACGCTTTAGGGGGAGCGTGCGTGTGAGGGCGCGGGTTAGTGTTATCGTACGGGTTAGGATTAGGGGACGGGTGAGGGTCAGGCTTCGGGGAAGGGTTAGGGTTGGGGTTCGGGCTAGGGTTAGAGTTACGGGACGGGGACGGTTTAGGGTCCAGGTGAGGGTACGGCAACGCTTTAGGGGGAGCGTGCGTGTGAGGGCGCGGGTTAGTGTTAGCGTACGGGTTAAGATTTGGGGTCGGGTGAGGGTCAGGCTTCGGGGAAGGGTTAGGGATAGGGTTCGGGCTAGGGTTAGGGTTAGGTGACGGGGACGGTTTAGGGTCCAGGGGAGTGTACGGCAATGCTTTAGGGGGAGCGTGCGTGTGAGGGCGTGGGTTAGTGTTAGCGTACGGTTTAGGATTAGGGGACGGGTGAGGGTCAGGCTTCGGGGAAGTGTTAGGGTTAGGGTTCGGGCTAGGGTTAGGGTTAGGGGACGGGGACGGTTTAGGGTCCAGGTGAGGGTACGGCAACACTTTAGGGGGAGCGTGCGTGTGAGGGCGCGGGTTAGTGTTAGCGTACGGATGAGGATTCGGGGACGGGTGAGGGTCAGGCTTCGGGGAAGGGTTAGGGTTAGGGTTCGGGCTTGGTTAGGGTTAGGGGACGGGGACTGTTTACGGTCCAGTTTTGGGTACGGCTACGCTTTAGGGGGAGCGTACGTGTGAGGGTGCAGGTTAGTGTTAGCGTACGGGTTATGATTAGGGGATGGGTGAGGGTCAGTCTTCGGGGAAGGGATAGGGAGAGGGTTCGGTCTAGGGTTAGGGTTAGGGGACGGGGACGGTTTAGGGTCCAGGTGAGGGTACGGCAACGCTTTAGGGGGAGCGTGCGTGTGAGGGCGTGGGTTAGTGTTAGCGTACGGGTTAGGATTAGGGGACGGGTGAGGGTCAGGCTTCGGGGAAGGGTTAGGGTTAGGGTTCGGGCTAGGGTTAGGGTTAGGGGTCGGGGACGGTTTAGGGTCCAGGAGAGGGTACGGCAACGCTTTAGGGGGAGCGTGCGTGTGAGGGAACGGGTTAGTGTTAGCGTACGGGTTAGGATTAGGGGACGGGTGAGGGTCAGGCTTCGGGGAAGGGTTAGGGTTAGGGTTCGGGCTAGGGTTAGGGTTAGGGGACGGGGACGGTTTAGGGTCCAGGTGAGGGTACGGCAACGCTTTAGGGGGTCGTGCGTGTGAGGGCGCGGGTTAGTGTTAGCGTACGGGTTAGGATTAGGGGACGGGTGAGGGTCAGGCTTCGGGGAAGGGTTAGGTTTAGGGTACGGGCTAGGGTTAGGGTTACGGACGGGGACGGTTTAGGGTTCAGGTGAGGGTACGGCAACGCTTTAGGGGGAGCGTGCGTGTGAGGGCGCGGGTTAGTGTTAGTGTACGGGTTAGGATTAGGGGACGAGTGAGGGTCAGGCTTCGGGGAAGGGTAAGGGTTAGGGTTCGGGCTAGGGATAGGGTTAGGGGACGGGGACGGTTTAGGGTCCAGGTGAGGGTACGGCAACGCTTTAGGGGCAGCGTACGTTTGAGGGCGTGGGTTAGTGTTAGCGTACGGGTTAGGATTAGGGGATGGGTGAGGGTCAGGCTTCGGGGAAGGGTTAGGGAGAGGGTTCGGTCTACGGTTAGGGTTAGGGGACGGGGACGGTTTAGGATCCAGGTGAGGGTACGGCAACGCTTTAGGGGGAGCGTGCGTGTGAGGGCGCGGGTTAGTGTTAGCGTACGGTTTAGGATTAGGGAACGGGTGAGGGTCAGGCTTCGGGGAAGGGTTAGGGTTAGGGTTCGGGCTAGGGTTAGGGTTAGGGGACGGGGACGGTTTAGGGTCCAGGTGAGGGTACGGCAACGCTTTAGGGGGAGCGTGCGTGTGAGGGCGCGGGTTAGTGTTAGCGTACGGATTAGGATTAGGGGACGGGTGAGGGTCAGGCTTCGGGGAAGTGTTAGGGTTAGGGTTCGGGCTAGGGTTAGGGTTAGGGGTCGGGGACGGTTTAGGATCCAGGTGAGGGTACAGCAACGCTTTAGGGGGAGCGTGCGTGTGAGGGCGTGGGTTAGTGTTAGAGTACGGGTTAGGATTAGCGGACGGGTGAGGGTCAGGCTTCGGGGAAGGGTTAGGGTTAGGGTTCGGGCTAGGGTTAGGGTTAGGGGACGGGGACGGTTTTGGGTCCAGGTGAGAGTACGGCAACGCTTAAGGGGGAGGGTGCGTGTGAGGGCGGGGGTGAGTGTTAGCGTACGGGTTAGGATTAGGGGACGGGTGAGGGTCAGGCTTCAGGGAAGCGTTAGGGTTAGGGTTCGGGCTAGGGTTAGGGTTAGGGCACGGGGGCAGTTTAGGGTCCAGGTGATGGTACGGCAACGCTTTAGGGGGAGCCTGCGTGTGAGGGCGCGGGTTAGTGTTAGCGTACGGGTTAGGATTAGGGGACGGGTGAGTGTCAGGCTTCGGGGAAGGGTTAGGGTTAGGGTTCGGGCTAGGGTTAGGGTTACGGACGGGGACGGTTTAGGGTCCAGGTGAGGGTACGGCAACGCTTTAGGGGGAGCGTGCGTGTGAGGGCGCGTGTTAGTGTTAGCGTACGGGTTAGAATTAGGGGACGGGTGACGGTCAGGCTTCGGGGAAGGGTTAGGGAGAGGTTTCGGGCTAGGGTTAGGGTTAGGGGACGGGGACGGTTTAGGGTCCAGGTGAGGGTACGGCAACGCTTTAGGGGGAGCGTGCATGTGAGGGCACGGGTTAGTGTTAGCGTACGGGTTAGGATTAGGGGATGGGTGAGGGTCAGGCTTCGGGGAAGGGTTAGTGTTAGGGTTCGGGCTAGGGTTAGGGTTAGGGGACGGGGACGGCTTAGGGTCCAGGTGAGGGTACGGCAACGCTTTAGGGGGAGCGTGCGTGTGAGGGCGCGGGTTAGTGTTAGCGTACGGGTTAGGATTAGGGGACAGGTGAGGGTCAGGCTTCGGGGAAGGGTAAGGGTTAGGGTTCGGGCTAGGATTAGGGTTAGGGGATGGGGACGTTTTAGGGTCCAGGTGAGGGTACGGCAATGCTTTAGGGGGAGCGTGCGTGTGAGGGCGCGGGTTAGTGTTAGCGTACGGGTTAGGATTAGGGGACGGGTGAGGGTCAGGCTTCGGGGAAGGGTTAGGGTTGGGGTTTGGGCTAGGGTTAGAGTTACGGGACGGGGACGGTTTAGGGTCCAGGTGAGGGTACGGCAACGCTTTAGGGGGAGCGTGCGTGTGAGGGCGCGGGTTAGTGTTAGCGTACGGGTGAGGATTCGGGGACGGGTGAGGGTCAGGCTTCGGGGAAGTGTTAGGGTTAGGGTTCGGGCTTGGTTAGGGTTAGGGGACGGGGACTGTTTACGGTCCAGTTGAGGGTACGGCAATGCTTTAGGGGGAGCGTACGTGTGAGGGCGCAGGTTAGTGTTAGCGTACGGGTTAGGATTAGGGGATGGGTGAGGGTCAGGCTTCGGGGAAGGGTTAGGGAGAGGGTTCGTTGTAGGGTTAGGGTTAGGGGACGGGGACGGTTTAGGGTCCAGGTGAGGGTACGGCAACGCTTTAGGGGGAGCGTGCGTGTGAGGGCGTGGGTTAGTGTTAGCGTACGGGTTAGGATTAGGGGACGGGTGAGGGTCAGGCTTCGGGGAAGGGTTAGGGTTAGGGTTCGGGCTAGGGTTAGGGTTAGGGGTCGGGGACGGTTTAGGGTCCAGGAGAGGGTACGGCAACGCTTTAGGGGGAGCGTGCGTGTGAGGGCGCGGGTTAGTGTTAGCGTACGGGTTAGGATTAGGGGACGGGTGAGGGTCAGGCTTCGGGGAAGGGTTAGGGTTAGGGTTCGGGCTAGGGTTAGGGTTACGGGACGGGGACGGTTTAGGGTCCAGGTGAGGGTACGGCAACGCTTTAGGGGGAGCGTGCGTGTGAGGGCGTGGGTTAGTGTTAGCGTACGGGTTAGGATTAGGGGACGGGTGAGGGTCAGGCTTCGGGGAAGGGTTAGGGTTAAGGTTCGGGCTAGGGTTAGGGTTAGGGGACGGGGACGGTTTAGGGTCCAGGTGAGGGTACGGCAACGCTTTAGGGGGAGCGTGCGTGTGAGGGTGCGGGTTAGTGTTAGCGTACGGATTAGGATTAGGGGACGGGTGAGGTTCAGGCTGAGGGGAAGGGTTAGGGTTATGGTTCGGGCTAGGGTTAGGGTTAGGGGAAGGGGACGGCTTAGGGTCCAGGTGAGGGTACGGCAACGCTTTAGGGGGAGCGTGCGTGTGAGGGCGTGGGTTACTGTTAGCGTACGGGTTAGGATTAGGGGACGGGTGAGGGTCAGGCTTCGGGGAAGGGTTAGGGTTAGGGTTCGGGCTAGGGTTAGGGTTAGGGGACGGGGACGGTTTAGGGTCCAGGTGAGGGTACGGCAACGCTTTAGGGGGAGCGTGCGTGTGAGGGCGCGGGTTAGTGTTAGCGTACGGGTTAGGATTAGGGGACGGGTGAGGGTCAGGCTTCAGGGAAGGGTTAGGGTTAGGGTTCGGGCTAGGGTTAGGGTTAGGGGACGGGGACGGTTTAGGGTCCAGGTGAGGGTACGGCAACGCTTTAGAGGGAGCGTGCGTGTGAGGGCGCGGGTTAGTGTTAGCGTACGGGTTAGGATTAGGGGACGGGTGAGGGTCAGGCTTTGGGGAGCGTCAGGGTTAGGGTTCGGGCTAGGGTTAGGGTTAGGGGAAGGGGACGGTTTAGGGTCCAGGTGAGGGTACGGCAACACTTTAGGGGGAGCGTGCGTGTGAGGGCGCGGGTTAGTGTTAGCGTACGGGTTAGGATTAGGGGACGGGTGAGGGTCAGGCTTCAGGGAAGCTTCAGGGTTAGGGTTCGGGCTAGGGTTAGGGTTAGGGGACGGGGACGGTTTAGGGTCCAGGTGAGGGTACGGCAAAGCTTTAGGGGGAGCGTGCGTGTGAGGGCGCGGGTTAGTGTTAGCGTACGGGTTAGGATTAGGGGACGGTTTAGGGTCAGGCTTCGGGGAAGGTTTAGGGTTAGGGTTCGGGCTAAGGTTAGGGTTAGGGGACGGGGACGGTTTAGGGTCCAGGGGAGGGTACGGCAACGCTTTAGGGGGAGCGTGCGTGTGAGGGCGCGGGTTAGTGTTAGCGTACGGGTTAGGATTAGGGGACAGGTGAGGGTCAGGCTTCGGGGAAGTGTTAGGTTTAGGGTTCGGACTCTGGTTAGGTTTAGGGGACGGGGACGGTTTAGGGTCCAGGTGAGGGTATGGCAACGCTGTAGGGGGAGCGTGCGTGTGGGGGAGAGGGTTAGTGTTGGCGTACGGGTTAGGATTAGGGGACGGGTGAGGTTCAGGCTTCAGGGAAGTGTTACGGTTAGGGTTCGGGCTAGGGTTAGGGTTAGGGTACGGGGACGGTTTAGGGTCCAGGGGAGGGTACAACAACGCTTTAGGGGGAGCGTGCGTGTGAGGGCGTGGGTTATTGTTAGGCGTACGGGTTAGGATTAGGGGACGGGTGAGGGTCAGGCTTCGGGGAAGGGTTAGGGTTAGGGTTCGGGCTAGGGTTAGGGTTTGGGTACCGGGACGGTTTAGGGTCCTGGAGAGGGTACGGCAACGCTTTAGGGGGAGAGTGCGTGTGAGGGCGTGGGTTAGTGTTAGCGTACGGGTTAGGATTAGGGGACGGGTGAGGGTCAGGCTACGGGGAAGGGTTAGGGTTAGGGTTCGGGCTAGGGTTAGGGTTAGGGGACGGGGACGGTTTTGGGACCAGGGGAGGGTACGACAATGCTGAGGCGTAGCGTACGTGTGAGGGCGCGGGTTACTGTTAGCGTACGGGTTAGGATTAGGGTACGTGTGAAGGTCAGGCTTCGGGAAAGTGTTAGGTTTAGGGTTCGGGCTAGGGTTAAGTTTAGGGGATGGGGACGGTTTAGGGTCCAGGGGAGTGTACGACAACGCTTTAGGGGGAGCGTACGTGTGAGGGCGCTGGTTAGTGTTAGCGTACGGTTTAGAATTAGGGGACGGGTGAGGGTCAGGCTTCGGGGAAGGGTTAGGGTTAGGGTTCGGGCTAGGGTTAGTGTTAGGGGACGGGGACGGTTTAGGGTCCAGGTGAGGGTACGACAACGCTTTATGGGGAGCGTACGTGTGAGGGCGCGGGTTAGTGTTAGCGTACGTGTTAGGATTAGGGAACGGGTGGGGGTCAGGCTTCGGGGAACGGTTAGGTTTAGGGTTCGGGCTACGGTTAGGGTTAGGGGACGGGGACGGTTTAGGGTCCAGGGGAGGGTACACAACGCTTTAGCGGTAGCGTACGTGTGAGGGCGCGGGTTAGTGTTAGCGTACGGGTTAGGATTAGGGGACGGGTGAGGGTCAAACTTCGGGGAAGGGTTAGGATTAGGGTTCGGGCTAGGGTTAGGGTTAGGGGACGCGGACGGTTTAGATTCCATGGGAGGGTACGACAACGCTTTAGGGGCAGCGTACGTGTGAGGGCGCGGGTTAGTGTTAGCGTACGGGTTAGCATTAGGGGACTGGTGAGGGTCAGGCTTCGGGGAAGTCTCAGGGTTAGGGTTCGGGCTAGGGTTAGGGTTAGGGGACGGGGACGATTTAGGGTCCAGGGGAGGGTACGGGAACGCTTTAGGGGGAGCGTACGTTTGAGGGCGCGGGTTAGTGTTTGCGTACGGGTTAGGATTAGGGGACGGGTGAGGGTCAGGCTTCGGGGAAGGGTTAGGGTTAGGGTTCGGGCTAGGGTTAGTGTTAGAGGACGGGGACTGTTTAGGGTCCAGGGGAGGGTACGACAATGCTTTACGGGGAGCGTACGTCTGAGGGCGCGGGTTAGTGTTAGCGTACTGGTTAGGATTAGGTTTCGGGTGAGGGTCAGGCTTCGGGGAAGGGTTAGGGTTAGGGTTCGGGCTAGGGTTAGGGTTAGGGGACGGGGACGGTTTAGGGTCCATGGGAGGGTACGGCAACGAATTGGGGGAGCGTAGCTGTGAGGGCGCGGGTTTGTTTTCGCTTACGGGTTAGGATTAGGGGACGGGTGGGGGTCAGGCTTCGGGGAAGGGTTAGGGTTAGGGTTCGGGCTAGGGTTAGGCTTAGGGGACGGGGACGGTTTAGAGTCCAGGGGAGGGTACGACAACGCTTTAGGGGGAGCGTAAGTGTGAGGGCGCAGGTTAGTGTTCGCGTACAGGTTAGGATTAGGGGACGGGTGAGGGTCAGGCTTCGGGGAATGTTTAGGGTTAGGGTTCGGGCTAGGGTTAGTGTTAGGGGACGGGGACGGTTTAGGGTCCAGGGGAGGGTACGACAATGCTTTAGGGGGAGCGTACGTGTGAGGGCGCGGGTTAGTGTTAGCGTACGGGTTAGATTTAGGGGACAGGTGAGGGTCAGGCTTCGGGGAAGGGTTAGGGTTAGGGTTTAGGCTAGGGTTAGGGTTAGGGGACGGGGACGGTATAGGGTCCAGGGGCGGGTACAACAACGCTTTAGGGAGAGCGTACGTGTCGGGGCGTGGGTTAGTGTTAGCGTACGGGTTAGGATTAGGGGACGGGTGAGGGTCAGGCTTCGGGGAAGGGTTAGGGTTAGGGTTCGGGCTAGGTTTAGGGTTAGGGGACGGGGACGGTTTAGGGTCCAGGGGAGGGTACGACAACGCTTTAGGGGGAGCGTAAGTCTGAGGGCGCGGGTTAGTGTTAGCGTACTGGTAGGATTAGGTTTCGGGTGAGGGTCAGGCTTCGGGGAAGGGTTAGGGTTAGGGTTCGGGCTAGGGTTAGTGTTAGGGGACGGGGACGGTTTAGGGTCCATGGGAGGGTACGGCAACGAATTGGGGGAGCGTAGGTGTGAGGGCGCGGGTTAGTTTTCGCTTACGGGTTAGGATTAGTGGACGGGTGGGGGTCAGGCTTCGGGGAAGGGTTAGGGTTAGGGTTTGGGCTAGGGTTAGTCTTAGGGGACGGGGACGGTTTAGAGTCCAGGGGAGTGTACGACAACGCTTTAGGGGGAGCGTACGTGTGAGGGCGCGGGTTAGTGTTAGCGTACGGTTTAGGATTAGGGAACGGGTGAGGGTCAGACTTCGGGGAAGGGTTAGGGTTAGTGTTCGGGCTAAGGTTAAGGTTAGGGGACGGGGACGGTTTAGGGTCAAGGTGAGGTTACGACAACGCTTTAGGGGGTGCGTACGTGTGAGGGCGCATGTTAGTGTTCGCGTACGTGTTAGGATTATGGGACGAGTGGGGGTCAGGCTTCGGGGAAGGTTCAGGGTTAGGGTTCGGGCTAAGGTTAGGGTTAGGGGACGGGGACGGTTTAGGGTCCAGGGGAGGGTACGGCAACGCTTTAGGGGGAGCGTGCGTGTGAGGGCGCGGGTTAGTGTTAGCGTACGGGTTAGGATTAGGGGACAGGTGAGGGTCAGGCTTCGGGGAAGTGTTAGGTTTAGGGTTCGGACTCTGGTTAGGGTTAGGGGACGGGGACGGTTTAGGGTCCAGGTGAGGGTATGGCAACGCTGTAGGGGGAGCGTGCGTGTGGGGGCGCGGGTTAGTGTTGGTGTACGGGTTAGGATTAGGGGACGGGTGAGGGTCAGGCTTCGGGGAAGTGTTAGGTTTAGGGTTCGGACTCTGGTTAGGGTTAGGGGACGGGGACCGTTTAGGGTCCAGGTGAGGGTACGACAACGCTTTAGGGGGAGCGTACGTGTGAGGGCGCGGGTTAGCGTTAGCGTACGGCTTAGGATTAGGGGATGGGTGAGGGTCAGGCTTCGGGGAAGGGTTAGGGTTAGGGTTCGGGCTAGGGTTAGGGTTAGGGGACGGGGACGGTTTAGGGTCCAGGGGAGGGTACAACAACGCTTTAGGGGGAGCGTACGTGTGAGGACGTGGGTTACTGTTAGCGTACGGGTTAGGATTAGGGGACGGGTGAGGGTCAGGCTTCGGGGAAGGGTTAGGGTTAGGGTTCGGGCTAGGGTTAGGGTTAGGGTACCGGGACGGTTTAGGGTCCTGGAGAGGGTACGGCAACGCTTTAGGGGGAGCGTGCGTGTGAGGGCGTGGGTTAGTGTTAGCGTACGGGTTAGGATTAGGGGACGGGTGAGGGTCAGGCTTCGGGGAAGGGTTAGGTTTAGGGTTCGGGCTAGGGTTGGGGTTAGGGGACGGGGACGGTTTAGGGTCCAGGGGAGGGTACAACAACGCTTTAGGGGGAGCGTGCGTGTGAGGGCGTGGGTTATTGTTAGGCGTACGGGTTAGGATTAGGGGTCGGGTGAGGGTCAGGCTTCGGGGAACGTTTAGGGTTAGGGTTCGGGCTAAGGTTAGGGTTAGGGGACGGGGACGGTTTAGGGTCCAGGGGAGGGTACGGCAACGCTTTAGGGGGAGCGTGCGTGTGAGGGCGCGGGTTAGTGTTAGCGTACGGGTTAGGATTAGGGGACAGGTGAGGGTCAGGCTTCGGGGAAGTGTTAGGTTTAGGGTTCGGACTCTGGTTAGGTTTAGGGGACGGGGACGGTTTAGGGTCCAGGTGAGGGTATGGCAACGCTGTAGGGGGAGCGTGCGTGTGGGGGAGAGGGTTAGTGTTGGCGTACGGGTTAGGATTAGGGGACGGGTGAGGTTCAGGCTTCAGGGAAGTGTTACGGTTAGGGTTCGGGCTAGGGTTAGGGTTAGGGGACGGGGACGGTTTAGGGTCCAGGGGAGGGTACAACAACGCTTTAGGGGGAGCGTGCGTGTGAGGGCGTGGGTTATTGTTAGGCGTACGGGTTAGGATTAGGGGACGGGTGAGGGTCAGGCTTCGGGGAAGGGTTAGGGTTAGGGTTCGGGCTAGGGTTAGGGTTTGGGTACCGGGACGGTTTAGGGTCCTGGAGAGGGTACGGCAACGCTTTAGGGGGAGAGTGCGTGTGAGGGCGTGGGTTAGTGTTAGCGTACGGGTTAGGATTAGGTGACGGGTGAGGGTCAGGCTTCGGGGAAGGGTTAGGGTTAGGGTTCGGGCTAGGGTTAGGGTTAGGGGACGGGGACGGTTTTGGGACCAGGGGAGGGTACGACAATGCTGAGGCGTAGCGTACGTGTGAGGGCGCGGGTTACTGTTAGCGTACGGGTTAGGATTAGGGTACGTGTGAAGGTCAGGCTTCGGGAAAGGGTTAGGGTTAGGGTTCGGGCTAGGGTTAGGGTTAAGGGACGGGGATGGTTTAGGGTCCAGGGGAGGGTACGGCAACGCTTTAGGGGGAGCGTACGTGTGAGGGCGCGGGTTAGTGTTTGCGTACGGGTTAGGATTAGGGGACAGGTGAGGGTCAGGCTTTGGGAAAGTGTTAGGATTAGGGTTCAGGCTAGGGTTAGGGTTAGGGGACGGGGACGTTTTAGGGTCCAGGTGAGTGTACGACAACTCTTTAGGGGGAGCGTACGTGTGAGGGCGCGGGTTAGTGTTCGCATACGGGTAAGGATTAGGGGACGGGTGAGGGTCAGGCTTCGGGGAAGGGTTAGGGTTAGGGTTCGGGCTAGGGTTAGGGTTAGGGGACGGGGACGGTTTAGGGTCCAGGGGAGGGTACGGCAACGCTTTAGGGGGAGCGTGCGTGTGAGGGCACGGGTTAGTGTTAGCGTACGGGTTAGGATTAGGGGACGTGTGAGGGTCAGGCTTCGGGGAAGGGTTAGGGTTAGGGTTCGGGCTAGGGTTAAGTTTAGGGGATGGGGACGGTTTAGGGTCCAGGGGAGTGTACGACAACGCTTTAGGGGGAGCGTACGTGTGAGGGCGCTGGTTAGTGTTAGCGTACGGTTTAGAATTAGGGGACGGGTGAGGGTCAGGCTTCGGGGAAGGGTTAGAGTTAGGGTTCGGGCTAGGGTTAGTGTTAGGGGACGGGGACGGTTTAGGGTCCAGGTGAGGGTACGACAACGCTTTATGGGGAGCGTACGTGTGAGGGCGCGGGTTAGTGTTAGCGTACGTGTTAGGATTAGGGAACGGGTGGGGGTCAGGCTTCGGGGAACGGTTAGGGTTAGGGTTCGGGCTACGGTTAGGGTTAGGGGACGGGGACGGTTTAGGGTCCAGGGGAGGGTACACAACGCTTTAGGGGTAGCGTACGTGTGAGGGCGCGGGTTAGTGTTAGCGTACGGGTTAGGATTAGGGGACGGGTGAGGGTCAAACTTCGGGGAAGGGTTAGGATTAGGGTTCGGGCTAGGGTTAGGGTTAGGGGACGCGGACGGTTTAGATTCCATGGGAGGGTACGACAACGCTTTAGGGGCAGCGTACGTGTGAGGGCGCGGGTTAGTGTTAGCGTACGGGTTAGCATTAGGGGACTGGTGAGGGTCAGGCTTCGGGGAAGTCTCAGGGTTAGGGTTCGGGCTAGGGTTAGGGTTAGGGGACGGGGACGATTTAGGGTCCAGGGGAGGGTACGGGAACGCTTTAGGGGGAGCGTACGTTTGAGGGCGCGGGTTAGTGTTTGCGTACGGGTTAGGATTAGGGGACGGGTGAGGGTCAGGCTTCGGGGAAGGGTTAGGGTTAGGGTTCGGGCTAGGGTTAGTGTTAGAGGACGGGGACTGTTTAGGGTTCAGGGGAGGGTACGACAATGCTTTACGGGGAGCGTACGTCTGAGGGTGCGGGTTAGTGTTAGCGTACTGGTTAGGATTAGGTTTCGGGTGAGGGTCAGGCTTCGGGGAAGGGTTAGGGTTAGGGTTCGGGCTAGGGTTAGGCTTAGGGGACGGGGACGGTTTAGAGTCCAGGGGAGGGTACGACAACGCTTTAGGGGGAGCGTAAGTGTGAGGGCGCAGGTTAGTGTTCGCGTACGGGTTAGGATTAGGGGACGGGTGAGGGTCAGGCTTCGGGGAATGTTTAGGGTTAGGGTTCGGGCTAGGGTTAGTGTTAGGGGACGGGGACGGTTTAGGGTCCATGGGAGGGTACGGCAACGAATTGGGGGAGCGTAGCTGTGAGGGCGCGGGTTTGTTTTCGCTTACGGTTTAGGATTAGGGGACGGGTGGGGGTCAGGCTTCGGGGAAGGTTTAGGGTTAGGGTTCGGGCTAGGGTTAGGCTTAGGGGACGGGGACGGTTTAGAGTCCAGGGGAGGGTACGACAACGCTTTAGGGGGAGCGTAAGTGTGAGGGCGCAGGTTAGTGTTCGCGTACGGGTTAGGATTAGGGGACGGGTGAGGGTCAGGCTTCGGGGAATGTTTAGGGTTAGGGTTCGGGCTAGGGTTAGTGTTAGGGGACGGGGACGGTTTAGGGTCTAGGGGAGGGTACGACAATGCTTTAGGGGGAGCGTACGTGTGAGGGCGCGGGTTAGTGTTAGCGTACGGGTTAGATTTAGGGGACAGGTGAGGGTCAGGCTTCGGGGAAGGGTTAGGGTTAGGGTTTAGGCTAGGGTTAGGGTTAGGGGACGGGGACGGTATAGGGTCCAGGGGTGGGTACAACAACGCTTTAGGGAGAGCGTACGTGTCGGGGCGTGGGTTAGTGTTAGCGTACGGGTTAGGATTAGGGGACGGGTGAGGGTCAGGCTTCGGGGAAGGGTTAGGGTTAGGGTTCGGGCTAGGTTTAGGGTTAGGGGACGGGGACGGTTTAGGGTCCAGGGGAGGGTACGACAACGCTTTAGGGGGAGCGTAAGTCTGAGGGCGCGGGTTAGTGTTAGCGTACTGGTAGGATTAGGTTTCGGGTGAGGGTCAGGCTTCGGGGAAGGGTTAGGGTTAGGGTTCGGGCTAGGGTTAGTGTTAGGGGACGGGGACGGTTTAGGGTCCATGGGAGGGTACGGCAACGAATTGGGGGAGCGTAGGTGTGAGGGCGCGGGTTAGTTTTCGCTTACGGGTTAGGATTAGTGGACGGGTGGGGGTCAGGCTTCGGGGAAGGGTTAGGGTTAGGGTTTGGGCTAGGGTTAGTCTTAGGGGACGGGGACGGTTTAGAGTCCAGGGGAGTGTACGACAACGCTTTAGGGGGAGCGTACGTGTGAGGGCGCGGGTTAGTGTTAGCGTACGGTTTAGGATTAGGGAACGGGTGAGGGTCAGACTTCGGGGAAGGGTTAGGGTTAGTGTTCGGGCTAAGGTTAAGGTTAGGGGACGGTGACGGTTTAGGGTCAAGGTGAGGTTACGACAACGCTTTAGGGGGTGCGTACGTGTGAGGGCGCATGTTAGTGTTCGCGTACGTGTTAGGATTATGGGACGAGTGGGGGTCAGGCTTCGGGGAAGGTTCAGGGTTAGGGTTCGGGGTAAGGTTAGGGTTAGGGGACGGGGACGGTTTAGGGTCCAGGGGAGGGTACGGCAACGCTTTAGGGGGAGCGTGCGTGTGAGGGCGCGGGTTAGTGTTAGCGTACGGGTTAGGATTAGGGGACAGGTGAGGGTCAGGCTTCGGGGAAGTGTTAGGTTTAGGGTTCGGACTCTGGTTAGGGTTAGGGGACGGGGACGGTTTAGGGTCCAGGTGAGGGTATGGCAACGCTGTAGGGGGAGCGTGCGTGTGGGGGCGCAGGTTAGTGTTGGTGTACGGGTTAGGATTAGGGGACGGGTGAGGGTCAGGCTTCGGGGAAGTGTTAGGTTTAGGGTTCGGACTCTGGTTAGGGTTAGGGGACGGGGACCGTTTAGGGTCCAGGTGAGGGTACGACAATGCTTTAGGGGGAGCGTACGTGTGAGGGCGCGGGTTAGCGTTAGCGTACGGCTTAGGATTAGGGGATGGGTGAGGGTCAGGCTTCGGGGAAGGGTTAGTGTTAGGGTTCGGGCTAGGGTTAGGGTTAGGGGACGGGGACGGTTTAGGGTCCAGGGGAGGGTACAACAACGCTTTAGGGGGAGCGTACGTGTGAGGACGTGGGTTACTGTTAGCGTACGGGTTAGGATTAGGGGACGGGTGAGGGTCAGGCTTCGGGGAAGGGTTAGGGTTAGGGTTCGGGCTAGGGTTAGGGTTAGGGTACCGGGACGGTTTAGGGTCCTGGAGAGGGTACGGCAACGCTTTAGGGGGAGCGTGCGTGTGAGGGCGTGGGTTAGTGTTAGCGTACGGGTTAGGATTAGGGGACGGGTGAGGGTCAGGCTTCGGGGAAGGGTTAGGTTTAGGGTTCGGGCTAGGGTTGGGGTTAGGGGACGGGGACGGTTTTGGGACCAGGGGAGGGTACGACAATATTTTAGGGGTAGCGTACGTGTGAGGGCGTGGGTTACTGTTAGCGTACGGGTTAGGATTAGGGTACGTGTGAAGGTCAGGCTTCGGGAAAGGGTTAGGGTTAGGGTTCGGGCTAGGGTTAGGGTTAAGGGACGGGGATGGTTTAGGGTCCAGGGGAGGGTATGGCAACGCTTTAGGGGGAGCGTACGTGTGAGGGCGCGGGTTAGTGTTCGCGTACGGGTAAGGATTTGGGGACGGGTGAGGGTCAGGCTTCGGGGAAGGGTTAGGGTTAGGGTTCGGGCTAGGGTTAGGGTTAGGGGACGGGGACGGTTTAGGGTCCAGGTGAGGGTACGGCAACGCTTTAGGGGGGGCGTGCGTGTGAGGGCACGGGTTAGTGTTAGCGTACGGGTTAGGATTAGGGGACGGGTGAGGGTCAGGCTTCGGGGAAGGGTTAGGGTTAGGGTTCGGGGTAGGGTTATGGTTACGGGACGGGGATGGTTTAGGGTCCAGGTGACGGTACGGCAAGGCTTTAGGGGGAGCGCGCGTGTGAGGGCGCGGGTTAGTGTTAGTGTACGGGTTAGGATTAGGGGACGGGTGAGGGTCAGGCTTCGGGGAAGGGTTAGGGTTAGGTTTCGGGCTAGGGTTAGGGTTAGGGGACGGGGACGGTTTAGGGACCAGAGGAGGGTACGACAATGCTTTAGGGGGAGCGTACGTGTGAGGGCGCGGGTTAATGTTAGCGTACGGGTTAGGATTAGGGGACGGGTGAGGGTCAGGCTTCGGGGAAGGGTTAGGGTTAGGGTTCGGGCTAGGGTTAAGTTTAGGGGATGGGGACGGTTTAGGGTCCAGGGGAGGGTACGACAACGCTTTAGGGGGAGCGTACGTGTGAGGGCGCTGGTTAGTGTTAGCGTACGGGTTAGAATTAGGGGACGGGTGAGGGTCAGGCTTCGGGGAAGTGTTAGGGTTAGGGTTCGGGCTAGGGTTAGTGTTAGGGGACGGGGACGGTTTAGGGTCCAGGGGAGGGTACGACAACGCTTTATGGGGAGCGTACGTGTGAGGGCGCGGGTTAGTGTTAGCGTACGTGTTAGGATTAGGGGACGGGTGGGGGTCAGGCTTCGGGGAAGGGTTAGAGTTAGGGTTCGGGCTACGGTTAGGGTTAGGGGACGGGGACGGTTTAGGATCCAGGGGAGGGTACACAACGCTTTAGGGGGAGCGTACGTGTGAGGGCGCGGGTTAGTGTTAGCGTACGGGTTAGGATTAGGGGACGGGTGAGGGTCAAACTTCGGGGAAGGGTTAGGATTAGGGTTCGGGCTAGGGTTAGGGTTAGGGGACGGGGACGATTTAGGGTCCAGGGGAGGGTACGGGAACGCTTTAGGGGGAGCGTACGTTTGAGGGCGCGGGTTAGTGTTAGCGTACGGGTTAGGAAGAGGGGACGGGTGAGGGTCAGGCTTCGGGGAAGGGTTAGGGTTAGGGTTCGGGCTAGGGTTAGTGTTAGAGGACGGGGACGGTTTAGGGTCCAGGGGAGGGTACGACAATGCTTTAGGGGGAGCGTACGTCTGAGGGCGCGGGTTAGTGTTAGCGTACTGGTTAGGATTAGGTTTCGGGTGAGGGTCAGGCTTCGGGGAAGGGATAGGGTTAGGGTTCGGGCTAGGGTTAAGGTTAGGGGACGGGGACGGTTTAGGGTCCAGGGGAGGGTACGAAAACGCTTTAGGGGGAGCGTGCGTGTGAGGGCGCGGGTTAGTGTTCGCGTACGTGTTAGGATTAGGGGATGGGTGAGGGTCAGGCTTCGGGGAAGGGTTAGGGTTAGGGTTCGGGCTAGGGTTAGGGTTAAGGGACGGGGACGGTTTAGGGTCTAGGGGAGGGTACGACAACGCTTTAGGGGGAGCGTACGTGTAAGGGCGCGTGTTAGTGTTCGCGTACTGGTTAGGATTAGGGGACTGGTGAGGGTCAGGCTTCGGGGAAGGGTTAGGGTTAGGGTTCGGCCTAGGTTTACGGTTAGGGGACGGGGACGGTTTAGGGTCCAGGGGAGGGTACGACAAAGATTTAGGGGGAGCGTACGTGTGAGGGCGCGGGTTAGTGTTAGCATACTGGTTAGGTTTAGGGGACGGGTGAGGGTCAGGCTTCGGGGAAGTGTTAGGGTTAGGGTTCGGGCTAGGGTTAGGGTTAGGGGACGGGGACAGTTTAGGGTCCAGGGGAGGGTACGGCAACGCTTTAGGGGGAGCGTACGTGTGAGGGCGCGGGTTAGTGTTAGCGTACGGGTTAGTATTAGGGGATGGTTGAGGGTCAGGCTTCGGGGAAGGGTTAGGGTTAGGGTTCGGGCTAGGGTTAGGGTTAAGGGACGGGGACGGTTTAGGGTCCAGGGGAGGGAACGACAATGCTTTAGGGGGAGCGTACGTGTGAGGACGCGGGTTAGTGTTAGCGTACAGGTTAGATTTAGGGGACGGGTGAGGGTCAGGCTTCGGGGAAGGGTTAGGGTTAGGGTTCAGGCTAGGGTTAAGGTTAGGGGACGGGGACGGTATAGGGACTTGGGGCGGGTACAACAACGCTTTAGGGGGAGCGTACGTGTGAGGGCGCGGGTTAGTGTTCGCGTACGGGTTAGGATTAGGGGACAGGTGAGGGTCAGGCTTCGGGGAAGTGTTAGGGTCAGGGTTCGGGCTAAGTTTAGGGTTAGGGGACGGGGACGGTTTAGGGTCCAGGGGAGGGTACGACAACGCTTTAGGGGGAGCGTACGTGTGAGGGCGCAGGTTAGTGTTAGCGTACTGGTTAGGATTAGGTTTCGGGTGAGGGTCAGGCTTCGGGGAAGGGTTAGGTTTAGGGTTCGGGCTAGGGTTAGGGTTAGGGGACGGGGACGGTTTAGGGTCCATGGAAGGGTACGGCAACGAATTGGGGGAGCGTAGGTGTGAGGGCACGGGTTAGTGTTCGCTTATGGGTTAGGACTAGGGGACGGGTGGGGGTCAGGCTTCGGGGAAGTGTTAGGGTTAGGGTTCGGGCTAGGGTTAGGATTAGGGGACGGGGACGGTTTAGGGTGCAGGGGAGTGTACGACAACGCTTTAGGGGGAGCGTACGTGTGAGGGCGCGGGTTAGTGTTAGCGTACGGGTTAGGATTAGGGGACGGGTGAGGGTCAGGCTTCGGGGAAATTTTAGGATTAGGGTTCGGGCTAGGGTTAGGGTTAGGGGATGGGGACGGTTTAGGTTCCAGGGGAGGGTACAACAATGCTTTAGGGGGAGCGTACGTGTGAAGGCGCGGGTTAGTATTAGCGTAAGGGTTAGGATTAGGGGACGGGTGAGGGTCAAACTTCGGGGAAGGGTTAGGGTTAGGGTTCAGGCTAGGGTTAGGGTTAGGGTTAGGGGACGGGGACGGTATAGGGTCCAGGGGTGTGTACAACAACGCTTTAGGGGGAGCGTGCGTGTGAGGGCGCGGGTTAGTGTTCGCGTACGAGTTAGGATTAGGGGACGGGTGAGGGTCAGGCTTCGGGGAAGGGTTAGGGTTAGGGTTCGAGCTAGGATTAGGGTTAGGGGATGGGGACGGTTTAGGGTCCATGGGAGTGTACGGCAACGATTTGGGGGAGCGTAGGTGTGAGGGCGCGGGTTAGTGTTCGCTTACGGGTTAGGATTAGGGGACGGGTGAGGGTCAGGCTTCGGGGAAGGTTTAGGGTTATGGTTCGGGCTAGGGTTAGGGTTAGGGGACGGGGACGGTTTAGGGTCCATGGGAGGGTACGACAACGCTTTAGGGGGAGCGTACGTGTGAGGGCGCGGGTTAGTGTTAGCGTACGGGTTAGGATTAGGGGACGTGTGAGGGTCAGGCTTCGGGGAAGGGTTAGGGTTAGGGTTCGGGCTAGGGTTAGGGTTAGGGGACGGGGACGGTTTAGGGTCCAGGTGAGGGTACGGCAACGCTTTAGGGGGAGCGTGCGTGTGAGGGCGCGGGTTAGTGTTAGCGTACGGGTTAGGATTAGGGGAAGGGTGAGGGTCAGGCTTCGGGGAAGGGTTAGGGTTAGGGTTCGGGCTACGGTTAGGGTTAGGGGACGGGGACGGTTTAGGGTCCAGGGGAGGGTACACAACGCTTTAGGGGGAGCGTACGTCTGAGGGCGCGGGTTAGTGTTAGCGTACTGGTTAGGATTAGGTTTCGGGTGAGGGTCAGGCTTCGGGGAAGGGTTAGGGTTAGGGTTCGGGCTAGGGTTAGGGTTAGGGGACGGGGACGGTTTAGGGTCCATGGGAGGGTACGGCAACGAATTAGGGGAGCGTAGCTGTGAGGGCGCGGGTTTGTTTTCGCTTACGGTTTAGGATTAGGGGACGGGTGGGGTTCAGGCTTCGGGGAAGGGTTAGGGTTAGGGTTCAGGCTAGGGTTAGGCCTAGGGGACGGGGACTGTTTAGAGTCCAGGGGAGGGTACGACAACACTTTAGGGGGAGCGTAAGTGTGAGGGCGCAGGTTAGTGTTAGCGTACGGGTTAGGATTAGGGGACGGGTGAGGGTCAGGCTTCGGGGAAGGGTTAGGGTTAGGGTTCGGGCTAGGGTTAGTGTTAGGGGATGGGGACGTTTTAGGGTCCAGGGGAGGGTACGACAATGCTTTAGGGGGAGCGTACGTGTGAGGGCGCGGGTTAGTGTTAGCGTACGGGTTAGATTTAGGGGACAGGTGAGGGTCAGGCTTCGGGGAAAGGTTAGGGTTAGGGTTCAGGCTAGGGTTCGGGTTAGGGGACGGGGACGGTATAGGGTCCAGGGGCGGGTACAACAACGCTTTAGGGGGAGCGTACGTGTGAGGGCGCGGGTTAGTGTTCGCGTACGGGTTAGGATTAGGGGACGGGTGAGGGTCAGGCTTCGGGGAATTTTAGGGTTAGGGTTCGGGCTAGGTTTAGGGTTAGGGGACGGGGACGGTTTAGGGTCCAGGGGAGGGTACGACAACGCTTTATGGGGAGCGTACGTCTGAGGGCGCGGGTTAGTGTTAGCGTACTGGTAGGATTAGGTTTCGGGTGAGGGTCAGGCTTCGGGGAATGGTTAGGGTTAGGGTTCGGCCTAGGGTTAGGGTTAGGGGACGGGGACGGTTTAGGGTCCATGGGAGGGTACGGCAACGAATTGGGGGAGCGTAGGTGTGAGGGCGCGGGTTAGTTTTCGCTTACGGGTTAGGATTAGGGGACGGGTGGAGGTCAGGCTTCGGGGAAGGGTTAGGGTTAGGGTTCGGGCTAAGGTTAAGGTTAGGGGACGGGGACGGTTTAGGGTCAAGGGGAGGTTACGACAACGCTTTAGGGGGTGCGTACGTGTGAGGGCGCATGTTAGTGTTCGCGTACGTGTTAGGATTATGGGACGGGTGAGGGTCAGGCTTCGGGGAAGGTTTAGGGTTAGGGTTCGGGCTAGGGTTAGGGTTAGGTGACGGGGACGGTTTAGGGTCCAGGGGAGGGTTCGACAACGCTTTAGGGGGAGCTTACGTGTGAGGGCGCGGGTTAGTGTTCGCGTACGGGTTAGGATTAGGGGACGGGTGAGGGTCAGGCTTCGGGGAATGGTTAGGGTTAGGGTTCGGGCTAGGGTTAGGGTTAGGAGACTGGGACGGTTTAGGGTCCAGGGGAGGGTACGACAACGCTTTAGGGGGAGCGTACGTGTGAGGGCGCATGTTAGTGTTTGCGTACCGGTTAGGATTAGGGGACGGGTGAGGGTCAGGCTTCGGGGAAGGGTTAGGGTTAGGGTTCGGGGAGGGTTAGGGTTAGGGGACGGGGACGGTTTAGGGTCCAGGTGAGGGTACGGCAACGCTTTAGGGGGAGCGTGCGTGTGAGGGCACGGGTTAGTGTTATCGTACGGGCTAGGATTAGGGGACGGGTGAGGGTCAGGCTTCGGGGAAGGGTTAGGGTTAGGGTTCGGGCTCGGGTTAGGGATAGGGGACGGGGACGGTTTAGGGTCCAGGTGAGGGTACAGCAACGCTTTAGGGGGAGCATGCGTGTGAGGACGCGGGTTAGTGTTAGCGTACGGGTTAGGATTAGGGGACAGGTGAGGGTCAGGCTTCGGGGAAGTGTTAGGTTTAGGGTTCGGACTCTGGTTAGGGTTAGAGAACGGGGACGGTTTAGGGTCTAGGGGAGGGTACGACAACGCTTTAGGGGGAGCGTACGTGTGAGGGCGCGGGTTAGTGTTAGCGTACGGGTTAGTATTAGGGGATGGTTGAGGGTCAGGCTTCGGGGAAGGGTTAGGGTTAGGGTTTGGGCTAGGGTTAGGGTTAAGGGACGGGGACGGTTTAGCGTCAAGGGGAGGTTACGACAACGCTTTAGGGGGTGCGTACGTGTGAGGGCGCGTGTTAGTGTTCGCGTACGGGTTAGGATTAGGGGACCTGTGAGGGTCAGGCTTCGGGGAAGGTTTAGGTTTAGGGTTCGGGCTAGGGTTAGTGTTAGGGGACGGGGACAGTTTAGTGTCCAGGGGAGGGTACAGCAACGTTTTCGGGGGAGCGTACGTGTGAGGGTGCAGGTTAGTGTGAGTGTACGGGTTAGGATTAGGGGACCTGTGAGGGTCAGGCTTCGCGGAAGAGTTAGGGTTAGGGTTCGGGCTAGGGTTAGGGTTAGGGGACGGGGACAGTTTAGGGTCCAGCGGAGGGTACGGCAATGCTTTAGGGGGAGCGTACGTGTGAGGGCGCAGGTTAGTGTTAGCGTACGGGTTAGGATTAGGGGACGTGTGAGGGTCAGGCTTCGGGGAAGGTTTAGGTTTAGGGTTCGGGCTAGGGTTAGTGTTAGGGGACGGGGACGGTTTAGGGTCCAGGGGAGGGAACGACAATGCTTTAGGGGGAGCGTACGTGTGAGGACGCGGGTTAGTGTTAGCGTACAGGTTAGATTTAGGGGACGGGTGAGGGTCAGGCTTCGGGGAAGGGTTAGGGTTAGGGTTCAGGCTAGGGTTAAGGTTAGGGGACGGGGACGGTATAGGGACCAGGGGCGGGTACAACAACGCTTTAGGGGGAGCGTACGTGTGAGGGCGCGGGTTAGTGTTCGCGTACGGTTTAGGATTAGGGGACAGGTGAGGGTCAGGCTTCGGGGAAGTGTTAGGGTCAGGGTTCGGGCTAAGTTTAGGGTTAGGGGACGGGGACGGTTTAGGGTGCAGGGGAGTGTACGACAACGCTTTAGGGGGAGCGTACGTGTGAGGGCGCGGGTTAGTGTTAGCGTACGGGTTAGGATTAGGGGACGGGTGAGGGTCAGGCTTCGGGGAAATTTTAGGGTTAGGGTTCGGGCTAGGGTTAGCGTTAGGGGATGGGGACGGTTTAGGGTCCAGGGGAGGGTACAACAACGCTTTAGGGGGAGCGTACGTGTGAAGGCGCGGGTTAGTATTAGCGTAAGGGTTAGGATTAGGGGACGGGTGAGGGTCAAACTTCGGGGAAGGGTTAGGGTTAGGGTTCAGGCTAGGGTTAGGGTTAGGTTTAGGGGACGGGGACGGTATAGGGTCCAGGGGTGTGTACAACAACGCTTTAGGGGGAGCGTGCGTGTGAGGACGCGGGTTAGTGTTCGCGTACGAGTTAGGATTAGGGGACGTGTGAGGGTCAGGCTTCGGGGAAGGGTTAGGGTTAGGGTTCGAGCTAGGATTAGGGTTAGGGGACGGGGACGGTTTACGGTCCATGGGAGTGTACGGCAACGATTTGGGGGAGCGTAGGTGTGAGGGCGCGGGTTAGTGTTCGCTTACGGGTTAGGATTAGGGGACGGGTGAGGGTCAGGCTTCGGGGAAGGTTTAGGGTTATGGTTCGGGCTAGGGTTAGGGTTAGGGGACGGGGACGGTTTAGGGTCCATGGGAGGGTACGAAAACGCTTTAGGGGGATCGTACGTGTGACGGCGCATGTTAGTGTTAGCGTACGGGTTATGATTAGGGGACGGGTGAGGGTCAGGCTTCAGGGAAGGGTTAGGGTTAGGGTTCGGGCTAGGGTTAGGGTTAGGGGACGGGGACGGTTTAGGATCCAGGGGAGGGTACGACAACGCTTTAGGGGGAGTGTACATGTGAGGGCGCGGGTTAGTGTTCGCGTACGGGGTAGGATTAGGGGACGGGTGAGGGTCAGGCTTCGGTGAAGTGTTAGGGTTAGGGTTCGGGCTAGGGTTAGGGTTAGGAGACGGGGACGGTTTAGGGTCCAGGGGAGGGTATGACAACGCTTTAGGGGAAGCGTACGTGTGAGGGCGCGGGTTAGTGTAAGCGTACGGGTTAGGATTATGGGACGGATGAGGGTCAGGCTTCGGGGAAGGGTTAGGGTTAGGGTTCGGGCTAGGGTTAGGGTTAGGGGACGGGGACGGTTTAGGGTCCAGGAGAGGGTACGACAATGCTTTAGGGGGAGCGTACGTGTGAGGGTGCGGGTTAGTGTTAGCGTACGGGTTAGGATTAGGGGACGTGTGAGGGTCAGGCTTCGGGGAAGGTTTAGGGTTAGGGTTCGGGCTAGGGTTAGGGTTAGGGGACGGGGACGGTTTAGGGTCCAGGGGATGGTACGACAATGCTTTAGGGGGAGCGTACGTGTGAGGGCCCGGGTTAATGTTAGCGTACGGGTTAGGATTAGGGGACGGGTGAGGGGAAGTCTTTGGGGAAGTGTTAGGTTTAGGGTTCGGGCTAGGGTTAGGGTTAGGGGACGGGGACGGTTTAGGGTCAGGTGAGTGTACGACAACAGTTTAGGGGGAGCGTACGTTTGAGGGCATGGGTTAGTGTTAGCGTACGGGTTAGGATTAGGGGACGGGTGAGGGGAAGTCTTCGGGGAAGTGTTAGGGTTAGGGTTCGGGTTAGGGTTAGGGTTAGGGGACGGGGACGCTTTAGGGTCCAGGTGAGGGTACGACAACAGTTTAACAGGAGTATACCTGTGAGGGCACGGTTTAGTGTTAGTGTACGGGTTATGATTAGGGGATGGGTGAGGGGAAGGGTTCAGGGAAGTGTTAGGGTTAGGGTTCGGGCTAGGGTTAGGGTTAGGGGACGGGGATGGTTTAGGGTCCAGGTGAATGTACCACAACGGTTTAGGGGGTGCGTACATGTGAGGGCACGGTTTAGTGTTAGCATATGTGTTAGGATTAGGGGACGGGTGAGGGGAAGGCTTCGGGGAATGGTTAGGTTTAGGTTTTGGGCTAGGGTTAGGGTTAGGGGACGGGGACGGTTTAGGGTCCAGGTGAGGTTACGACAACGGTTCACGGGGAGAGTACGTGTGAGGGCACGGGTTAGTGTTAGTGTAAAGGTTCGGATTAGGGGACGGGTGAGGGGAGGGCTTCGGAGAAGGGTTAGGGTTAGGGTTCGGTCTAGGGTTAGCGTTAGGGGACAAGGACGGTTTAGGGTCCAGGTGAGGGTACGACAACGGTTTAGGGGGAGCGTACGTGTGAGGGCAATTGTTAGTGTTAGCGTACAGGTTAGGATTAGGGGACGGGTGAAAGTAAGGCTTCGGGGAAGGGTTAGGGTTAGGGTTCGGGCTAGGGTTAGGGTTAGGGGACGGGGATGGTTTAGGGTCCAGGTGAGGGTACGACAACCGTTTAGGGGGTGCGTACTTGTGAGGGCACGGGTTAGTGTTAGCAAACGGCTTAGGATTAGGGCACGGGTGAGGGGAAGGTTTCGGGGAAGAGTTAGGGTTACGGTTCGGGCTAGGGTTAGTGTTAGGGGACGGGGACTGTTTAGGGTCCAGGTGAGTGTACAACAACGTTTTAGGGGGAGCGTACGTGTGAGGGCACGGGTTAGTGTTAGCGTACGGCTTAGTAATAGAGGACGGGTGAGAGGAAGGCTTCGGGGAAGGTTTAGTGTTAGGGTTCGGGCTAGGGTTATTGTTAGGGGACGGGGACGGTTTAGGGTCCAGGTGAGGGTACGACAACTGTTTAGGGGGAGCATACGTGTGAGGGCACGATTTATATTAGCGTACGGGTTTGGATTAGGGGACGGCTGAGTGGAAGGCTCCAGGGAAGGTTTTGGGTTAGGGTTCCGGCTGGGTTAGGGTTACGGGATGGGGACGGTTTAGGGTCCAGGTGAGTGTATGACAACGGTTTAGGGGGAGCGTACGTGTGAGGGCACAGGTTAGTGTTAGAGTACGGGTTAGGATTAGGAGACAGATAAGGGGAAGGCTTCGGGAAATGCTTAGTGTTAGGGTTCGGGCTAGGGTTAGGGTTAGGGGACGGCGACGGTTTAGGGTCCAGGGGAGGGTACGACAACGTTTTAGGGGAGCGTACGTGTGAGGGCGCGGGTTAGTGTTAGCGTACTGGTTAGGATTAGGTTTCGCGTGAGGGTCAGGCTTCGGGGAAGGGTTAGGGTTAGGGTTCGGGCTAGGGTTAGGGTTAGGGGACGGGGACGGTTTAGGGTCCATGGGAGGGTACGGCAACGAATTGGGGGAGCGTAGGTGTGAGGGCGCGTGTTAGTGTTCGCTTACGGGTTAGGATTAGGGGACGGGTGGGGGTCAGGCTTCGCGGAAGGGTTAGAGTTAGGTTTCGGGCTAGGATTAGGGTTAGGGGACGGGGACGGTTTAGAGTCCAGGGGAAGGTACGACAACGCTTTAGGGGGAGCGTAGGTGTGAGGGCGCGGGTTAGTGTTCGCGTCCGGGTTAGGATTAGGGGACGGATGAGGGTCAGGCTTCGGGGAAGGTTTAGGGTTAGGGTTCGGGCTAGGTTTAGGGTTAGGGGACGGGGACGGTTTAGGGTCCAGGGGAGGGTACGACAACGCTTTACGGGGAGCGTACGTGTGAGGGCGCGGGTTAGTGTTCGCGTACGGGTTAGGATTAGGGGACGGGTTAGTGTCAGGCTTCGGGGAAGGGTTAGGATTAGGGTTCGGGCTAGGGTTAGGGTTAGGGGATGGGGACGGTTTAGGGTCCAGGGGAGGGTACGACAACGCTTTAGGGGGAGGTTACGTGTGAGGGCGCGGGTTAGTGTTAGCGTACGGGTTAGGATTAGGGGACGGGTGAGGGTCAGGCTTCGGGGAAGTGTTAGGGTTAGGGTTCGGGCTAGGGTTAGGGTTAGGGGACGGGAACGGTTTAGGGTCCAGGGGAGGGTATGACAACGCTTTAGGGGGAGCGTACGTGTGAGGGCCCGGGTTAGTGTTAGCGAACGGGTTAGGATTAGGGGACGGGTGAGGGTCAGGCTTAGGGGAAGGGTTAGGGTTAGGGTTCTGGTAGGGTTAGGGTTAGGGGACGGGGACGGTTTAGGGTCCAGGGAAGGGTACGACAACGCTTTAGGGGGAGCGTACGTGTGAGGGCACGGGTTAGTGTTAGCGTACGGGTTAGGATTAGGGGACGGGTGAGGGTCAGGCTTCGGGGAAGGGTTAGGGTTAGGGTTCAGGCTAGGGTTAGGGTTAGGGGACGGCAACGGTTTAGGGTCCATGAGAGGGTACGGCAACGGTTTGGGGGAGCGTACGTGTGAGGGCAATTGTTAGTGTTAGCGTACAGGTTAGGATTAGGGGACGGGTGAAAGTAAGGCTTCGGGGAAGGGTTAGGGTTAGGGTTCGGGCTAGGGTTAGGGTTAGGGGACGGGGATGGTTTAGGGTCCAGGTGAGGGTACGACAACCGTTTAGGGGGTGCGTACTTGTGAGGGCACGGGTTAGTGTTAGCAAACGGCTTAGGATTAGGGCACGGGTGAGGGGAAGGCTTCGGGGAAGTGTTAGGGTTACGGTTCGGGCTAGGGTTAGTGTTAGGGGACGGGGACTGTTTAGGGTCCAGGTGAGTGTACAACAACGTTTTAGGGGGAGCGTACGTGTGAGGGCACGGGTTAGTGTTAGCGTACGGCTTAGTAATAGAGGACGGGTGAGAGGAAGGCTTTGGGGAAGGTTTAGTGTTAGGGTTCGGGCTAGGGTTATTGTTAGGGGACGGGGACGGTTTAGGGTCCAGGTGAGGGTACGACAACTGTTTAGGGGGAGCATACGTGTGAGGGCACGATTTATGTTATCGTACGGGTTTGGATTAGGTGACGGCTGAGTGGAAGGCTCCAGGGAAGGTTTTGGGTTAGGGTTCCAGCTGGGTTAGGGTTACGGGATGGGGACGGTTTAGGGTCCAGGTGAGTGTATGACAACGGTTTAGGGGGAGCATACGTGTGAGGGCGCGGGTTAGTGTTAGCGTACGGGTTAGGATTAGGGGACGGGTGAGTGTCAGGCTTCGGGGAAGTTTTAGGGTAATGGTTCGGCCTAGGGATAGTGTTAGGGGACGGGGACGGTTTAGGGTCCAGGGGAGGGTACGACAACGCTTTAGGGGGAGCGTACGTGTGAGGGCACGGGTTAGTGTTAGCGTACGGGTTAGGATTAGGGGACGGGTGAGGGTCAGGCTTCAGGGAAGGGTTAGGGTTAAGGTTCGGGCTAGGGTTAGGGTTAGGGGACGGGGACGGTTTAGGGTCCAGGGGAGGGTACGACAATGCTTTACGGGGAGCGTATGTGTGAGGGCGCGGGTTAGTGTTAGCGTACTGGTTAGGATTAGGTTTCGGGTGAGGGTCAGGCTTCGGGGAAGGGTTAGGGTTAGGGTTCGAGCTAGGATTAGGGTTAGGGGACGGGGACGGTTTAGGGTCCATGGGAGTGTACGGCAACGATTTGGGGGAGCGTAGGTGTGAGGGCGCGGGTTAGTGTTCGCTTACGGGTTAGGATTAGGGGACGGGTGAGGGTCAGGCTTCGGGGAAGGTTTAGGGTTATGGTTCGGGCTAGGGTTAGGGTTAGGGGACGGGGACGGTTTAGGGTCCATGGGAGGGTACGAAAACGCTTTAGGGGGAGCGTACGTGTGACGGCGCATGTTAGTGTTAGCGTACGGGTTATGATTAGGGGACGGGTGAGGGTCAGGCTTCAGGGAAGGGTTAGGGTTAGGGTTCGGGCTAGGGTTAGGGTTAGGGGACGGGGACGGTTTAGGATCCAGGGGAGGGTACGACAACGCTTTAGGGGGAGTGTACATGTGAGGGCGCGGGTTAGTGTTCGCGTACGGGGTAGGATTAGGGGACGGGTGAGGGTCAGGCTTCGGTGAAGAGTTAGGGTTAGGGTTCGGGCTAGGGTTAGGGTTAGGAGACGGGGACGGTTTAGGGTCCATGGGAGGGTATGACAACGCTTCAGGGGAAGCGTACGTGTGAGGGCGCGGGTTAGTGTAAGCGTACGGGTTAGGATTATGGGACGGATGAGGGTCAGGCTTCGGGGAAGCGTTAGGGTTAGCATTCGGGCTAGGGTTAGGGTTAGGGGACGGGGACGGTTTAGGGTCCAGGAGAGGGTACGACAATGCTTTAGGGGGAGCGTACGTGTGAGGGTGCGGGTTAGTGTTAGCGTACGGGTTAGGATTAGGGGACGTGTGAGGGTCAGGCTTCGGGGAAGGTTTAGGGTTAGGGTTCGGGCTAGGGTTAGGGTTAGGGGACGGGGACGGTTTAGGGTCCAGGGGATGGTACGACAATGCTTTAGGGGGAGCGTACGTGTGAGGGCCCTGGTTAATGTTAGCGTACGGGTTAGGATTAGGGGACGGGTGAGGGGAAGTCTTTGGGGAAGTGTTAGGTTTAGGGTTCGGGCTAGGGTTAGGGTTAGGGGACGGGGACGGTTTAGGGTCAGGTGAGTGTACGACAACAGTTTAGGGGGAGCGTACGTTTGAGGGCATGGGTTAGTGTTAGCGTACGGGTTAGGATTAGGGGACGGGTGAGGGGAAGTCTTCGGGGAAGTGTTAGGGTTAGGGTTCGGGTTAGGGTTAGGGTTAGGGGACGGAGACGCTTTAGGGTCCAGGTGAGGGTACGACAACAGTTTAACAGGAGTATACCTGTGAGGGCACGGTTTAGTGTTAGTGTACGGGTTATGATTAGGGGATGGGTGAGGGGAAGGGTTCAGGGAAGTGTTAGGGTTAGGGTTCGGGCTAGGGTTAGGGTTAGGGGACGGGGATGGTTTAGGGTCCAGGTGAATGTACCACAACGGTTTAGGGGGTGCGTACATGTGAGGGCACGGTTTAGTGTTAGCATATGTGTTAGGATTAGGGGACGGGTGAGGGGAAGGCTTCGGGGAATGGTTAGGTTTAGGTTTTGGGCTAGGGTTAGGGTTAGGGGACGGGGACGGTTTAGGGTCCAGGTGAGGTTACGACAACGGTTCACGGGGAGAGTACGTGTGAGGGCACGGGTTAGTGTTAGTGTACGGGTTCGGATTAGGGGACGGGTGAGGGGAGGGCTTCGGAGAAGGGTTAGGGTTAGGGTTCGGTCTAGGGTTAGCGTTAGGGGACAAGGACGGTTTAGGGTCCAGGTGAGGGTACGACAACGGTTTATGGGGAGCGTACGTGTGAGGGCAATTGTTAGTGTTAGCGTACAGGTTAGGATTAGGGGACGGGTGAAAGTAAGGCTTCGGGGAAGGGTTAGGGTTAGGGTTCGGGCTAGGGTTAGGGTTAGGGGACGGGGATGGTTTAGGGTCCAGGTGAGGGTACGACAACCGTTTAGGGGGTGCGTACTTGTGAGGGCACGGGTTAGTGTTAGCAAACGGCTTAGGATTAGGGCACGGGTGAGGGGAAGGTTTCGGGGAAGAGTTAGGGTTACGGTTCGGGCTAGGGTTAGTGTTAGGGGACGGGGACTGTTTAGGGTCCAGGTGAGTGTACAACAACGTTTTAGGGGGAGCGTACGTGTGAGGGCACGGGTTAGTGTTAGCGTACGGCTTAGTAATAGAGGACGGGTGAGAGGAAGGCTTCGGGGAAGGTTTAGTGTTAGGGTTCGGGCTAGGGTTATTGTTAGGGGACGGGGACGGTTTAGGGTCCAGGTGAGGGTACGACAACTGTTTAGGGGGAGCATACGTGTGAGGGCACGATTTATATTAGCGTATGGGTTTGGATTAGGGGACGGCTGAGTGGAAGGCTCCAGGGAAGGTTTTGGGTTAGGGTTCCGGCTGGGTTAGGGTTACGGGATGGGGACGGTTTAGGGTCCAGGTGAGTGTATGACAACAGTTTAGGGGGAGCGTACGTGTGAGGGCACGGGTTAGTGTTAGAGTACGGGTTAGGATTAGGAGACAGATGAGGGGAAGGCTTCGGGAAATGCTTAGTGTTAGGGTTCGGGCTAGGGTTAGGGTTAGGGGACGGCGACGGTTTAGGGTCCAGGGGAGGGTACGACAACGTTTTAGGGGGAGCGTACGTGTGAGGGCGCGGGTTAGTGTTAGCGTACTGGTTAGGATTAGGTTTCGCGTGAGGGTCAGGCTTCGGGGAAGGGTTAGGGTTAGGGTTCGGGCTAGGGTTAGGGTTAGGGGACGGGGACGGTTTAGGGTCCATGGGAGGGTACGGCAACGAATTGGGGGAGCGTAGGTGTGAGGGCGCGTGTTAGTGTTCGCTTACGGGTTAGGATTAGGGGACGGGTGGGGGTCAGGCTTCGGGGAAGGGTTAGAGTTAGGTTTCGGGCTAGGATTAGGGTTAGGGGACGGGGAAGGTTTAGAGTCCAGGGGAAGGTACGACAACGCTTTAGGGGGAGCGTAGGTGTGAGGGCGCGGGTTAGTGTTCGCGTCCGGGTTAGGATTAGGGGACGGATGAGGGTCAGGCTTCGGGGAAGGTTTAGGGTTAGGGTTCGGGCTAGGTTTAGGGTTAGGGGACGGGGACGGTTTAGGGTCCAGGGGAGGGTACGACAACGCTTTACGGGGAGCGTACGTGTGAGGGCGCGGGTTAGTGTTCGCGTACGGGTTAGGATTAGGGGACGGGTTAGTGTCAGGCTTCGGGGAAGGGTTAGGATTAGGGTTCGGGCTAGGGTTAGGGTTAGGGGACGGGGACGGTTTAGGGTCCAGGGGAGGGTACGACAACGCTTTACGGGGAGCGTACGTGTGAGGGCGCGGGTTAGTGTTCGCGTACGGGTTAGGATTAGGGGACGGGTTAGTGTCAGGCTTCGGGGAAGTGTTAGGGTTAGGGTTCGGGCTAGGGTTAGGGTTAGGGGACGGGGACGGTTTAGGGTCCAGGGGAGGGTATGACAACGCTTTAGCGGGAGCGTACGTGTGAGGGCCCGGGTTAGTGTTAGCGAACGGGTTAGGATTAGGGGACGGGTGAGGGTCAGGCTTAGGGGAAGGGTTAGGGTTAGGGTTCTGGTAGGGTTAGGGTTAGGGGACGGGGACGGTTTAGGGTCCAGGGGAGGGTACGACAACGCTTTAGGGGGAGCGTACGTGTGAGGGCACGGGTTAGTGTTAGCGTACGGGTTAGGATTAGGGCACGGGTGAGGGTCAGGCTTCGGGGAAGGGTTAGGGTTAGGGTTCAGGCTAGGGTTAGGGTTAGGGGACGGGAACGGTTTAGGGTCCATGAGAGGGTACGGCAACGGTTTGGGGGAGCGTACGTGTGAGGGCAATTGTTAGTGTTAGCGTACAGGTTAGGATTAGGGGACGGGTGAAAGTAAGGCTTCGGGGAAGGGTTAGGGTTAGGGTTCGGGCTAGGGTTAGGGTTAGGGGACGGGGCTGGTTTAGGGTCCAGGTGAGGGTACGACAACCGTTTAGGGGGTGCGTACTTGTGAGGGCACGGGTTAGTGTTAGCAAACGGCTTAGGATTAGGGCACGGGTGAGGGGAAGGCTTCGGGGAAGAGTTAGGGTTACGGTTCGGGCTAGGGTTAGTGTTAGGGGACGGGGACTGTTTAGGGTCCAGGTGAGTGTACAACAACGTCTTAGGGGGAGCGTACGTGTGAGGGCACGGGTTAGTGTTAGCGTACGGCTTAGTAATAGAGGACGGGTGAGAGGAAGGCTTTGGGGAAGGTTTAGTGTTAGGGTTCGGGCTAGGGTTATTGTTAGGGGACGGGGACGGTTTAGGGTCCAGGTGAGGGTACGACAACTGTTTAGGGGGAGCATACGTGTGAGGGCACGATTTATGTTATCGTACGGGTTTGGATTAGGGGACGGCTGAGTGGAAGGCTCCAGGGAAGGTTTTGGGTTAGGGTTCCAGCTGGGTTAGGGTTACGGGATGGGGACGGTTTAGGGTCCAGGTGAGTGTATGACAACGGTTTAGGGGGAGCATACGTGTGAGGGCACGGGTTAGTGTTAGAGTATGGGTTAGGATTAGGAGACAGATGAGGGGAAGGCTTTGGGAAATGCTTAGTGTTAGGGTTCGGGCTAGGGTTAGGGTTAGGGGACGGCGACGGTTTAGGGTCCAGGGGAGGGTACGACAACGCTTTAGGGGGAGCCTACGTGTGAGGATGCGGGTTAGTGTTAGCGTACTGGTTAGGATTAGGTTTCGCGTGAGGGTCAGGCTTCGGGGAAGGGTTAGGGTTAGGGTTCGGGCTAGGGTTAGGGTTAGGGGACGGGGACGGTTTAGGGTCCAGGGGAGGGTACGACAATGCTTTACGGGGAGCGTATGTGTGAGGGCGCGGGTTAGTGTTAGCGTACTGGTTAGGATTAGGTTTCGGGTGAGGGTCAGGCTTCGGGGAAGGGTTAGGGTTAGGGTTCGGGCTAGGGTTAGGGTTAGGGGATGGGGACGGTTTAGGGTCCATGGGAGGGTACGGCAACGAATTGGGGGAGCGTAGGTGTGAGGGCGCGGATTAGTGTTAGCGTACGGGTTAGGATTAGGGGACGGGTGAGGGTCAGGCTTCGGGAAAGTGTTAGGGTTAGGGTTCGGGCTAGGGTTAGGGTTAGGGGACGGGGACGGTTTAGGGTCCAGGGGAGTGTACGACAACGCTTTAGGGGGAGCGTACCTGTGAGGGCACATGTTAGTGTTCGCGTACGGATTAGGATTAGGGGATGGGTGAGGGTCAGGCTTCGGGGAAGTGTTAGGGTTAGGGTTCGGGCTAGGGTTAGTGTTAGGGGACGGGGACAGTTTAGGGTCCACGGGAGGGTACGACAATGCTTTAGGGGGAGCGTACCTGTGAGGGCGCATGTTATTGTTCGCGTACGGGTTAGGATTAGGGGACGGGTGAGGGTCAGGCTTCGGGGAAGTGTTAGGGTTAGGGTTTGGGCTAGGGTTAGTGTTAGGGGACCGGGACGGTTTAGGGTCCACGGGAGGGTACGACAATGCTTTAGGGGGAGCGTACCTGTGAGGGCGCATGTTAGTGTTCGCGTACGGGTTAGGATTAGGGGATGGGTGAGGGTCAGGCTTCGGGGAAGTGTTAGGGTTAGGGTTCGGGCTAGGGTTAGTGTTAGGGGACGGGGACGGTTTAGGGTCCAGGTGAGGGTACGACAACTGTTTAGGGGGAGCATACGTGTGAGGGCACGATTTATGTTAGCGTACGGGTTTGGATTAGGGGACGGCTGAGTGGAAGGCTCCAGGGAAGGTTTTGGGTTAGGGTTCCGGCTGGGTTAGGGTTACGGGATGGGGACAGTTTAGGGTCCAGGTGAGTGTATGACAACGGTTTAGGGGGAGCGTACGTGTGAGGGCACGGGTTAGTGTTAGAGTACGGGTTAGGATTAGGAGACAGATGAGGGGAAGGCTTCGGGAAATGCTTAGTGTTAGGGTTCGGGCTAGGGTTAGGGTTAGGGGACGGCGACGGTTTAGGGTCCAGGGGAGGGTACGACAACGCTTTAGGGGGAGCGTACGTGTGAGGGCGCGGGTTAGTGTTAGCGTACTGGTTAGGATTAGGTTTCGCGTGAGGGTCAGGCTTCGGGGAAGGGTTAGGGTTAGGGTTCAGGCTAGGGTTAGGGTTAGGGGACGGGGACGGTTTAGGGTCCATGGGAGGGTACGGCAACGAATTGGGGGAGCGTAGGTGTGAGGGCGCGGGTTAGTGTTCGCTTATGGGTTAGCATAAGGGGACGAGTGGGGGTCAGGCTTCGGGGAAGGGTTAGGGTTAGGGTTCGGGCTAGGGTTAGGGTTAGGGGACGGGGACGGTTTAGGGTCCATGGGAGGGTACGACAACGCTTTAGGGGGAGCGTACGTGTGAGGGCGCGGGTTAGTGTTAGCGTACGGGTTAGGATTAGGGGACGGGTGAGTGTCAGGCTTCGGGGAAGTGTTAGGGTTAGGGTTTGGCCTAGGGATAGTGTTAGGGGACGGGGACGGTTTAGGGTCCAGGGGAGGGTACGACAACGCTTTAGGGGGAGCGTACGTGTGAGGGCACGGGTTAGTGTTAGCGTACGGGTTAGGATTAGGGGACGGGTGAGGGTCAGGCTTCAGGGAAGGGTTAGGGTTAAGGTTCGGGCTAGGGTTAGGGTTAGGGGACGGGGACGGTTTAGGGTCCAGGGGAGGGTACGACAATGCTTTACGGGGAGCGTATGTGTGAGGGCGCGGGTTAGTGTTAGCGTACTGGTTAGGATTAGGTTTCGGGTGAGGGTCAGGTTTCGGGGAAGGGTTAGGGTTAGGGTTCGGGCTAGGGTTAGGGTTAGGGGATGGGGACGGTTTAGGGTCCATGGGAGGGTACGGCAACGAATTGCGGGAGCGTAGGTGTGAGGGCGCGGGTTAGTGTTAGCGTACGGGTTAGGATTAGGGGACGGGTGAGGGTCAGGCTTCGGGAAAGTGTTAGGGTTAGGGTTCGGGCTAGGGTTAGGGTTAGGGGACGGGGACGGTTTAGGGTCCACGGGAGGGTACGACAATGCTTTAGGGGGAGCGTACCTGTGAGGGCGCATGTTAGTGTTCGCGTACGGGTTAGGATTAGGGGACGGGTGAGGGTCAGGCTTCGGGGAAGTGTTAGGGTTAGGGTTTGGGCTAGGGTTAGTGTTAGGGGACGGGGACGGTTTAGGGTCCAGGTGAGGGTACGACAACTGTTTAGGGGGAGCGTACGTGTGAGGGCACGGTTTATGTTAGCGTACGGGTTTGGATTAGGGGACAGGTGAGGGGAAGGCTCCTGGGAAGGGTTAGGGTTAGGGTTCCGGCTAGGTTTAGGGTTACGGGATGGGGACGGTTTAGGGTCCAGGTGAGTGTATGACAACGGTTTAGGGGGAGCGTACGTGTGAGGGCACGGGTTAGTGTTAGAGTACGGGTTAGGATTAGGGGACAGATGAGGGGAAGGCTTCGGGGAAGGCTTAGTGTTAGGGTTCGGGATAGGGTTAGGGTTAGGGGAAGGGTACGGTTTAGGGTCCAGTTGAGGGTACGACAACGGTTTAGGGGGAGCGTACGTGTGAAAGCACAGGTTAGTGTTAGCGTACAGTTTAGGATTAGGGGACGGGTGAGGGGAAGGCTTCGGGGAAGGGTTAGGATTAGGGTTCGGGCTAGGGTTAGGGGACGGGAACGGGGACAGATTAGGGTCCAGGTGAGGGTACGACAACGGATTAGGGGGAGCGTACGTGTGAGGGCACAGGTTAGTGTTAGCGTACGGGTTAGGATTCGGGGACGGGTGAGGGGAAGGCTTCGGGGAAGGGTTAGGGTTAGGGTTCGGGCTAGGGTTAGGATTAGGGGACGGGGACGGTTTAGGGTCCAGGTGAGGGTACGGCAACGCTTTAGGGGGAGTGTTCATGTGAAGCCTCGGGATAGTGTTAGCATACGGGTTAGGATTAGGGGACGGGTGAGGGTCAGGCTTCGGGGAAGTGTTAGGGTTAGGGTTCGGGCTAGGGTTAAGGTTAGGGTACGGGGATGGTTTAGGGTCCAGGTCAGGTTACGACAACGGTTTAGGGGGAGGGTACGTGTGAGGGCATGGGTTAGTGTTAGCGTACGGGTTAGGATTAGGTGACGTGAGAGGGGAAAGCTTCGGGGAAGGGTTAGGGTTAGTGTTCGGGCTAGGGTTAGCGTTAGGGGACGGGGACGGTTTAGGGTCCAGGTGAGCGTACGACAACGGTTTAGGGGGAGCGTACGTGTGAGGGAATGGGTAAATGTTAGCGTACAGCTTAGGATTAGGGGACGGGTGAGGGGAAGGCTTCGGGAAAGAGGGTTAGGGTTCAGGCTAGACTTAGGGTTAGGGGACGGGGTCGGTTTAAGGTCCAGGTGAGGGTATGACAACGGTTCAGGTGGAGCGTACGTGTGAGAGCACGGGTTACTGTTTGCATACGGGTTAGGATTAGGGGACGGGTGAAGGGAAGTCTCCGGGGAAGGGTTAGGGTTAGGGTTCGGGGTAAGTTTAGGGTTAGGGAACGGGGACGGTTTAGGGTCCAGGTGAGGGTATGACATCGTTTCAGGGGGAGCGTGCGTGTGAGGGCACGGGTTAGTGTTAGCGTACGGGTTAGGATTAGGGGACGTGTGAGGGGAAGGCTTCGGGGAAGAGTTAGGGTTAGGGTTCGGTCTAGGGTTAGGGGTAGGTTATGGGGACGGTTTAGGGTCCAGATGAGCGTATGACAATGGTTTAGGGGGAGCGTACGTGTGAGGGCACGGTTTAGTGTTAGCGTTCGGGTTAGGATTAGGTGACGGGTGAGGGGAAGGCTCTGGGGAAGTGTTAGAGTTAGGGTTCGGGCTAGGGTTAGGGTTAGGGTTTGAGTACGTTTTAGGGTCCAGGTGCGGGTACGAAAACGGTTTAGGGTGAGCGTACGTGTGAGGGCATGGGTTAGTGTTAGCGTACGGGTTAGTACTAGGGAATGGGTTAGGGTAAGGCTTCGGGGAAGGGTTAGGGTGGATCATACTCTGGGTTCCACATGCATGTTTTAGCTGAAGGAAGAATACCTTAAACCTGGAGAGTTGAGACCCGTGGAATGGGTACCATGCAATATGACTTCAAAGGGTCTTCATTTGCTCACCGAACCTCTCCAATCCTATCACTGCTGCGTTTATGCCCCTGTACACACGCTTGATTCTCTTTTGGAGACATAGTAATCCATAGGTTTTAAGATACTTACTAGTCAGGTACATTCTTAGGCGTTTAATATGGGGTGTTGAGTCCATTTCTTTGAGCAAGGAGTAGCTCTTGTCTATTCCATATTTAGCTTAAGGAACTTTATCTGTGTTCATTTCGATCTTTGGTTTTATGCAGCACCCCAACTCACCTTTCCCCTTAAGCAAGCATAAGTTGCTTTTCTAAATTTGAGACCCTGTTCTGTTTTGGAATTCAGTTCCTGTGTAGCCAAGTTTACATTCCGTGTATTAGTGATATCTTATGATGTTTCTTTTTCTGTGTGACTTATTTCAGTTAGAATCATCGTACCTGAATCCACTCATTATGCTGCTACGGGCCTGATGACATAGATTTCATTGCTGAGTGATACTGCATTGTACGTAAGTACCACAAGTTCTTTATCCATTTTTCACTTTCTGTGATATTGAACTTCTACGGTAACCGAGGTTCTTGTAAACAGAGGCGTCCCAAACTTTGGGGTGGCTGTGTCTTTTTTATTTTAATTTCTCTAAGCTATAGGACCATAAGTGGAAGTGCCGTAGGCTCTGTTGCTTTGTTTTTTAGATGTTTCAGGAAACACCATACACTTCTCCCGAGTGTCTGTTGGCAATTTACATCCCGCCCATCAGCATAACAAGGCTCCCAGTTCTCCATGGCCTGTCCTGCCTTTCTGGATTTTACACTTTTTTCAATTGGCCCTTTTGACCGGGGGGAAGTGAGACTTCATTGTAGTGCAGATTTCCTTTGCAAGCTTGCTTGGTTGGCCAAAAAGGGCGTATGCGTTTTTTCCTGAATATATTCAGGAAAAAACGCATACGCCCTTTTTGGCCAAGTGCATCATTGTGGACGTTCTGCCTCTTTTCCTATGCTTTCAATGCAATTCCAGTCTACCTCCTGAAATCGGTTTCCTGCAATTCTGCCCCGCTTTCAAGTCCTCTTGGCAGCCTTACTTCAGTGTATTTTTGGACGATAGCTGTCATTTATAACTCTGCAGGTTTGTGAATTACAGTGCCCCTGAGCTCCTTTCTTCAACTCGCTTACTTGTCACCTGGCCGCAACACCGCAGGATGGCTTCAGGCCCTAATCTGGTTCCGGCACGGCACGCTCAGCCTTTGGTTATTTCCCCTTCCTGGTGGGAAATGAGAGTTAAATTTGCCCATCCAGACACCTCCAGCTAGTCTCTCATTGGTTCTCCCTATTCCTGTTCATCTTTCGCAGAAATTGCAAACTGGGCCAAACAGGAAGTTAAAGGCGCTGACTCTCCAAGTGGGGAGACTGTTATAAAAGCGTCTGGAATGTTGCATCCGAGTACCAGGGGAGGAAAACTGAGACATATTTGAACACGTCTCCCGTTCACATGGTTGATCATACTCTGGGTTCCACATGCATGTTTTAGCTGAAGGAAGAATACCTTAAACCTGAAGAGTTGAGACCCGTGTAATGGGTACCATGCAATATGACTTCAAAGGGTCTTCATTTGCTCACCGAACCTCTCCAATCCTATCACTGCTGTGTTTATGCCCCTGTGCACTGGATTCATTCTCTTTCGGAGACATAGCAATCCATAGGTTTTAAGATACTTACTAGTCAGGTACATTCTTAGGCGTTTAATATGGGGTGTTGAGTCCATTTCGTTGAGCAAGGAGTAGCTCTTGTCTATTCCATATTTGGCTTAAGGAACTTTATCTGTGCTCATTTCAATCTCTGGTTTTATGCAGCACCCCAACTCACCTTTCCCCTTAAGCAAGCATAAGTTGGTTTTCTGAATTTGAGACCCTGTTCTGTTCTGTAATTCAGTTCCTGTGTAGCCAAGTTTACATTCCGTGTATTACTGATATCTTATGATGTTTCTTTTTCTGTGTGACTTATCTCAGTTAGAATCATCGTACCTGAATCCACTCATTATGCTGCTACGGGCCTGATGACATAGATTTCATTGCTGAGTGATACTGCATTGTACGTAAGTACCACAAGTTCTTTATCCATTTTTCACTTTCTGTGATATTGAACTTGTACGGTAAACGAGGTTCTTGTAAACAGAGGCGTCCCAAACTTTGGGGTGACTGTGTCTTTTTGATTTTAATTTCCCTAAGCTATAGGACCATAAGTGGAAGTGCCCTAGGCTCTGTTGCTTTGTTTTTTAGATGTTTCGGGAAACACCGTACACTTCTCCCGAGTGTCTGTTGGCAATTTACATCCCGCCCATCAGCATAACAAGGCTCCCAGTTCTCCATGGCCTGTCCTGCCTTTCTGGATTTTACACTTTTTTCAGATGGTCCTTTTGACTGGGGGGAAGTGAGACTTCATTGCAGTGCAGATTTCCTTTGCAAGCTTGCTTGGTTGGCCAAAAAGGGCGTATGCGTTTTTTCCTGAATATATTCAGGAAAAAACGCATACGCCCTTTTTGGCCAAGTGCATCATTGTGGACGTTCTGCCTCTTTTCCTATGCTTTCAATGCAATTCCAGTCTACCTCCTGAAATCGGTTTCCTGCAATTCTGCCCCGCTTTCAAGTCCTCTTGGCAGCCTTACTTCAGTATATTTTTGGACGATAGCTGTCATTTATAACTCTGCAGGTTTGTGAATTACAGTGCCCCTGAGCTCCTTTCTTCAACTTGCTTTCTTGTGACCTGGCCGCAACACCGCTGGATGGCTTCAGGCCCTAATCTTGTTCCGGCATGGCACGCTGAGCCTTTGGTTAATTCCTCTTCCTGGTTGGAAATGAGAGTTAAATTTGCCCATCCAGACACCTCCAGCTAGTCGCTCATTGGTTCTCGCTATTCCTGTTCATCTTCCGCAGAAATTGCAAACTGGGCCAAACAGGAGGTTAAAGGGACTGACTCTCCAAGTCGGGAGAGTGTTAGTAAAGCGTCTGGAATGTTGCACCCGAGCACCAGGGTACGAAAACTGAGACACATTTGAACACGTCTCCTGATCACATGGTTGATCATACTCTAGGTTCCACATGCATGTTTTAGCTGAAGGAAGAATACCTTAAACCTGGGTAGTTGAAACCCATGGAATGGGTACCATGCAATATGACTTCAAAGGGTCTTCATTTGCTCACCGAACCTCTCCAATCTTATCACTGCTGCGTTTATGCCCCTGTACACATGCTTGATTCTCTTTCGGAGACATAGCAATCCATAGGTTTTAAGATACTTACTAGTCAGGTACATTCTTAGGCGTTTAATATGGGGTGTTGAGTCCATTTCGTTGAGCAAGGAGTAGCTCTTGTCTATTCCATATTTGGCTTAAGGAACTTTATCTGTGCTCATTTCAATCTCTGGTTTTATGCAGCACCCCAACTCAACTTTACCCTTAAGCAAGCATAAGTTGGTTTTCTAAATTTGAGACCCTGTTCTGTTCTGTAATTCAGTTCCTGTCTAGCCAGGTTTACATTCCGTGTATTACTGATATCTTATGATGTTTCTTTTTCTGTGTGACTTATTTCAGTTAGAATCATCATACCTGAATCCACTCATTGTGCTGCTAAGGGCCTGATGACATAGATTTCATTGCTGAGTGATATTGCTTGTTAAGTAAATACCACAACTTCTTTATCCATTTTTCACTTTCTGCGATGTTGAACTTGTACTGTAAACGAGGTCATTGTAAACAGAGGCGTCCCAAACTTTGGGGTGGCTGTGTGTTTTTGATTTTAATTTCCCTAAGCTATAGGACCATAAGTGGAAGTGCCCTAGGCTCTGTTGCTTTGTTTTTTAGATGTTTCAGGAAACACCATACACTTCTCCCGAGTGTCTGTTGGCAATTTACATCCCGCCCATCAGCATAACAAGGCTCCCAGTTCTCCATGGCCTGTACTGCCTTTCTGGATTTTACACTTTTTTCAGATGGCCCATTTAACAGGGGGGAAGTGAGACTTCATTGTAGTGCAGATTTCCTTTGTAAGCTTGCTTGGTAGGCCAAAAAGCGCGTATGCGTTTTTTCCTGAATATATTCAGGATAAAACGAATATGCCCTTTTTGGCCAAGTGCATCATTCTGGACGTTCTGCCTCTTTTCCTATGCTTTCAATGCAATTCCAGTCTACCTCCTGAAATTGGTTTCCTGCAATTCTGCCCCGCTTTCAAGTCCCCTTGGCAGCCTTATTTCAGTATATTTTTGGACGATAGCTGTCATTTATAACTCTGCAGGTTTGTGAATTACAGTGCCCCTGAGCTCCTTTCTTCAACTCGCTTTCTTGTGACCTGGCCGCAACACCGCAGGATGGCTTCAGGCCCTAATCTGGTTCCGGCACGGCACGCTGAGCCTTTGGTTAATTCCTCTTCCTGGTTGGAAATGAGAGTTAAATTTGCCCATCCAGACACCTCCAGCTAGTCTCTCATTGGTTCTCGCTATTCCTGTTCATCTTCCGCAGAAATTGCAAACTGGGCCAAACAGGAGGTTAAAGGGACTGACTCTCCATTCGGGAGAGTGTTAGTAAAGCGTCTGGAATGTTGCACCCGAGCACCAGGGTAAAAAAACTGAGACACATTTGAACACGTCTCCTGATCACATGGTTGATCATACTCTAGGTTCCACATGCATGTTTTAGCTGAAGGAAGAATACCTTAAACCTGGGTAGTTGAAACCCATGGAATGGGTACCATGAAATATGACTTCAAAGGGTCTTCATTTGCTCACTGAACTTCTCCAGTCCTATCACTGCTGCGTTTATGCCCCTGTACACATGCTTGATTCTGTTTCGGAGACATAGCAAACCATAGGTTTTAAGATACTTACTAGTCAGGTACATTCTTAGGTGTTTAATATGCGGTGTTGAGTCCATTTCGTTGAGCAAGGAGTAGCTCTTGTCTATTCCATATTTGGCTAAGGAACTTTATCTGTGCTCATTTCAATCTCTGGTTTTATGCAGCACCCGAACTCACCTTTACCCTTAAGCAAGCCTAAGTTCGTTTTCTAAATTTGAGACCCTGTTCTGTTCTGTAATTCAGTTCCTGTGTAGCCAAGTTTACATTCCGTGTATTACTGATATCTTATGATGTTTCTTTTTCTGTGTGACTTATTTCAGTTAGAATCATCATACATGAATCCACGCATTGTGCTGCTAAGGGCCTGATGACATAGATTTCATTGCTGAGTGATATTGCTTTGTAAGTAAATACCACAACTTCTTTATCCATTTTTCACTTTCTGATATGTTCAACTTGTACTGTAAACGAGGTTCTTGTAAACAGAGCCATCCCAAACTTTGGGGTTGCTGTGTCTTTTTGATTTTAATTTCCCTAAGCTATAGGACCATAAGTGGAAGTGCCCTAGGCTCTGTTGCTTTGTTTTTTAGATGTTTCAGGAAACACCATACACTTCTCCAGAGTGTCTGTTGGCAATTTACATCCCGCCCATCAGCATAACAAGGCTCCCAGTTCTCCATGGCCTGTCCTGCCTTTCTGGATTTTACACTTTTCTCAGCTGGCCCTTTTGACCGGGGGGAAGTGAGACTTCATTGTAGTGCAGATTTCCTTTGCAAGTTTGCTTGGTTGGCCAAAAAGTGTGTATGCGTTTTTTCCTGAATATATTCAGGATAAAACGCATACGCCCTTTTTGGCCAAGTGCATCATTGTGGACGTTCTGCCTCTTTTCCTATGCTTTCAATGCAATTCCAGTCTACCTCCTGAAATCGGTTTCCTGCAATTCTGCCCCACTTTGAAGTCCTCTTGGCAGCCTTACTTCAGTATATTTTTGGACGATAGCTGTCATTTATAACTCTGCAGGTTTGTGAATTACAGTGCCCCTGAGCTCCTTTCTTCAACTCGCTTTCTTGTGACCTGGCCGCAACACCGCAGGATGGCTTCAGGCCCTAATCTGGTTCCGGCACGGCACGCTGAGCCTTTGGTTAATTCCTCTTCCTGGTGGGAAATGAGAGTTAAATTTGCCCATCCAGACACCTCCAGCTAGTCTCTCATTGGTTCTCTCTATTCCTGTTCATCTTCCGCAGAAATTGCAAACTGGGCCAAACAGGAGGTTAAAGGGACTAACTCTCCAAGTCGGGAGAGTGTTAGTAAAGCGTCTGGAATGTTGCACCCGAGTACCAGGGTACGAAAACTGAGACATATTTGAACACGTCTCCTGATCACATGGTTGATCATACTCTAGGTTCCACATGCATGTTTTAGCTGAAGGAAGAATACCTTAAACCTTGGTAGTTGAAACCCGTGGAAGGGGTACCATGCAATATGACTTCAAAGGGTCTTCATTTGCTCACCGAACCTCTCCAATCTTATCACTGCTGTGTTTATGCCCCTGTACACATGCTTGATTCTCTTTCGGAGACATAGCAATCCATAGGTTTTAAGATACTTACTAGTCAGGTACATTCTTAGGCGTTTAATATGGGGTGTTGAGTCCATTTCGTTGAGCAAGGAGTAGCTCTTGTCTATTCCATATTTGGCTTAAGGAACTTTATCTGTGCTCATTTCAATCTCTGGTTTTATGCAGCACCCCAACTCAACTTTACCCTTAAGCAAGCATAAGTTGGTTTTCTAAATTTGAGACCCTGTTCTGTTCTGTAATTCAGTTCCTGTGTAGCCAAGTTTACATTCCGTGTATTACTGATATCTTATGATGTTTCTTTTTCTGTGTGACTTATTTCAGTTAGAATCATCATACCTGAATCCACTCATTGTGCTGCTAAGGGCCTGATGACATAGATTTCATTGCTGAGTGATATTGCTTGTTAAGTAAATACCACAACTTCTTTATCCATTTTTCACTTTCTGCGATGTTGAACTTGTACTGTAAACGAGGTCATTGTAAACAGAGGCGTCCCAAACTTTGGGGTGGCTGTGTGTTTTTGATTTTAATTTCCCTAAGCTATAGGACCATAAGTGGAAGTGCCCTAGGCTCTGTTGCTTTGTTTTTTAGATGTTTCAGGAAACACCATACACTTCTCCCGAGTGTCTGTTGGCAATTTACATCCCGCCCATCAGCATAACAAGGCTCCCAGTTCTCCATGGCCTGTCCTGCCTTTCTGGATTTTACACTTTTTTCAGATGGCCCATTTAACAGGGGGGAAGTGAGACTTCATTGTAGTGCAGATTTCCTTTGTAAGCTTGCTTGGTAGGCCAAAAAGCGCGTATGCGTTTTTTCCTGAATATATTCAGGAAAAAACGCATACGCCCTTTTTGGCCAAGTGCATCATTGTGGACGTTCTGCCTCTTTTCCTATGCTTTCAATGCAATTCCAGTCTACCTCCTGAAATCGGTTTCCTGCAATTCTGCCCCGCTTTCAAGTCCCCTTGGCAGCCTTACTTCAGTATATTTTTGGACGATAGCTGTCATTTATAACTCTGCAGGTTTGTGAATTACAGTGCCCCTGAGCTCCTTTCTTCAACTCGCTTTCTTGTGACCTGGCCGCAACACCGCAGGATGGCTTCAGGCCCTAATCTGGTTCCGGCACGGCACGCTGAGCCTTTGGTTAATTCCTCTTCCTGGTTGGAAATGAGAGTTAAATTTGCCCATCCAGACACCTCCAGCTAGTCTCTCATTGGTTCTCGCTATTCCTGTTCATCTTCCGCAGAAATTGCAAACTGGGCCAAACAGGAGGTTAAAGGGACTGACTCTCCATTCGGGAGAGTGTTAGTAAAGCGTCTGGAATGTTGCACCCGAGCACCAGGGTACGAAAACTGAGACACGTTTGAACACGTCTCCTGATCACATGGTTGATCATACTCTAGGTTCCACATGCATGTTTCAGCTGAAGGAAGAATACCTTAAACCTGGGTAGTTGAAACCCATGGAAAGGGTACCATGAAATATGACTTCAAAGGGTCTTCATTTGCTCACTGAACTTCTCCAATCCTATCACTGCTGCGTTTATGCCCCTGTACACATGCTTGATTCTCTTTCGGAGACATAGCAATCCATAGGTTTTAAGATACTTACTAGTCAGGTACATTCTTAGGCGTTTAATATGCGGTGTTGAGTCCATTTCGTTGAGCAAGGAGTAGCTCTTGTCTATTCCATATTTGGCTAAGGAACTTTATCTGTGCTCATTTCAATCTCTGGTTTTATGCAGCACCCCAACTCACCTTTACCCTTAAGCAAGCCTAAGTTCGTTTTCTAAATTTGAGACCCTGTTCTGTTCTGTAATTCAGTTCCTGTGTAGCCAAGTTTACATTCCGTGTATTACTGATATCTTATGATGTTTCTTTTTCTGTGTGAATTATTTCCGTTAGAATCATCATACCTGAATCCAGGCATTGTGCTGCTAAGGGCCTGATGACATAGATTTCATTGCTGAGTGATATTGCTTTGTAAGTAAATACCACAACTTCTTTATCCATTTTTCACTTTCTGCGATGTTGAACTTGTACTGTAAACGAGGTTCTTGTAAACAGAGCCGTCCCAAACTTTGGGGTTGCTGTGTCTTTTTGATTTTAATTTCCCTAAGCTATAGGACCATAAGTGGAAGTGCCCTAGGCTCTGTTGCTTTGTTTTTTAGATGTTTCAGGAAACACCATACACTTCTCCTGAGTGTCTGTTTGCAATTTACATCCCGCCAATCAGCATAACAAGGCTCCCAGTTCTCCATGGCCTGTCCTGCCTTTCTGGATTTTACACTTTTTTCAGATGGCCCTTTTGACTGGGGGGAAGTGAGACTTCATTGTAGTGCAGATTTCCTTTGCAAGCTTGCTTGGTTGGCCAAAAAGGGCGTATGCGTTTTTTCCTGAATATATTCAGGAAAAAACGCATACGCCTTTTTTGGCCAAGTGCATCATTGTGGACGTTCTGCCTCTTTTCCTATGCTTTCAATTCAATTCCAGTCTACCTCCTGAAATCGGTTTCCTGCAATTCTGCCCCGCTTTCAAGTCCTCTTGGCAGCCTTACTTCAGTATATTTTTGGACGATAGCTGTCATTTATAACTCTGCAGGTTTGTGAATTACAGTGCCCCTGAGCTCCTTTCTTCAACTCACTTTCTTGTGACCTGGCCGCAACACCGCAGGATGGCTTCAGGCCCTAATCTTGTTCCGGCACGGCACGCTGAGCCTTTGGTTAATTCCTCTTCCTGGTGGGAAATGAGAGTTAAATTTGCCCATCCAGACACCTCCAGCTAGTCTCTCATTGGTTCTCGCTATTCCTGTTCATCTTCCGCAGAAATTGCAAACTGGGCCAAACAGGAGGTTAAAGGGACTGACTCTCCAAGTGGGGAGAGTGTTAGTAAAGCGCCTGGAATGTTGCACCCGAGTACCAGGGTACGAAAACTGAGACATATTTGAACACGTCTCCCGATCACATGGTTGATCATACTCTAGGTTCCACATGCATGTTTTAGCTGAAGGAAGAATACCTTAAACCTGGGTAGTTGAAAGCCGTGGAATGGGTACCATGCAATATGACTTCAAAGGGTCTTCATTTGCTCACCGAACCTCTCCAATCCTATCACTGCTACGTTTATGCCCCTGTACACATGCTTCGTTCTCTTTCGGAGACATAGCAATCCATAGGTTTTAAGATACTTACTAGTCAGGTACATTCTTAGGCGTTTAATATGCGGTGTTGAGTCCATTTCGTTGAGCAAGGAGTAGCTCTTGTCTATTCCATATTTGGCTTAAGGAACTTTATCTGTGCTCATTTCAATCTCTGGTTTTATGCAGCACCCCAACTCACCTTTACCCTTAAGCAAGCATAAGTTGGTTTTCTAAATTTGAGACCCTGTTCTGTTCTGTAATTCAGTTCCTGTGTAGCCAAGTTTACATTCCGTGTATTAGTGATATCTTATGATGTTTCTTTTTCTGTGTGACTTATTTCAGTTAGAATCATCGTACTTGAATCCACTCATTATGCTGCTACAGGCCTGATGACATAGATTTCATTGCTGAGTGATACTGCATTGTACGTAAGTAACACAAGTTCTTTATCCATTTTTCACTTTCTGTGATATTGAACTTGTACGGTAAACGAGGTTCCTGTAAACAGAGGCATCCCAAACTTTGGGGTGTCTGTGTCTTTTTGATTTTAATTTCCCTAAGCTATAGGACCATAAGTGGAAGTGCCGTAGGCTCTGTTGCTTTGTTTTTTAGATGTTTCAGGAAACACCATACACTTCTCCCGAGTGTTTGTTGGCAATTTACATCCCGCCCATCAGCATAACAAGGCTCCCAGTTCTCCATGGCCTGTCCTGCCTTTCTGGATTTTACACTTTTTTCAGATGGCCTTTTTGACCGGGGGGAAGTGAGACTTCATTGTAGTGCAGATTTCCTTTGCAAGCTTGCTTGGTTGGCCAAAAAGGGCGTATGCGTTTTTTCCTGAATATATTCAGGAAAAAACGCATACGCCCTTTTTGGCCAAGTGCATCATTGTGGACGTTCTGCCTCTTTTCCTATGCTTTCAATGCAATTCCAGTCTACCTCCTGAAATCGGTTTCCTGCAATTCTGCCCCGCTTTCAAGTCCTCTTGGCAGCCTTACTTCAGTATATTTTTGGACGATAGCTGTCGTTTATAACTCTGCAGGTTAGTGAATTACAGTGCCCCTGAGCTCCTTTCTTCAACTCACTTTCTTGTGACCTGGCCGCAACACCGCAGGATGGCTTCAGGCCCTAAACTGGTTCCGGCACGGCACGCTGAGCCTTTGGTTAATTCCTCTTCCTGGTTGGAAATGAGAGTTAAATTTGCCCGTCGAGACACCTCCAGCTAGTCTTTCATTGGTTCTCGCTATTCCTATTCATCTTCCGCAGAAATTGCAAACTGGGCCAAACAGGAGGTTAAAGGGACTGACTCTCCAAGTCGGGAGAGTGTTAGTAAAGCGTCTGGAATGTTGCGCCCGAGTACCAGGGGAGGAAAACTGAGACATATTTGAACATGTCTCCCGTTCACACGGTTGGTCATACTCTGGGTTCCACATGCATGTTTTAGCTGAAGGAAGAATACCTTAAACCTGGGTAGTTGAAACCCGTGGAATGGGTACCATGCAATATGACTTCAAAGGGTCTTCATTTGCTCACCGAACCTCTCCAATCCTATCACTGCTGCGTTTATGCCCCTGTACACATGCTTGATTCTCTTTCGGAGACATAGCAATCCATAGGTTTTAAGATACTTACTAGTCAGGTACATTCTTAGGCGTTTAATATGCGGTGTTGAGTCCATTTCGTTGAGCAAGGAGTAGCTCTTGTCTATTCCATATTTGGCTAAGGAACTTTATCTGTGCTCATTTCAATCTCTGGTTTTATGCAGCACCCCAACTCACCTTTACCCTTAAGCAAGCCTAAGTTCGTTTTCTAAATTTGAGACCCTGTTCTGTTCTGTAATTCAGTTCCTGTGTAGCCAAGTTTACATTCCGTGTATTACTGATATCTTATGATGTTTCTTTTTCTGTGTGAATTATTTCCGTTAGAATCATCATACCTGAATCCAGGCATTGTGCTGCTAAGGGCCTGATGACATAGATTTCATTGCTGAGTGATATTGCTTTGTAAGTAAATACCACAACTTCTTTATCCATTTTTCACTTTCTGCGATGTTGAACTTGTACTGTAAACGAGGTTCTTGTAAACAGAGCCGTCCCAAACTTTGGGGTTGCTGTGTCTTTTTGATTTTAATTTCCCTAAGCTATAGGACCATAAGTGGAAGTGCCCTAGGCTCTGTTGCTTTGTTTTTTAGATGTTTCAGGAAACACCATACACTTCTCCTGAGTGTCTGTTGGCAATTTACATCCCGCCAATCAGCATAACAAGGCTCCCAGTTCTCCATGGCCTGTCCTGCCTTTCTGGATTTTACACTTTTTTCAGATGGCCCTTTTGACTGGGGGGAAGTGAGACTTCATTGTAGTGCAGATTTCCTTTGCAAGCTTGCTTGGTTGGCCAAAAAGGGCGTATGCGTTTTTTCCTGAATATATTCAGGAAAAAACGCATACGCCTTTTTTGGCCAAGTGCATCATTGTGGACGTTCTGCCTCTTTTCCTATGCTTTCAATGCAATTCCAGTCTACCTCCTGAAATCGGTTTCCTGCAATTCTGCCCCGCTTTCAAGTCCTCTTGGCAGCCTTACTTCAGTATATTTTTGGACAATAGCTGTCATTTATAACTCTGCAGGTTTGTGAATTACAGTGCCCCTGAGCTCCTTTCTTCAACTCACTTTCTTGTGACCTGGCCGCAACACCGCAGGATGGCTTCAGGCCCTAATCTTGTTCCGGCACGGCACGCTGAGCCTTTGGTTAATTCCTCTTCCTGGTGGGAAATGAGAGTTAAATTTGCCCATCCAGACACCTCCAGCTAGTCTCTCATTGGTTCTCGCTATTCCTGTTCATCTTCCGCAGAAATTGCAAACTGGGCCAAACAGGAGGTTAAAGGGACTGACTCTCCAAGTGGGGAGAGTGTTAGTAAAGCGCCTGGAATGTTGCACCCGAGTACCAGGGTACGAAAACTGAGACATATTTGAACACGTCTCCCGATCACATGGTTGATCATACTCTAGGTTCCACATGCATGTTTTAGCTGAAGGAAGAATACCTTAAACCTGGGTAGTTGAAAGCCGTGGAATGGGTACCATGCAATATGACTTCAAAGGGTCTTCATTTGCTCACCGAACCTCTCCAATCCTATCACTGCTACGTTTATGCCCCTGTACACATGCTTCGTTCTCTTTCGGAGACATAGCAATCCATATGTTTTAAGATACTTACTAGTCAGGTACATTCTTAGGCGTTTAATATGCGGTGTTGAGTCCATTTCGTTGAGCAAGGAGTAGCTCTTGTCTATTCCATATTTGGCTTAAGGAACTTTATCTGTGCTCATTTCAATCTCTGGTTTTATGCAGCACCCCAACTCACCTTTACCCTTAAGCAAGCATAAGTTGGTTTTCTAAATTTGAGACCCTGTTCTGTTCTGTAATTCAGTTCCTGTGTAGCCAAGTTTACATTCCGTGTATTAGTGATATCTTATGATGTTTCTTTTTCTGTGTGACTTATTTCAGTTAGAATCATCGTACTTGAATCCACTCATTATGCTGCTACAGGCCTGATGACATAGATTTCATTGCTGAGTGATACTGCATTGTACGTAAGTAACACAAGTTCTTTATCCATTTTTCACTTTCTGTGATATTGAACTTGTACGGTAAACGAGGTTCCTGTAAACAGAGGCATCCCAAACTTTGGGGTGTCTGTGTCTTTTTGATTTTAATTTCCCTAAGCTATAGGACCATAAGTGGAAGTGCCGTAGGCTCTGTTGCTTTGTTTTTTAGATGTTTCAGGAAACACCATACACTTCTCCCGAGTGTTTGTTGGCAATTTACATCCCGCCCATCAGCATAACAAGGCTCCCAGTTCTCCATGGCCTGTCCTGCCTTTCTGGATTTTACACTTTTTTCAGATGGCCTTTTTGACCGGGGGGAAGTGAGACTTCATTGTAGTGCAGATTTCCTTTGCAAGCTTGCTTGGTTGGCCAAAAAGGGCGTATGCGTTTTTTCCTGAATATATTCAGGAAAAAACGCATACGCCCTTTTTGGCCAAGTGCATCATTGTGGACGTTCTGCCTCTTTTCCTGTGCTTTCAATGCAATTCCAGTCTACCTCCTGAAATCGGTTTCCTGCAATTCTGCCCCGCTTTCAAGTCCTCTTGGCAGCCTTACTTCAGTATATTTTTGGACGATAGCTGTCGTTTATAACTCTGCAGGTTAGTGAATTACAGTGCCCCTGAGCTCCTTTCTTCAACTCACTTTCTTGTGACCTGGCCGCAACACCGCAGGATGGCTTCAGGCCCTAAACTGGTTCCGGCACGGCACGCTGAGCCTTTGGTTAATTCCTCTTCCTGGTTGGAAATGAGAGTTAAATTTGCCCGTCGAGACACCTCCAGCTAGTCTTTCATTGGTTCTCGCTATTCCTATTCATCTTCCGCAGAAATTGCAAACTGGGCCAAACAGGAGGTTAAAGGGACTGACTCTCCAAGTCGGGAGAGTGTTAGTAAAGCGTCTGGAATGTTGCGCCCGAGTACCAGGGGAGGAAAACTGAGACATATTTGAACATGTCTCCCGTTCACACGGTTGGTCATACTCTGGGTTCCACATGCATGTTTTAGCTGAAGGAAGAATACCTTAAACCTGGGTAGTTGAAACCCGTGGAATGGGTACCATGCAATATGACTTCAAAGGGTCTTCATTTGCTCACCGAACCTCTCCAATCCTATCACTGCTGCGTTTATGCCCCTGTACACATGCTTGATTCTCTTTCGGAGACATAGCAATCCATAGGTTTTAAGATACTTACTAGTCAGGTATATTATTAGGCGTTTAATATGTGGTGTTGAGTCCATTTCGTTGAGAAAGGAGTAGCTCTTGTCTATTCCATATTTGGCTTAAGGAACTTTATCTGTGTTCATTTCGATCTTTGGTTTTATGCAGCACCCCAACTCACCTTTACCCTTAAGCAAGCATAAGTTGGTTTTCTAAATTTGAGACCCTGTTCTGTTCTGTAATTCAGACCTGTGTAACCAAGTTTACATTCCGTGTATTACTGATATCTTATGATGTTTCTTTTTCTGTGTGACTTATTTCAGTTAGAATCATCGTACCTGAATCCACTGATTGTGCTGCTAAGGTCCTGATGACATAGATTTCATTGCTGAGTGATACTGCATTGTACGTAAGTAACACAAGTTCTTTATCCATTTTTCACTTTCTGTGATATTGAACTTGTACGGTAAACGAGGTTCTTGTAAACAGAGGAATCCCAAACTTTGGGGTGGCTGTGTCTTTTTGATTTTAATTTCCCTAAGCTATAGGACCATAAGTGGAAGTGCCCTAGGCTCTGTTGCTTTGTTTTTTAGATGTTTCAGGAAACACCATACACTTCTCCGGAGTGTTTGTTGGCAATTTACATCCCGCCCATCAGCATAACAAGGCTCCCAGTTCTCCATGGCCTGTCCTGCCTTTCTGGATTTTACACTTTTTTCAGATGGCCCTTTTGACTGGGCGGAAGTGAGACTTCATTGTAGTGCAGATTTCCTTTGCAAGCTTGCTTGGTTGGCCAAAAAGGGCGTATGCATTTTTTCCTGAATATATTCAGGAAAAAACGCATACGCACTTTTTGGCCAAGTGCATCATTGTGGACGTTCTGCCTCTTTTCCTATGCTTTCAATGCAATTCCAGTCTACCTCCTGAAATCGGTTTCCTGCAATTCTGCCCCGCTTTCAAGTCCTCTTGGCAGCCTTACTTCAGTATATTTTTGGACGATAGCTGTCATTTATAACTCTGCAGGTTTGTGAATTACAGTGCCCCTGAGCTCCTTTCTTCAACTCACTTTCTTGTGACCTGGCCGCAACACCGCAGGATGGCTTCAGGCCCTAATCTGGTTCCGGCACGGCACGCTGAGACTTTGGTTAATTCCTCTTCCTGGTTGGAAATGAGAGTTAAATTTGCCCGTCCAGACACCTCCAGCTAGTCTCTCATTGGTTCTCGCTATTCCTGTTCATCTTCCGCAGAAATTGCAAACTGGGCCAAACAGGAGGTTAAAGGGACTGACTCTCCAAGTCGGGAGAGTGTTAGTAAAGCGTCTGGAATGTTGCACCCGAGTACCAGGGTACGAAAACTGAGACATATTTGAACACGTCTCCCGATCACATGGTTGATCATACTCTAGGTTCCACATGCATGTTTTAGCTGAAGGAAGAATACCTTAAACCTTGGTAGTTGAAACCCGTGGAATGGGTACCATGCAATATGACTTCAAAGGGTCTTCATTTGCTCACTGAACCTCTCCAATCCTATCACTGCTGCGTTTATGTCCCTGTACACATGCTTGGTTCTCTTTTGGAGACATAGCAATCCATAGGTTTTAAGATACTTACTAGTCAGGTACATTCTTAGGCGTTTAATATGGGGTGTTGAGTCCATTTCGTTGAGCAAGGAGTAGCTCTTGTCTATTCCATATTTGGCTTAAGGAACTTTATCTGTGCTCATTTCAATCTCTGGTTTTATGCAGCACCCCAACTCACCTTTCCCCTTAAGCAAGCATAAGTTGGTTTTCTAAATTTGAGACCCTGTTCTGTTTTGGAATTCAGTTCCTGTGTAGCCAAGTTTACATTCCGTGTATTAGTGATATCTTATGATGTTTCTTTTTCTGTGTGACTTATTTCAGTTAGAATCATCGTACCTGAATCCACTCATTATGCTGCTACGGGCCTGATGACATAGATTTCATTGCTGAGTGATACTGCATTGTACGTAAGTAACACAAGTTCTTTATCCATTTTTCACTTTCTGTGATATTGAACTTGTACGGTAAACGAGGTTCTTGTAAACAGAGGCGTCCCAAACTTTGGGGTGGCTGTGTCTTTTTGATTTTAACTTCCCTAAGCTATAGGACCATAAGTGGAAGTGCCCTAGGCTCTGTTGCTTTGTTTTTTAGATGTTTCAGGAAACACCATACACTTCTCCGGAGTGTCTGTTGGCAATTTACATCCCGCCCATCAGCATAACAAGGCTCCCAGTTCTCCATGGCCTGTCCTGCCTTTCTGGATTTTACACTTTTTTCAGATGGCCCTTTTGACCGGGGGGAAGTGAGACTTCATTGTAGTGCAGATTTCCTTTGCAAGCTTGCTTGGTTGGCCAAAAAGGGCGTATGCGTTTTTTCCTGAATATATTCAGGAAAAAACGCATACGCCCTTTTTGGCCAAGTGCATCACTGTGGACGTTCTGCCTCTTTTCCTATGCTTTCAATGCAATTCCAGTCTACCTCCTGAAATCGGTTTCCTGCAATTCTGCCCCACTTTCAAGTCCTCTTGGCAGCCTTACTTCAGTATATTTTTGGACGATAGCTGTCATTTATAACTCTGCAGGTTTGTGAATTACAGTGCCCCTGAGCTCCTTTCTTCAACTCGCTTTCTTGTGACCTGGCCGCAACACCGCAGGATGGCTTCAGGCCCTAATCTGGTTCCGGCATGGCACGCAGAGCCTTTGGTTAATTCGTCTTCCTGGTGGGAAATGCAAGTTAAAATTGCCCGTCCAGACACCTCCAGCTAGTCTCTCATTGGTTCTCGCTATTCTTGTTCATCTTCCGCAGAAATTGCAAACTGGGCCAAACAGGAGGTTAAAGGGACTGACTCTCCAAGTCAGGAGAGTGTTAGTAAAGCGTCTGGAATGTTGCACCCGAGTACCAGGGTACGAAAACTGAGACATATTTGAACTCGTCTCCCGATCACATGGTTGATCATACTCTAGGTTCCACATGCATGTTTTAGCTGAAGGAAGAATACCTTAAACCTGGGTAGTTGAAACCCGTGGAATGGGAACCATGCAATATGACTTCAAAGGGTGTTCATTTGCTCACCGAACCTCTCCAATCCTATCACTGCTGCGTTTATGCCCTTGTACACATGCTTGATTCTCTTTCGGAGATATAGCAATCCATAGGTTTAAAGATACTTACTAGTCAGGTACATTCTTAGGCGTTTAATATGTGGTGTTGAGTCCATTTCATTGAGCAAGGAGTAGCTCTTGTCTATTCCATATTTGGCTTAAGGAACTTTATCTGTGCTCATTTCAATCTCTGGTTTTATTCAGCACCCCAACTCACCTTTGCCCTTAAGCAAGCATAAGTTGGTTTTCTAAATTTGAGACCCTGTTCTGTTTTGTAATTCAGTTCCTGTGTAGCCAAGTTTACATTCCGTGTATTAGTGATATCTTATGATGTTTCTTTTTCTGTGTGACTTATTTCAGTTAGAATCATCGTACCTGAATCCACTCATTATGCTGCTATGGGCCTGATGACATAGATTTCATTGCTGAGTGATACTGCATTGTACGTAAGTAACACAAGTTCTTTATCCATTTTTCACTTTCTGTGATATTGAACTTGTATGGTAAACGAGGTTCTTGTAAACAGAGGAATCCCAAACTTTGGGGTGGCTGTGTCTTTTTGATTTTAATTTCCCTAAGCTATAGGACCATAAGTGGAAGTGCCCTAGGCTCTGTTGCTTTGTTTTTTAGATGTTTCAGGAAACACCATACACTTCTCCCGAGTGTCTGTTGGCAATTTACATCCAGCCCATCAGCATAACAAGGCTCCCAGTTCTCCATAGCCTGTCTTGCCTTTCTGGATTTTACACTTTTTTCAGATGGCCCTTTTGACCGGGGGGAAGTGAGACTTCATTGTAGTGCAGATTTCCTTTGAAAGCTTGCTTGGTTGGCCAAAAAGGGCGTATGCGTTTTTTCCTGAATATATTCAGGAAAAAACGCATACGCCCTTTTTGGCCAAGTGCATCATGGTGGACGTTCTGCCTCTTTTCCTATGCTTTCAATGCAATTCCAGTCTACCTCCTGAAATCGGTTTCCTGCAATTCTGCCCCGCTTTCAAGTCCTCTTGGCAGCCTTACTTCAGTCTATTTTTGGACGATAGCTGTCATTTATAACTCTGCAGGTTTGTGAATTACAGTGCCCCTGAGCTCCTTTCTTCAACTCACTTTCTTGTGACCTGGCCGCAACACCGCAGGATGGCTTCAGGCCCTAATCTGGTTCCGGCACGGCACGCTGAGCCTTTGGTTAATTCCTCTTCCTGGTTGGAAATGAGAGTTAAATTTGCCCGTCCAGACACCTCCAGCTAGTCTCTCATTGGTTCTCGCTATTCCTGTTCATCTTCCGCAGAAATTGCAAACTGGGCCAAACAGGAGGTTAAAGGGACTGACTCTCCAGGTCGGGAGAGTGTTAGTAAAGCGTCTGGAATGTTGCACCCGAGTACCAGGGTACGAAAACTGAGACATATTTGAACACGTCTCCCGATCACATGGTTGATCATACTCTAGGTTCCACATGCATGTTTTAGCTGAAGGAAGAATACCTTAAACCTTGGTAGTTGAAACCCGTGGAATGGGTACCATGCAATATGACTTCAAAGGGTCTTCATTTGCTCACTGAACCTCTCCAATCCTATCACTGCTGCGTTTATGTCCCTGTACACATGCTTGGTTCTCTTTTGGAGACATAGCAATCCATAGGTTTTAAGATACTTACTAGTCAGGTACATTCTTAGGCGTTTAATATGGGGTGTTGAGTCCATTTCGTTGAGCAAGGAGTAGCTCTTGTCTATTCCATATTTGGCTTAAGGAACTTTATCTGTGCTCATTTCAATCTCTGGTTTTATGCAGCACCCCAACTCACCTTTCCCCTTAAGCAAGCATAAGTTGGTTTTCTAAATTTGAGACCCTGTTCTGTTTTGGAATTCAGTTCCTGTGTAGCCAAGTTTACATTCCGTGTATTAGTGATATCTTATGATGTTTCTTTTTCTGTGTGACTTATTTCAGTTAGAATCATCGTACCTGAATCCACTCATTATGCTGCTATGGGCCTGATGACATAGATTTCATTGCTGAGTGATACTGCATTGTACGTAAGTAACACAAGTTCTTTATCCATTTTTCACTTTCTGTGATATTGAACTTGTACGGTAAACGAGGTTCTTGTAAACAGAGGAATCCCAAACTTTGGTGTGGCTGTGTCTTTTTGATTTTAATTTCCCTAAGCTATAGGACCATAAGTGGAAGTGCCCTAGGCTCTGTTGCTTTGTTTTTTAGATGTTTCAGGAAACACCATACACTTCTCCGGAGTGTTTGTTGGCAATTTACATCCCGCCCATCAGCATAACAAGGCTCCCAGTTCTCCATGGCCTGTCCTGCCTTTCTGGATTTTACACTTTTTTCAGATGGCCCTTTTGACTGGGGGAAGTGAGACTTCATTGTAGTGCAGATTTCCTTTGCAAGCTTGCTTGGTTGGCCAAAAAGGGCGTATGCGTTTTTTCCTGAATATATTCAGGAAAAAACGCATACGCACTTTTTGGCCAAGTGCATCATTGTGGACGTTCTGCCTCTTTTCCTATGCTTTCAATGCAATTCCAGTCTACCTCCTGAAATCGGTTTCCTGCAATTCTGCCCCGCTTTCAAGTCCTCTTGGCAGCCTTACTTCAGCCTATTTTTGGACGATAGCTGTCATTTATAACTCTGCAGGTTTGTGAATTACAGTGCCCCTGAGCTCCTTTCTTCAACTCACTTTCTTGTGACCTGGCCGCAACACCGCAGGATGGCTTCAGGCCCTAATCTGGTTCCGGCACGGCACGCTGAGCCTTTGGTTAATTCCTCTTCCTGGTTGGAAATGAGAGTTAAATTTGCCCGTCCAGACACCTCCAGCTAGTCTCTCATTGGTTCTCGCTATTCCTGTTCATCTTCCGCAGAAATTGCAAACTGGGCCAAACAGGAGGTTAAAGGGACTGACTCTCCAAGTCGGGAGAGTGTTAGTAAAGCGTCTGGAATGTTGCACCCGAGTACCAGGGTACGAAAACTGAGACATATTTGAACACGTCTCCCGATCACATGGTTGATCATACTCTAGGTTCCACATGCATGTTTTAGCTGAAGGAGGAATACCTTAAACCTCGGTAGTTGAAACCCGTGGAATGGGTACCATGCAATATGACTTCAAAGGGTCTTCATTTGCTCACTGAACCTCTCCAATCCTATCACTGCTGCGTTTATGTCCCTGTACACATGCTTGGTTCTCTTTTGGAGACATAGCAATCCATAGGTTTTAAGATACTTACTAGTCAGGTACATTCTTAGGCGTTTAATATGCGGTGTTGAGTCCATTTCATTGAGCAAGGAGTAGCTCTTGTCTATTCCATATTTGGCTTAAGGAACTTTATCTGTGCTCATTTCGATCTCTGGTTTTATGCAGCACCCCAACTCACCTTTCCCCTTAAGCAAGCATAAGTTGGTTTTCTAAATTTGAGACCCTGTTCTGTTCTGTAATTCAGTTCCTGTGTAGCCAAGTTTACATTCTGTGTATTACTGATATCTTATGATGTTTCTTTTTCTGTGTGACTTATTTCAGTTAGAATCATCATACCTGAATCCACTCATTGTGCTGCTAAGGGCCTGATGACAGAGATTTCATTGCTGAGTGATACTGCATTGTACCTAAGTACCACAAGTTCTTTATCCATTTTTTCACTTTCTGTGATATTGAACTTGTATGGAAAACGAGGTTCTTGTAAACAGAGGCGTCGCAAACATTGGGGTGGCTGTGTCTTTTTGATTTTAATTTCCCTAAGCTATAGGACCATAAGTGGAAGTGCCCTAGGCTCTGTTGCTTTGTTTTTTAGATGTTTCAGGAAACACCATACACTTCTCCCGAGTGTCTGTTGGCAATTTACATCCTGCCCATCAGCATAGCAAGGCTCCCAGTTCTCCATAGCCTGTCTTGCCTTTCTGGATTTTACACTTTTTTCAGATGGCCCTTTTGACCGGGGGGAAGTGAGACTTCATTGTAGTGCAGATTTCCTTTGAAAGCTTGCTTGGTTGGCCAAAAAGGGCGTATGCGTTTTTTCCTGAATATATTCAGGAAAAAACGCATACGCCCTTTTTGGCCAAGTGCATCATGGTGGACGTTCTGCCTCTTTTCCTATGCTTTCAATGCAATTCCAGTCTACCTCCTGAAATCGGTTTCCTGCAATTCTGCCCCGCTTTCAAGTCCTCTTGGCAGCCTTACTTCAGTATATTTTTGGAAGATAGCTGTCATTTATAACTCTGCAGGTTTGTGAATTACAGTGCCCCTGAGCTCCTCTCTTCAACTCGCTTTGTTTTGAGCTGGCCGCAACACCGCTGGATGGCTTCAGGCCCTAATCTGGTTCCGGCACGGCACGCTGAGCCTTTGGTTAATTCCTCTTCCTGGTGGGAAATGAGAGTTAAATTTGCCCGTCCAGACACCTCCAGCTAGTCTCTCATTGGTTCTCCCTATTCCTGTTCATCTTCCGCAGAAATTGCAAACTGGGCCAAACAGGAGGTTAAAGGGACTGACTCTCCAACCGGGGAGAGTGTTAGTAAAGCGTCTGGAATGTTGCACCCGAGTACCAGGGGAGGAAAACTGAGACATATTTGAACACGTCTCCCGTTCACACGGTTGATCATACTCTGGGTGCCACATGCATGTTTTAGCTGAAGGAAGAATACCTTAAACCTGGAGAGTTGAGACCCGTGTAATGGGTACCATGCAATATGACTTCAAAGGGTCTTCATTTGCTCACCGAACCTCTCCAATCTTATCACTGCTGCGTTTATGCCCCTGTACACATGCTTGATTCTCTTTCGGAGACATAGCAATCCATAGGTTTTAAGATACTTACTAGTCAGGTACATTCTTAGGCGTTTAATATGGGGTGTTGAGTCCATTTCGTTGAGAAAGGAGTAGCTCTTGTCTATTCCATATTTGGCTTAAGGAACTTTATCTGTGCTCATTTCAATCTCTGGTTTTATGCAGCACCCCAACTCACCTTTCCCCTTAAGCAAGCATAAGTTGGTTTTCTAAATTTGAGACCCTGTTCTGTTTTGGAATTCAGTTCCTGTGTAGCCAAGTTTACATTCCGTGTATTAGTGATATCTTATGATGTTTCTTTTTCTGTGTGACTTATTTCAGTTAGAATCATTGTACCTGAATCCACTCATTATGCTGCTACGGGCCTGATGACATAGATTTCATTGCTGAGTGATACTGCATTGTACGTAAGTAACACAAGTTCTTTATCCATTTTTCACTTTCTGTGATATTGAACTTGTATGGGAAACGAGGTTCTTGTAAACAGAGGCGTCCCAAACTTTGGGGTGGCTGTGTCTTTTTGATTTTAACTTCCCTAAGCTATAGGACCATAAGTGGAAGTGCCCTAGGCTCTGTTGCTTTGTTTTTTAGATGTTTCAGGAAACACCATACACTTCTCCTGAGTGTCTGTTGGCAATTTACATCCCGCCCATCAGCATAACAAGGCTCCCAGTTCTCCATGGCCTGTCCTGCCTTTCTGGATTTTACACTTTTTTCAGATGGCCCTTTTGACCGGGGGGAAGTGAGAATTCATTGTAGTGCAGATTTCCTTTGCAAGTTTGCTTGGTTGGCCAAAAAGGGCGTATGCGTTTTTTCCTGAATATATTCAGGAAAAAACGCATACGCCCTTTTTGGCCAAGTGCATCATTGTGGACGTTCTGCCTCTTTTCCTATGCTTTCAATGCAATTCCAGTCTACCTCCTGAAATCGGTTTCCTGCAATTCTGCCCCGCTTTCAAGTCTTCTTGGCAGCCTTACTTCAGTATATTTTTGGACGATAGCTGTCATTTATAACTCTGCAGGTTTGTGAATTACAGTGCCCCTGAGCTCCTTTCTTCAACTCGCTTTCTTGTGACCGGGCCGCAATACCGCAGGATGGCTTCAGGCCCTAAACTGCTTCCGGCACGGAACGCTGAGCCTTTGGTTAATTCCTCTTCCTGGTGGGAAATGAGAGTTAAATTTGCCCGTCCAGACACCTCCAGCTAGTCTCTCATTGGTTCTCGCTATTCCTGTTCATCTTCCGCAGAAATTGCAAACTGGGCCAAACAGCAGGTTAAAGGGACTGACTCTCCAAGTTGGGAGAGTGTTAGTAAAGCGTCTGGAATGTTGCACCCGAGTACCAGGGTACGAAAACTGAGACATATTTGAACACGTCTCCCGTTCACACGGTTGATCATACTATGGGTTCCACATGCATGTTTTAGCTGAAGGAAGAATACCTTAAACCTGGCGAGTTGAGACCCATGGAATGGGTACCATGCAATATGACTTCAAAGGGTCTTCATTTGCTCACCGAACCTCTCCAATCCTATCACTGCTGCCTTTATGCCCCTGTACACACGCTTGATTCTCTTTCGGAGACATAGCAATCCATAGGTTTTAAGATACTTACTAGTCAGGTACATTCTTAGGTGTTTAATATGGGGTGTTGAGTCCATTTCGTTGAGCAAGGAGTAGCTCTTGTCTATTCCATATTTGGCTTAAGGACCTTTATCTGTGCTCATTTCAATCTCTGGTTTTATGCAGCACCCCAACTCACCTTTCCCCTTAAGCAAGCATAAGTTGGTTTTCTAAATTTGAGACCCTGTTCTGTTTTGGAATTCAGTTCCTGTGAAGCCAAGTTTACATTCCGTGTATTAGTGATATCTTATGATGTTTCTTTTTCTGTGTGACTTATTTCAGTTAGAATCATCGTACCTGAATCCACTGATTATGCTGCTACGGGCCTGATGACATAGATTTCATTGCTGAGTGATACTGCATTGTACGTAAGTACCACAAGTTTTTTTATCCATTTTTCACTTTCTGTGATATTGAACTTGTACGGTAAACGAGGTTCTTGTAAACAGAGGCGTCCCAAACTTTGGGGTGGCTGTGTCTTTTTTATTTTAATTCCCTAAGCTGTAGGACCATAAGTGGAAGTGCCCTAGGCTCTGTTGCTTTGTTTTTTAGATGTTTCAGGAAACACCATACACTTCTCCCGAGTGTCTGTTGGCAATTTACATCCCGCCCATCAGCATAACAAGGCTCCCAGTTCTCCATGGCCTGTCCTGCCTTTCTGGATTTTACACTTTTTTCAGATGGCCCTTTTGACCGGGGGGAAGTGAGACTTCATTGTAGTGCAGATTTCCTTTGCAAGCTTGCTTGGTTGGCCAAAAAGGGCGTATGCGTTTTTTCTTGAATATATTCAGGAAAAAGCGCATACGCCCTTTTTGGCCAAGTGCATCATTGTGGACATTCTGCCTCTTTTCCTATGCTTTCAATGCAATTCCAGTCTACCTCCTGAAATCGGTTTCCTGCAATTCTGCCCCGCTTTCAAGTCCTCTTGGCAGCCTTACTTCAGTCTATTTTTGGACGATAGCTGTCATTTATAACTCTGCAGGTTTGTGAATTACAGTGCCCCTGAGCTCCTTTCTTCAACTCGCTTTCTTGTGACCTGGCCGCAACACCGCAGGATGGCTTCAGGCCCTAATCTGGTTCTGGCACGGCACGCTGAGCCTTTTGTTAATTCCTCTTCCTGGTAGGAAATGAGAGTTAAATTTGCCCGTCCAGACACCTCCAGCTAGTCTCTCATTGTTTCTCGCTATTCCTGTTCATCTTCCGCAGAAATTGCAAACTGGGCCAAACAGGAGGTTAAAGGGACTGACTCTCCAAGTCGGGAGAGTGTTAGTAAAGCGTCTGGAATGTTGCACCCGAGTACCAGGTTACAAAAACTGAGACATATTTGAACACGTCGACCGATCACATGGTTGATCATACTCTAGGTTCCACATGCATGTTTTAGCTGAAGGAAGAATACCTTAAAACTGGGTAGTTGAAACCTGTGGAATGGGTACCATGCAATATGACTTCAAAGGGTCTTCATTTGCTCACCGAACCTCTCCACTCCTATCACTGCTGCGTTTATGCCCCTGTACACATGCTTGATTCTCTTTCGGAGACATAGCAATCCATAGGTTTTAACATACTTACTAGTCAGGTACATTCTTAGGCGTTTAATATGCGGTGTTGAGTCCATTTCGTTGAGCAAGGAGTAGCTCTTGTCTATTCCATATTTGGCTTAAGGAACTTTATCTGTGCTCATTTCAATCTCTGGTTTTATGCAGCACCCCAACTCACCTTTCCCCTTAAGCAAGCATAAGTTGGTTTTCTAAATTTGAGACCCTGTTCTGTTCTGTAATTCAGTTCCTGTGTAGCCAAGTTTACATTCCGTGTATTACTGATATCTTATGATGTTTCTTTTTCTGTGTGACTTATTTCAGTTTGAATCATCATACCTGAATCCACTCATTGTGCTGCTAAGGGCCTGATGACATAGATTTCATTGCTGAGTGATATTGCTTTGTAAGTAAATACCACAACTTCTTTATCCATTTTTCAGTTTCTGCGATGTTGAACTTGTACTGTAAACGAGGTTCTTGTAAACAGAGGCATCCCAAACTTTGGGGTGGCTGTGTCTTTTTGATTTTAATTTCCCTAAGCTATAGGATCATAAGTGGAAGTGCCCTAGGCTCTGTTGCTTTGTTTTTTAGATGTTTCAGGAAACACCATACACTTCTCCAGAGTGGCTGTTGGCAGTTTACATCCCGCCCATCAGCATAACAAGGCTCCCAGTTCTCCATGGCCTGTCCTGCCTTTCTGGATTTTACACTTTTTTCAGATGGCCCTTTTGACCGGGGGGAAGTGAGACTTCATTGTAGTGCCGATTTCCTTTGCAAGCTTGCTTGGTTGCCAAAAAGGGCGCATGCGTTTTTTCCTGAATATATTCAGGAAAAAACGCATATGCCCTTTTTGACCAAGTGCATCATTGTGGACGTTCTGCCTCTTTTCCTATGCTTTCAATGCAATTCCAGTCTACCTCCTGAAATCGGTTTCCTGCAATTCTGCCCCGCTTTCAAGTCCTCTTGGCAGCCTTACTTCAGTATATTTTTGGACGATAGCTGTCATTTATAACTCTGCAGGTTTGTGAATTACAGTGCCCCTGAGCTCCTTTCTTCAACTCGCTTTCTTGTGAGCTGGCCGCAACACCGCAGGATGGCTTTAGGCCCTAATCTGGTTCCGGCACGGCACGCTGCCCCTTTGGTTAATTCCTCTTCCTGGTGGGAAATGAGAGTTAAATTTGCCCGTCCAGACACCTCCAGCTAGTCTCTCATTGGTTCTCGTTATTCCTGTTCATCTTCCGCAGAAATTGCAAACTGGGCCAAACAGGAGGTTAAAGGCACTGACTCTCCAAGTCGGGAGAGTGTTAGTAAAGCGTCTGGAATGTTGCACCCGAGTACCAGGGGACGAAAACTGAGACATATTTGAACACGTCTCCCGATCACACGGTTGATCATACTCTGGGTTCCACATGCATGTTTTAGCTGAAGGAAGAATACGTTAAACCTGGAGAGTTGAGACCCGTGGAATGGGTACCATGCAATATGACTTCAAAGGGTCTTCATTTGCTCACCGAACCTCTCCAATCCTATCACTGCTGCATTTATGCCCCAGTACACACGCTTGATTCTCTTTCGGAGACATAGCAATCCCTAGGTTTGAAGATACTTACTAGTCAGGTACATTCTTAGGCGTTTGATATGGGGTGTTGAGTCAATTTCGTTGAGCAAGGAATAGCTCTTGTCTATTCCATATTTGGCTTAAGGAGCTTTATCTGTGCTCATTTCAATCTCTGGTTTTATGCAGCACCCCAACTCACCTTTCCCCTTAAGCAAGCATAAGTTGGTTTTCTAAATTTGAGACCCTGTTCTGTTTTGTAATTCAGTTCATGTGTAGCGAAGTTCACATTCTGTGTATTAGTGATACCTTATGATGTTTCTTTTCTGTGTGACTTATTTCAGTTCGAATCATCATACCTGAATCCACTCATTATGGTGGTACGGGCCTGATGACATAAATTTCATTGCTGAGTGATATTGCATTGTACGTAAGTACCACAACTTCATTATCCATTTTTCACTTTCTGCGATATTGAACTTGTACCATAAACGAGGTTCTTGTAAACAGAGCCGTCCCTAACTTTGGGTTGGCTGTGTCATTTTTATTTTAATTTCCCTAATCTATAGGACCATAAGTGGAAGTGCCATAGCCTCTGTTGCTTTGTTTTTTAGATGTTTCAGGAAACACCATACACTTCTCCAGAGTGGCTGTTGGCAATTTACATCCCGCCCATCAGCATAAGAAGGCTCCCAGTTCTCCATTGCCTGTTGTACCTTTATGGATTTTACAATTTTTTCAGATGACCCTTTTGACCAGGTGGAAGTGAGACTTCATTGTAGTGCAGATTTCCTTTGCAAGCTTGCTTGGTTGGCCAAAAAGTGCGTATGCATTTTTTCCTGAATATATTCAGGAAAAAACACATAAGCCTTTTTGGCCAAGTGCATCATTGTCGAGGTTCTGACTCTCTTCGTATGTTTTCAGTGCAATTCAAGTCTACCTCCTGAAATCGGTTTCCTGCAATTCTGCCTTGCTTTCAATGTCTCTTCATAGCATTACCTCAATATATTTTTTGAAAATAGTTGGCCTTTATAACTCTGCAGGTTTTTGAATTGCAGTGGCCCTTAGCCCCAGTTTTCAGCTCTTATTTTTGTGGTCTTGCCCCATAACCACAGGATTCCTTGAAGCCCTATTTTTCTTCTGGGGCACCTTGCTGTGCCTTTGGTTAATTCTTCTTACTGATGTGACATTAGAGTGACATGTGCCCATTGAAACCGCTACAGCTAGTTTCTCACTGGTTCCCCCTATTCCCATTCATCCTCTGCACTAACTGCAGACTGTGTGATACCAGAACTTAAAGGCATTGACTCCATGTGGGGATGTTGTTAGTAAAGCGGCTGGAATGTCGATCCGGAGCCCCAGGAGAGGAAAAATGAGGTGCATTTTAGAAACCTTTCCCGATCATATGGTATACCAGTCGCTGGGTTTCCCAAGCATGGTTTAGCTGTAGGAAGATTCCCTTCAACCTGGAGTGTTGGGACCCTTGGAATGAGTAGCATGAAGTATTGCATTAAACTTTCGGCAGTTGCTCACCAAAGCTCACCAATCCTGTCAGCCCCAAGTGTCCAGCCTTATGTCTTATCCAGCTGTGGGTTTATATGTGGTCAATCCAGGTTGCATCACAGCCCCTGAGCGAATTTTGTAAGAATTTTTCTCTCTTTCATTGTTTCAGCGTTTTGTTTTTAAAATTTATTTCTATAATGGGGTTTAGCTCCTTTTCACTGCTGTGTTTGTGCCGCTCTGCACACACTTGATTCCCTTATGGAGATATATCAATACATGGGTTTTAAGATTCTTATTCCTCAGATATATTTCTCTGCGGTGTATAGGGTGTGTTGAGGCCAGTTCATTGAGCAAGGTGTAGATCTTGTCTAATACCTATTTGGTTTATTGAACGGTATCTGTGCTAATTTCAAACTCTGGTTTTATGCATCACCCCACCTCTCCTTTCCCCTTAAGCTGACATAAGTGTGTTTTCTAAATGTGAGACACTGTTCTGTTCTGTAATTCATTTCTTGTGCAGCCATATTTACCCTCCCTCTATAAGTGATATCTTATGATATGTTTCTTTTTCTGTTTGACTTATTTCAAGTAGTATTATCGGACCTAAATCCACTCTTTATCCTTCTACTAGCCTTATTACATTGATTTCATGGTGAAGAGATATTCCATTGTACATAAGTACCACATCTTCTTTATCCATTGTTCTCTTTCCTGGGATATTTAAGGTGTACTGAAGTTGAGGTTCTTGTAAACAGAGTAGCCCTAAACTGTGGTGTGCTTGTGTCTTGTTGATTTTTAGACTTCCCTAGATATACTCCCATGATTGGAAGTGTCCTATGCTCTGTAGCTCTGTTTTTTAGATGATTTAGGAACCACCATACGCTTCTCCAGAGTGGCTCTCGGCAGTTCACACACTGCCCATCAGCGTATAAAGGCTCCCTGTTCTCCATGGCCTGTCCTGCATTTCTGGTTTTTACAATTTTTTAGGATGGCCCTTTTGACCGGTGGGAAGTGAGACTTCTTTGTTGTGCACATTTGCATTGCTTGCTTGCTTCGTTGCCCATAAAGTGCGTATGCATTTTTTCCTGGATATAATCAGGAAAAAACGCATACGCCCTTTTGGGCCAACTGCATCATTGTCGAAATTCTGCCGCTTTTCATGTGCGTTAAAGACGAGTCCAATCTATCTCTTGAAATCTGTTTCTTGCAATTCTGTCTTGCATTCAGATCCTCTTCTTTGCCTTACCTCAACATATTTTTGGACGTTAGTTTTCATTTATAACTCTGCAGGTTTGTGAATTGCAGTGACCCTGAGCTCCATTTTTTAAGTTGCTCTTTTGTGAGCTGGCCTCAAACCCACAGGATTGCTTCAGGCCCTATTTTGGCTCCGGCGAGGCAGGCTGAGCCTTTCTTTAATTCTTATTCTTAATGGGAAATTAAAGTGATATGTGCCCGTCCAAACCCCTACAACTCTTCTCTCATTGGTTCCCCCTCTTCCCGTTCATCCTCCTCACAATTTGCAAAATGTGTGAAACAGAAGTTTAAATGTGCTGATTCTCCAAGTGGGGAGATTCTAAGTAGCGTGGCTGGAATGGTGAACAGGAGCACCAGGAGAGGATAAATGAGGTGCATTTTAGACACATCTCCCGATCACATGGTGTACAGTCCTCTGGGTTTTCCATGCATGTTTTAGCTGTAGGAAGATCCCTTGAACCTGCAGATTTGGGACCCATTGAATGGGTACCAGGTAGTATTACTTTAAAGGGTGTGCATTTCCTCACCCAACCTCACATTTCTCTTAGTGCAAACAGTTTCCAGCCTTATGTCTCATCCTGCTGTGGGTCTAGATGTGTTCAATCCATGTTGCATCACCGTCCCTGAGGAAAAGTTGTAAGAGGTTTTCTCTGTCTCTCTGTCGTTTATTTTTTTCAATTTATTACTATATTGGTTACAGCTGATTTTCAAAGCTCTGTTTCTTGCTGCTGTACATCCACTTGATTCACGTACAGAGAGACATCAATAAATTCTTTTTCAGATTCTTACCAGTCATATATATTCTTTTCCGGTGACTTGAGTGTGCTGAGTGCAGTTCTTTTAGCTACCGTGTAGGCCTTGTTGATTATCAGTTTGGTATTTGGAATGGTATCTTTGCTAATTTCAACCTCCTGGATGATGCCTCACCCCTCCCCACCTTTCCCGTTTAGCAGCCTTATGCGTGTTTTCTACATATTTGACTATGTTTTTGTTTTGTAATTTATTTCATGTGTAGCCATTTTGGATTCCACCTTTAAGTGATATCTTATGATATGTGTCTTTTTCTTTTTGAATTCTGTCACTTAGAATGATCATACGTAACTCCTCTGGAGTTGTTACAACTGGCCATATTTCATTGATTTCCAGGCTGAATAATATTCCACTCTACCTAAGTACCACATCTCTATCCATTTTTCCCCTCCAGAGACATTTAAGTTATATCCTAGTCGAGGATCTTTTAAACAGAGAGGGGGTAAACATTGGGGTGCCTGTGTCCTCTCGATTTTTGTTTTTCCCAAGATATACGCCCATGAGTGCAAGTGCCCTATGCTCTGTAGCTCATTTTTTAGATGCTTTAGTAAACACAATACACTTCTCCAGAATGGCCGTTGGCAATATACATTTCCACTATAAGTCTCACAGGGCTCCCTCTTCTCGTTGCCCTGTCCTGCATTTCTGTTGTTTACGCTTTATGAGGATGGCTCTTCTGACTGATGCGAAGTGATATCTTTTGTAGTATTGACTTCCAGTGCCCACCTGTTTGGTTGGCTAAAAAAGTGTATGCCCTTTTCTTGAATATATACAGAAAAGAACGCATACACCCTTTTTGGCCAACTGCAATGTTGGCAATGTTGGCAATGTTCAGCTCCTTTTCTTGTGCTTAATGGCGAGTCCTTTCTACCTCCTCAAATCCCTTTCCTGCCATTCTCCCTTGCTTACAAGTCCTTTTCTCTGACTTTCCTCAAGACATTTTTCAGTGATGGATATTTTCAACTCTGCAGTTTTGTGAATTTTACTGCCCCTGAGTTCCATTGTTCAACTTGTGTTTATGGGAACTGGCCACAAAGCAGCGGGATTTCCTCAAGCCCTATACTGTTTCCATGGGCAACCCTAGCCTTTGGTCAATTCATCTTCCTGATTGGAAATTAGAGTGACATGTGCCTGTCTGAACACCTAGGACTTGTCTCTCATTGTTCCTCATCCTTCCGCTTCATCCTCTGGACAAATTCCAAACTGTACGCAACAGGATGTTGACAGTGCTGACATCTCCAAGTGGGGAGACTGTTAGTAAAGACGCTGGAGGGGTGAACCCGAGCACCAGGAGATGAGGAGATGAGATGCCTTTTCCAAACTCTTCCCGATCAGACGGTATACCATCCTCTGGGTGTGACAGACATGTTTTAGCAGTAGGAAGAGTCCCATTCATGTAAGGAGAACACCAGGGCTTTTTCAAAATCAGTGTCTCCCCGAAACCCAAACTGGGGAAGTTTTTAAGCTACAGCTACACATATGTTCATTAAGGGCCTTGGGAAGTAGGCAGAGTCCAAACTTTAGATGATTGAAGTCTTCAGGGTCAGAAGCACTCACCACCAGCTTCCCTTAGGCTACACTTTAACTGTCATTGATAGATGATGTCAATAAAAATATCTATTCTTTTTCAGATTATTTCCCCTTATAGGTTATTGCAAAATGTTGAGTGTAGTTCCCTGTGCTATACAGTAGTTCCTTGTTGATGATCTATTTTATACATAGCAGTGTGTATGTGTTCATTCCAAACTGTTAATTTATCCCTCCTCCCACCTTTCCCCTTTGGTAATAATAAATTATAAGATTTTATACTTCTCAGAAATGGGGGAGCTGAAAGAGAGGTATCATTTTCAATGGAAAAGCATTTAAAACAAGATTGAAGGTTTAACCAAGATTATTAGCTGTACATCCTTGGAAAGAAATCACTTCGTTTCTCTAATATTGACCTGACAAATAAGACAAACCTTTTCACTGAACTTGCTTATAAAAAGTGATGGAAATATCAAATGGAAGTGTTAAAAACATCTTATTTTACCCGAGCCTTATACACTGTTCTATGTTAACTACAGTTTGGCTCACACATCTGTTCATTGAGGTTACAATAGTCTCAATTTCTGTTACTGATCCTCCAGAGTGGACCCCAACAAGTGTCCCCCTGCCCAGTGTCATTGGGGCCAACAGATCGAGACTGAGTTTGGTTCACAAGCAAAGGAAACTTTATATTTTGATCAGAGAATGGAGAGGTGAGAGCATGCACTACCCCGTGGGCTGTGGGCTGGGCTGCTGTGTAGAGATCCTGTCAGAGTCAGTGGGAGGGAGGGAGGCGACGGAGCTCTCGAGGGCCGGGTTGGCTGTAGCTCAGGCTCTATATCGTGGAGTCTGCACTGGGCCCCAGGAGCTGAGGTGTCGACCCAGCCATTCTGCACTAGGAAATCTGGTCTGAAGTGCCGGGTGTGGAACCTCTGCATGCGGGACCCTAGGAGCATGTGAAATTAGACAAAGCACAAAGGATAAAAAAGGTTAGACTTGACTTTATTGCCCAGATTCTATTTTTATCTCCCAGGGATTTTTAATGGGCTTTGCTGGGGACAAACCCCTCCTCTGCCTTTTGTCCCGTTCCTCATTCTTGGAGTGCTGAGGGTGCAGACCCTTCTTCTGTAACTGCTGAGTGCTGAGTTGGGAGCCCTCATACCCTGGGGCGAGGGTCAGAGCTTCTCCCCAGCAGCCTCCCGGTGACGTTGATTGTCCCCAGGACCCCTGCCTCCCTGCTCGTCCACCTGAGCACCAGCATTGGAAGTGTTATAGATTCTAATGACCTTTAAGGGTCCAGGAAAGAGATGTGCAGAGACGCTGTGGGGGCCGGTTTCACCCCGCCCCACATTTGTTCGGCCACCTTAGGCTGACCGTCTCTGCCAGCCTAGATGCTCTGACCAGTAGTCTGCGCTTTCTTCAATTAGGCCCCTGAATTAACGTACAAACAGCACCAGGTGTCAGAGCCCTGCCCGCTCAACTCCCAGACAGTCCAGGGTCAGTGGTGACCAAGGACCATGATGGCTACTGAGTCAACAGCCTTTTGAAGTAAACAGGAGTCCAGCCGGTCTTATTGGCCACCATCATCACGGTGTCTGTCGGCTTTTCTATGGTGACAGTGTGGTATACTGTTCCCCCGCCAAGATTATTAGCTCCCCTCTGGGTGCAGTAAGTCCTGCAAGCAGTAGTCTACTCTTTTGGGACACACTCTTGTTGTTTTATGAGAGAAACTCCAGGTCAAGTGATGTTCACACGAGTCGTCATGGTGCCCTGTTGCCCCCGGTTATCTCTCTGGATGTTGGAGTTGGAGGGCCTCCTCACTCGAGGTCGGTGTGCCCACGGAGCGAACCCTGCAACTTCAGGGCATGGTTGGTGGTTAGGATCACCACGTGGGGTCCTTTTCCCTTAGGAGGGAGGTGGCCTTTTGGGCTGCTGATTTCCAGGTTTTTAGATACCGCCAGTATCTTGGCCAGATGTGGCAGTGGGCCAAGCCCCTTAGTGACCGTAGTTTATCCTACCTGGATGGCATTCTTGCATTGTTCCATTTCAAGTGGTCCCAGTTTTTGCACTAATTCTCCAATGGTGATTCACCTTTCACCGGGAATGTAAAGGTCAAAGGGTTTAGCTAAATTAGGGAGTTCCAGGGCAAGGGTCTGAATTGACTGCTCTTTCCATTCTTGAAAGGCCACTTCTGGATTCTATTCAAAAGGATCATCATCTTTTCCTTTCAGTGTTTCATATAGAGGCCCAGCTAGTAGACTGTAGTTAGGGATCCAGAAGCAGCAAACCCTGGCCTCCCCAGGAACCCCTAAGCTGTCTTCTAGTTTTAGAAAGGGGTAAGGCTGAAAATGGTTTCTTCCCTTTCCTGGGATGGGCTTCTCTGACCTTCTGTGAGAATGAAGCCCAGGCAGGTCACCGCAGTCTGTGATATTTGAGCTTTTTCTTGGACAACTTCTATCCTTTATTGGCTTGGTAGTTCAGAGGCCTCCTTAGTAGGGCTGGTGATCAGAATGTCGTCTGCATATTGAAGGAGGGTTTCCTTTTCCAGAGGTAGAACTTTTAGGTCTTTAGCTAAGCTTTCCCCAAAGATGGTGTGGGAATTTTTGCACCCTTGGGGCCAGACGGCCCGGAAGTATTGTTTTAGTTGTATGTGGAGTCCTGCCACTCACAAGCCAAAATTTCTTGTGACTCTGGGACTAATGGAATACAAAAGAAGGCATCATTGAAGACTAATACAGAATACCATGTCCTGGTGGTTGGTAGAATGACCAGCAGGGTGTAGGAATTAGGAGCAACTGGAGGTATATCCTCGGTGGCTTCACTGACTGTCCTGACATACTTTACCAGGTCCCCAGCAGCCCATGGGGCTCTCGTGGTCAGACCAATCCCAGAATATGGAGCTCACCTGGGCAGGTACCCCACCCCCACCCCAGCCCACGGGGCTCTCGTGGTCAGGCCCCTCCCAGGATACAGAGCTACCCTTGCGGGTACCGTGGCAGGGCTGGGCACACAGGAACCGTGCACATAGCCCTCATTGCAGAGCACCCCCAGCTCACCTGTCGCTCAGAGCTGACACAGAGCACCTCAGAGCAGGACTTGAACTAACAAACAGCAGCTGCGACAGGTCTGTGACCCTGGGCATCACTCCGTGAGGCCTCCCTCCACCTGGTCTTCCAGAGACTTCCACTGCACCCGGGGCACCAGGCCTCTGTCTCCAACCACCACCCACCCCTCCTCTGCCTGACTCCTGGGTTCCTCTCATTAGGAGAGGGTTTTCTTGAAGTTGTCTCCCACTCATGGGCCAGATAAAATGATTAGAAAACAAGCCAAAGCTGCAGCCCCTTGTCTATCCTGACTCTCAGGAGCCCACACCTGTTCCTTGGACCTGGCCGGTTCAGCAAGTTCCATTTTCTGCAACTGTGAGCCCCTGAGGGGTGATGATTGGCTGACCTGGGCAGCCTTACCGTGCCGGCCAGCCCTCCCCAGATGTGCCTGGGTTGAGATCAATATAAATACCACTCCAGGCAGCAAGAGCCCCTGCAGCCGTGCCTGACGCCATTTTCTCTGCCCTGTCAGCAGTCTCGGGGCTGGGCTGGTGGGAGGGAGTGAGAGGCCACGGCTTTGTGGGTGGCCCAGTGTGAGTGGGGCTCTGCTGGACTTTCTGCAGCAGTTGCCAGGCTGCCACCTGCTAAAGAAGAGGATGTGTCACCCATACCTGCTGCTGGAATTTCTCCCTGGGCAGAGGTGAGGAAGGAAAAAAGCAGTGGGGGCAGGGACAGGACGGGTATCTCAGGCAGGGAAATGGAAATCTTCCAGAAGAGCACCCAGGGCCAGGACCATCCTGGCTGGCCTGCAGGCACCAAGTCGGCCGGCATGCTGTCACTCGTGTGGCTCTATGGCCCTTCCTCTAGGCTTTCAAGTCCTTGTATATATTCAGGTGTTTTACCTGGGACGGGTGGGAATAGTTCAGCAGCAACTGGCCTGGGGCTCAGCTCACGTTTACTCACAGATGCCTCGGCACGGTGCCCCAGCTTTGCAATGAGGACGCTTGTTGCGTGGGGGCTGCTGGCTGAATGGGAGACGATTCCCCACCACTGACCAACTTCAGAATTGTTTACAACTGGAGCAAGTGCCCTGATACGGTTTTCCTCTGTGTAACTGGTGGGTTCTGTGTTTTTTTTCTCTTTTTCGTTTTTGGTTCAAGGTAGATTTTATTCCTCTTTTTTGTATTTACAGATATAAGCATGGAAATAATTTATTCATATAAATACATGTATGTGCAGGGAATAATTGTTTTTTCTGTTTTATTTTTTAAATTTTACTTCTTTTTAATTTTGAATTTTATTTTATATTTTTATACAGCAGGTTCTTATTGGTTATCTATTTTATACATATAAATGTATACATGCCAATCCCAGTCTCTCAACTCCTCCCACCACCACCCCCCCAACAGCTTTCCCCCCTTGTTGTCCATACGTTTGTTGTCTACATCTGTTGCTCTGTTTATGCCTTGCAAAATGGTTAATCTGTACAGTTTTTCTAGGTTCCACATATATGCATGAATATACAAGATTTGTTTTTCTCTTTCTGACTTACTTCACTCTGTATGACAGTCTCTAGATCCATCGACGTCTCTACAAATGACCCAATTTCATTCCTTTTCATGGCTTAGTAATATTCCATTTTATATATGTACCACAGCTTTATGCATTCGTCTGTCTGTGGGCATTTAGGTTGCTTCCATTACCTCGATATTGTAAATAGTGATGCAATGAACATTGCGGTGAATGACTCTTTTTGATTTATGGTTTTGTCTGGGTATATGTCCAGTACTGGGATTGCTGTATCATATGGTAATTCTATTGTTAGTTTCTTAAGAAATTCCATATTGTTCTCCATAATGACTGTATCAATTTATATTCCCAACAATAGTGGAAGAGGGTTCCTTTTCTCCACACCCTTTCCAGCATTTTTTGTTTGTAGATTTTCAATGATGCCTATTCTACCAGGTGTGAGGTGATACCTCTTGTTGAATCCATTTCGTTGAGCAAGGGGTAGCTCTTGTCTATTACATATTTGGCTTATGGAACGGTATCTCTGCTAATTTCAAACTCTGCTTTTATGCAGCACCCCAACTCACCTTCCCCCTTAAGCAGGCATAAGTTGGTTTTCTAAACTTGAGACCCTGTTCTGTTTTGTAATTCAGTTCATGTGTAGCCAAGTTCACATTCCGTGTATTAGTGATACCTTATGATGTTTCTTTTTCTGTGTGACTTATTTCACTTAGAATCATCGTGCCTCAATCCACTCATTATGCTGGTACGGGCCTGGTGACATAGATTTCATTGCTGAGTGGTATTCTGTTGTACAGAAGTACCGCAATTCTTTATCCATTATTTGCTCTCTGGGATATTTAACTTGTGCCGTAGAAGAGATTCCTGTAAAAAGAGCCGTCCCAAATTTTGGGGTTGCTGTGTCTTTTTGATATTAATTTCCCTAAGCTATAGGACCATAAGTGGAAGTGCCCTAGGCTCTGTTGCTTTGTTTTTTAGATGTTTCAGGAAACACCATACACTTCTCCCGAGTGTCTGTTGGCAATTTACATCCCGCCCATCAGCATAACAAGGCTCCCAGTTCTCCATGGCCTGTCCTGCCTTTCTGGATTTTACACTTTATTCTGATGGCCCTTTTGACCGGGGGGAAGTGAGACTTCATTGTAGTGCAGATTTCCTTTGCAAGCTTGCTTGGTTGGCCAAAAAGGGCATATGCGTTTTTTCCTGAATATATTCAGGAAAAAACGCATATGCCCTTTTGGCAAAGTGCATCATTGTGGACGTTCTGCCTCTTTTCCTACGCTTTCAATGCAATTCCAGTCTACCTCTTGAAATCGGTATCCTGCAATTCTGCCCCGCTTTCAAGTCCTCTTGGAAGCCTTACTTCAGTCTATTTTTGGACGATAGCTGTCATTTATAACTCTGCAGGTTTGTGAATTACAGAGGCCCTGAGCTCCTTTCTTCAACTCGCTTTCTTTTGAGCTGGCCGCAACACCGCAGGATGGCTTCAGGCCCTAATCTGGTTCCGGCACGGCACGCTGAGCCTTTGGTTATTTCCTCTTCCTGGTGGGAAATGAGAGTTAAATTTGCCCGTCCAGACACCTCCAGCTAGTCTCTCATTGGTTCTCCCTATTCCTGTTCATCTTCCGCAGAAATTGCAAACTGGGCCAAACAGGAGGTTAAAGGCGCTGACTCTCCAAGTTGGGAGAGTGTTATAAAGGGTCTGGAATGTTGCACCCGAGTACCAGGGGAGGAAAACTGAGACATATTTGAACACGTCTCCCGTTCACACGGTTGATCATACTCGGAGTTCCACATGCATGTTTTAGCTGAAGGAAGAATACCTTAAACCTGGAGAGTTGAGACCCGTGGAATGGGTACCATGCAATATGACTTCAAAGGGTCTTCATTTGCTCACCGAACCTCTCCAATCCTATCACTGCTGCGTTTATGCCCCTGTACACACGCTTGATTCTCTTTCGGAGACATAGCAATCCATAGGTTTTAAGATACTTACTAGTCAGGTACATTCTTAGGCGTTTAATATGGGGTGTTGAGTCCATTTCGTTGAGCAAGGAGTAGCTCTTGTCTATTCCATATTTGGCTTAAGGAACTTTATCTGTGCTCATTTCAATCTCTGGTTTTATGCAGCACCCCAACTCACCTTCCCCCTTAAGCAAGCGTAAGTTGGTTTTCTAAACTTGAGACACTGTTCTGTTTTGTAATTCAGTTCATGTGTAGCCAAGTTCACATTCTGTGTATTAGTGATACCTTATGATGTTTCTTTTTCTGTGTGACTTATTTCAGTTCGAATCATCATACCTGAATCCACTCATTATGCTGCTACGGGCCTGATGACATAGATTTCATTGCTGAGTGATATTGCATTGTACGTAAGTACCACAAGTTCTTTATCCATTTTTCACTTTCTGCGATATTGAACTTGTACCGTAAACGAGGTTCTTGTAAACAGAGGCGTCCCAAACTTTGCGGTGGCTGTGTCTTTTTGATTTTAATTTCCCTAAGCTATAGGACCATAAGTGGAAGTGCCCTAGGCTCTGTTGCTTTGTTTTTTAGATGTTTCAGGAAACACCATACACTTCTCCAGAGTGGCTGTTGGCAATTTACATCCCGCCCATCAGCATAAGAAGGCTCCCAGTTCTCCATGGCCTGTCGTGCCTTTATGGATTTTACACTTTTTTCAGATGGCCCTTTTGACTGGGGGGAAGTGAGACTTCATTGTAGTGCAGATTTCCTTTGCAAGCTTGCTTGGTTGGCCAAAAAGGGCGTATGCGTTTTTTCCTGAATATATTCAGGAAAAAACGCATACGCCCTTTTTGGCCAAGTGCATCATTGTCGAGTTTCTGACTCTCTTCATATGCTTTCAATGCAATTCCAGTCTACCTCCTGAAATCGGTTTCCTGCGATTCTGCCTTGCTTTCAATGCCTCTTCATAGCCTTACCTCAATATATTTTTTAAAAATAGTTGGCCTTTATAACTCTGCAGGTTTTTGAATTGCAGTGGCCCTTAGCTCCATTTTTTAGCTCTTATTTTTGTGGTCTTGCCCCGTAACCACAGGATTCCTTGAAGCCCTATTTTTCTTCTGGGGCACCTTGCTGTGCCTTTGGTTAATTCTTCTTACTGATGTGATATTAGAGTGACATGTGCCCATTGAAACCGCTACAGCTAGTTTCTCACTGGTTCCCCCTATTCCCATTCATCCTCTGCACTAACTGCAGACTGTGCGATACCAGAACTTAAAGGCATTGACTCCATGTGGGGATGTTGTTAGTAAAGCGGCTGGAATGTCGATCCGGAGCCCCAGGAGAGGAAAAATGAGGTGCGTTTTAGAAACCTTTCCCGATCATATGGTATACCAGTCGCTGGGTTTCCCAAGCATGGTTTAGCTGTAGGAAGATTCCCTTCAACCTGGAGTGTTGGGACCCTTGGACTGAGTAGCATGAAGTATTGCATTAAACTTTCGGCAGTTGCTCACCAAAGCTCACCAATCCTGTCAGCCCCAAGTGTCCAGCCTTATGTCTTATCCAGCTGTGGGTTTATATGTGGTCAATCCAGGTTGCATCACAGCCCCTGAGCGAATTTTGTAAGAATTTTTCTCTCTTTCATTGTTTCAGCGTTTTGTTTTTAAAATTTATTTCTATAATGGGGTTTAGCTCCTTTTCACTGCTGTGTTTGTGCCGCTCTGCACACACTTGATTCCCTTATGGAGATATATCAATACATGGGTTTTAAGATTCTTATTCCTCAGATATATTTCTCTGCGGTGTATAGGGTGTGTTGAGGCCTGTTCATTGAGCAAGGTGTAGATCTTGTCTAATACCTATTTGGTTTATTGAACGGTATCTGTGCTAATTTCAAACTCTGGTTTTATGCATCACCCCACCTCTCCTTTCCCCTTAAGCTGATATAAGTGTGTTTTCTAAATGTGAGACACTGTTCTGTTCTGTAATTCATTTCTTGTGCAGCCATATTTACCCTCCCTCTATAAGTGATATCTTATGATATGTTTCTTTTTCTGTTTGACTTATTTCAAGTAGTATTATCGGACCTAAATGCACTCTTTATCCTTCTACTAGCCTTATTACATTGATTTCATGGTGAAGAGATATTCCATTGTACATAAGTACCACATCTTCTTTATCCATTGTTCTCTTTCCTGGGATATTTAAGGTGTACTGAAGTTGAGGTTCTTGTAAACAGAGTAGCCCTAAACTGTGGTGTGCTTGTGTCTTGTTGATTTTTAGACTTCCCTAGATATACTCCCATGATTGGAAGTGTCCTATGCTCTGTAGCTCTGTTTTTTAGATGATTTAGGAACCACCATACGCTTCTCCAGAGTGGCTCTCGGCAGTTCACACACTGCCCATCAGCGTATAAAGGCTCCCTGTTCTCCATGGCCTGTCCTGCATTTCTGGTTTTTACAATTTTTTAGGATGGCCCTTTTGACCGGTGGGAAGTGAGACTTCTTTGTTGTGCACATTTGCATTGCTTGCTTGCTTCGTTGCCCATAAAGTGCGTATGCGTTTTTTCCTGGATATAATCAGGAAAAAACGCATACGCCCTTTTGGGCCAACTGCATCATTGTCGAAATTCTGCCGCTTTTCATGTGCGTTAAAGACGAGTCCAATCTATCTCTTGAAATCTGTTTCTTGCAATTCTGTCTTGCATTCAGATCCTCTTCTTTGCCTTACCTCAACATATTTTTGGACGTTAGTTTTCATTTATAACTCTGCAGGTTTGTGAATTGCAGTGACCCTGAGCTCCATTTTTTAAGTTGCTCTTTTGTGAGCTGGCCTCAAACCCGCAGGATTGCTTCAGGCACTATTTTGGCTCCGGCGAGGCAGGCTGAGCCTTCCTTTAATTCTTACTCTTAATGGGAAATTAGAGTGATATGTGCCCGTCCAAACCCCTACAACTCTTCTCTCATTGGTTCCCCCTCTTCCCGTTCATCCTCCTCACAATTTGCAAAATGTGTGAAACAGAAGTTTAAATGTGCTGATTCTCCAAGTGGGGAGATTCTAAGTAGCGTGGCTGGAATGGTGAACAGGAGCACCAGGAGAGGATAAATGAGGTGCATTTTAGACACATCTCCCGATCACATGGTGTACAGTCCTCTGGGTTTTCCATGCATGTTTTAGCTGTAGGAAGATCCCTTGAACCTGCAGATTTGGGACCCATTGAATGGGTACCAGGTAGTATTACTTTAAAGGGTGTGCATTTCCTCACCCAACCTCACATTTCTCTTAGCGCAAACAGTTTCCAGCCTTATGTCTCATCCTGCTGTGGGTCTAGATGTGTTCAATCCATGTTGCATCACCGTCCCTGAGGAAAAGTTGTAAGAGGTTTTCTCTGTCTCTCTGTCGTTTATTTTTTTCAATTTATTACTATATTGGTTACAGCTGATTTTCAAAGCTCTGTTTCTTGCTGCTGTACATCCACTTGATTCGCGTACAGAGAGACATCAATAAATTCTTTTTCAGATTCTTACCAGTCGTATATATTCTTTTCCGGTGACTTGAGTGTGCTGAGTGCAGTTCTTTTAGCTACCGTGTAGGCCTTGTTGATTATCAGTTTGGTATTTGGAATGGTATCTTTGCTAATTTCAACCTCCTGGATGATGCCTCACCCCTCCCCACCTTTCCCGTTTAGCAGCCTTATGCGTGTTTTCTACATATTTGACTATGTTTTTGTTTTGTAATTTATTTCATGTGTAGCCATTTTGGATTCCACCTTTAAGTGATATCTTATGATATGTGTCTTTTTCTTTTTGAATTCTGTCACTTAGAATGATCATACGTAACTCCTCCGGAGTTGTTACAACTGGCCATATTTCATTGATTTCCAGGCTGAATAATATTCCACTCTACCTAAGTACCACATCTCTATCCATTTTTCCCCTCCAGAGACATTTAAGTTATATCCTAGTCGAGGATCTTTTAAACAGAGAGGGGGTAAACATTGGGGTGCCTGTGTCCTCTCGATTTTTGTTTTTCCCAAGATATACGCCCATGAGTGCAAGTGCCCTATGCTCTGTAGCTCATTTTTTAGATGCTTTAGTAAACACAATACACTTCTCCAGAATGGCCGTTGGCAATATACATTTCCACTATAAGTCTCACAGGGCTCCCTCTTCTCGTTGCCCTGTCCTGCATTTCTGTTGTTTACGCTTTATGAGGATGGCTCTTCTGACTGATGCGAAGTGATATCTTTTGTAGTATTGACTTCCAGTGCCCACCTGTTTGGTTGGCTAAAAAAGTGTATGCCCTTTTCTTGAATATATACAGAAAAGAACGCATACACCCTTTTTGGCCACCTGCAATGTTGGCAATGTTCAGCTCCTTTTCTTGTGCTTAATGGCGAGTCCTTTCTACCTCCTCAAATCCCTTTCCTGCCATTCTCCCTTGCTTACAAGTCCTTTTCTCTGACTTTCCTCAAGACATTTTTCAGTGATGGATATTTTCAACTCTGCAGTTTTGTGAATTTTACTGCCCCTGAGTTCCATTGTTCAACTCGTGTTTATGGGAACTGGCCACAAAGCAGCGGGATTTCCTCAAGCCCTATACTGTTTCCATGGGCAACCCTAGCCTTTGGTCAATTCGTCTTCCTGATTGGAAATTAGAGTGACATGTGCCTGTCTGAACACCTAGGACTTGTCTCTCATTGTTCCTCATCCTTCCGCTTCATCCTCTGGACAAATTCCAAACTGTACGCAACAGGATGTTGACAGTGCTGACATCTCCAAGTGGGGAGACTGTTAGTAAAGACGCTGGAGGGGTGAACCCGAGCACCAGGAGATGAGGAGATGAGATGCCTTTTCCAAACTCTTCCCGATCAGACGGTATACCATCCTCTGGGTGTGACAGACATGTTTTAGCAGTAGGAAGAGTCCCATTCATGTAAGGAGAACACCAGGGCTTTTTCAAAATCAGTGTCTCCCCGAAACCCAAACTGGGGAAGTTTTTAAGCTACGGCTACACATATGTTCATTAAGGGCCTTGGGAAGTAGGCAGAGTCCAAACTTTAGATGATTGAAGTCTTCAGGGTCAGAAGCACTCACCACCAGCTTCCCTTAGGCTACACTTTAACTGTCATTGATAGATGATGTCAATAAAAATATCTATTCTTTTTCAGATTATTTCCCCTTATAGGTTATTGCAAAATGTTGAGTGTAGTTCCCTGTGCTATACAGTAGTTCCTTGTTGATGATCTATTTTATACATAGCAGTGTGTATGTGTTCATTCCAAACTGTTAATTTATCCCTCCTCCCACCTTTCCCCTTTGGTAATAATAAATTATAAGATTTTATACTTCTCAGAAATGGGGGAGCTGAAAGAGAGGTATCATTTTCAATGGAAAAGCATTTAAAACAAGATTGAAGGTTTAACCAAGATTATTAGCTGTACATCCTTGGAAAGAAATCACTTCGTTTCTCTAATATTGACCTGACAAATAAGACAAACCTTTTCACTGAACTTGCTTATAAAAAGTGATGGAAATATCAAATGGAAGTGTTAAAAACATCTTATTTTACCCGAGCCTTATACACTGTTCTATGTTAACTACAGTTTGGCTCACACATCTGTTCATTGAGGTTACAATAGTCTCAATTTCTGTTACTGATCCTCCAGAGTGGACCCCAACAAGTGTCCCCCTGCCCAGTGTCATTGGGGCCAACAGATCGAGACTGAGTTTGGTTCACAAGCAAAGGAAACTTTATATTTTGATCAGAGAATGGAGAGGTGAGAGCATGCACTACCCCGTGGGCTGTGGGCTGGGCTGCTGTGTAGAGATCCTGTCAGAGTCAGTGGGAGGGAGGGAGGCGGCGGAGCTCTCGAGGGCCAGGTTGGCTGTAGCTCAGGCTCTATATCGTGGAGTCTGCACTGGGCCCCAGGAGCTGAGGTGTCGACCCAGCCATTCTGCACTAGGAAATCTGGTCTGAAGTGCCGGGTGTGGAACCTCTGCATGCGGGACCCTAGGAGCACGTGAAATTAGACAAAGCACAAAGGATAAAAAAGGTTAGACTTGACTTTATTGCCCAGATTCTATTTTTATCTCCCAGGGATTTTTAATGGGCTTTGCTGGGGACAAACCCCTCCTCTGCCTTTTGTCCCGTTCCTCATTCTTGGAGTGCTGAGGGTGCAGACCCTTCTTCTGTAACTGCTGAGTGCTGAGTTGGGAGCCCTCATACCCTGGGGCGAGGGTCAGAGCTTCTCCCCAGCAGCCTCCCGGTGACGTTGATTGTCCCCAGGACCCCTGCCTCCCTGCTCATCCACCTGAGCACCAGCATTGGAAGTGTTATAGATTCTAATGACCTTTAAGGGTCCAGGAAAGAGATGTGCAGAGACGCTGTGGGGGCCGGTTTCACCCCGCCCCACATTTGTTCGGCCACCTTAGGCTGACCGTCTCTGCCAGCCTAGATGCTCTGACCAGTAGTCTGCGCTTTCTTCAGTTAGGCCCCTGAATTAACGTACAAACAGCACCAGGTGTCAGAGCCCTGCCCGCTCAACTCCCAGACAGTCCAGGGTCAGTGGTGACCAAGGACCATGATGGCTACTGAGTCAACAGCCTTTTGAAGTAAACAGGAGTCCAGCCGGTCTTATTGGCCACCATCATCACGGTGTCTGTCGGCTTTTCTATGGTGACAGTGTGGTATACTGTTCCCCCGCCAAGATTATTAGCTCCCCTCTGGGTGCAGTAAGTCCTGCAAGCAGTAGTCTACTCTTTTGGGACACACTCTTGTTGTTTTATGAGAGAAACTCCAGGTCAAGTGATGTTCACACGAGTCGTCATGGTGCCCTGTTGCCCCCGGTTATCTCTCTGGATGTTGGAGTTGGAGGGCCTCCTCACTCGAGGTCGGTGTGCCCACGGAGCGAACCCTGCAACTTCAGGGCATGGTTGGTGGTTAGGATCACCACGTGGGGTCCTTTTCCCTTAGGAGGGAGGTGGCCTTTTGGGCTGCTGATTTCCAGGTTTTTAGATACCGCCAGTATCTTGGCCAGATGTGGCAGTGGGCCAAGCCCCTTAGTGACCGTAGTTTATCCTACCTGGATGGCATTCTTGCATTGTTCCATTTCAAGTGGTCCCAGTTTTTGCACTAATTCTCCAATGGCGATTCACCTTTCACTGGGAATGTAAAGGTCAAAGGGTTTAGCTAAATTAGGGAGTTCCAGGGCAAGGGTCTGAATTGACTGCTCTTTCCATTCTTGAAAGGCCACTTCTGGATTCTATTCAAAAGGATCATCATCTTTTCCTTTCAGTGTTTCATATAGAGGCCCAGCTAGTAGACTGTAGCTAGGGATCCAGAAGCAGCAAACCCTGGCCTCCCCAGGAACCCCTAAGCTGTCTTCTAGTTTTAGAAAGGGGTAAGGCTGAAAATGGTTTCTTCCCTTTCCTGGGATGGGCTTCTCTGACCTTCTGTGAGAATGAAGCCCAGGCAGGTCACCGCAGTCTGTGATATTTGAGCTTTTTCTTGGACAACTTCTATCCTTTATTGGCTTGGTAGTTCAGAGGCCTCCTTAGTAGGGCTGGTGATCAGAATGTCGTCTGCATATTGAAGGAGGGTTTCCTTTTCCAGAGGTAGAACTTTTAGGTCTTTAGCTAAGCTTTCCCCAAAGATGGTGTGGGAATTTTTGCACCCTTGGGGCCAGACGGCCCGGAAGTATTGTTTTAGTTGTATGTGGAGTCCTGCCACTCACAAGCCAAAATTTCTTGTGACTCTGGGACTAATGGAATACAAAAGAAGGCATCATTGAAGACTAATACAGAATACCATGTCCTGGTGGTTGGTAGAATGACCAGCAGGGTGTAGGAATTAGGAGCAACTGGAGGTATATCCTCGGTGGCTTCACTGACTGTCCTGACATACTTTACCAGGTCCCCAGCAGCCCATGGGGCTCTCGTGGTCAGACCAATCCCAGAATATGGAGCTCACCTGGGCAGGTACCCCACCCCCACCCCAGCCCACGGGGCTCTCGTGGTCAGGCCCCTCCCAGGATACAGAGCTACCCTTGCAGGTACCGTGGCAGGGCTGGGCACACAGGAACCGTGCACATAGCCCTCATTGCAGAGCACCCCCAGCTCACCTGTCGCTCAGAGCTGACACAGAGCACCTCAGAGCAGGACTTGAACTAACAAACAGCAGCTGCGACAGGTCTGTGACCCTGGGCATCACTCCGTGAGGCCTCCCTCCACCTGGTCTTCCAGAGACTTCCACTGCACCCGGGGCACCAGGCCTCTGTCTCCAACCACCACCCACCCCTCCTCTCCCTGACTCCTGGGTTCCTCTCATTAGGAGAGGGTTTTCTTGAAGTTGTCTCCCACTCATGGGCCAGATAAAATGATTAGAAAACAAGCCAAAGCTGCAGCCCCTTGTCTATCCTGACTCTCAGGAGCCCACACCTGTTCCTTGGACCTGGCCGGTTCAGCAAGTTCCATTTTCTGCAACTGTGAGCCCCTGAGGGGTGATGATTGGCTGACCTGGGCAGCCTTACCGTGCCGGCCAGCCCTCCCCAGGTGTGCCTGGGTTGAGATCAATATAAATACCACTCCAGGCAGCAAGAGCCCCTGCAGCCGTGCCTGACGCCATTTTCTCTGCCCTGTCAGCAGTCTCGGGGCTGGGCTGGTGGGAGGGAGTGAGAGGCCACGGCTTTGTGGGTGGCCCAGTGTGAGTGGGGCTCTGCTGGACTTTCTGCAGCAGTTGCCAGGCTGCCACCTGCTAAAGAAGAGGATGTGTCACCCATACCTGCTGCTGGAATTTCTCCCTGGGCAGAGGTGAGGAAGGAAAAAAGCAGTGGGGGCAGGGACAGGACGGGTATCTCAGGCAGGGAAATGGAAATCTTCCAGAAGAGCACCCAGGGCCAGGACCATCCTGGCTGGCCTGCAGGCACCAAGTCGGCCGGCATGCTGTCACTCGTGTGGCTCTATGGCCCTTCCTCTAGGCTTTCAAGTCCTTGTATATATTCAGGTGTTTTACCTGGGACGGGTGGGAATAGTTCAGCAGCAACTGGCCTGGGGCTCAGCTCACGTTTACTCACAGATGCCTCGGCACGGTGCCCCAGCTTTGCAATGAGGACGCTTGTTGCGTGGGGGCTGCTGGCTGAATGGGAGACGATTCCCCACCACTGACCAACTTCAGAATTGTTTACAACTGGAGCAAGTGCCCTGATACGGTTTTCCTCTGTGTAACTGGTGGGTTCTGTGTTTTTTTTCTCTTTTTCGTTTTTGGTTCAAGGTAGATTTTATTCCTCTTTTTTGTATTTACAGATATAAGCATGGAAATAATTTATTCATATAAATACATGTATGTGCAGGGAATAATTGTTTTTTCTGTTTTATTTTTTAAATTTTACTTCTTTTTAATTTTGAATTTTATTTTATATTTTTATACAGCAGGTTCTTATTGGTTATCTATTTTATACATATAAATGTATACATGCCAATCCCAGTCTCTCAACTCCTCCCACCACCACCCCCCCAACAGCTTTCCCCCCTTGTTGTCCATACGTTTGTTGTCTACATCTGTTGCTCTGTTTATGCCTTGCAAAATGGTTAATCTGTACAGTTTTTCTAGGTTCCACATATATGCATGAATATACAAGATTTGTTTTTCTCTTTCTGACTTACTTCACTCTGTATGACAGTCTCTAGATCCATCGACGTCTCTACAAATGACCCAATTTCATTCCTTTTCATGGCTTAGTAATATTCCATTTTATATATGTACCACAGCTTTATGCATTCGTCTGTCTGTGGGCATTTAGGTTGCTTCCATTACCTCGATATTGTAAATAGTGATGCAATGAACATTGCGGTGAATGACTCTTTTTGATTTATGGTTTTGTCTGGGTATATGTCCAGTACTGGGATTGCTGTATCATATGGTAATTCTATTGTTAGTTTCTTAAGAAATTCCATATTGTTCTCCATAATGACTGTATCAATTTATATTCCCAACAATAGTGGAAGAGGGTTCCTTTTCTCCACACCCTTTCCAGCATTTTTTGTTTGTAGATTTTCAATGATGCCTATTCTACCAGGTGTGAGGTGATACCTCATTGTTGAATCCATTTCGTTGAGCAAGGGGTAGCTCTTGTCTATTACATATTTGGCTTATGGAACGGTATCTGTGCTAATTTCAAACTCTGCTTTTATGCAGCACCCCAACTCACCTTCCCCCTTAAGCAGGCATAAGTTGGTTTTCTAAACTTGAGACCCTGTTCTGTTTTGTAATTCAGTTCATGTGTAGCCAAGTTCACATTCCATGTATTAGTGATACCTTAAGATGTTTCTTTTTCTGTGTGACTTATTTCACTTAGAATCATCGTGCCTCAATCCACTCATTATGCTGGTACGGGCCTGGTGACATAGATTTCATTGCTGAGTGGTATTCTGTTGTACAGAAGTACCGCAACTTCTTTATCCATTATTTGCTCTCTGGGATATTTAACTTGTGCCGTAGAAGAGATTCCTGTAAAAAGAGCCGTCCCAAATTTTGGGGTTGCTGTGTCTTTTTGATATTAATTTCCCTAAGCTATAGGACCATAAGTGGAAGTGCCCTAGGCTCTGTTGCTTTGTTTTTTAGATGTTTCAGGAAACACCATACACTTCTCCCGACTGTCTGTTGGCAATTTACATCCCGCCCATCAGCATAACAAGGCTCCCAGTTCTCCATGGCCTGTCCTGCCTTTCTGGATTTTACACTTTATTCTGATGGCCCTTTTGACCGGGGGGCAGTGAGACTTCATTGTAGTGCAGATTTCCTTTGCAAGTTTGCTTGGTTGGCCAAAAAGGGCGTATGCGTTTTTTCCTGAATATATTCAGGAAAAAACGCATATGCCCTTTTGGCAAAGTGCATCATTGTGGACGTTCTGCCTCTTTTCCTACGCTTTCAATGCAATTCCAGTCTACCTCCTGAAATCGGTATCCTGCAATTCTGCCCCGCTTTCAAGTCTTCTTGGCAGCCTTACTTCAGTCTATTTTTGGACGATAGCTGTCATTTATAACTCTGCAGGTTTGTGAATTACAGAGCCCCTGAGCTCCTTTCTTCAACTCGCTTTCTTGTGAGCTGGCCGCAACACCGCAGGATGGCTTCAGGCCCTAATCTGTTTCCGCCACGGCACGCTGAGCCTTTGGTTAATTCCTCTTCCTAGTGGGAAATGAGAGTTAAATTTGCCCGTCCAGACACCTCCAGCTAGTCTCTCATTGGTTCTCCCTATTCCTGTTCATCTTCCGCAGAAATTGCAAACTGGGCCAAACAGGAGGTTAAAGGCACTGACTGTCCAAGTCGGGAGAGTGTTAGTAAAGCGTCTGGAATGTTGCACCCGAGTACCAGGGTATGAAAACTGAGACATATTTGAACACGTCTCCCGATCACACGGTTGATGATACTCTGGGTTCCACATGCATGTTTTAGCTGAAGGAAGAATACCTTAAACTTGGGTAGTTGAAACCCGTGGAATGGGTACCATGCAATATGACTTCAAAGGGTCTTCATTTGCTCACCGAACCTCTCCAATCCTATCACTGCTGCGTTTATGCCCCTGTACACATGCTTGATTCTCTTTCGGAGACATAGCAATCCATAGGTTTTAAGATACTTACTAGTCAGGTACATTCTTAGGCGTTTAATATGCGGTGTTGAGTCCATTTCATTGAGCAAGGAGTAGCTCTTGTCTATTCCATATTTGGCTTAAGGAACTTTATCTGTACTCATTTCAATCTCTGGTTTTATGCAGCACCCCAACTCACCTTTACCCTTAAGCAAGCATAAGTTGGTTTTCTAAATTTGAGACCCTGTTCTGTTCTTTAATTCAGTTCCTGTGTAGCCAAGTTTACATTCCGTGTATTAGTGATATCTTTTGATGTTTCTTTTTCTGTGTGACTTATTTCAGTTAGAATCATCGTACCTGAATCCACTCATTATGCTGCTACGGGCTTGATGACATAGATTTTTTTGCTGAGTGATATTGCATTGTACGTAAGTACCACAAGTTCTTTATCCATTTTTCACTTTCTTTGATATTGAACTTGTACGGTAAACGAGGTTCTTGTAAACAGAGGCGTCCCAAACTTTGGGGTGGCTGTGTCTTTTTGATTTTAATTTCCCTAAGCTATAGGACCATAAGTGGAAGTGCACTAGGCTCTGTTGCTTTGTTTTTTAGATGTTTCAGGAAACACCATACACTTCTCCGGAGTGGCTGTTGGCAATTTACATCCTGCCCATCAGCATAACAAGGCTCCCAGTTCTCCATGGCCTGTCCTGTCTTTCTGGATTTTACACTTTTTTCAGATGGCCCTTTTGACTGGGGGGAAGTGAGACTTCATTGTAGTGCAGATTTCCTTTGCAAGCTTGCTTGGTTGGCCAAAAAGGGCGTATGCGTTTTTTCCTGAATATATTCAGGAAAAAACGCATACGCCCTTTTTGGCCAAGTGCATCATTGTGGACGTTCTGCCTCTTTTCCTATGCTTTCAATGCAATTCCAGTCTACCTCCTTAAATCGGTTTCCTGCAATTCTGCCCCGCTTTCAAGTCCTCTAGGCAGCCTTACTTCAGTCTATTTTTGGACGATAGCTGTCATTTATAACTCTGCAGGTTTGTGAATTACAGTGCCCCTGAGCTCCTTTCTTCAACTCGCTTTCTTGTGACCTGGCCACAACACCGCAGGATGGCTTCAGGCCCTAATCTGGTTCCGGCACGGCACGCTGAGCCTTTGGTTATTTCCTCTTCCTGGTGGGAAATGAGAGTTAAATTTGCCCGTCCAGACACCTCCAGCTAGTCTCTCATTGGTTCTCGCTATTCCTGTTCATCTTCCGCAGAAATTGCAAACTGGGCCAAACAGGAGGTTAAAGGGACTGACTCTCCAAGTGGGGAGAGTGTTAGTAAAGTGTCTGGAATGTTGCACCCGAGTACCAGGGTATGAAAACTGAGACATATTTGAACACGTCTCCCGATCACATGGTTGATCATACTCTAGGTTCCACATGCATGTTTTAGCTGAAGGAAGAATACCTTAAACCTGGGTAGGTGAAACCCGTGGAATGGGTACCATGCAATATGACTTCAAAGGGTCTTCATTTGCTCACCGAACCTCTCCAATCCTATCACTGCTGCGTTTATGCCCCTGTACACATGCTTGATTCTCTTTCGGAGACATAGCAATCCATAGGTTTTAAGATACTTACTAGTCAGGTACATTCTTAGGCGTTTAATATGGGGTGTTGAGTCCATTTCGTTGAGCAAGGAGTAGCTCTTGTCTATTCCATATTTGGCTTAAGGAACTTTATCTGTGCTCATTTCAATCTCTGGTTTTATGCAGCACCCCAACTCACCTTTCCCCTTAAGCAAGCATAAGTTGGTTTTCTAAATTTGAGACCCTGTTCTGTTCTGTAATTCAGTTCCTGTGTAGCCAAGTTCCATTCCGTGTATTACTGATATCTTATGATGTTTCTTTTTCTGTGTGACTTATTTCAGTTAGAATCATCATACCTGAATCCACTCATTGTGCTGCTAAGGGCCTGATGACACAGATTTCAATGCTGAGTGATATTGCTTTGTAAGTAAATACCACAACTTCTTATCCATTTTTCACTTTCTGCGATGTTGAACTTGTACTGTAAACGAGGTTCTTGTAAACAGAGCCGTTCCAAGCTTTGGGGTGGCTGTGTCTTTTTGATTTTAATTTCCCTAAGCTATAGGACCATAAGTGGAAGTGCCCTAGGCTCTGTTGCTTTGTTTTTTAGATGTTTAAGGAAACACCATACACTTCTCCCGAGTGGTTGTTGGCAATTTACATCCCGCCCATCAGCATAACAAGGCTCCCAGTTCTCCATGGCCTGTCCTGCCTTTCTGGATTTTACACTTTTTTCAGATGGCCCTTTTGACCGGGGGGAAGTGAGACTTCATTGTAGTGCAGATTTCCTTTGCAAGCTTGCTTGGTTGGCCAAAAAGGGCGTATGCGTTTTTTCCTGAATATATTCAGGAAAAAACACATACGCCCTTTTTGGCCAAGTGCATCATTGTGGACGTTCTGCCTCTTTTCCTATGCTTTCAATGCAATTCCAGTCTACCTCCTGAAATCGGGTTCCTGCAATTCTGCTCCGCTTTCAAGTCCTCTTGGCAGCCTTACTTCAGTCTATTTTTGGACGATAGCTGTCATTTATAACTCTGCAGGTTTGTGAATTACAGTGCCCCTGAGCTCCTTTCTTCAACTCGCTTTCTTTTGAGCTGGCCGCAACACCGCAGGATGGCTTCAGGCCCTAATCTGGTTCCGGTACGGCACGCTGAGCCTTTGGTTATTTCCTCTTCCTGGTGGGAAATGAGAGTTAAATTTGCCCATCCAAACACCTCCAGCTAGCCTCTCATTGGTTCTCGCTATTCCTGTTCATCTTCCGCAGAAATTGCAAACTGTGCCAAACAGGAGGTTTAAGGCGCTGACTCTCCAAGTGGGGAGAGTGTTAGTAAAGCGTCTGGAATGTTGCACCCGAGTACCAGGGGAGGAAAACTGAGACATATTTGAACACGTCTCCCGATCACATGGTTGATCATACTCTAGGTTCCACATGCATGTTTTAGCTGAAGGAAGAATACCTAAAACCTGGGTAGTTGAAACCCGTGTAATGGGTACCATGCAATATGACTTCAAAGGGTCTTCATATGCTCACCGAACCTCTCCAATCCTATCACTGCTGCGTTTATGCCCCTGTACACATGCTTGATTCTCTTTCGGAGACATAGCAATCCATAGGTTGTAAGATACTTACTAGTCAGGTACATTCTTAGGCGTTTAATATGCGGTGTTGAGTCCATTTCGTTGAGCAAGGAGTAGCACTTGTCTATTCCATATTTGGCTTAAGGAACTTTATCTGTGCTCATTTCAATCTCTGGTTTTATGCAGCACCCCAACTCACCTTTACCCTTAAGCAAGCATAAGTTGGTTTTCTAAATTTGAGACCCTGTTCTGTTCTGTAATTCAGTTCCTGTGTAGCCAAGTTTCCATTCCGTGTATTACTGATATCTTATGATGTTTCTTTTTCTGTGTGACTTATTTCAGTTAGAATCATCATACCTGAATCCACTCATTGTGCTGCTAAGGGCCTGATGACATAGATTTCATTGCTGAGTGATATTGCTTTGTAAGTGAATACCACAACTTCTTTATCCATTTTTCACTTTCTGCGATGTTGAACTTGTACTGTAAATGAGGTTCTTGTAAACAGAGGCGTCCCAAACTTTGGGGTGGCTGTGTCTTTTTGATTTTAATTTCCCTAAGCTATAGGTCCGTAAGTGGAAGTGCCCTAGGCTATGTTGCTTTGTTTTTTAGATGTTTCAGGAAACACCATACACTTCTCCCAAGTGTCTGTTGGCAATTTACATCCCGCCCATCAGCATAACAAGGCTCCCAGTTCTCCATGGCCTGTCCTGCCTTTCTGGATTTTACACTTTTTTCAGATGGCCCTTTTGACCGGGGGGAAGTGAGACTTCATTGTAGTGCAGATTTCCTTTGCAAGCTTGCTTGGTTGGCCAAAAAGGGCGTATGCGTTTTTTCCTGAATATATTCAGGAAAAAACGCATACGCCCTTTTTGGCCAAGTGCATCATTGTGGACGTTCTGCCTCTTTTCCTATGCTTTCAATGCAATTCCAGTCTACCTCCTGAAATCGGTTTCCTGCAATTCTGCCCCGCTTTCAAGTCCTCTTGGCAGCCTTACTTCAGTCTATTTTTGGACGATAGCTGTCATTTATAACTCTGCAGGTTTGTGAATTACAGTGCCCCTGAGCTCCTTTCTTCAACTCGCTTTCTTGTGAGCTGGCCGCAACACCGCAGGATGGCTTCAGGCCCTAATCTGGTTCTGGCCCGGCATGCTGAGCCTTTGGTTAATTCCTTTTCCTGGTGGGAAATGAGAGTTAAATTTGCCCGTCCAGACACCTCCATCTAGCCTCTCATTGGTTCTCGCTATTCCTGTTCATCTTCCGCAGAAATTGCAAACTGGGCCAAACAGGAGGTTAAAGGGACTGACTCTCCAAGTCGGGAGAGTGTTAGTAAAGCGTCTGGAATGTTGCACCCGAGTACCAGGGTACGAAAACTGAGACATATTTGAACACGTCTCCCGATCACATGGTTGATCATACTCTGGGTTCCACATGCATGTTTTAGCTGAAGGAAGAATACCTTAAACCTGGAGAGTTGAGACCCGTGGAATGGGTACCATGCAATATGACTTCAAAGGGTCTTCATTTGCTCACCGAACCTCTCCAATCCTATCACTGCTGCGTTTATGCCCCTGTACACATGCTTGATTCTCTTTCGGAGACATAGCAATCCATAGGTTTTAAGATACTTACTAGTCAGGTACATTCTTAGGCGTTTAATATGGGGTGTTGAGTCCATTTCGTTGAGCAAGGAGTAGCTCTTGTCTATTCCATATTTGGCTTAAGGAACTTTATCTGTGCTCATTTCAATCTCTGGTTTTATGCAGCACCCCAACTCACCTTTCCCCTTAAGCAAGCATAAGTTGGTTTTCTAAATTTGAGACCCTGTTCTGTTCTGTAATTCAGTTCCTGTGTAGCCAAGTTCCATTCCGTGTATTACTGATATCTTATGATGTTTCTTTTTCTGTGTGACTTATTTCAGTTAGAATCATCATACCTGAATCCACTCATTGTGCTGCTAAGGGCCTGATGACACAGATTTCATTGCTGAGTGATATTGCTTTGTAAGTAAATACCACAACTTCTTATCCATTTTTCACTTTCTGCGATGTTGAACTTGTACTGTAAACGAGGTTCTTGTAAACAGAGCCGTTCCAAGCTTTGGGGTGGCTGTGTCTTTTTGATTTTAATTTCCCTAAGCTATAGGACCATAAGTGGAAGTGCCCTAGGCTCTGTTGCTTTGTTTTTTAGATGTTTAAGGAAACACCATACACTTCTCCCGAGTGGTTGTTGGCAATTTACATCCCGCCCATCAGCATAACAAGGCTCCCAGTTCTCCATGGCCTGTCCTGCCTTTCTGGATTTTACACTTTTTTCAGATGGCCCTTTTGACCGGGGGGAAGTGAGACTTCATTGTAGTGCAGATTTCCTTTGCAAGCTTGCTTGGTTGGCCAAAAAGGGCGTATGCGTTTTTTCCTGAATATATTCAGGAAAAAACGCATACGCCCTTTTTGGCCAAGTGCATCATTGTGGACGTTCTGCCTCTTTTCCTATGCTTTCAATGCAATTCCAGTCTACCTCCTGAAATTGGTTTCCTGCAATTCTGGCCCGCTTTCAAGTCCTCTTGGCAGCCTTACTTCAGTCTATTTTTGGACGATAGCTGTCATTTATAACTCTGCAGGTTTGTGAATTACAGTGCCCCTGAGCTCCTTTCTTCAACTCGCTTTCTTTTGAGCTGGCCGCAACACTGCAGGATGGCTTCAGGCCCTAATCTGGTCCGGCACGGCACACTGAGCCTTTGGTTATTTCCTCTTCCTGGTGGGAAATGAGAGTTAAATTTGCCCGTCCAGACACCTCCAGCTAGCCTCTCATTGGTTCTCGTTATTCCTGTTCATCTTCCGCAGAAATTGCAAACTGGGCCAAACAGGAGGTTAAAGGCGCTGACTTTCCAAGTGGGGAGAGTGTTAGTAAAGCGTCTGGAATGTTGCACCCGAGGACCAGGGTACGAAAACTGAGACATATTTGAACACGTCTCCCATTCACATGGTTGATCATACTTGGGTTCCACATGCATGTTTTAGCTGAGGAAGAATACCTAAAACCTGGGTAGTTGAAACCCGTGGAATGGGTACCATGCAATATGACTTCAAAGGGTCTTCATTTGCTCACCGAACCTCTCCAATCCTATCACTGCTGCGTTTATGCCCCTGTACACATGCTTGATTCTCTTTCGGAGACATAGCAATCCATAGGTTTTAAGATACTTACTAGTCAGGTACATTCTTAGGCGTTTAATATGGGGTGTTGAGTCCATTTCGTTGAGCAAGGAGTAGCTCTTGTCTATTCCATATTTGGCTTAAGGAACTTTATCTGTGCTCATTTCAATCTGTGGTTTTATGCAGCACCCCAACTCACCTTTCCCCTTAAGCAAGCATAAGTTGGTTTTCTAAATTTGAGACCCTGTTCTGTTCTGTAATTCAGTTCCTGTGTAGCCAAGTTTCCATTCCGTGTATTACTGATATCTTATGATGTTTCTTTTTCTGTGTGACTTATTTCAGTTAGAATCATCATACCTGAATCCACTCATTGTGCTGCTAAGGGCCTGATGACACAGATTTCATTGCTGAGTGATATTGCTTTGTAAGTAAATACCACAACTTCTTTATCCATTTTTCAATTTCTGCGATGTTGAACTTGTACTGTAAAGAGGTTCTTGTAAACAGAGGCGTCCCAAACTTTGGGGTGGCTGTGTCTTTTTGATTTTAATTTCCCTAAGCTATAGGACCATAAGTGGCAGTGCCCTAGGCTCTGTTGCTTTGTTTTTTAGATGTTTCAGGAAACACCATACACTTCTCCTTAGTGTCTGTTGGTAATTTACATCCCGCCCATCAGCATAACAAGGCTCCCAGTTCTCCATGGCCTGTCCTGCCTTTCTGGATTTTACACTTTTTTCAGATGGCCCTTTTGACCAGGGGGAAGTGAGACTTCATTGTAGTGCAGATTTCCTTTGCAAGCTTGCTTGGTTGGCCAAAAAGGACGTATGCGTTTTTTCCTGAATATATTCAGGAAAAAACGCATACGCCCTTTTTGGTCAAGTGCATCATTGTGGACGTTCTGCCTCTTTTCCTATGCTTTCAATGCAATTCCAGTCTACCTCCTGAAATCGGTTTCCTGCAATTCTGCCCAGCTTTCAAGTCCTCTTCGCCGCCTTACTTCAGTCTATTTTTGGACGATAGCTGTCATTTATAACTCTGCAGGTTTGTGAATTACAGTGCCCCTGAGCTCCTTTCTTCAACTCGCTTTCTTGTGACCTGGCCGCAACACCGCAGGATGGCTTCAGGCCCTAATCTGCTTCCGGCCCGGCATGCTGAGCCTTTGGTTAATTCCTCTTCCTGGTGGGAAATGAGAGTTAAATTTGCCCGTCCAGACACCTCCAGCTAGCCTCTCATTGGTTCTCGCTATTCCTGTTCATCTTCCGCAGAAATTGCAAACTGGGCCAAACAGGAGGTTAAAGGGACTGACTTTCCAAGTGGGGAGAGTGTTAGCAAAGGGTCTGGAATGTTGCACCCGAGTACCAGGGGAGGAAAACTGAGACATATTTGAACACGTCTCCCGTTCACATGGTTGATCATACTCTGGGTTCCACATGCATGTTTTAGCTGAAGGAAGAATACCTTAAACCTGGGTATTTGAAACCCGTGGAATGGGTACCATGCAATATGACTTCAAAGGGTCTTCATTTGCTCACCGAACCTCTCCAATCCTATCACTGCTGCGTTTATGCCCCTGTACACATGCTTGATTCTCTTTTGGAGGCATAGCAATCCATAGGTTTTAAGATACTTACTAGTCAGGTACATTCTTAGGCATTTAATATGGGGTTTTGAGTCCATTTCGTTGAGCAAGGAGTAGCTCTTGTCTATACCATATTTGGCTTAAGGAACTTTATCTGTGCTCATTTCAATCTCTGGTTTTATGCAGCACCCCAACTCACCTTTCCCCTTAAGCAAGCATAAGTTGGTTTTCTAAATTTGAGACCCTGTTCTGTTCTGTAATTCAGTTCCTGTGTAGCCAAGTTTCCATTCCGTGTATTACTGATATCTTATGATGTTTCTTTTTCTGTGTGACTTATTTCAGTTAGAATCATCGTACCTGAATCCACTCATTATGCTGCTACGGGCCTGATGACATAGATTTCATTGCTGAGTGATACTGCATTGTACGTAAGTACCACAAGTTCTTTATCCATTTTTCACTTTCTGCGATGTTGAACTTGTACTGTAAACGAGGTTCTTGTAAACAGAGCCGTTCCAAACTTTGGGGTGGCTGTGTCTTTTTGATTTTAATTTCCCTAAGCTATAGGACCATAAGTGGAAGTGCACTAGGTTCTGTTGCTTTGCTTTTTAGATGTTTCAGGAAACACCATACACTTCTCCCGAGTGGTTGTTGGCAATTTACATCCCGGCCATCAGCATAACAAGGCTCCCAGTTCTCCATGGCCTGTCCTGCCTTTCTGGATTTTACACTTTTTTCAGATGGCCCTTTTGACTGGGGGGAAGTGAGACTTCATTGTAGTGCAGATTTCCTTTGCAAGCTTGCTTGGTTGGCCAAAAAGGGCGTATGCGTTTTTTCCTGAATATATTCAGGAAAAAACGCATACGCCCTTTTTGGCCAAGTGCATCATTGTGGACGTTCTGCCTCTTTTCCTATGCTTTCAATGCAATTCCAGTCTACCTCCTGAAATCGGTTTCCTGCAATTCTGCCCCGCTTTCAAGTCCTCTTGGCAGCCTTACTTCAGTCTATTTTTGGACGATAGCTGTCATTTATAACTCTGCAGGTTTGTGAATTACAGTGCCCCTGAGCTCCTTTCTTCAACTCGCTTTCTTGTGACCTGGCCGCAACACCGCAGGATGGCTTCAGGCCCTAATCTGGTTCCGGCACGGCATGCTGAGCCTTTGGTTATTTCCTCTTCCTGGTGGGAAATGAGAGTTAAATTTGCCCGTCCAGACACCTCCAGCTAGTCTCTCATTGGTTCTCGCTATTCCTGTTCATCTTCCGCAGAAATTGCAAACTGGGCCAAACAGGAGGTTAAAGGGACTGACTCTCCAAGTGGGGAGAGTGTTAGTAAAGCGTCTGGAATGTTGCACACGAGTACCAGGGTACGAAAACTGAGACATATTTGAACACGTCTCCCGATCACATGGTTGATCATACTCTAGGTTCCACATGCATGTTTTAGATGAAGGAAGAATACCTTAAACCTGGGTAGTTGAAACCCGTGTAATGGGTACCATGCAATATGACTTCAAAGGGCCTTCATTTGCTCACCGAACCTCTCCAATCCTATCACTGCTGCGTTTATGCCCCTGTACACATGCTTGATTTCCTTCGGAGACATAGCAATCCATAGGTTTTAAGATATTACTAGTCAGGTACATTCTTAGGCGTTTAATATGCGGTGTTGAGTCCATTTCGTTGAGCAAGGAGTAGCTCTTGTCTATTCCATATTTGGCTTAAGGAACTTTATCTGTGCTCATTTCAATCTCTGGTTTTATGCAGCACCCCATCTCACCTTTCCCCTTAAGCAAGCATAAGTTGGTTTTCTAAATTTGAGACCCTGTTCTGTTCTGTAATTCAGTTCCTGTGTAGCCAAGTTTCCATTCCGTGTATTACTGATATCTTATGATGTTTCTTTTTCTGTGTGACTTATTTCAGTTAGAATCATCATACCTGAATCCACTCATTATGCTGCTACGGGCCTGATGACATAGATTTCATTGCTGAGTGATACTGCATTGTACGTAAGTACCACAAGTTCTTTATCCATTTTTCACTTTCTGCGATGTTGAACTTGTACTGTAAACGAGGTTCTTGTAATCAGAGCCGTTCCAAACTTTGGGGTGGCTGTGTCTTTTTGATTTTAATTTCCCTAAGCTATAGGACCATAAGTGGAAGTGCACTAGGTTCTGTTGCTTTGCTTTTTAGATGTTTCAGGAAACACCATACACTTCTCCCCAGTGGTTGTTGGCAATTTACATCCCGGCCATCAGCATAACAAGGCTCCCAGTTCTCCATGGCCTGTCCTGCCTTTCTGGATTTTACACTTTTTTCAGATGGCCCTTTTGACTGGGGGGAAGTGAGACTTCATTGTAGTGCAGATTTCCTTTGCAAGCTTGCTTGGTTGGCCAAAAAGGGCGTATGCGTTTTTTCCTGAATATATTCAGGAAAAAACGCATACGTCCTTTTTGGCCAAGTGCATCATTGTGGACGTTCTGCCTCTTTTCCTATGCTTTCAATGCAATTCCAGTCTACCTCCTGAAATCGGTTTCCTGCAATTCTGCCCCACTTTCAAGTCCTCTTGGCAGCCTTACTTCAGTCTATTTTTGGACGATAGCTGTCATTTATAACTCTGCAGGTTTGTGAATTACAGTGCCCCTGAGCTCCTTTCTTCAACTCGCTTTCTTGTGACCTGGCCGCAACACCGCAGGATGGCTTCAGACCCTAATCTGGTTCTGGCACGGCATGCTGAGCCTTTGGTTATTTCCTCTTCCTGGTGGGAAATGAGAGTTAAATTTGCCCATCCAGACACCTCCAGCTAGTCTCTCATTGGTTCTCGCTATTCCTGTTCATCTTCCACAGAAATTGCAAACTGGGCCAAACAGGAGGTTAAAGGGACTAACACTCCAAGTGGGGAGAGTGTTAGTAAAGTGTCTGGAATGTTGCACCCGAGTACCAGGGTATGAAAACTGAGACATATTTGAACACGTCTCCCGTTCACATGGTTGATAATACTCTGGGTTCCACATGCATGTTTTAGCTGAAGTAAGAATACCTTAAACCTGGAGAGTTGAGACCCGTGTAATGGGTACCATGCAATATGTCTTCAAAGGGTCTTCATTTGCTCACCGAACCTCTCCAATCCTATCACTGCTGCGTTTATGCCCCTGTACACATGCTTTAATCTCTTTTTGGAGGCATAGCAATCCATAGGTTTTAAGATACTTACTAGTCAGGTACATTCTTAGGCATTTAATATGGGGTGTTGAGTCCATTTCGTTGAGCAAGGAGTAGCTCTTGTCTATTCCATATTTGGCTTAAGGAACTTTATCTGTGCTCATTTCAATCTCTGGTTTTATGCAGCACCCCAACTCACCTTTCCCCTTAAGCAAGCATAAGTTGGTTTTCTAAATTTGAGACCCTGTTCTGTTCTGTAATTCAGTTCCTGTGTAGCCAAGTTTACATTCCGTGTATTACTGATATCTTATGATGTTTCTTTTTCTGTGTGACTTATTTCAGTTAGAATCATCATACCTGAATCCACTCATTGTGCTGCTAAGGGCCTGATGACACAGATTTCATTGCTGAGTGATATTGCTTTGTAAGTAAATACCACAACTTCTTTATCCATTTTTCACTTTCTGCGATGTTGAACTTGTACTGTAAACGAGGTTCTTGTAAACAGAGGCGTCCCAAACTTTGGGGTGGCTGTGTCTTTTTGATTTTAATTTCCCTAAGCTATAGGACCATAAGTGGCAGTGCCCTAGGCTCTGTTGCTTTGTTTTTTAGATGTTTCAGGAAACACCATACACTTCTCCCGAGTGGTTGTTGGCAATTTACATCCCGCCCATCAGCATAACAAGGCTCCCAGTTCTCCATGGCCTGTCCTGCCTTTCTGGATTTTACACTTTTTTCAGATGGCCCTTTTGTCCGGGGGGAAGTGAGACTTCATTGTAGTGCAGATTTCCTTTGCAAGCTTGCTTGGTTGGCCAAAAAGGGCGTATGCGTTTTTTCCTGAATATATTCAGGAAAAAACGCATACGCCCTTTTTGGCCAAGTGCATCATTGTGGACGTTCTGCCTCTTTTCCTATGCTTTCAATGCAATTCCAGTCTACCTCCTGAAATCGGTTTCCTGCAATTCTGCCCCACTTTCAAGTCCTCTTGGCAGCCTTACTTCAGTCTATTTTCGGACAATAGCTGTCATTTATAACTCTGCAGGTTTGTGAATTACAGTGCCCCTGAGCTCCTTTCTTCAACTCGCTTTCTTGTGAGCTGGCCGCAACACCGCAGGATGTCTTCAGGCCCTAATGTGGTTCCGGCATGGCACGCTGAGCCTTTGGTTAATTCTTCTTCCTGGTGGGAAATGAGAGTTAAATTTGCCCATCCACACACCTCCAGCTAGTCTTTCATTGGTTCTCGCTATTCCTGTTCATCTTCCACAGAAATTGCAAACTGGGCCAAACAGGTGGTTAAAGGGACTGACTCTCCAAGTGGGGAGAGTGTTAGTAAAGCGTCTGGAATGTTGCACCCGAGTACCAGGGGAGGAAAACTGAGATATATTTGAACACGTCTCCCGTTCACATGGTTGATCATACTCTGGGTTCCACATGCATGTTTTAGCTGAAGGAAGAATACCTTAAACCTGGAGAGTTGAGACCCGTGTAATGGGTACCATGCAATATGTCTTCAAAGGGTCTTCATTTGCTCACCGAACCTCTCCAATCCTATCACTGCTGCGTTTATGCCCCTGTACACATGCTTTATTCTCTTTTGGAGGCATAGCAATCCATAGGTTTTAAGATACTTACTAGTCAGGTACATTCTTAGGCATTTAATATGGGGTGTTGAGTCCATTTCGTTGAGCAAGGAGTAGCTCTTGTCTATTCCATATTTGGCTTAAGGAACTTTATCTGTGCTCATTTCAATCTCTGGTTTTATGCAGCACCCCAACTCACCTTTCCCCTTAAGCAAGCATAAGTTGGTTTTCTAAATTTGAGACCCTGTTCTGTTCTGTAATTCAGTTCCTGTGTAGCCAAGTTTACATTCCGTGTATTAGTGATATCTTATGATGTTTCTTTTTCTGTGTGACTTATTTCAGTTAGAATCATCGTACCTGAATCCACTCATTATGCTGCTACGGGCCTGATGACATAGATTTCATTGCTGAGTGATACTGCATTGTACGTAAGTACCACAAGTTCTTTATCCATTTTTCACTTTCTGCGATGTTGAACTTGTACTGTAAACGAGGTTCTTGTAAACAGAGCCGTTCCAAACTTTGGGGTGGCTGTGTCTTTTTGATTTTAATTTCCCTAAGCTATAGGACCATAAGTGGAAGTGCCCTAGGCTCTGTTGCTTTGTTTTTTAGATGTTTCAGGAAACACCATACACTTCTCCCGAGTGTCTGTTGGCAATTTACATCCCGCCCATCAGCATAACAAGGCTCCCAGTTCTCCATGGCCTGTCCTGCCTTTCTGGATTTTACACTTTTTTCAGATGGCCCTTTTGACTGGGGGGAAGTGAGACTTCTTTGTAGTGCAGATTTCCTTTGCAAGCTTGCTTGGTTGGCCAAAAAGGGCGTATGCGTTTTTTCCTGAATATATTCAGGAAAAAAGGCATACGTCCTTTTTGGCCAAGTGCATCATTGTGGACGTTCTGCCTCTTTTCCTATGCTTTCAATGCAATTCCAGTCTACCTCCTGAAATCGGTTTCCTGCAATTCTGGCCCGCTTTCAAGTCCTCTTGGCAGCCTTACTTCAGTCTATTTTTGGACGATAGCTGTCATTTATAACTCTGCAGGTTTGTGAATTACAGTGCCCCTGAGCTCCTTTCTTCAACTCGCTTTCTTTTGAGCTGGCCGCAACACTGCAGGATGGCTTCAGGCCCTAATCTGGTCCGGCACGGCACACTGAGCCTTTGGTTATTTCCTCTTCCTGGTGGGAAATGAGAGTTAAATTTGCCCGTCCAGACACCTCCAGCTAGCCTCTCATTGGTTCTCGCTATTCCTGTTCATCTTCCGCAGAAATTGCAAACTGGGCCAAACAGGAGGTTAAAGGCGCTGACTTTCCAAGTGGGGAGAGTGTTAGTAAAGCGTCTGGAATGTTGCACCCGAGTACCAGGGGAGGAAAACTGAGACATATTTGAACACGTCTCCCATTCACATGGTTGATCATACTTGGGTTCCACATGCATGTTTTAGCTGAAGGAAGAATACCTTAAACCTGGGTATTTGAAACCCGTGGAATGGGTACCATGCAATATGACTTCAAAGGGTCTTCATTTGCTCACCGAACCTCTCCAATCCTATCACTGCTGCGTTTATGCCCCTGTACACATGCTTGATTCTCTTTCAGAGACATAGCAATCCATAGGTTTTAAGATACTTACTAGTCAGGTACATTCTTAGGCGTTTAATATGCGGTGTTGAGTCCATTTCGTTGAGCAAGGAGTAGCTCTTGTCTATTCCATATTTGGCTTAAGGAACTTTATCTGTGCTCATTTCAATCTCTGGTTTTATGCAGCACCCCAACTCACCTTTCCCCTTAAGCAAGCATAAGTTGGTTTTCTAAATTTGAGACCCTGTTCTGTTCTGTAATTCAGTTCCTGTGTAGCCAAGTTTCCATTCCGTGTATTACTGATATCTTATGATGTTTCTTTTTCTGTGTGACTTATTTCAGTTAGAATCATCATACCTGAATCCACTCATTGTGCTGCTAAGGGCCTGATGACACAGATTTCATTGCTGAGTGATATTGCTTTGTAAGTAAATACCACAACTTCTTTATCGATTTTTCAATTTCTGCGATGTTGAACTTCTACTGTAAACGAGGTTCTTGTAAACAGAGGCGTCCCAAACTTTGGGGTGGCTGTGTCTTTTTGATTTTAATTTCCCTAAGCTATAGGACCATAAGTGGCAGTGCCCTAGGCTCTGTTGCTTTGTTTTTTAGATGTTTCAGGAAACACCATACACTTCTCCCGAGTGTCTGTTGGCAATTTACATCCCGCCCATCAGCATAACAAGGCTCCCAGTTCTCCATGGCCTGTCCTGCCTTTCTGGATTTTACACTTTTTTCAGATGGCCCTTTTGACTGGGGGGAAGTGAGACTTCTTTGTAGTGCAGATTTCCTTTGCAAGCTTGCTTGGTTGGCCAAAAAGGGCGTATGCGTTTTTTCCTGAATATATTCAGGAAAAAAGGCATACGTCCTTTTTGGCCAAGTGCATCATTGTGGACGTTCTGCCTCTTTTCCTATGCTTTCAATGCAATTCCAGTCTACCTCCTGAAATCGGTTTCCTGCAATTCTGGCCCGCTTTCAAGTCCTCTTGGCAGCCTTACTTCAGTCTATTTTTGGACGATAGCTGTCATTTATAACTCTGCAGGTTTGTGAATTACAGTGCCCCTGAGCTCCTTTCTTCAACTCGCTTTCTTTTGAGCTGGCCGCAACACTGCAGGATGGCTTCAGGCCCTAATCTGGTCCGGCACGGCACACTGAGCCTTTGGTTATTTCCTCTTCCTGGTGGGAAATGAGAGTTAAATTTGCCCGTCCAGACACCTCCAGCTAGCCTCTCATTGGTTCTCGCTATTCCTGTTCATCTTCCGCAGAAATTGCAAACTGGGCCAAACAGGAGGTTAAAGGCGCTGACTTTCCAAGTGGGGAGAGTGTTAGTAAAGCGTCTGGAATGTTGCACCCGAGTACCAGGGGAGGAAAACTGAGACATATTTGAACACGTCTCCCATTCACATGGTTGATCATACTTGGGTTCCACATGCATGTTTTAGCTGAAGGAAGAATACCTTAAACCTGGGTATTTGAAACCCGTGGAATGGGTACCATGCAATATGACTTCAAAGGGTCTTCATTTGCTCACCGAACCTCTCCAATCCTATCACTGCTGCGTTTATGCCCCTGTACACATGCTTGATTCTCTTTCAGAGACATAGCAATCCATAGGTTTTAAGATACTTACTAGTCAGGTACATTCTTAGGCGTTTAATATGCGGTGTTGAGTCCATTTCGTTGAGCAAGGAGTAGCTCTTGTCTATTCCATATTTGGCTTAAGGAACTTTATCTGTGCTCATTTCAATCTCTGGTTTTATGCAGCACCCCAACTCACCTTTCCCCTTAAGCAAGCATAAGTTGGTTTTCTAAATTTGAGACCCTGTTCTGTTCTGTAATTCAGTTCCTGTGTAGCCAAGTTTCCATTCCGTGTATTACTGATATCTTATGATGTTTCTTTTTCTGTGTGACTTATTTCAGTTAGAATCATCATACCTGAATCCACTCATTGTGCTGCTAAGGGCCTGATGACACAGATTTCATTGCTGAGTGATATTGCTTTGTAAGTAAATACCACAACTTCTTTATCGATTTTTCAATTTCTGCGATGTTGAACTTCTACTGTAAACGAGGTTCTTGTAAACAGAGGCGTCCCAAACTTTGGGGTGGCTGTGTCTTTTTGATTTTAATTTCCCTAAGCTATAGGACCATAAGTGGCAGTGCCCTAGGCTCTGTTGCTTTGTTTTTTAGATGTTTCAGGAAACACCATACACTTCTCCTGAGTGTCTGTTGGTAATTTACATCCCGCCCATCAGCATAACAAGGCTCCCAGTTCTCCATGGCCTGTCCTGCCTTTCTGGATTTTACACTTTTTTCAGATGGCCCTTTTGACCGGGGGGAAGTGAGACTTCATTGTAGTGCAGATTTCCTTTGCAAGCTTGCTTGGTTGGCCAAAAAGGGCGTATACGTTTTTCCTGAATATATTCAGGAAAAAACGCATACGCCCTTTTTGGCCAAGTGCATCATTGTGGACGTTCTGCCTCTTTTCCTATGCTTTCAATGCAATTCCAGTCTACCTCCTGAAATCGGTTTCCTGCAATTCTGCCCCGCTTTCAAGTCCTCTTGGCAGCCTTACTTCAGTCTATTTTTGGACGATAGCTGTCATTTATAACTCTGCAGGTTTGTGAATTACAGTGCCCCTGAGCTCCTTTCTTCAACTCGCTTTCTTGTGACCTGGCCGCAACACCGCAGGATGGCTTCAGGCCCTAATCTGGTTCTGGCACGGCACGCTGAGCCTTTGGTTAATTCCTCTTCCTGGTGGGAAATGAGAGTTAAATTTGCCCATCCAGACACCTCCAGCTAGTCTTTCATTGGTTCTCGCTATTCCTGTTCATCTTCCACAGAAATTGCAAACTGGGCCAAACAGGTGGTTAAAGGGACTGACTCTCCAAGTGGGGAGAGTGTTAGTAAAGCGTCTGGAATGTTGCACCCGAGTACCAGGGTACGAAAACTGAGACATATTTGAACACGTCTCCCGATCACATGGTTGATCATACTCTAGGTTCCACATGCATGTTTTAGATGAAGGAAGAATACCTTAAACCTGGGTAGTTGAAACCCGTGTAATGGGTACCATGCAATATGACTTCAAAGGGCCTTCATTTGCTCACCGAACCTCTCCAATCCTATCACTGCTGCGTTTATGCCCCTGTACACATGCTTGATTTCCTTCGGAGACATAGCAATCCATAGGTTTTAAGATATTACTAGTCAGGTACATTCTTAGGCGTTTAATATGCGGTGTTGAGTCCATTTCGTTGAGCAAGGAGTAGCTCTTGTCTATTCCATATTTGGCTTAAGGAACTTTATCTGTGCTCATTTCAATCTCTGGTTTTATGCAGCACCCCAACTCACCTTTACCCTTAAGCAAGCATAAGTTGGTTTTCTAAATTTGAGACCCTGTTCTGTTCTGTAATTCAGTTCCTGTGTAGCCAAGTTTACATTCCGTGTATTACTGATATCTTATGATGTTTCTTTTTCTGTGTGACTTATTTCAGTTAGAATCATCATACCTGAATCCACTCATTGTGCTGCTAAGGGCCTGATGACATAGATTTCATTGCTGAGTGATATTGCTTTGTAAGTGAATACCACAACTTCTTTATCCATTTTTCACTTTCTGCGATGTTGAACTTGTACTGTAAACGAGGTTCTTGTAAACAGAGCCGTTCCAAACTTTGGGGTGAGTGTGTCTTTTTGATTTTAATTTCCCTAAGCTATAGGACCATAAGTGGAAGTGCCCTAGGCTCTGTTGCTTTGTTTTTTAGATGTTTCAGGAAACACCATACACTTCTCCCGAGTGTCTGTTGGCAATTTACATCCCGCCCATCAGCATAACAAGGCTCCCAGTTCTCCATGGCCTGTCCTGCCTTTCTGGATTTTACACTTTTTTCAGATGGCCCTTTTGACCGGGGGGAAGTGAGACTTCATTGTAGTGCAGATTTCCTTTGCAAGCTTGCTTGGTTGGCCAAAAAGGGCGTATGCGTTTTTTCCTGAATATATTCAGGAAAAAACGCATACGCCCTTTTTGGCCAAGTGCATCATTGTGGACGTTCTGCCTCTTTTCCTATGCTTTCAATGCAATTCCAGTCTACCTCCTGAAATCGGTTTCCTGCAATTCTGCCCCGCTTTCAAGTCCTCTTGGCAGCCTTACTTCAGTCTATTTTTGGACGATAGCTGTCATTTATAACTCTGCAGGTTTGTGAATTACAGTGCCCCTGAGCTCGTTTCTTCAACTCGCTTTCTTGTGACCTGGCCGCAACACCGCAGGATGGCTTCAGGCCCTAATCTGGTTCCGGCACGGCACGCGGAGCCTTTGGTTATTTCCTCTTCCTGGTGGGAAATGAGAGTTAAATTTGCCCATCCAGACACCTCCAGCTATTCTTTCATTGGTTCTCGCTATTCCTGTTCATCTTCCACAGAAATTGCAAACTGGGCCAAACAGGAGGTTAAAGGGACTGACTCTCCAAGTCGGGAGAGTGTTAGTAAAGCGTCTGGAATGTTGCACCCGAGTACCAGGGTATGAAAACTGAGACATATTTGAACACGTCTCCCGATCACATGGTTGATCATACTCTAGGTTCCACATGCATGTTTTAGATGAAGGAAGAATACCTTAAACCTGGGTAGTTGAAACCCGTGGAATGGGTACCATGCAATATGACTTCAAAGGGTCTTCATTTGCTCACGAACCTCTCCAATCCTATCACTGCTGCGTTTATGCCCCTGTACACATGCTTGATTCTCTTTCGGAGACATAGCAATCCATAGGTTTTAAGATACTTACTAGTCAGGTACATTCTTAGGCGTTTAATATGGGGTTTTGAGTCCATTTCGTTGAGCAAGGAGTAGCTCTTGTCTATTCCATATTTGGCTTAAGGAACTTTATCTGTGCTCATTTCAATCTCTGGTTTTATGCAGCACCCCAACTCACCTTTACCATTAAGCAAGCATAAGTTAGTTTTCTAAATTTGAGACCCTGTTCTGTTCTGTAATTCAGTTCCTGTGTAGCCAAGTTTCCATTCCGTGTATTACTGATATCTTATGATGTTTCTTTTTCTGTGTGACTTATTTCAGTTAGAATCATCATACCTGAATCCACTCATTGTGCTGCTACGGGCCTGATGACACAGATTTCATTGCTGAGTTATATTGCTTTGTAAGTAAATACCAAAACTTATTTCTCCATTTTTCACTTTCTGCGATGTTGAACTTGTACTGTAAACGAGGTTCTTGTAAACAGAGGCGTCCCAAACTTTGGGGTGGCTGTGTCTTTTTGATTTTAATTTCCCTAAGCTATAGGACCATAAGTGGAAGTGCCCTAGGCTCTGTTGCTTTGTATTTTAGATGTTTCAGGAAACACCATACACTTCTCCCGAGTGGTTGTTGGCAATTTACATCCCGCCCATCAGCATGACAAGGCTCCCAGTTCTCCATGGCCTGTCCTGCCTTTCTGGATTTTACACTTTTTTCAGATGGCCCTTTTGACCGGGGGGAAGTGAGACTTCATTGTAGTGCAGATTTCCTTTGCAAGCTTGCTTGGTTGGCCAAAAAGGGCGTATACGTTTTTTCCTGAATATATTCAGGAAAAAACGCATACGCCCTTTTTGGCCAAGTGCATCATTGTGGACGTTCTGCCTCTTTTCCTATGCTTTCAATGCAATTCCAGTCTACCTCCTGAAATCGGTTTCCTGCAATTCTGCCCCGCTTTCAAGTCCTCTTGGCAGCCTTACTTCAGTATATTTTTGGACGATAGCTGTCATTTATAACTCTGAAGGTTTGTGAATTACAGTGCCCCTGAGCTCCTTTCGTCAACTCGCTTTCTTGTGACCTGGCCGCAACACCGCAGGATGTCTTCAGGCCCTAATCTGGTTCTGGCACGGCACGATGAGCCTTTGGTTAATTCCTCTTCCTGGTGGGAAATGAGAGTTAAATTTGCCCATCCAGACACCTCCAGCTAGTCTCTCATTGGTTCTCGCTATTCCTGTTCATCTTCCGCAGAAATTGCAAACTGGGCCAAACAGGAGGTTAAGGGGACTGACTCTCCAAGTCGGGAGAGTGTTAGTAAAGTGTCTGGAATGTTGCACCCGAGTACCAGGGGAGGAAAACTGAGACATATTTGAACACGTCTCCCGTTCACATGGTTGATCATACTTGGGTTCCACATGCATGTTTTAGCTGAAGGAAGAATACCTTAAACCTGGGTATTTGAAACCCGTGGAATGGGTACCATGCAATATGACTTCAAAGGGTCTTCATTTGCTCACCGAACCTCTCCAATCCTATCACTGCTGCGTTTATGCCCCTGTACACATGCTTGATTCTCTTTCGGAGACATAGCAATCCATAGGTTGTAAGATACTTACTAGTCAGGTACATTCTTAGGCGTTTAATATGCGGTGTTGAGTCCATTTCGTTGAGCAAGGAGTAGCTCTTGTCTATTCCATATTTGGCTTAAGGAACTTTATCTGTGCTCATTTCAATCTCTGGTTTTATGCAGCACCCCAACTCACCTTTCCCCTTAAGCAAGCATAAGTTGGTTTTCTAAATTTGAGACCCTGTTCTGTTTTGGAATGCAGTTCCTGTGTAGCCAAGTTTACATTCCATGTATTAGTGATATCTTATGATGTTTCTTTTTCTGTGTGACTTATTTCAGTTAGAATCATCGTACCTGAATCCACTCATTATGCTGCTACGGGCCTGATGACATAGATTTCATTGCTGAGTGATACTGCATTGTACGTAAGTACCACAAGTTCTTTATCCATTTTTCACTTTCTGTGATATTGAACTTGTACGGTAAACGAGGTTCTTGTAAACGGAGGCGTCCCAAACTTTGGGGTGGCTGTGTCTTTTTGATTTTAATTTCCCTAAGCTATAGGACCATAAGTGGCAGTGCCCTAGGCTCTGTTGCTTTGTTTTTTAGATGTTTCAGGAAACACCATACACTTCTCCCGAGTGGTTGTTGGCAATTTACATCCCGCCCATCAGCATAACAAGGCTCCCAGTTCTCCATGGCCTGTCCTGCCTTTCTGGATTTTACACTTTTTTCAGATGGCCCTTTTGACCGGGGGGGAAGTGAGACTTCATCGTAGTGCAGATTTCCTTTGCAAGCCTGCTTGGTTGGCCAAAAAGGGCGTATGCGTTTTTTCCTGAATATATTCAGGAAAAAACGCATACGCCCTTTTTGGCCAAGTGCATCATTGTGGACGTTCTGCCTCTTTTCCTATGCTTTCAATGCAATTCCAGTGTACCTCCTGAAATCGGTTTCCTGCAATTCTGCCCTGCTTTCAAGTCCTCTTGGCAGCCTTACTTCAGTCTATTTTTGGACGATAGCTGTCATTTATAACTCTGCAGGTTTGTGAATTACAGTGCCCCTGAGCTCCTTTCTTCAACTCGCTTTCTTGTGACCTGGCCGCAACACCGCAGGATGGCTTCAGGCCCTAATCTGGTTCCGGCCCAGCATGCTGAGCCTTTGGTTAATTCCTCTTCCTGGTGGGAAATGAGAGTTAAATTTGCCCGTCCAGACACCTCCAGCTAGCCTCTCATTGGTTCTCGCTATTCCTGTTCATCTTCCGCAGAAATTGCAAACTTGGCCAAACAGGAGGTTAAAGGCGCTGACTCTCCAAGTGGGGAGAGTGTTAGTAAAGCGTCTGGAATGTTGCACCCGAGTACCAGGGGAGGAAAACTGAGACATATTTGAACACGTCTCCCGTTCACATGGTTGATCATACTTGGGTTCCACATGCATGTTTTAGCTGAAGGAAGAATACCTAAAACCTGGGTAGTTGAAACCCGTGGAATGGGTACCATGCAATATGACTTCAAAGGGTCTTCATTTGCTCACCGAACCTCTCCAATCCTATCACTGCTGCGTTTATGCCCCTGTACACATGCTTGATTCTCTTTCGGAGACATAGCAATCCATAGGTTTTAAGATACTTACTAGTCAGGTACATTCTTAGGCGTTTAATATGCGGTGTTGAGTCCATTTCGTTGAGCAAGGAGTAGCTCTTGTCTATTCCATATTTGGCTTAAGGAACTTTATCTGTGCTCATTTCAATCTCTGGTTTTATGCAGCACCCCAACTCACCTTTCCCCTTAAGCAAGCATAAGTTGGTTTTCTAAATTTGAGACCCTGTTCTGTTCTGTAATTCAGTTCCTGTGTGGCCAAGTTTACATTCCGTGTATTACTGATATCTTATGATGTTTCTTTTTCTGTGTGACTTATTTCAGTTAGAATCATCATACCTGAATCCACTCATTGTGCTGCTAAGGGCCTGATGACACAGATTTCATTGCTGAGTGATATTGCTTTGTAAGTAAATACCACAACTTCTTTATCCATTTTTCACTTTCTGCGATGTTGAACTTGTACTGTAAATGAGGTTCTTGTAAACAGAGCCGTTCCAAACTTTGGGGTGGCTGTGTCTTTTTCATTTTAATTTCCCTAAGCTATAGGACCATAAGTGGAAGTGCCCTAGGTTCTGTTGCTTTGTTTTTTAGATGTTTCAGGAAACACCATACACTTCTCCCGAGTGGTTGTTGGCAATTTACATCCCGCCCATCAGCATAACAAGGCTCCCAGTTCTCCATGGCCTGTCCTGCCTTTCTGGATTTTACACTTTTTTCAGATGGCCCTTTTGACCGGGGGGAAGTGAGACTTCATTGTAGTGCAGATTTCCTTTGCAAGCTTGCTTGGTTGGCCAAAAAGAGCGTATGCGTTTTTTCCTGAATATATTCAGGAAAAAACGCATACGCCCTTTTTGGCCAAGTGCATCATTGTGGACGTTCTGCCTCTTTTCCTATGCTTTCAATGCAATTCCAGTCTACCTCCTGAAATCGGTTTCCTGCAATTCTGCCCCGCTTTCAAGTCCTCTTGGCAGCCTTACTTCAGTCTATTTTTGGACGATAGCTGTCATTTATAACTCTGCAGGTTTGTGCATTACAGTGCCCCTGAGCTCCTTTCTTCAACTCGCTTTCTTTTGAGCTGGCCGCAACACCGCAGGATGGCTTCAGGCCCTAATCTGGTTCCGGTACGGCATGCTGAGCCTTTGGTTATTTCCTCTTCCTGGTGGGAAATGAGAGTTAAATTTGCCCGTCCAGACACCTCCAGCTAGCCTCTCATTGGTTCTCGCTATTCCTGTTCATCTTCCGCAGAAATTGCAAACTGGGCCAAACAGGAGGTTAAAGGGACTGACTCTCCAAGTCGGGAGAGTGTTAGTAAAGCGTCTGGAATGTTGCACCCGAGTACCAGGGTACGAAAACTGACATATTTGAACACGTCTCCCGATCACATGGTTGATCATACTCTAGGTTCCACATGCATGTTTTAGCTGAAGGAAGAATACCTTAAACCTGGGTATTTGAAACCCGTGGAATGGGTACCATGCAATATGACTTCAAAGGGTCTTCATTTGCTCACCGAACATCTCCAATCCTATCACTGCTGCGTTTATGCCCCTGTACACACGCTTGATTCTCTTTCGGAGACATAGCAATCCATAGGTTTTAAGATACTTACTAGTCAGGTACATTCTTAGGCGTTTAATATGCGGTGTTGAGTCCATTTCGTTGAGCAAGGAGTAGCTTTTGTCTATTCCATATTTGACTTAAGGAACTTTATCTGTGCTCATTTCAATCTCTGGTTTTATGCAGCACCCCAACTCACCTTTACCCTTAAGCAAGCATAAGTTGGTTTTCTAAATTTGAGACCCTGTTCTGTTCTGTAATTCAGTTCCTGTGTAGCCAAGTTTACATTCCGTGTATTACTGATATCTTATGATGTTTCTTTTCTGTGTGACTTATTTCAGTTAGAATCATCATACATGAATCCACTCATTGTGCTGCTATGGGCCTGATGACACAGATTTCATTGCTGAGTGATATTGCTTTGTAAGTAAATACCACAATTTCTTTATCCATTTTTCACTTTCTGCGATGTTGAACTTGTACTGTAAACGAGGTTCTTGTAAACAGAGGCGTCCCAAACTTTGGGGTGGCTGTGTCTTTTTGATTTTAATTTCCCTAAGCTATAGGACCATAAGTGGCAGTGCCCTAGGCTCTGTTGCTTTGTTTTTTAGATGTTTCAGGAAACACCATACACTTCTCCCGAGTGGTTGTTGGCAATTTACATCCCGCCCATCAGCAGAACAAGGCTCCCAGTTCTCCATGACCTGTCCTGCCTTTCTGGATTTTACACTTTTTTCAGATGGCCCTTTTGACCGGGGGGAAGTGAGACTTCATTGTAGTGCAGATTTCCTTTGCAAGCTTGCTTGGTTGGCCAAAAAGGGCGTATGCGTTTTTTCCTGAATATATTCAGGAAAAAACGCATACGCCCTTTTTGGCCAAGTGCATCATTGTGGACGTTCTGCCTCTTTTCCTATGCTTTCAATGCAATTCCAGTCTACCTCCTGAAATCGGTTTCCTGCAATTCTGCCCCGCTTTCAAGTCCTCTTGGCAGCCTTACTTCAGTCTATTTTTGGACGATAGCTGTCATTTATAACTCTGCAGGTTTGTGCATTACAGTGCCCCTGAGCTCCTTTCTTCAACTCGCTTTCTTTTGAGCTGGCCGCAACACCGCAGGATGGCTTCAGGCCCTAATCTGGTTCCGGTACGGCATGCTGAGCCTTTGGTTATTTCCTCTTCCTGGTGGGAAATGAGAGTTAAATTTGCCCGTCCAGACACCTCCAGCTAGCCTCTCATTGGTTCTCGCTATTCCTGTTCATCTTCCGCAGAAATTGCAAACTGGGCCAAACAGGAGGTTAAAGGGACTGACTCTCCAAGTCGGGAGAGTGTTAGTAAAGCGTCTGGAATGTTGCACCCGAGTACCAGGGTACGAAAACTGACATATTTGAACACGTCTCCCGATCACATGGTTGATCATACTCTAGGTTCCACATGCATGTTTTAGCTGAAGGAAGAATACCTTAAACCTGGGTATTTGAAACCCGTGGAATGGGTACCATGCAATATGACTTCAAAGGGTCTTCATTTGCTCACCGAACATCTCCAATCCTATCACTGCTGCGTTTATGCCCCTGTACACACGCTTGATTCTCTTTCGGAGACATAGCAATCCATAGGTTTTAAGATACTTACTAGTCAGGTACATTCTTAGGCGTTTAATATGCGGTGTTGAGTCCATTTCGTTGAGCAAGGAGTAGCTTTTGTCTATTCCATATTTGACTTAAGGAACTTTATCTGTGCTCATTTCAATCTCTGGTTTTATGCAGCACCCCAACTCACCTTTACCCTTAAGCAAGCATAAGTTGGTTTTCTAAATTTGAGACCCTGTTCTGTTCTGTAATTCAGTTCCTGTGTAGCCAAGTTTACATTCCGTGTATTACTGATATCTTATGATGTTTCTTTTCTGTGTGACTTATTTCAGTTAGAATCATCATACATGAATCCACTCATTGTGCTGCTATGGGCCTGATGACACAGATTTCATTGCTGAGTGATATTGCTTTGTAAGTAAATACCACAATTTCTTTATCCATTTTTCACTTTCTGCGATGTTGAACTTGTACTGTAAACGAGGTTCTTGTAAACAGAGCCGTTCGAAAGTTTGGGGTGGCTGTGTCTTTTTGATTTTAATTTCCCTAAGCTATAGGACCATAAGTGGCAGTGCCCTAGGCTCTGTTGCTTTGTTTTTTAGATGTTTCAGGAAACACCATACACTTCTCCCGAGTGGTTGTTGGCAATTTACATCCCGCCCATCAGCAGAACAAGGCTCCCAGTTCTCCATGACCTGTCCTGCCTTTCTGGATTTTACACTTTTTTCAGATGGCCCTTTTGACCGGGGGGAAGTGAGACTTCATTGTAGTGCAGATTTCCTTTGCAAGCTTGCTTGGTTGGCCAAAAAGGGCGTATGCGTTTTTTCCTGAATATATTCAGGAAAAAACGCATACGCCCTTTTTGGCCAAGTGCATCATTGTGGACGTTCTGCCTCTTTTCCTATGCTTTCAATGCAATTCCAGTCTACCTCCTGAAATCGGTTTCCTGCAATTCTGCCCCGCTTTCAAGTCCTCTTGGCAGCCTTACTTCAGTATATTTTTGGACGATAGCTGTCATTTATAACTCTGCAGGTTTGTGAATTACAGTGCCCCTGAGCTCCTTTCTTCAACTCACTTTCTTGTGACCTGGCCGCAACACCGCAGGATGTCTTCAGTCCCTAATCTGGTTCCGGTACGGCACGCTGAGCCTTTGGTTATTTCCTCTTCCTGGTGGGAAATGAGAGTTATATTTGCCCATCCAGACACCTCCAGCTAGCCTCTCATTGGTTCTCGCTATTCCTGTTCATCTTCCGCAGAAATTGCAAACTGAGCCAAACAGGAGGTTAAAGGCGCTGACTCTCCAAGTGGGGAGAGTGTTAGTAAAGCGTCTGGAATGTTGCACCCGAGCACCAGGGGAGGAAAACTGAGACATATTTGAACACGTCTCCCGTTCACATGGTTGATCATACTTGGGTTCCACATGCATGTTTTAGCTGAAGGAAGAATACCTTAAACCTGGAGAGTTGAGACCCGTGTAATGGGTACCATGCAATATGACTTCAAAGGGTCTTCATTTGCTCACCGAACCTCTCCAATCCTATCACTGCTGCGTTTATGCCCCTGTACACACGCTTGATTCTCTTTTGGAGACATAGCAATCCATAGGTTTTAAGATACTTACTAGTCAGGTACATTCTTAGGCGTTTAATATGGGGTGTTGAGTCCATTTCGTTGAGCAAGGAGTAGCTCTTGTCTATTCCATATTTGGCTTAAGGAACTTTATCTGTGCTCATTTCAATCTCTGGTTTTATGCAGCACCCCAACTCACCTTTCCCCTTAAGCAAGCATAAGTTGGTTTTCTAAATTTGAGACCCTGTTCTGTTCTGTAATTCAGTTCCTGTGTAGCCAAGTTTACATTCCGTGTATTAGTGATATCTTATGATGTTTCTTTTTCTGTGTGACTTATTTCAGTTAGAATCATCATACCTGAATCTACTCATTGTGCTGCTAAGGGCCTGATGACATAGATTTCATTGCTGAGTGATATTGCTTTGTAAGTGAATACCACAACTTCTTTATCCATTTTTCACTTTCTGCGATGTTGAACTTGTACTGTAAACGAGGTTCTTGTAAACAGAGCCGTTCCAAACTTTGGGGTGGCTGTGTCTTTTTGATTTTAATTTCCCTAAGCTATAGGACCATAAGTGGAAGTGCCCTAGGCTCTGTTGCTTTGTTTTTTAGATGTTTCAGGAAACACCATACACTTCTCCCAAGTGTCTGTTGGCAATTTACATCCCACCCATCAGCATAACAAGGCTCCCAGTTCTCAATGGCCTGTTGCCTTTCTGGATTTTACACTTTTTTCAGATGGCCCTTTTGACCGGGGGGAAGTGAGACTTCATTGTAGTGCAGATTTCCTTTGCAAGCTTGCTTGGTTGGCCAAAAAGGGCGTATGCGTTTTTTCCTGAATATATTCAGGAAAAAACGCATACGCCCTTTTTGGCCAAGTGCATCATTGTGGACGTTCTGCCTCTTTTCCTATGCTTTCAATGCAATTCCAGTCTACCTCCTGAAATCGGTTTCCTGCAATTCTGCCCCGCTTTCAAGTCCTCTTGGCAGCCTTACTTCAGTCTATTTTTGGACGATAGCTGTCATTTATAACTCTGCAGGTTTGTGAATTACAGTGCCCCTGAGCTCCTTTCTTCAACTCGCTTTCTTTTGAGCTGGCCGCAACACCGCAGGATGGCTTCAGGCCCTAATCTGGTTCCGGCACGGCATGCTGAGCCTTTGGTTAATTCCTCTTCCTGGTGGGAAATGAGAGTTAAATTTGCCCGTCCAGACACCTGCAGCTAGCCTCTCATTGGTTCTCGCTATTCCTGTTCATCTTCCGCAGAAATTGCAAACTGGGCCAAACAGGAGGTTAAAGGGACTGACTCTCCAAGTCGGGAGAGTGTTAGTAAAGCGTCTGGAATGTTGCACCCGAGTACCAGGGGAGGAAAACTGAGACATATTTGAACACGTCTCCCGTTCACATGGTTGATCATACTCTGGGTTCCACATGCATGTTTTAGCTGAAGGAAGAATACCTTAAACCTGGAGAGTTGAGACCCGTGTAATGGGTACCATGCAATATGACTTCAAAGGGTCTTCATTTGCTCACCGAACCTCTCCAATCCTATCACTGCTGCGTTTATTACCCTGTACACACGCTTGATTCTCTTTTGGAGACATAGCAATCCATAGGTTTTAAGATACTTACTAGTCAGGTACATTCTTAGGCGTTTAATATGGGGTGTTGAGTCCATTTCGTTGAGCAAGGAGTAGCTCTTGTCTATTCCATATTTGGCTTAAGGAACTTTATCTGTGCTCATTTCAATCTCTGGTTTTATGCAGCACCCCAACTCACCTTTCCCCTTAAGCAAGCATAAGTTGGTTTTCTAAATTTGAGACCCTGTTCTGTTCTGTAATTCAGTTCCTGTGTAGCCAAGTTTACATTCCGTGTATTAGTGATATCTTATGATGTTTCTTTTTCTGTGTGACTTATTTCAGTTAGAATCATCATACCTGAATCCACTCATTGTGCTGCTAAGGGCCTGATGACATAGATTTCATTGCTGAGTGATATTGCTTTGTAAGTGAATACCACAACTTCTTTATCCATTTTTCACTTTCTGCGATGTTGAACTTGTACTGTAAACGAGGTTCTTGTAAACAGAGCCGTTCCAAACTTTGGGGTGGCTGTGTCTTTTTGATTTTAATTTCCCTAAGCTATAGGACCATAAGTGGCAGTGCCCTAGGCTCTGTTGCTTTGTTTTTTAGATGTTTCAGGAAACACCATACACTTCTCCCAAGTGTCTGTTGACAATTTACATCCCACCCATCAGCATAACAAGGCTCCCAGTTCTCAATGGCCTGTTGCCTTTCTGGATTTTACACTTTTTTCAGATGGCCCTTTTGACCGGGGGGAAGTGAGACTTCATTGTAGTGCAGATTTCCTTTGCAAGCTTGCTTGGTTGGCCAAAAAGGGCGTATGCGTTTTTTCCTGAATATATTCAGGAAAAAACGCATACGCCCTTTTTGGCCAAGTGCATCATTGTGGACGTTCTGCCTCTTTTCCTATGCTTTCAATGCAATTCCAGTCTACCTCCTGAAATCGGTTTCCTGCAATTCTGCCCCGCTTTCAAGTCCTCTTGGCAGCCTTACTTCAGTCTATTTTTGGACGATAGCTGTCATTTATAACTCTGCAGGTTTGTGAATTACAGTGCCCCTGAGCTCCTTTCTTCAACTCGCTTTCTTTTGAGCTGGCCGCAACACCGCAGGATGGCTTCAGGCCCTAATCTGGTTCCGGCACGGCATGCTGAGCCTTTGGTTAATTCCTCTTCCTGGTGGGAAATGAGAGTTAAATTTGCCCGTCCAGACACCTCCAGCTACCCTCTCATTGGTTCTCGCTATTCCTGTTCATCTTCCACAGAAATTGCAAACTGGGCCAAACAGGAGGTTAAAGGGACTGACTCTCCAAGTGGGGAGAGTGTTAGTAAAGCGTCTGGAATGTTGCACCCGAGTACCAGGGGAGGAAATCTGAGACATATTTGAACACGACTCCCGTTCACATGGTTGATCATACTCTGGGTTCCACATGCATGTTTTAGCTGAAGGAAGAATACCTTAAACCTGGAGAGTTGAGACCCGTGTAATGGGTACCATGCAATATGACTTCAAAGGGTCTTCATTTGCTCACCGAACCTCTCCAATCCTATCACTGCTGCGTTTATTACCCTGTACACACGCTTGATTCTCTTTTGGAGACATAGCAATCCATAGGTTTTAAGATACTTACTAGTCAGGTACATTCTTAGGCGTTTAATATGGGGTGTTGAGTCCATTTCGTTGAGCAAGGAGTAGCTCTTGTCTATTCCATATTTGGCTTAAGGAACTTTATCTGTGCTCATTTCAATCTCTGGTTTTATGCAGCACCCCAACTCACCTTTCCCCTTAAGCAAGCATAAGTTGGTTTTCTAAATTTGAGACCCTGTTCTGTTCTGTAATTCAGTTCCTGTGTAGCCAAGTTTACATTCCGTGTATTACTGATATCTTATGATGTTTCTTTTTCTGTGTGACTTATTGCAGTTAGAATCATCATACCTGAATCCACTCATTGTGATGCTAAGGGCCTGATGACATAGAATTCATTGCTGAGTGATATTGCTTTGTAAGTAAATACCACAACTTCTTTATCCATTTTTCACTTTCTGCGATGTTGAACTTGTACTGTAAACGAGGTTCTTGTAAACAGAGGCGTCCCAAACTTTGGGGTGGCTGTGTCTTTTTGATTTTAATTTCCCTAAGCTATAGGACCATAAGTGGCAGTGCCCTAGGCTCTGTTGCTTTGTTTTTTAGATGTTTCAGGAAACACCATACACTTCTCCTGAGTGTCTGTTGGCAATTTACATCCCGCCCATCAGCATAACAAGGCTCCCAGTTCTCCATGGCCTGTCCTGCCTTTCTGGATTTTACACTTTTTTCAGATGGCCCTTTTGACCGGGGGGAAGTGAGACTTCATTGTAGTGCAGATTTCCTTTGCAAGCTTGCTTGGTTGGCCAAAAAGGGCGTATGCGTTTTTTCCTGAATATATTCAGGAAAAAACGCATACGCCCTTTTTGGCCAAGTGCATCATTGTGGACGTTCTGCCTCTTTTCCTATGCTTTCAATGCAATTCCAGTCTACCTCCTGAAATCGGTTTCCTGCAATTCTGCCCCGCTTTCAAGTCCTCTTGGCAGCCTTACTTCAGTCTATTTTTGGACGATAGCTGTCATTTATAACTCTGCAGGTTTGTGAATTACAGTGCCCCTGAGCTCCTTTCTTCAACTCGCTTTCTTGTGACCTGGCCGCAACACCGCAGGATGGCTTCAGGCCCTAATCTGGTTCCGGCACGGCACGCTGAGCCTTTGGTTATTTCCTCTTCCTGGTGGGAAATGAGAGTTAAATTTGCCCGTCCAGACACCTCCAGCTAGTCTCTCATTGGTTCTCGCTATTCCTGTTCATCTTCCGCAGAAATTGCAAACTGGGCCAAACAGGAGGTTAAAGGGACTGACTCTCCAAGTCGGGAGAGTGTTAGTAAAGCGTCTGGAATGTTGCACCCGAGTACCAGGGTACGAAAACTGAGACATATTTGAACACGTCTCCCGATCACATGGTTGATCATACTCTAGGTTCCACATGCATGTTTTAGCTGAAGGAAGAATATCTTAAACCTGGGTAGTTGAAACCCGTGGAATGGGTACCATGTAATATGACTTCAAAGGGTCTTCATTTGCTCACGAACCTCTCCAATCCTATCACTGCTGCGTTTATGTGCCGAGGACCAGCCCCAGTGGTACAGGATTGCCAGAGGGGAGGACGGCGTCAGCGAGGGCAGAACTCAAGACACCTCTTCTTGGGTGCAAGGATCTGACATTTTATTAGCAAAAAGCTGCAACATTTATAATTCTACAGTTCCTTATTCTTATTTTTCATATCATCTTTTAATCTTTCACAACCTTTCTATTCTTGAGCCAAAAATCTTACACAAACAATAACACATTAACCACTTTAACAAAAAACATCCGCGTACATAAGCAGTTCACACAATGATCTCATTAATGTTTCCCTCACACAGTCTCCTGCGGTGGAGCATATCCTGATCACAGCTCCTGTTGACGAAATCAGGCACAATCTCTTCGGCTTTTCACACCTTGGTGATTTTTTTTAGCTCACGTAAGCTATTTTCTTTATAGGTCAGTACCAAACAGTCCAAATCCCACCGGGTACTTTATGTTCTACCTTCACAGGCTTGCCGTTCCACTTCCAGATCGTATCTCTTCCTATTGTTGGCCATCTTGGAAAACACCGTACTGCAAAACCTAACCTATTCTTAAAATATCTGCAATAAGCTTTATATCTATTTCTTTGCATAGCTTTATCTGCATCTTTAAATTTTACATATCCCATGATCATTTTAATTCTAGCTATTTCCCACATAACCCAATATAGTTTCTTATATACCCAATCTACAAAAAATCTTCCCCTATACCAAAACCAAATGTTTCCATTTTACTCTATACTGTGGTCTAAATTTAAATCCTGCATTACAACATAATATGTTGCATAGCAAAAATACCCCAAAGAGCATCATTTTACAACCAGGGAATTGCTTGGGGAAATCTTGAGGGGAACCACCTCTCGGGAAGCTTTGCTTTCCCATTTTGTACCTTCCAGTACTAGCTTTGCTCAGTACTGTCAGCCTTGCCTTTGCACAGACCTCTTGGTACATTCAGAGCTGGGTCCCGACATTTATGCCCCTGTACACATGCTTGATTCTCTTTCGGAGACATAGCAATCCATAGGTTTTAAGATACTTACTAGTCAGGTACATTCTTAGGCGTTTAATATGCGGTGTTGAGTCCATTTCGTTGAGCAAGGAGTAGCTCTTGTCTATTCCATATTTGACTTAAGGAACTTTATCTGTGCTCATTTCAATCTCTGGTTTTATGCAGCACTCCAACTCACCTTTACCCTTAAGCAAGCATAAGTTGGTTTTCTAAATTTGAGTCCCTGTTCTGTTCTGTAATTCAGTTCCTGTGTAGCCAAGTTTACATTCCGTGTATTACTGATATCTTATGATGTTTCTTTTTCTGTGTGACTTACTTCAGTTAGAATCATCATACCTGAATCCACTCATTGTGCTGCTAAGGGCCTGATGACACAGATTTCATTGCTGAGTGATATTGCTTTGTAAGTAAATACCACAACTTCTTTATCCATTTTTCACTTTCTGCGATGTTGAACTTGTACTGTAAACGAGGTTCTTGTAAACAGAGCCATTCCAAACTTTGGGGTGGCTGTGTCTTTTTGATTTTAATTTCCCTAAGCTATAGGACCATAAGTGGAAGTGCCCTAGTTTCTGTTGCTTTGTTTTTTAGATGTTTCAGGAAACACCATACACTTCTCCCGAGTGGTTGTTGGCAATTTACATCCCGCCCATCAGCATAACAAGGCTCCCAGTTCTCCATGGCCTGTCCTGCCTTTCTGGATTTTACACTTTTTTCAGATGGCCCTTTTGACCGGGGGGAAGTGAGACTTCATTGTAGTGCAGGTTTCCTCTGCAAGATTGCTTGGTTGGCCAAAAAGGGCGTATGCGTTTTTTCCTGAATATATTCAGGAAAAAACGCATACGCCCTTTTTGGCCAAGTGCATCATTGTGGACGTTCTGCCTCTTTTCCTATGCTTTCAATGCAATTCCAGTCTACCTCCTGAAATCGGTTTCCTGCAATTCTGCCCCGCTTTCAAGTCCTCTTGGCAGCCTTACTTCAGTCTATTTTTGGACGATAGCTGTCATTTATAACTCTGCAGGTTTGTGAATTACAGTGCCCCTGAGCTCCTTTCTTCAACTTGCTTTCTTGTGACCTGGCTGCAACACCGCAGGATGGCTTCAGGCCCTAATCTGGTTCCGGCACGACACGCTGAGCCTTTGGTTATTTCCTCTTCCTGGTGGGAAATGAGAGTTAAATTTGCCCGTCCAGACACCTCCAGTTAGTCTCTCATTGGTTCTCGCTATTCCTGTTCATCTTCCGCAGATTGCAAACTGGGCCAAACAGGAGGTTAAAGACGCTGACTCTCCAAGTGGGGAGAGTGTTAGTAAAGCGTCTGGAATGTTGCACCCGAGTACCAGGGGAGGAAAACTGAGACATATTTGAACACGTCTCCCGTTCACATTGTTGATCATACTTGGGTTCCACATGCATGTTTTAGCTGAAGGAAGAATACCTTAAACCTGGAGAGTTAAGACCCGTGTAATGGATACCATGCAATATGACTTCAAAGGGTCTTCATTTGCTCACCGAACCTCTCCAATCCTATTACTGCTGCATTTATGCCCCTGTACACATGCTTGATTCTCTTTTGGAGACATAGCAATCCATAGGTTTTCCGATACTTACTAGTCAGGTACATTCTTAGGCGTTTAATATGCGGTGTTGAGTCCATTTCGTTGAGCAAGGAGTAGCTCTTGTCTATTCCATATTTGACTTAAGGAACTTTATCTGTGCTCATTTCAATCTCTGGTTTTATGCAGCACCCCAACTCACCTTTCCCCTTAAGCAAGCATAAGTTGGTTTTCTAAATTTGAGACCCTGTTCTCTTCTGTAATTCAGTTCCTGTGTAGCCAAGTTTACATTCCGTGTATTACTGATATCTTATGATGTTTCTTTTTCTGTGTGACTTATTTCAGTTAGAATCATCATACCTGAATCCACTCATTGTGATGCTAAGGGCCTGATGACATAGATTTCATTGCTGAGTGATATTGCTTTGTAAGTAAATACCACAACTTCTTTATCCATTTTTCACTTTCTGAGATGTTGAACTTGTACTGTAAACGAGGTTCTTGTAAACAGAGGCGTCCCAAACTTTGGGGTGGCTGTGTCTTTTTGATTTTAATTTCCCTAAGCTATAGGACCATAAGTGGAAGTGCCCTAGGCTCTGTTGCTTTGTTTTTTAGATGTTTCAGGAAACACCATACACTTCTCCCGAGTGTCTGTTGGCAATTTACATCCCGCCCATCAGCATAACAAGGCTCCCAGTTCTCCATGGCCTGTCCTGCCTTTCTGGATTTTACACTTTTTTCAGATGGCCCTTTTGACCGGGGGGAAGTGAGACTTCATTGTAGTGCAGATTTCCTTTGCAAGCTTGCTTGGTTGGCCAAAAAGGGCGTATGCGTTTTTTCCTGAATATATTCAGGAAAAAACGCATACGCCCTTTTTGGCCAAGTGCATCATTGTGGACGTTCTGCCTCTTTTCCTATGCTTTCAATGCAATTCCAGTCTACCTCCTGAAATTGGTTTCCTGCAATTCTGCCCCGCTTTCAAGTCCTCTTGGCAGCCTTACTTCAGTCTATTTTTGGACGATAGCTGTCATTTATAACTCTGCAGGTTTGTGAATTACAGTGCCCCTGAGCTCCTTTCTTCAACTTGCTTTCTTGTGACCTGGCCGCAACACCGCAGGATGTCTTCAGGCCCTAATCTGGTTCTGGCACGGCACGCTGAGCCTTTGGTTAATTCCTCTTCCTGGTGGGAAATGAGAGTTAAATTTGCCCTTCCAGACACCTCCAGCTAGTCTCTCATTGATTCTCGCTATTCCTGTTCATCTTCCGCAGAAATTGCAAACTGGGCCAAACAGGAGGTTAAAGGGACTGACTCTCCAAGTGGGGAGAGTGTTAGTAAGCGTCTGGAATGTTGCACCCGAGGACCAGGGTACGAAAACTGAGACATATTTGAACACCTCTCCCGATCACATGGTTGATCATACTCTAGGTTCCACATGCATGTTTTAGCTGAAGGAAGAATACCTTAAACCTGGGTAGTTGAAACCCGTGGAATGGGTACCATGCAATATGACTTCAAAGGGTCTTCATTTGCTCACGAACCTCTCCAATCCTATCACTGCTGCGTTTATGCCCCTGTACACATGCTTGATTCTCTTTCGTAGACATAGCAATCCATAGGTTTTAAGATACTTACTAGTCAGGTTCATTCTTAGGCGTTTAATATGCGGTGTTGAGTCCATTTCGTTGAGCAAGTAGTAGCTCTTGTCTATTCCATATTTGGCTTAAGGAACTTTATCTGTGCTCATTTCAATCTCTGGTTTTATGCAGCACCCCAACTCACCTTTCCCCTTAAGCAAGCATAAGTTGGTTTTCTAAATTTGAGACCCTGTTCTGTTCTGTAATTCATTTCCTGTGTAGCCAAGTTTCCATTCCGTGTATTAGTGATATCTTATGATGTTTCTTTTTCTGTGTGACTTATTTCAGTTAGAATCATCATACCTGAATCCACTCATTGTCCTGCTAAGGGCCTGATGACATAGATTTCATTGCTGAGTGTTATTGCTTTGTAAGTAAATACCACAGCTTCTTTATCCATTTTTCATTTTCTGCGATGTTGAACTTGTACTGTAAACGAGGTTCTTGTAAACAGAGGCGTCCCAAACTTTGGGGTGGCTGTGTCTTTTTGATTTTAATTTCCCTAAGCTATAGGACCATAAGTGGAAGTGCCCTTGGCTCTGTTGCTTTGTTTTTTAGATGTTTCAGGAAACACCATACACTTCTCCCGAGTGTCTGTTGGCAATTTACATCCCGCCCATCAGCTTAACAAGGCTCCCAGTTCTCCATGGCCTGTCCTGCCTTTCTGGATTTTACACTTTTTTCAGATGGCCCTTCTGACCGGGGGGAAGTGAGACTTCATTGTAGTGCAGATTTCCTTTGCAAGCTTGCTTGGTTGGCCAAAAAGGGCGTATGCGTTTTTTCCTGAATATATTCAGGAAAAAACGCATACGCCCTTTTTGGCCAAGTGCATCATTGTGGACGTTCTGCCTCTTTTCCTATGCTTTCAATGCAATTCCAGTCTACCTCCTGAAATCGGTTTCCTGCAATTCTGCCCCGCTTTCAAGTCCTCTTGGCAGCCTTACTTCAGTCTATTTTTGGACGATAGCTGTCATTTATAACTCTGCAGGTTTGTGAATTACAGTGCCCCTGAGCTCCTTTCTTCAACTTGCTTTCTTGTGACCTGGCCGCAACACCGCAGGATGTCTTCAGGCCCTAATCTGGTTCTGGCACGGCACGCTGAGCCTTTGGTTAACTCCTCTTCCTGGTGGGAAATGAGAGTTAAATTTGCCCGTCCAGACACCTCCAGCTAGTCTCTCATTGATTCTCGCTATTCCTGTTCATCTTCCGCAGAAATTGCAAACTGGGCCAAACAGGAGGTTAAAGGCGCTGACTCTCCAAGTGGGGAGAGTGTTAGTAAGCGTCTGGAATGTTGCACCCGAGGACCAGGGTACGAAAACTGAGACATATTTGAACACCTCTCCCGATCACATGGTTGATCATACTCTAGGTTCCACATGCATGTTTTAGCTGAAGGAAGAATACCTTAAACCTGGGTAGTTGAAACCCGTGGAATGGGTATCATGCAATATGACTTCAAAGGGTCTTCATTTGCTCACGAACCTCTCCAATCCTATCACTGCTGCGTTTATGCCCCTGTACACATGCTTGATTCTCTTTCGGAGACATAGCAATCCATAGGTTTTAAGATACTTACTAGTCAGGTTCATTCTTAGGCGTTTAATATGCGGTGTTGAGTCCATTTCGTTGAGCAAGGAGTAGCTCTTGTCTATTCCATATTTGGCTTAAGGAACTTTATCTGTGCTCATTTCAATCTCTGGTTTTATGCAGCACCCCAACTCACCTTTACCCTTAAGCAAGCATAAGTTGGTTTTCTAAATTTGAGACCCTGTTCTGTTCTGTAATTCATTTCCTGTATAGCCAAGTTTCCATTCCGTGTATTAGTGATATCTTATGATGTTTCTTTTTCTGTGTGACTTATTTCAGTTAGAATCATCATACCTGAATCCACTCATTGTCCTGCTAAGGGCCTGATGACATAGATTTCATTGCTGAGTGTTATTGCTTTGTAAGTAAATACCACAGCTTCTTTATCCATTTTTCATTTTCTGCGATGTTGAACTTGTACTGTAAACGAGGTTCTTGTAAACAGAGGCGTCCCAAACTTTGGGGTGGCTGTGTCTTTTTGATTTTAATTTCCCTAAGCTATAGGACCATAAGTGGATGTGCCCTAGGCTCTGTTGCTTTGTTTTTTCGATGTTTCAGGAAACACCATACACTTCACCCGAATGTCTGTTGGCAATTTACATCCCGCTCATCAGCATAACAAGGCTCCCAGTTCTCCATGGCCTGTCCTGCCTTTCTGGATTTTACACTTTTTTCAGATGGCCCTTTTGACCGGGGGGAAGTGAGACTTCATTGTAGTGCAGATTTCCTTTGCAAGCTTGCTTGGTTGGCCAAAAAGGGCGTATGCGTTTTTTCCTGAATATATTCAGGAAAAAACGCATACGCCCTTTTTGGCCAAGTGCATCATTGTGGACGTTCTGCCTCTTTTCCTATGCTTTCAATGCAATTCCAGTCTACCTCCTGAAATCGGTTTCCTGCAATTCTGCCCCGCTTTCAAGTCCTCTTGGCAGCCTTACTTCAGTCAATTTTAGGACAATAGCTGTCATTTATAACTCTGCAGGTTTGTGAATTACAGTGCCCCTGAGCTCCTTTCTTCAACTCGCTTTCTTGTGAGCTGGCCGCAACACCGCAGGATGTCTTCAGGCCCTAATCTGGTTCCGGCACGGCACGCTGAGCCTTTGGTTAATTCCTCTTCCTGGTGGGAAATGAGAGTTAAATTTGCCCGTCCAGACACCTACAGCTAGTCTCTCATTGGTTCTCGCTATTCCTGTTCATCTTCCGCAGAAATTGCAAACTGGGCCAAACAGGAGGTTAAAGGGACTGACTCTCCAAGTCGGGAGAGTCTTAGTAAAGCTTCTGGAATGTTGCACCCGAGTACCAGGGTACGAAAACTGAGACATATTTGAACACGTCTCCCGATCACATGGTTGATCATACTCTGGGTTCCACATGCATGTTTTAGCTAGAGGAAGAATACCTAAAACCTGGGTAGTTGAAACCCGTGGAATGGGTACCATGCAATATGACTTCAAAGGGTCTTCATTTGCTCACCGAACCTCTCCAATCCTATCACTGCTGCGTTTATGCCCCTGTACACATGCTTGATTCTCTTTCGGAGACATAGCAATCCATAGGTTTTAAGATACTTACTAGTCAGGTACATTCTTAGGCGTTTAATATGGGGTGTTGAGTCCATTTCGTTGAGCAAGGAGTAGCTCTTGTCTATTCCATATTTGGCTTAAGGAACTTTATCTGTGCTCATTTCAATCTCTGGTTTTATGCAGCACCCCAACTCACCTTTCCCCTTAAGCAAGCATAAGTTGGTTTTCTAAATTTGAGACTCTGTTCTGTTTTGGAATGCAGTTCCTGTGTAGCCAAGTTTACATTCCGTGTATTAGTGATATCTTATGATGTTTCTTTTTCTGTGTGACTTATTTCAGTTAGAATCATCGTACCTGAATCCACTCATTATGCTGCTACGGTCCTGATGACATAGATTTCACTGCTGAGTGATACTGCATTGTACGTAAGTACCACAAGTTCTTTATCCATTTTTCACTTTCTGTGATATTGACCTTGTACGGTAAACGAGGTTCTTGTAAACGGAGGCGTCCCAAACTTTGGGGTGGCTGTGTCTTTTTGATTTTAATTTCCCTAAGCTATAGGACCATAAGTGGAAGTGCCCTAGGCTCTGTTGCTTCGTTTTTTAGATGTTTCAGGAAACACCATACACTTCTCCTGAGTGTCTGTTGGCAATTTACATCCCGCCCATCAGCATAACAAGGCTCCCAGTTCTCAATGGCCTGTTGCCTTTCTGGATTTTACACTTTTTTCAGATGGCCCTTTTGACCAGGGGGAAGTGAGACTTCATTGTAGTGCAGATTTCCTTTGCAAGCTTGCTTGGTTGGCCAAAAAGGGCGTATGCGTTTTTTCCTGAATATATTCAGGAAAAAACGCATACGCCCTTTTTGGCCAAGTGCATCATTGTGGACGTTCTGCCTCTTTTCCTATGCTTTCAATGCAATTCCAGTCTACCTCCTGAAATCGGTTTCCTGCAATTCTGCCCCGCTTTCAAGTCCTCTTGGCAGCCTTACTTCAGTCTATTTTTGGACGATAGCTCTCATTTATAACTCTGCAGGTTTGTGAATTACAGTGCCCCTGAGCTCCTTTCTTCAACTCGCTTTCTTGTGACCTGGCCGCAACACCGCAGGATGGCTTCAGGCCCTAATCTGGTTCCGGCCCGCCATGCTGAGCCTTTGGTTAATTCCTCTTCCTGGTGGGAAATGAGAGTTAAATTTGCCCGTCCAGACACCTCCAGCTAGTCTCTCATTGGTTCTCGCTATTCCTGTTCATCTTCCGCAGAAATTGCAAACTGGGCCAAACAGGAGGTTAAAGGGACTGACTCTCCAAGTGGGGAGAGTGTTAGTAAAGCGTCTGGAATGTTGCACCCGAGTACCAGGGGAGGAAAACTGAGACATATTTGAATACGTCTCCCGTTCACATGGTTGATCATACTCTGGGTTCCACATGCATGTTTTAGCTGAAGGAAGAATACCTTAAACCTGGAGAGTTGAGACCCGTGTAATGGGTACCATGCAATATGACTTCAAAGGGTCTTCATATGCTCACTGAACCTCTCCAATCCTATCACTGCTGCGTTTATGCCCCCGTACACATGCTTGATTCTCTTTCGGAGACATAGCAATCCATAGGTTTTAAGATACTTACTAGTCAGGTACATTCTTTCGCGTTTAATATGGGGTGTTGAGTCCATTTCGTTGAGCAAGGAGTAGCTCTTGTCTATTCCATATTTGGCTTAAGGAACTTTATCTGTGCTCATTTCAATCTCTGGTTTTATGCAGCACCCCAACTCACCTTTCCCCTTAAGCAAGCATAAGTTGGTTTTCTAAATTTGAGACCCTGTTCTGTTTTGGAATGCAGTTCCTGTGTAGCCAAGTTTACATTCCGTGTATTAGTGATATCTTATGATGTTTCTTTTTCTGTGTGACTTATTTCAGTTAGAATCATCGTACCTGAATCCACTCATTATGCTGCTACAGGCCTGATGACATAGATTTCATTGCTGAGTGATACTGCATTGTACGTAAGTACCACAAGTTCTTTATCCATTTTTCACTTTCTGTGATATGGAACTTGTACGGTAAACGAGGTTCTTGTAAACGGAGGCGTCCCAAACTTTGGGGTGGCTGTGTCTTTTTGATTTTAATTTCCTTAAGCTATAGGACCATAAGCGGAAGTGCCCTAGGTTCTGTTGCTTTGTTTTTAGATGTTTCAGGAAACACCATACACTTCTCCCAAGTGGTTGTTGGCAATTTACATCCCGCCCATCAGCATAACAAGGCTCCCAGTTCTCCATGGCCTGTCCTGCCTTTCTGGATTTTACACTTTTTTCAGATGGCCCTTTTGACCGGGGGGAAGTGAGACTTCGTTGTAGTGCAGATTTCCTTTGCAAGCTTGCTTGGTTGGCCAAAAAGGGCGTATGCGTTTTTTCCTGAATATATTCAGGAAAAAACGGATACGCCCTTTTTGGCCAAGTGCATCATTGTGGACGTTCTGCCTCTTTTCCTATGCTTTCAATGCAATTCCAGTCTACCTCCTGAAATCGGTTTCCTGCAATTCTGCCCCGCTTTCAAGTCCTCTTGGCAGCCTTACTTCCGTCTACTTTTGGACGATAGCTGTCATTTATAACTCTGCATGTTTGTGAATTACAGTGCCCCTGAGCTCCTTTCTTCAACTCGCTTTCTTGTGACCTGGCCGCAACACCGCAGGATGGCTTCAGGCCCTAATCTGGTTCCGGCACGGCACGCTGAGCCTTTGGTTAATTCCGCTTCCTGGTGGGAAATGAGAGTTAAATTTGCCCGTCCAGACACCTCCAGCTAGCCTCTCATTGGTTCTCGCTATTCCTGTTCATCTTCCGCAGAAATTGCAAACTGGGCCAAACAGGAGGTTAAAGGGACTGACTCTCCAAGTGGGGAGAGTGTTAGTAAAGCGTCTGGAATGTTGCACCCGAGTACCAGGGTACGAAAACTGAGACATATTTGAACACGTCTCCCAATCACATGGTTGATCATACTCTAGGTTCCACATGCATGTTTTAGCTGAAGGAACAATACCTTACACCTGGGTAGTTGAAACCCGTGGAATGGGTACCATGCAACATGACTTCAAAGGGTCTTCATTTGCTCACGAAACTCTGCAATCCTATCACTGCTGCATTTATGCCCCTGTACACATGCTTGATTCTCTTTCGGAGACATAGCAATCCATAGGTTTTAAGATACTTACTAGTCAGGTACATTCTTAGGCGTTTAATATGCGGTGTTGAGTCCATTTCGTTGAGCAAGGAGTAGCTCTTGTCTATTCCATATTTGGCTTAAGGAACTTTATCTGTGCTCATTTCAATCTCTGGTTTTATGCAGCACCCCAACTCACCTTTCCCCTTAAGCAAGCATAAGTTGGTTTTCTAAATTTGAGACCCTGTTCTGTTCTGTCATTCAGTTCCTGTGTAGCAAAGTTTACAATCCATGTATTAGTGATATCTTATGATGTTTCTTTTTCTGTGTGACTTATTTCAGTTAGAATCATCATACCTGAATCCACTCATTGTGCTGCTAAGGGCCTGATGACACAGATTTCATTGCTGAGTGATATTGCTTTGTAAGTAATACCACAACTTCTTTATCCATTTTTCACTTTCTGCGATGTTGAACTTGTACTGTAAACGAGTTTCTTGTAAACAGAGCCGTTACAAACTTTGGGGTGGCTGTGTCTTTTTGATTTTAATTTCCCTAAGCTATAGGACCATAAGTGGAAGTGCCCTAGGTTCTGTTGCTTTGTTTTTTAGATGTTTCAGGAAACACCATACACTTCTCCCGAGTGGTTGTTGGCAATTTACATCCCGCCCATCAGCATAACAAGGCTCCCAGTTCTCCATGGCCTGTCCTGCCTTTCTGGATTTTACACTTTTTTCAGATGGCCCTTTTGACCGGGGGGAATTGAGACTTCATTGTAGTGCAGATTTCCTTTGCAAGCTTGCTTGGTTGGCCAAAAAGGGCGTATGCGTTTTTTCCTGAATATATTCAGGAAAAAACGCATACGCCCTTTTTGGCCAAGTGCATCATTGTGGACGTTCTGCCTCTTTTCCTATGCTTTCAATGCAATTCCAGTCTACCTCCTGAAATCGGTTTCCTGCAATTCTGCCCCGCTTTCAAGTCCTCTTGGCAGCCTTACTTCAGTCTATTTTTGGACGATAGCTGTCATTTATAACTCTGCAGGTTTGTGAATTACAGTGCCCCTGAGCTCCTTTCTTCAACTCGCTTTCTTGTGACCTGGCCGCAACACCGCAGGATGGCTTCAGGCCCTAATCTGGTTCCGGTACGGCACGCTGAGCCTTTGGTTATTTCCTCTTCCTGGTGGGAAATGAGAGTTAAATTTGCCCGTCCAGACACCTCCAGCTAGCCTCTCATTGGTTCTCGCTATTCCTGTTCATCTTCCGCAGAAATTGCAAACTGGGCCAAACAGGAGGTTAAAGGGACTGACTCTCCAAGTCGGGAGAGTGTTAGTAAAGCGTCTGGAATGTTGCACCCGAGTACCAGGGAAGGAAAACTGAGACATATTTGAACACGTCTCCCGTTCACATGGTTGATCATACGCTGGGTTCCACATGCATGTTTTAGCTGAAGGAAGAATACCTTAAACCTGGAGAGTTGAGACCCTTGTAATGGGTACCATGCAATATGACTTCAAAGGGTCTTCATTTGCTCACGAACATCTCCAATCCTATCACTGCTGCGTTTATGCCCCTGTACACATGCTTGATTCTCTTTCGGAGACATAGCAATCCATAGGTTTTAAGATACTTACTAGTCAGGTGCATTCTTAGGCGTTTAATATGGGGTTTTGTGTCCATTTCGTTGAGCAAGGAGTAGCTCTTGTCTATTCCATATTTGGCTTAAGGAACTTTATCTGTGCTCATTTCAATCTCTGGTTTTATGCAGCACCCCAACTCACCTTTCCCCTTAAGCAAGCATAAGTTGGTTTTCTAAATTTGAGACCCTGTTCTGTTTTGGAATGCAGTTCCTGTGTAGCCAAGATTACATTCCGTGTATTAGTGATATCTTATGATGTTTCTTTTTCTGTGTGACTTATTTCAGTTAGAATCATCGTACCTGAATCCACTCATTATGCTGCTACGGGCCTGATGACATAGATTTCATTGCTGAGTGATACTGCATTGTACATAAGTACCACAAGTTCTTTATCCATTTTTCACTTTCTGTGATATTGAACTTGTACGGTAAACGAGGTTCTTGTAAACGGAGGCGTCCCAAACTTTGGGGTGGCTGTGTCTTTTTGATTTTAATTTCCCTAAGCTATAGGACCATAAGCGGAAGTGCCCTAGGTTCTGTTGCTTTGTTTTTAGATGTTTCAGGAAACACCATACACTTCTCCCAAGTGGTTGTTGGCAATTACATCCCGCCCATCAGCATAACAAGGCTCCCAGTTCTCCATGGCCTGTCCTGCCTTTCTGGATTTTACACTTTTTTCAGATGGCCCTTTTGACCGGGGGGAAGTGAGACTTCGTTGTAGTGCAGATTTCCTTTGCAAGCTTGCTTGGTTGGCCAAAAAGGGCGTATGCGTTTTTTCCTGAATATATTCAGGAAAAAACGCATACGCCCTTTTTGGCCAAGTGCATCATTGTGGACGTTCTGCCTCTTTTCCTATGCTTTCAATGCAATTCCAGTCTACCTCCTGAAAACGGTTTCCTGCAATTCTGCCCCGCTTTCAAGTCCTCTTGGCAGCCTTACTTCAGTCTATTTTTGGACGATAGCTGTCATTTATAACTCTGCAGGTTTGTGAATTACAGTGCCCCTGAGCTCCTTTCTTCAACTCGCTTTCTTGTGACCTGGCCGCAACACCGCAGGATGGCTTCAGGCCCTAATCTGGTTCCGGCACGGCACGCTGAGCCTTTGGTTAATTCCGCTTCCTGGTGGGAAATGAGAGTTAAATTTGCCCGTCCAGACACCTCCAGCTAGCCTCTCATTGGTTCTCGCTATTCCTGTTCATCTTCCGCAGAAATTGCAAACTGGGCCAAACAGGAGGTTAAAGGGACTGACTCTCCAAGTCGGGAGAGTCTTAATAAAGCTTCTGGAATGTTGCACCCGAGTACCAGGGTACGAAACCTGAGACATATTTGAACACGTCTCCCGATCACATGGTTGATCATACTCTGGGTTCCACATGCATGTTTTAGCTAGAGGAAGAATACCTAAAACCTGGGTAGTTGAAACCCGTGGAATGGGTACCATGCAATATGACTTCAAAGGGTCTTCATTTGCTCACCGAACCTCTCCAATCCTATCACTGCTGCGTTTATGCCCCTGTACACATGCTTGATTCTCTTTCGGAGACATAGCAATCCATAGGTTTTAAGATACTTACTAGTCAGGTACATTCTTAGGCGTTTAATATGCGGTGTTGAGTCCATTTCGTTGAGCAAGGAGTAGCTCTTGTCTATTCCATATTTGGCTTAAGGAACTTTATCTGTGCTCATTTCAATCTCTGGTTTTATGCAGCACCCCAACTCACCTTTCCCCTTAAGCAAGCATAAGTTGGTTTTCTAAATTTGAGACTCTGTTCTGTTTTGGAATGCAGTTCCTGTGTAGCCAAGTTTACATTCCGTGTATTAGTGATATCTTATGATGTTTCTTTTTCTGTGTGACTTATTTCAGTTAGAATCATCGTACCTGAATCCACTCATTATGCTGCTACGGTTCTGATGACATAGATTTCACTGCTGAGTGATACTGCATTGTACGTAAGTACCACAAGTTCTTTATCCATTTTTCACTTTCTGTGATATTGAACTTGTACGGTAAACGAGGTTCTTGTAAACGGAGGCGTCCCAAACTTTGGGGTGGCTGTGTCTTTTTGATTTTAATTTCCCTAAGCTATAGGACCATAAGCGGAAGTGCCCTAGGTTCTGTTGCTTTGTTTTTAGATGTTTCAGGAAACACCATACACTTCTCCCAAGTGGTTGTTGGCAATTTACATCCCGCCCATCAGCATAACAAGGCTCCCAGTTCTCCATGGCCTGTCCTGCCTTTCTGGATTTTACACTTTTTTCAGATGGCCCTTTTGACCGGGGGGAAGTGAGACTTCGTTGTAGTGCAGATTTCCTTTGCAAGCTTGCTTGGTTGGCCAAAAAGGGCGTATGCGTTTTTTCCTGAATATATTCAGGAAAAAACGCATACGCCCTTTTTGGCCAAGTGCATCATTGTGGACGTTCTGCCTCTTTTCCTATGCTTTCAATGCAATTCCAGTCTACCTCCTGAAATCGGTTTCCTGCAATTCTGCCCCGCTTTCAAGTCCTCTTGGCAGCCTTACTTCAGTCTATTTTTGGACGATAGCTGTCATTTATAACTCTGCATGTTTGTGAATTACAGTGCCCCTGAGCTCCTTTCTTCAACTCGCTTTCTTGTGACCTGGCCGCAACACCGCAGGTTGGCTTCAGGCCCTAATCTGGTTCCGGCACGGCACGCTGAGCCTTTGGTTAATTCCGCTTCCTGGTGGGAAATGAGAGTTAAATTTGCCCGTCCAGACACCTCCAGCTAGCCTCTCATTGGTTCTCGCTATTCCTGTTCATCTTCCGCAGAAATTGCAAACTGGGCCAAACAGGAGGTTAAAGGGACTGACTCTCCAAGTGGGGAGAGTGTTAGTAAAGCGTCTGGAATGTTGCACCCGAGTACCAGGGTACGAAAACTGAGACATATTTGAACACGTCTCCCAATCACATGGTTGATCATACTCTAGGTTCCACATGCATGTTTTAGCTGAAGGAACAATACCTTACACCTGGGTAGTTGAAACCCGTGGAATGGGTACCATGCAACATGACTTCAAAGGGTCTTCATTTGCTCACGAAACTCTGCAATCCTATCACTGCTGCATTTATGCCCCTGTACACATGCTTGATTCTCTTTCGGAGACATAGCAATCCATAGGTTTTAAGATACTTACTAGTCAGGTACATTCTTAGGCGTTTAATATGCGGTGTTGAGTCCATTTCGTTGAGCAAGGAGTAGCTCTTGTCTATTCCATATTTGGCTTAAGGAACTTTATCTGTGCTCATTTCAATCTCTGGTTTTATGCAGCACCCCAACTCACCTTTCCCCTTAAGCAAGCATAAGTTGGTTTTCTAAATTTGAGACCCTGTTCTGTTCTGTCATTCAGTTCCTGTGTAGCAAAGTTTACAATCCGTGTATTAGTGATATCTTATGATGTTTCTTTTTCTGTGTGACTTATTTCAGTTAGAATCATCATACCTGAATCCACTCATTGTGCTGCTAAGGGCCTGATGACACAGATTTCATTGCTGAGTGATATTGCTTTGTAAGTAAATACCACAACTTCTTTATCCATTTTTCACTTTCTGCGATGTTGAACTTGTACTGTAAACGAGTTTCTTGTAAACAGAGCCGTTACAAACTTTGGGGTGGCTGTGTCTTTTTGATTTTAATTTCCCTAAGCTATAGGACCATAAGTGGAAGTGCCCTAGGTTCTGTTGCTTTGTTTTTTAGATGTTTCAGGAAACACCATACACTTCTCCTGAGTGTCTGTTGGCAATTTACATCCCGCCCATCAGCATAACAAGGCTCCCAGTTCTCCATGGCCTGTCCTGCCTTTCTGGATTTTACACTTTTTTCAGATGGCCCTTTTGACCGGGGGGAAGTGAGACTTCATTGTAGTGCAGATTTCCTTTGCAAGCTTGCTTGGTTGGCCAAAAAGGGCGTATGCGTTTTTTCCTGAATATATTCAGGAAAAAACGCATACGCCCTTTTTGGCCAAGTGCATCATTGTGGACGTTCTGCCTCTTTTCCTATGCTTTCAATGCAATTCCAGTCTACCTCCTGAAATCGGTTTCCTGCAATTCTGCCCCGCTTTCAAGTCCTCTTGGCAGCCTTACTTCAGTCTATTTTTGGACGATAGCTGTCATTTATAACTCTGCAGGTTTGTGAATTACAGTGCCCCTGAGCTCCTTTCTTCAACTCGCTTTCTTGTGACCTGGCCGCAACACCGCAGGATGGCTTCAGGCCCTAATCTGGTTCCGGTACGGCACGCTGAGCCTTTGGTTATTTCCTCTTCCTGGTGGGAAATGAGAGTTAAATTTGCCCGTCCAGACAACTCCAGCTAGCCTCTCATTGGTTCTCGCTATTCCTGTTCATCTTCCGCAGAAATTGCAAACTGTGCCAAACAGGAGGTTAAAGGGACTGACTCTCCAAGTCGGGAGAGTGTTAGTAAAGCGTCTGGAATGTTGCACCCGAGTACCAGGGGAGGAAAACTGAGACATATTTGAACACGTCTCCCGTTCACATGGTTGATCATACGCTGGGTTCCACATGCATGTTTTAGCTGAAGGAAGAATACCTTAAACCTGGAGAGTTGAGACCCTTGTAATGGGTACCATGCAATATGACTTCAAAGGGTCTTCATTTGCTCACGAACATCTCCAATCCTATCACTGCTGCGTTTATGCCCCTGTACACATGCTTGATTCTCTTTCGGAGACATAGCAATCCATAGGTTTTAAGATACTTACTAGTCAGGTGCATTCTTAGGCGTTTAATATGGGGTTTTGTGTCCATTTCGTTGAGCAAGGAGTAGCTCTTGTCTATTCCATATTTGGCTTAAGGAACTTTATCTGTGCTCATTTCAATCTCTGGTTTTATGCAGCACCCCAACTCACCTTTCCCCTTAAGCAAGCATAAGTTGGTTTTCTAAATTTGAGACCCTGTTCTGTTTTGGAATGCAGTTCCTGTGTAGCCAAGATTACATTCCGTGTATTAGTGATATCTTATGATGTTTCTTTTTCTGTGTGACTTATTTCAGTTAGAATCATCGTACCTGAATCCACTCATTATGCTGCTACGGGCCTGATGACATAGATTTCATTGCTGAGTGATACTGCATTGTACATAAGTACCACAAGTTCTTTATCCATTTTTCACTTTCTGTGATATTGAACTTGTACGGTAAACGAGGTTCTTGTAAACGGAGGCGTCCCAAACTTTGGGGTGGCTGTGTCTTTTTGATTTTAATTTCCCTAAGCTATAGGACCATAAGCGGAAGTGCCCTAGGTTCTGTTGCTTTGTTTTTAGATGTTTCAGGAAACACCATACACTTCTCCCAAGTGGTTGTTGGCAATTACATCCCGCCCATCAGCATAACAAGGCTCCCAGTTCTCCATGGCCTGTCCTGCCTTTCTGGATTTTACACTTTTTTCAGATGGCCCTTTTGACCGGGGGGAAGTGAGACTTCTTTGTAGTGCAGATTTCCTTTGCAAGCTTGCTTGGTTGGCCAAAAAGGGCGTATGCGTTTTTTCCTGAATATATTCAGGAAAAAACGCATACGCCCTTTTTGGCCAAGTGCATCATTGTGGACGTTCTGCCTCTTTTCCTATGCTTTCAATGCAATTCCAGTCTACCTCCTGAAATGGGTTTCCTGCAATTCTGCCCCGCATTCAAGTCCTCTTGGCAGCCTTACTTCAGTCTATTTTTGGACGATAGCTGTCATTTATAACTCTGCAGGTTTGTGAATTACAGTGCCCCTGAGCTCCTTTCTTCAACTCGCTTTCTTTTGAGCTGGCCGCAACACCGCAGGATGGCTTCAGGCCCTAATCTGGTTCCGGTACGGCACGCTGAGCCTTTGGTTATTTCCTCTTCCTGGTGGGAAATGAGAGTTAAATTTGTCCGTCCAGACACCTCCAGCTAGCCTCTCATTGGTTCTCGCTATTCCTGTTCATCTTCCGCAGAAATTGCAAACTGTGCCAAACAGGAGGTTAAAGGCGCTGACTCTCCAAGTGGGGAGAGTTTTACTAAAGCATCTGGAATGTTGCACCCGAGTACCAGGGTACGAAAACTGAGACATATTTGAACACGTCTCCCGATCACATGGTTGATCATACTCTGGGTTCCACATGCATGTTTTAGCTGAAGGAAGAATACCTTAAACCTGGAGAGTTAAGACCCGTGTAATGGGTACCATGCAATATGACTTCAAAGGGTCTTCATTTGCTCACCGAACATCACCAATCCTATCACTGCTGCGTTTATGCCCCTGTACACATGCTTGATTCTCTTTCGGAGACATAGCAATCCATAGGTTTTAAGATTCTTACTAGTCAGGTCCATTCTTAGGCGTTTAATATGCGGTGTTGAGTCCATTTCGTTGAGCAAGGAGTAGCTCTTGTCTATTCCATATTTGGCTTAAGGAACTTTATCTGTGCTCATTTCAATCTCTGGTTTTATGCAGCACCCCAACTCACCTTTACCCTTAAGCAAGCATAAGTTGGTTTTCTAAATTTGAGACCCTGTTCTGTTCTGTCATTCAGTTCCTGTGTAGCCAAGTTTACAATCCGTGTATTAGTGATATCTTATGATGTTTCTTTTTCTGTGTGACTTATTTCAGTTAGAATCATCATACCTGAATCCACTCATTGTGCTGCTAAGGGCCTGATGACACAGATTTCATTGCTGAGTGATATTGCTTTGTAAGTAAATACCACAACTTCTTTATCCATTTTTCACTTTCTGCGATGTTGAACTTGTACTGTAAACGAGGTTCTTGTAAACAGATCCGTTCCAAACTTTGGGGTGGCTGTGTCTTTTTGATTTTAATTTCCCTAAGCTATAGGACCATAAGTGGCAGTGCCCTAGGCTCTGTTGCTTTGTTTTTTAGATGTTTAAGGAAACACCATACACTTCTCCCGAGTGTCTGTTGGCAATTTACATCCCGCCCATCAGTATAACAAGGCTCCCAGTTCTCCATGGCCTGTCCTGCCTTTCTGGATTTTACACTTTTTTCAGATGGCCCTTTTGACCGGGGGGAAGTGAGACTTCATTGTAGTGCAGATTTCCTTTGCAAGCTTGCTTGGTTGGCCAAAAAGGGCGTATGCGTTTTTTCCTGAATATATTCAGGAAAAACGCATACGCCCTTTTTGGCCAAGTGCATCATTGTGGACGTTCTGCCTCTTTTCCTATGCTTTCAATGCAATTCCAGTCTACCTCCTGAAATCGGTTTCCTGCAATTCTGCCCCGCTTTCAAGTCCTCTTGGCAGCCTTACTTCAGTCTATTTTTGGACAATAGCTGTCATTTATAACTCTGCAGGTTTGTGAATTACAGTGCCCCTGAGCTCCTTTCTTCAACTCGCTTTCTTTTGAGCTGGCCGCAACACCGCAGGATGGCTTCAGGCCTTAATCTGGTTCCGGTACGGCACGCTGAGCCTTTGGTTAATTCCTCTTCCTGGTGGGAAATGAGAGTTAAATTTGCCCGTCCAGACACCTCCAGCTAGTCTCTCATTGGTTCTCACTATTCCTGTTCATCTTCCACAGAAATTGCAAACTGGGCCAAACAGGAAGTTAAAGGGACTGACTCTCCAAGTGGGGAGAGTGTTAGTAAAGCATCTGGAATGTTGCACCTGACTACCAGGGGAGGAAAACTGAGACATATTTGAACACATCTCCCGTTCACATGGTTGATCATACTTGGGTTCCACATGCATGTTTTAGCTGAAGGAAGAATACCTTAACCTGTGTATTTGAAACCCGTGGAATGGGTACCATGCAATATGACTTCAAAGGGTCTTCATTTGCTCACCAAACCTCTCCAATCCTATCACTGCTGCGTTTATGCCCCTGTACACATGCTTGATTCTCTTTCGGAGACATAGCAATCCATAGGTTTTAAGATACTTACTAGTCAGGTACATTCTTAGGCGTTTAATATGCGGTGTTGAGTCCATTTCGTTGAGCAAGGAGTAGCTCTTGTCTATTCCATATTTGGCTTAAGGAACTTTATCTGTGCTCATTTCAATCTCTGGTTTTATGCAGCACCCCAACTCACCTTTCCCCTTAAGCAAGCATAAGTTGGTTTTCTAAATTTGAGACCCTGTTCTGTTCTGTCATTCAGTTCCTGTGTAGCCAAGTTTACATTCCGTGTATTACTGATATCTTATGATGTTTCTTTTTCTGTGTGACTTATTTCAGTTAGAATCATCATACCTGAATCCACTCATTGTGCTCCTAAGGGCCTGATGACATAGATTTCATTGCTGAGTGATATTGCTTTGTAAGTAAATACCACAACTTCTTTATCCATTTTTCACTTTCTGCGATGTTGAACTTGTACTGTAAACGAGGTTCTTGTAAACAGAGGCGTCCCAAACTTTGGGGTGGCTGTGTCTTTTTGATTTTAATTTCCCTAAGCTATAGGACCATAAGTGGCAGTGCCCTAGGCTCTGTTGCTTTGTTTTTTAGATGTTTCAGGAAACACCATACACTTCTCCTGAGTGTCTGTTGGTAATTTACATCCCGCCCATCAGCATAACAAGGCTCCCAGTTTTCCATGGCCTGTCCTGCCTTTCTGGATTTTACACTTTTTTCAGATGGCCCTTTTGACAGGGGGGAAGTGAGACTTCATTGTAGTGCAGATTTCCTTTGCAAGCTTGCTTGGTTGGCCAAAAAGGGCGTATGCGTTTTTTCCTGAATATATTCAGGAAAAAACGCATACGCCCTTTTTGGCCAAGTGCATCATTGTGGACGTTCTGCCTCTTTTCCTATGCTTTCAATGCAATTCCAGTCTACCTCCTGAAATCGGTTTCCTGCAATTCTGCCCTGCTTTCAAGTCCTCTTGGCAGCCTTACTTCAGTCTATTTTTGGACGATAGCTGTCATTTATAACTCTGCAGGTTTGTGAATTACAGTGCCCCTGAGCTACTTTCTTCAACTCGCTTTCTTTTAGCTGGCCGCAACACCGCAGGATGGCTTCAGGCCCTAATCTGATTCTGGTACGGAACGCTGAGCCTTTGGTTATTTCCTCTTCCTGGTGGGAAATGAGAGTTAAATTTGCCCGTCCAGACACCTCCAGCTAGTCTCTGATTGGTTCTCGCTATTCCTGTTCATCTTCCGCAGAACTTGCAAACTGGGCCAAACAGGAGGTTAAAGGGACTGACTCTCCAAGTCGGGAGAGTGTTAGTAAAGCGTCTGGAATGTTGCACCCAAGTACCAGGGTACGAAAACTGAGACATATTTGAACACGTCTCCCGATCACATGGTTGATCATACTCTAGGTTCCACATGCATGTTTTAGCTGAAGGAAGAATACCTTAAACCTGGGTAGTTGAAACCCGTGGAATGGGTACCATGCAATATGACTTCAAAGGGTCTTCATTTGCTCACCGAACCTCTCCAATCCTATCACTGCTGCGTTTATGCCCCTGTACACATGCTTGATTCTCTTTCGGAGACATAGCAATCCATAGGTTTTAAGATACTTACTAGTCAGGTACATTCTTAGGCGTTTAATATGCGGTTTTGAGTCCATTTCGTTGAGCAAGGAGTAGCTCTTGTCTATTCCATATTTGGCTTAAGGAACTTTATCTGTGCTCATTTCAATCTCTGGTTTTATGCAGCACCCCATCTCACCTTTACCCTTAAGCAAGCATAAGTTGGTTTTCTAAATTTGAGAACCTGTTCTGTTCTGTCATTCAGTTCCTGTGTAGCCAAGTTTACAATCCGTGTATTAGTGATAACTTATGATGTTTCTTTTTCTGTGTGACTTATTTCAGTTAGAATCATCATACCTGAATCCACTCATTGTGCTGCTAAGGGCCTGATGACACAGATTTCATTGCTGAGTGATATTGCTTTGTAAGTAAATACCACAACTTCTTTATCCATTTTTCACTTTCTGCGATGTTGAACTTGTACTGTAAACGAGGTTCTTGTAAACAGAGGCGTCCCAAACTTTGGGGTGGCTGTGTCTTTTTGATTTTAATTTCCCTAAGCTATAGGACCATAAGTGGCAGTGCCCTAGGCTCTGTTGCTTTGTTTTTTAGATGTTTCAGGAAACACCATACACTTCTCCTGAGTGTCTGTTGGTAATTTACATCCCGCCCATCAGCATAACAAGGCTCCCAGTTCTCCATGGCCTGTCCTGCCTTTCTGGATTTTACACTTTTTTCAGATGGCCCTTTTGACAGGGGGGAAGTGAGACTTCATTGTAGTGCAGATTTCCTTTGCAAGCTTGCTTGGTTGGCCAAAAAGGGCGTATGCATTTTTTCCTGAATATATTCAGGAAAAAACGCATACGCCCTTTTTGGCCAAGTGCATCATTGTGGACGTTCTGCCTCTTTTCCTATGCTTTCAATGCAATTCCAGTCTACCTTCTGAAATCGGTTTCCTGCAATTCTGCCCCGCTTTCAAGTCCTCTTGGCAGCCTTACTTCAGTCTATTTTTGGACGATAGCTGTCATTTATAACTCTGCAGGTTTGTGAATTACAGTGCCCCTGAGCTCCTTTCTTCAACTCGCTTTCTTTTGAGCTGGCCGCAACACCGCAGGAAGGCTTCAGGCCCTAATCTGGTTCCGGCACGGCACGCTGAGCCTTTGGTTAATTCCTCTTCCTGGTGGGAAATGAGAGTTAAATTTGCCCGTCCAGACACCTCCAGCTAGCCTCTCATTGGTTCTCGCTATTCCTGTTCATCTTCCGCAGAAATTGCAAACTGGGCCAAACAGGAGGTTAAAGGGACTGACTCTCCAAGTCGGGAGAGTGTTAGTAAAGCGTCTGGAATGTTGCACCCGAGTAAGAGGGTACGAAAACTGGGACATATTTGAACACGTCTCCCGATCACATGGTTGATCATACTCTAGGTTCCACATGCATGTTTTAGCTGAAGGAAGAATACCTTAAACCTGGGTAGTTGAAACCCGTGGAATGGGTACCATGCAATATGACTTCAAAGGGTCTTCATTTGCTCACCGAACCTCTCCAATCCTATCACTGCTGCGTTTATGCCCCTGTACACATGCTTGATTCTCTTTCGGAGACATAGCAATCCATAGGTTTTAAGATACTTACTAGTCAGGTACATTCTTAGGCGTTTAATATGCGGTGTTGAGTCCATTTCGTTGAGCAAGGAGTAGCTCTTGTCTATTCCATATTTGACTTAAGGAACTTTATCTGTGCTCATTTCAATCTCTGGTTTTATGCAGCACCCCAACTCACCTTTACCCTTAAGCAAGCATAAGTTGGTTTTCTAAATTTGAGACCCTGTTCTGTTCTGTAATTCAGTTCCTGTGTAGCCAAGTTTACATTCCATGTATTACTGATATCTTATGATGTTTCTTTTTCTGTGTGACTTATTTCAGTTAGAATCATCATACCTGAATCCACTCATTGTGCTGCTAAGGGCCTGATGACACAGATTTCATTGCTGAGTGATATTGCTTTGTAAGTAAATACCACAACTTCTTTATCAATTTTTCACTTTCTGCGATGTTGAACTTGTACTGTAAACGAGGTTCTTGTAAACAGAGGCGTTCCAAACTTTGGGGTGGCTGTGTCTTTTTTATTTTAAATTCCCTAAGCTATAGGACCATAAGTGGAAGTGCCCTAGGTTCTGTTGCTTTGTTTTTCAGATGTTTCAGGAAACACCATACACTTCTCCCCAGTGTCTGTTGGCAATTTACATCCCGCCCATCAGCATAACAAGGCTCTCAGTTCTCCATGGCCTGTCCTGCCTTTCTGGATTTTACACTTTTTTCAGATGGCCCTTTTGACCGGGGGGAAGTGAGACTTCATTGTAGTGCAGATTTCCTTTGCAAGCTTGCTTGGTTGGCCAAAAAGGGCGTATGCGTTTTTTCCTGAATATATTCAGGAAAAAACACATACGCCCTTTTTGGCCAAGTGCATCATTGTGGACGTTCTGCCTCTTTTCCTATGCTTTCAATGCAATTCCAGTCTACCTCCTGAAATCGGTTTCCTGCAATTCTGCCCCGCTTTCAAGTCCTCTTGGCAGCCTTACTTCAGTCTATTTTTGGACGATAGCTGTCATTTATAACTCTGCAGGTTTGTGAATTACAGTGCCCCTGAGCTCCTTTCTTCAACTCGCTTTCTTTTGAGCTGGCCGCAACACCGAAGGATGGCTTCAGGCCCTAATCTGGTTCCGGCACGGCACGCTGAGGCTTTGGTTATTTCCTCTTCCTGGTGGGAAATGAGAGTTAAATTTACCTGTCCAGACACCTGCAGCTAGCCTCTCATTGGTTCTCGCTATTCCTGTTCATCTTCCGCAGAAATTGCAAACTGGGCCAAACAGGAGGTTAAAGGTGCTGACTCTCCAAGTGGGGAGAGTGTTAGTAAAGCATCTGGAATGTTGCACCCGAGTACCAGGGGAGGAAAACTGAGACATATTTGAACACGTCTCTCGTTCACATGGTTGATCATACTCTGGGTTCCACATGCATGTTTTAGCTGAATGAAGAATACCTTAAACCTGCAGAGTTGAGACCCGTGTAATGGGTACCATGCAATATGATTTCAAAGGGTCTTCATTTGCTCACCGAACCTCTCCAATCCTATCACTGCTGCGTTTATGCCCCTGTACACACGCTTGATTCTCTTTCGGAGACATAGCAATCCATAGGTTTTAAGATACTTACTAGTCAGGTACATTCTTAGGCGTTTAATATGCGGTGTTGAGTCCATTTCGTTGAGCAAGGAGTAGCTCTTGTCTATTCCATATTTGGCTTAAGGAACTTTATCTGTGCTCATTTCAATCTCTGGTTTTATGCAGCACCCCAACTCACCTTTCCCCTTAAGCAAGCATAAGTTGGTTTTCTAAATTTGAGACCCTGTTCTGTTCTGTAATTCAGTTCCTGTGTAGCCAAGTTTACATTCCGTGTATTACTGATATCTTATGATGTTTCTTTTTCTGTGTGACTTATTTCAGTTAGAATCATCATACCTGAATCCACTCATTGTGATGCTAAGGGCCTGATGACATAGATTTCATTGCTGAGTGATATTGCTTTGTAAGTAAATACCACAACTTTTTTATCCATTTTTCACTTTCTGCGATGTTGAACTTGTACTGTAAACGAGGTTCTTGTAAACAGAGCCGTCCCAAACTTTGGGGTGGCTGTGTCTTTTTGATTTTAATTTCCCTAAGCTATAGGACCATAAGTGGCAGTGCCCTAGGCTCTGTTGCTTTGTTTTTTAGATGTTTCAGGAAACACCATACACTTCTCCCGAGTGTCTGTTGGCAATTTACATCCCGCCCATCAGCATAACAAGGCTCCCAGTTCTCCATGGCCTGTCCTGCCTTTCTGGATTTTACACTTTTTTCAGATGGCCCTTTTGCCCGGGGGGGAAGTGAGACTTCATTGTAGTGCAGATTTCCTTTGCAAGCTTGCTTGGTTGGCCAAAAAGGGCGTATGCGTTTTTTCCTGAATATATTCAGGAAAAAACGCATACGCCCTTTTTGGCCAAGTGCATCATTGTGGACGTTCTGCCTCTTTTCCTATGCTTTCAATGCAATTCCAGTCTACCTCCTGAAATCGGTTTCCTGCAATTCTGCCCCGCTTTCAAGTCCTCTTGGCAGCCTTACTTCAGTGTATTTTTGGACGATAGCTGTCATTTATAACTCTGCAGGTTTGTGAATTACAGTGCCCCTGAGCTCCTTTCTTCAACTCGCTTTCTTCTGACCTGGCCGCAACACCGCAGGATGGCTTCAGGCCCTAATCTGGTTCCGGCCCGGCATGCTGAGCCTTTGGTTAATTCCTCTTCCTGGTGGGAAATGAGAGTTAAATTTGCCCGTCCAGACACCTGCAGCTAGCCTCTCATTGGTTCTCGCTATTCCTGTTCATCTTCCGCAGAAATTGCAAACTGGGCCAAACAGGAGGTTAAAGGCGCTGACTCTCCAAGTGGGGAGAGTGTTAGTAAAGCGTCTGGAATGTTGCACCCGAGTACCAGGGGAGGAAAACTGAGACATATTTGAACACGTCTCCCGATCACATGGTTGATCATACTCTGGGTTCCACATGCATGTTTTAGCTGAAGGAAGAATACCTAAAACCTTGGTAGTTGAAACCCGTGGAATGGGTACCATGCAATATGACTTCAAAGGGTCTTCATTTGCTCACCGAACCTCTCCAATCCTATCACTGCTGCGTTTATGCCCCTTTACACATGCTTGATTCTCTTTCGGAGACATAGCAATCCCTAGATTTTAAGATACTTACTAGTCAGGTACATTCTTAGGCGTTTAATATGCGGTGTTGAGTCCATTTCTTTGAGCAAGGAGTAGCTCTTGTCTATTCCATATTTGGCTTAAGGAACTTTATCTGTGCTCATTTCAATCTCTGGTTTTATGCAGCACCCCAACTCACCTTTACCCTTAAGCAAGCATAGGTTGGTTTTCTAAATTTGAGACCCTGTTCTGTTCTGTAATTCAGTTCCTGTGTAGCCAAGTTTACATTCCGTGTATTACTGATATCTTATGATGTTTCTTTTTCTGTGTGACTTATTTCAGTTAGAATCATCATACCTGAATCCACTCATTGTGATGCTAAGGGCCTGATGACATAGATTTCATTGCTGAGTGATATTGCTTTGTAAGTAAATACCACAACTTCTTTATCCATTTTTCACTTTCTGCGATGTTGAACTTGTACTGTAAACGAGGTTCTTGTAAACAGAGCCGTTCCAAACTTTGGGGTGGCTGTGTCTTTTTGATTTTAAATTCCCTAAGCTATAGGACCATAAGTGGCAGTGCCCTAGGCTCTGTTGCTTTGGTTTTTAGATGTTTCAGGAAACACCATACACTTCTCCCCAGTGTCTGTTGGCAATTTACATCCCGCCCATCAGCATAACAAGGCTCCCAGTTCTCCATGGCCTGTCCTGCCTTTCTGGATTTTACACTTTTTTCAGATGGCCCTTTTGACCGGGGGGAAGTGAGACTTCATTGTAGTGCAGATTTCCTTTGCAAGCTTGCTTGGTTGGCCAAAAAGGGCGTATGCGTTTTTTCCTGAATATATTCAGGAAAAAACGCATACGCCCTTTTTGGCCAAGTGCATCATTGTGGACGTTCTGCCTCTTTTCCTATGCTTTCAATGCAATTCCAGTCTACCTCCTGAAATGGGTTTCCTGCAATTCTGCCCCGCTTTCAAGTCCTCTTGGCAGCCTTACTTCAGTCTATTTTTGGACGATAGCTGTCATTTATAACTCTGCAGGTTTGTGAATTACAGTGCCCCTGAGCTCCTTTCTTCAACTCGCTTTCTTTTGAGCTGGCCGCAACACCGCAGGATGGCTTCAGGCCCTAATCTGGTTCCGGCACGGCACGCTGAGGCTTTGGTTATTTCCTCTTCCTGGTGGGAAATGAGAGTTAAATTTGCCCGTCCAGACACCTCCAGCTAGCCTCTCATTGGTTCTCGCTATTCCTGTTCATCTTCTGCAGAAATTGCAAACTGGGCCCAACAGGAGGTTAAAGGCGCTGACTCTCCAAGTGGGGAGAGTGTTAGTAAAGCGTCTGGAATCTTGCACCCGAGTACCAGGGGAGGAAAACTGAGACATATTTGAACACGTCTCCCGATCACATGGTTGATCATACTCTGGGTTCCACATGCATGTTTTAGCTGAAGGAAGAATACCTAAAACCTGGGTAGTTGAAACCCGTGGAATGGGTAACATGCAATATGACTTCAAAGGGTCTTCATTTGCTCACCGAACCTCTCCAATCCTATCACTGCTGCGTTTATGCCCCTGTACACATGCTTGATTCTCTTTCGGATACATAGCAATCTATAGGTTTTAAGATACTTACTAGTCAGGTACATATTTAGGCGTTTAATATGGTGTTTTGAGTCCATTTCGTTGAGCAAGGAGTAGCTCTTGTCTATTCCATATTTGGCTTAAGGAACTTTATCTGTGCTCATTTCAATCTCTGGTTTTATGCAGCACCCCAACTCACCTTTCCCCTTAAGCAAGCATAAGTTGGTTTTCTAAATTTGAGACCCTGTTCTGTTCTGTAATTCAGTTCCTGTGTAGCCAAGTTTACATTCCGTGTATTACTGATAACTTATGATGTTTCTTTTTCTGTGTGACTTATTTCAGTTAGAATCATCGTACCTGAATCCACTCATTATGCTGCTATGGGCCTGATGACATAGATTTCATTGCTGAGTGATACTGCATTGTACGTAAGTACCACAAGTTCTTTATCCATTTTTCACTTTCTGTGATATTGAACTTGTACGGTAAACGAGGTTCTTTCAAACGGAGGCGTCCCAAACTTTGGGGTGGCTGTGTCTTTTTGATTTTAATTTCCCTAAGCTATAGGACCATAAGTGGAAGTGCCCTAGTTTCTGTTGCTTTGTTTTTTAGATGTTTCAGGAAACACCATACACTTCTCCCCAGTGGTTGTTGGCAATTTACATCCCGCCCATCAGCATAACAAGGCTCCCAGTTCTCCATGGCCTGTCCTGCCTTTCTGGATTTTACACTTTTTTCAGATGGCCCTTTTGACCGGGGGGAAGTGAGACTTCATTGTAGTGCAGATTTCCTTTGCAAGCTTGCTTGGTTGGCCAAAAAGGGCGTATGCGTTTTTTCCTGAATATATTCAGGAAAAAACGCATACGCCCTTTTTGGCCAAGTGCATCATTGTGGACGTTCTGCCTCTTTTCCTATGCTTTCAATGCAATTCCAGTCTACCTCCTGAAATCGGTTTCCTGCAATTCTGCCCCGCTTTCAAGTCCTCTTGGCAGCCTTACTTCAGTCTATTATTGGACGATAGCTGTCATTTATAACTCTGCAGGTTTGTGAATTACAGTGCCCCTGAGCTCCTTTCTTCAACTTGCTTTCTTGTGACCTGGCCGCAACACCGCAGGATGGCTTCAGGCCCTAATCTGGTTCCGGCACGGCACGCTGAGCCTCTGGTTATTTCCTCTTCCTGGTGGGAAATGAGAGTTAAATTTGCCCGTCCAGACACCTCCAGCTAGTCTCTCATTGGTTCTCGCTATTCCTGTTCATCTTCCGCAGAAATTGCAAACTGGGCCAAACAGGAGGTTAAAGGTGCTGCCTCTCCAAGTGGGGAGAGTGTTAGTAAAGCATCTGGAATGTTGCACCCGAGTACCAGGGGAGGAAAACTGATACATATTTGAACACGTCTCCCGATCACATGGTTGATCATACTCTGGGTTCCACATGCATGTTTTAGCTGAAGGAAGAGTACCTAAAACCTGGGTAGTTGAAACCCGTGGAATGGGTACCATGCAATATGACTTCAAAGGGTCTTCATTTGCTCACCGAACCTCTCCAATCCTATCACTGCTGCGTTTATGCCCCTGTACACATGCTTGATTCTCTTTCGGAGACATAGCAATCCCTAGGTTTTAAGATACTTACTAGTCAGGTACATTCTTAGGAGTTTAATATGGGGTGTTGAGTCCATTTCGTTGAGCAAGGAGTAGCTCTTGTCTATTCCATATTTGGCTTAAGGAACTTTATCTGTGCTCATTTCAATCTCTGGTTTTATGCAGCACCCCAACTCACCTTTACCCTTAAGCAAGCATAAGTTGGTTTTCTAAATTTGAGACCCTGTTCTGTTCTGTAATTCAGTTCCTGTGTAGCCAAGTTTACATTCCGTGTATTACTGATATCTTATGATGTTTCTTTTTCTGTGTGACTTATTTCAGTTAGAATCATCATACCTGAATCCACTCATTGTGCTGCTAAGGGCCTGATGACACAGATTTCATTGCTGAGTGATATTGCTTTGTAAGTAAATACCACAACTTCTTTATCCATTTTTCACTTTCTTCGATGTTGAACTTGTACTGTAAACGAGGTTCTTGTAAACAGAGCCGTTCGAAACTTTGGGGTGGCTGTGTCTTTTTGATTTTAAATTCCCTAAGCTATAGGACCATAAGTGGCAGTGCCCTAGGCTCTGTTGCTTTGTTTTTTAGATGTTTCAGGAAACACCATACACTTCTCCCGAGTGTTTGTTGGCAATTTACATCCCGCCCTTCAGCATAACAAGGCTCCCAGTTCTCCATGGCCTGTCCTGCCTTTCTGGATTTTACACTTTTTTCAGATGGCCCTTTTGCCCGGGGGGAAGTGAGACTTCATTGTAGTGCAGATTTCCTTTGCAAGCTTGCTTGGTTGGCCAAAAAGGGCGTATGCGTTTTTTCCTGAATATATTCAGGAAAAAACGCATACGCCCTTTTTGGCCAAGTGCATCATTGTGGACGTTCTGCCTCTTTTCCTATGCTTTCAATGCAATTCCAGTCTACCTCCTGAAATTGGTTTCCTGCAATTCTGCCCCGCTTTCAAGTCCTCTTGGCAGCCTTACTTCAGTCTATTTTTGGACGATAGCTGTCATTTATAACTCTGCAGGTTTGTGAATTACAGTGCCCCTGAGCTCCTTTCTTCAACTCGCTTTCTTGTGACCTGGCCGCAACACCGCAGGATGGCTTCAGGCCCTAATCTGGTTCCGGCCCGGCATGCTGAGCCTTTGGTTAATTCCTCTTCCTGGTGGGAAATGAGAGTTAAATTTGCCCGTCCAGACACCTGCAGCTAGCCTCTCATTGGTTCTCGCTATTCCTGTTCATCTTCCGCAGAAATTGCAAACTGGGCCAAACAGGAGGTTAAAGGGACTGACTCTCCAAGTCGGGAGAGTGTTAGTAAAGCATCTGGAGTGTTGCACCCGAGTACCAGGGTAGGAAAACTGAGACATATTTGAACACGTCTTCCGTTCACATGGTTGATCATACTCTGGGTTCCACATGCATGTTTTAGCTGAAGGAAGAATACCTTAAACCTGGAGAGTTGAGACCCGTGGAATGGGTACCGTGCAATATGACTTCAAAGGGTCTTCATTTGCTCACCGAACCTCTCCAATCCTATCACTGCTGCATTTATGCCCCTGTACACACGCTTGATTCTCTTTTGGAGACATAGCAATCCATAGGTTTTAAGATACTTACTAGTCAGGTACATTCTTAGGCGTTTAATATGGAGTTTTGAGTCCATTTCGTTGAGCAAGGAGTAGCTCTTGTCTATTCCATATTTGGCTTAAGGAACTTTATCTGTGCTCATTTCAATCTCTGGTTTTATGCAGCACCCCAACTCACCTTTCCCCTTAAGCAAGCATAAGTTGGTTTTCTAAATTTGAGACCCTGTTCTGTTTTGGAATGCAGTTCCTGTGTAGCCAAGTTTACATTCCGTGTATTAGTGATATCTTATGATGTTTCTTTTTCTGTGTGACTTATTTCAGTTAGAATCATCGTTCCTGAATCCACTCATTATGCTGCTACGGGCCTGATGACATAGATTTCATTGCTGAGTGATACTGCATTGTACGTAAGTAACACAAGTTCTTTATCCATTTTTCACTTTCTGTGATATTGAACTTGTACGGTAAACGAGGTTCTTTTAAACAGAGGCGTCCCAAACTTTGGGGTGGCTGTGTCTTTTTGATTTTAATTTCCCTATGCTATAGGACCATAAGTGGAAGTGCCCTAGGCTCTGTTGCTTTGTTTTTAGATGTTTCAGGAAACACCATACACTTCTCCTGAGTGTCTGTTGGCAATTTACATCCCGCCCATCAGCATAACAAGGCTCCCAGTTCTCCATGGCCTGTCCTGCCTTTCTGGATTTTACACTTTTTTCAGATGGCCCTTTTGACCGGGGGGAAGTGAGACTTCATTGTAGTGCAGATTTCCTTTGCAAGTTTGCTTGGTTGGCCAAAAAGGGCGTATGCGGTTTTTCCTGATATATTCAGGAAAAAACGCATACGCCCTTTTTGGCCAAGTGCATCATTGTGGACGTTCTGCCTCTTTTCCTATGCTTTCAATGCAATTCCAGTCTACCTCCTGAAATCGGTTTCCTGCAATTCTGCCCCGCTTTCAAGTCCTCTTGGCAGCCTTACTTCAGTCTATTTTTGGACGATAGCTGTCATTTATAACTCTGCAGGTTTGTGAATTACAGTGCCCCTGAGCTCCTTTCTTCAACTTGCTTTCTTGTGACCTGGCCGCAACACCGCAGGATGGCTTCAGGCCCTAATCTGGTTCCGGCACGGCATGCTGAGCCTCTGGTTATTTCCTCTTCCTGGTGGGAAATGAGAGTTAAATTTGCCCGTCCAGACACCTCCAGCTAGTCTCTCATTGGTTCTCGCTATTACTGTTCATCTTCCGCAGAAATTGCAAACTGGGCCAAACAGGAGGTTAAAGGCGCTGACTCTCCAAGTGGGGAGAGTGTTAGTAAAGCGTCTGGAATGTTGCACCCGAGTACCAGGGGAGGAAAACTGAGACATATTTGAACACGTCTCCTGATCACATGGTTGATCATACTCTGGGTTCCACATGCATGTTTTAGCTGAAGGAAGAGTACCTAAAACCTGGGTAGTTGAAACCCGTGGAAAGGGTACCATGCAATATGACTTCAAAGGGTCTTCATTTGCTCACCGAACCTCTCCAATCCTATCACTGCTGCGTTTATGCCCCTGTACACATGCTTGATTCTCTTTCGGAGACATAGCAATCCCTAGATTTTAAGATACTTACTAGTCAGGTACATTTTTAGGCGTTTAATATGCGGTGTTGAGTCCATTTCTTTGAGCAAGGAGTAGCTCTTGTCTATTCCATATTTGGCTTAAGGAACTTTATCTGTGCTCATTTCAATCTCTGGTTTTATGCAGCACCCCAACTCACCTTTACCCTTAAGCAAGCATAAGTTGGTTTTCTAAATTTGAGACCCTGTTCTGTTCTGTAATTCAGTTCCTGTGTAGCCAAGTTTACATTCCGTGTATTACTGATATCTTATGATGTTTCTTTTTCTGTGTGACTTATTTCAGTTAGAATCATCATACCTGAATCCACTCATTGTGCTGCTAAGGGCCTGATGACATAGATTTCATTGCTGAGTGATATTGCTTTGTAAGTAAATACCACAACTTCTTTATCCATTTTTAACTTTCTGCGATGTTGAACTTGTACTGTAAACGAGGTTCTTGTAAACAGAGGCGTCCCAAACTTTGGGGTGGCTGTGTCTTTTTGATTTTAATTTCCCTAAGCTATAGGACCATAAGTGGCAGTGCCCTAGGCTCTGTTGCTTTGTTTTTTAGATGTTTCAGGAAACACCATACACTTCTCCCGAGTGGCTGTTGGCTATTTACATCCTGCCCATCAGCATAACAAGACTTCCAGTTCTCCATAGCCTGTCCTGCCTTTCTGGATTTTACACTTTTTTCAGATGGCCCTTTTGACCGGGGGGAAGTGAGACTTCATTGTAGTGCAGATTTCCTTTGCAAGCTTGCTTGGTTGGCCAAAAAGTGCGTATGCGTTTTTTCCTGAATATATTCAGGAAAAAACGCATACGCCCTTTTTGGCCAAGTGCATCATTGTGGACGTTCTGCCTCTTTTCCTATGCTTTCAATGCAATTCCAGTCTACCTCCTGAAATCGGTTTCCTGCAATTCTGCCCCGCTTTCAAGTCCTCTTGGCAGCCTTACTTCAGTCTATTTTTGGACGATAGCTCTCATTTATAACTCTGCAGGTTTGTGAATTACAGTGCCCTTGAGCTCCTTTCTTCAACTCGCTTTCTTTTGAGCTGGCCGCAACACCGCAGGATGGCTTCAGGCCCTAATCTGGTTCCGGCCCGGCATGCTGAGCCTTTGGTTAATTCCTCTTCCTGGTGGGAAATGAGAGTTAAATTTGCCCGTCCAGACACCTGCAGCTAGCCTCTCATTGGTTCTCGCTATTCCTGTTCATCTTCCGCAGAAATTGCAAACTGGGCCAAACAGGAGGTTAAAGGGACTGACTCTCCAAGTCGGGAGAGTGTTAGTAAAGCGTCTGGAGTGTTGCACCCGAGTACCAGGATAGGAAAACTGAGACATATTTGAACACGTCTCCCGTTCACATGGTTGATCATACTCTGGGTTCCACATGCATGTTTTAGCTGAAGGAAGAATACCTTAAACCTGGAGAGTTGAGACCCGTGGAATTGGTACCGTGCAATATGACTTCAAAGGGTCTTCATTTGTTCACCGAACCTCTCCAATCCTATCACTGCTGCATTTATGCCCCTGTACACACGCTTGATTCTCTTTTGGAGACATAGCAATCCCTAGATTTTAAGATACTTACTAGTCAGGTACATTCTTAGGCGTTTAATATGGGGTTTTGAGTCCATTTCTTTGAGCAAGGAGTAGCTCTTGTCTATTCCATATTTGGCTTAAGGAACTTTATCTGTGCTCATTTCAATCTCTGGTTTTATGCAGCACCCCAACTCACCTTTCCCCTTAAGCAAGCATAAGTTGGTTTTCTAAATTTGAGACCCTGTTCTGTTTTGGAATGCAGTTCCTGTGTAGCCAAGTTTACATTCCGTGTATTAGTGATATCTTATGATGTTTCTTTTTCTGTGTGACTTATTTCAGTTAGAATCATCGTACCTGAATCCACTCATTATGCTGCTACGGGCCTGATGACATAGATTTCATTGCTGAGTGATACTGCATTGTACGTAAGTACCACAAGTTCTTTATCCATTTTTCACTTTCTGTGATATTGAACTTGTACGGTAAACGAGGTTCTTTTAAACGGAGGCGTCCCAAACTTTGGGGTGGCTGTGTCTTTTTGATTTTAATTTCCCTAAGCTATAGGACCATAAGTGGAAGTGCCCTAGGCTCTGTTGCTTTGTTTTTTAGATGTTTCAGGAAACACCATACACTTCTCCCCAGTGTCTGTTGGCAATTTATATCCCGCCCATCAGCATAACAAGGCTCCCAGTTCTCCATGGCCTGTCCTGCCTTTCTGGATTTTACACTTTTTTCAGATGGCCCTTTTGACCGGGGGGAAGTGAGACTTCATTGTAGTGCAGATTTCCTTTGCAAGCTTGCTTGGTTGGCCAAAAAGGGCGTATGCGTTTTTTCCTGAATATATTCAGGAAAAAACGCATACGCCCTTTTTGGCCAAGTGCATCATTGTGGACGTTCGGCCTCTTTTCCTATGCTTTCAATGCAATTCCAGTCTACCTCCTGAAATCGGTTTCCTGCAATTCTGCCCCGCTTTCAAGTCCTCTTGGCAGCCTTACTTCAGTCTATTTTTGGACGATAGGTGTCATTTATAACTCTGCAGGTTTGTGAATTACAGTGCCCCTGAGCTCCTTTCTTCAACTCACTTTCTTGTGAGCTGGCTGCAACACCGCAGGATGGCTTCAGGCCCTAATCTGGTTCCGGCACGGCACGCTGAGCCTTTGGTTATTTCCTCTTCCTGGTGGGAAATGAGAGTTAAATTTGCCCGTCCAGACACCTCCAGCTAGTCTCTCATTGGTTCTCGCTATTCCTGTTCATCTTCCGCAGAAATTGCAAACTGGGCCAAACAGGAGGTTAAAGGCGCTGACTCTCCAAGTGGGGAGAGTGTTAGTAAAGCGTCTGGAATGTTGCACCCGAGTACCAGGGGAGGAAAACTGAGACATATTTGAACACGTCTCCCGTTCACATGGTTGATCATACTTGGGTTCCACATGCATGTTTTAGCTGAAGGAAGAATACCTTAAACCTGGAGAGTTAAGACCCGTGTAATGGGTACCATGCAATATGACTTCAAAGGGTCTTCATTTGCTCACCGAACCTCTCCAATCCTATCACTGCTGCGTTTATGCCCCTGTACACATGCTTGATTCTCTTTCGGAGACATAGCAATAGATAGGTTTTAAGATACTTACTAGTCAGGTACATTCTTAGGCGTTTAATATGCGGTGTTGAGTCCATTTCGTTGAGCAAGGAGTAGCTCTTGTCTATTCCATATTTGACTTAAGGAACTTTATCTGTGCTCATTTCAATCTCTGGTTTTATGCAGCACCCCAACTCACCTTTCCCCTTAAGCAAGCATAAGTTGGTTTTCTAAATTTGAGACCCTGTTCTGTTCTGTAATACAGTTCCTTTGTAGCCAAGTTTACATTCCATGTATTACTGATATCTTATGATGTTTCTTTTTCTGTGTGACTTATTTCAGTTAGAATCATCATACCTGAATCCACTCATTGTGCTGCTAAGGGCCTGATGACACAGATTTCATTGCTGAGTGATATTGCTTTGTAAGTAAATACCACAACTTCTTTATCCATTTTTCACTTTCTGCGATGTTGAACTTGTACTGTAAACGAGGTTCTTGTAAACAGAGCCGTTCCAAACTTTGGGGTGGCTGTGTCTTTTTGATTTTAAATTCCCTAAGCTATAGGACCATAAGTGGAAGTGCCCTAGGTTCTGTTGCTTTGTTTTTTAGATGTTTCAGGAAACACCATACACTTCTCCCCAGTGTCTGTTGGCAATTTACATCGCGCCCATCAGCATAACAAGGCTCCCAGTTCTCCATGGCCTGTCCTGCCTTTCTGGATTTTACACTTTTTTCAGATGGCCCTTTTGACCGGGGGGAAGTGAGACTTCATTGTAGTGCAGATTTCCTTTGCAAGCTTGCTTGGTTGGCCAAAAAGTGTGTATGCGTTTTTTCCTGAATATTTTCAGGAAAAAACGCATACGCCCTTTTTGGCCAAGTGCATCATTGTGGACGTTCTGCCTCTTTTCCTATGCTTTCAATGCAATTCCAGTCTACCTCCTGAAATCGGTTTCCTGCAATTCTGCCCCGCTTTCAAGTCCTCTTGGCAGCCTTACTTCAGTCTATTTTTGGACGATAGCTGTCATTTATAACTCTGCAGGTTTGTGAATTACAGTGCCCCTGAGCTCCTTTCTTCAACTCGCTTTCTTTTGAGCTGGCCGCAACACCGCAGGATGGCTTCAGGCCCTAATCTGGTTCCGGCACGGCACGCTGAGGCTTTGGTTATTTCCTCTTCCTGGTGGGAAATGAGAGTTAAATTTGCCTGTCCAGACACCTCCAGCTAGCCTCTCATTGGTTCTCGCTATTCCTGTTCATCTTCCGCAGAAATTGCAAACTGGGCCAAACAGGAGGTTAAAGGCGCTGACTCTCCAAGTGGGGAGAGTGTTAGTAAAGCATCTGGAATGTTGCACCCGAGTACCAGGGGAGGAAAACTGAGACATATTTGAACACGTCTCTCGTTCACATGGTTGATCATACTCTGGGTTCCACATGCATGTTTTAGCTGAAGGAAGAATAACTTAAACCTGGAGAGTTGAGACCCGTGGAATGGGTACCGTGCAATATGACTTCAAAGGGTCTTCATTTGCTCACCGAACCTCTCCAATCCTATCACTGCTGCGTTTATGCCCCTGTACACATGCTTGATTCTCTTTCGGAGACATAGCAATCCATAGGTTTTAAGATACTTACTAGTCAGGTATATTCTTAGGCGTTTAATATGCGGTGTTGAGTCCATTTCGTTGAGCAACGAGTAGCTCTTGTCTATTCCATATTTGGCATAAGGAACTTTATCTGTGCTCATTTCAATCTCTGGTTTTATGCAGCACCCCAACTCACCTTTACCCTTAAGCAAGCATAAGTTGGTTTTCTAAATTTGAGACCCTGTTCTGTTTTGGAATGCAGTTCCTGTGTAGCCAAGTTTAATTCCTTGTATTAGTGATATCTTATGATGTTTCTTTTTCTCTGTGACTTATTTCAGTTAGAATCATCGTACCTGAATCCACTCATTCTGATGCTAAGGGCCTGATGACATAGATTTCATTGCTGAGTGATATTGCTTTGTAAGTAAATACCACAACTTCTTTATCCATTTCTCACTTTCTGCGATGTTGAACTTGTACTGTAAACGAGGTTGTTGTAAACAGAGGCGTCCCAAACTTTGGGGTGGCTGTGTCTTTTTGATTTTAATTTCCCTAAGCTATAGGACCATAAGTGGCAGTGCCCTAGGCTCTGTTGCTTTGTTTTTTAGATGTTTCAGGAAACACCATACACTTCTCCGGAGTGGTTGTTGGCAATTTACATCCCGCCCATCAGCATAACAAAGCTCCCAGTTCTCCATGGCATGTCCTGCCTTTCTGGATTTTACACTTTTTTCAGATGGCCCTTTTGACCGGGGGGAAGTGAGACTTCATTGTAGTGCAGATTTCCTTTGCAAGCTTGCTTGGTTGGCCAAAAAGGGCGTATGCGGTTTTCCTGAATATATTCAGGAAAAAACGCATACGCCCTTTTTGGCCAAGTGCATCATTGTGGACGTTCTGCCTCTTTTCCTATGCTTTCAATGCAATTCCAGTCTACCTCCTGAAATCGGTTTCCTGCAATTCTGCCCCGCTTTCAAGTCCTCTTGGCAGCCTTACTTCAGTCTATTTTTGGACGATAGCTGTCATTTATAACTCTGCAGGTTTGTGAATTACAGTGCCCCTGAGCTCCTTTCTTCAACTCGCTTTCTTTTGAGTTGGCCGCAACACCGCAGGATGGCTTCAGGTCCTAATCTGGTTCCGGTACGGCACGCTGAGCCTTTGGTTATTTCCTCTTCCTGGTGGGAAATGAGAGTTAAATTTGCCCGTCCAGACACCTCCAGCTAGCCTCTCATTGGTTTTCGCTATTGCTGTTCATCTTCCGCAGAAATTGCAAACTGTGCCAAAGAGGAGGTTAAAGGCGCTGACTCTCCAAGTGGGGAGACTGTTAGTAAAGCGTCTGGAATGTTGCACCCGAGTACCAGGGGAGGAAAACTGAGACATATTTGAACACGTCTCCTGTTCACATGGTTGATCATACTTGGGTTCCACATGCATGTTTTAGCTGAAGGAAGAATACCTTAAACCTGGAGAGTTGAGACCCGTGTAATGGGTACCATGCAATATGACTTCAAAGGGTCTTCATTTGCTCACCGAACCTCTCCAATCCTATCACTGCTGCGTTTATGCGCCTGTACACATGCTTGATTCTCTTTTGGAGACATAGCAATCCATAGGTTTTACGATACTTACTAGTCAGGTACATTCTTAGGCGTTTAATATGCGGTGTTGAGTCCATTTCGTTGAGCAAGGAGTAGCTCTTGTCTATTCCATATTTGGCTTAAGGAACTTTATCTGTGCTCATTTCAATCTCTGGTTTTATGCAGCACCCCACCTCACCTTTACCCTTAAGCAAGCATAAGTTGGTTTTCTAAATTTGAGACCCTGTTCTGTTCTGTAATTCAGTTCCTGTGTAGCCAAGTTTACATTCCGTGTATTACTGATATCTTATGATGTTTCTTTTTCTGTGTGACTTATTTCAGTTAGAATCATCATACCTGAATCCACTCATTGTGCTGCTAAGGGCCTGATGACATAGATTTCATTGCTGAGTGATATTGCTTTGTAAGTAAATACCACAACTTCTTTATCCATTTTTCACTTTCTGCGATGTTGAACTTGTACTGTAAACGAGGTTCTTGTAAACAGAGGCGTCCCAAACTTTGGGGTGGCTGTGTCTTTTTGATTTTAATTTCCCTAAGCTATAGGACCATAAGTGGAAGTGCCCTAGGCTCTGTTGCTTTGTTTTTTAGATGTTTCAGGAAACACCATACACTTCTCCCGAGTGGCTGTTGGCAATTTACATCCTGCCCATCAGCATAACAAGGCTCCCAGTTCTCCATGGCCTGTCCTGCCTTTCTGGATTTTACACTTTTTTCAGATGGCCCTTTTGACCGGGGGGAAGTGAGACTTCATTGTAGTGCAGATTTCCTTTGCAAGCTTGCTTGGTTGGCCAAAAAGGGCGTATGCGTTTTTTCCTGAATATATTCAGGAAAAAACGCATACGCCCTTTTTGGCCAAGTGCATCATTGTGGACGTTCTGCCTCTTTTCCTATGCTTTCAATGCAATTCCAGTCTACCTCCTGAAATCGGTTTCCTGCAATTCTGCCCCGCTTTCAAGTCCTCTTGGCAGCCTTACTTCAGTCTATTTTTGGACGATAGCTCTCATTTATAACTCTGCAGGTTTGTGAATTACAGTGCCCTTGAGCTCCTTTCTTCAACTCGCTTTCTTTTGAGCTGGCCGCAACACCGCAGGATGGCTTCAGGCCCTAATCTGGTTCCGGCCCGGCATGCTGAGCCTTTGGTTAATTCCTCTTCCTGGTGGGAAATGAGAGTTAAATTTGCCCGTCCAGACACCTGCAGCTAGCCTCTCATTGGTTCTCGCTATTCCTGTTCATCTTCCGCAGAAATTGCAAACTGGGCCAAACAGGAGGTTAAAGGGACTGACTATCCAAGTCGGGAGAGTGTTAGTAAAGCGTCTGGAGTGTTGCACCCGAGTACCAGGGGAGGAAAACTGAGACATATTTGAACACGTCTCCCGTTCACATGGTTGATCATACTCTGGGTTCCACATGCATGTTTTAGCTGAAGGAAGAATACCTTAAACCTGGAGAGTTGAGACCCGTGGAATTGGTACCGTGCAATATGACTTCAAAGGGTCTTCATTTGCTCACCGAACCTCTCCAATCCTATCACTGCTGCATTTATGCCCCTGTACACACGCTTGATTCTCTTTTGGAGACATAGCAATCCCTAGATTTTAAGATACTTACTAGTCAGGTACATTCTTAGGCGTTTAATATGGGGTTTTGAGTCCATTTCTTTGAGCAAGGAGTAGCTCTTGTCTATTCCATATTTGGCTTAAGGAACTTTATCTGTGCTCATTTCAATCTCTGGTTTTATGCAGCACCCCAACTCACCTTTCCCCTTAAGCAAGCATAAGTTGGTTTTCTAAATTTGAGACCCTGTTCTGTTTTGGAATGCAGTTCCTGTGTAGCCAAGTTTACATTCCGTGTATTAGTGATATCTTATGATGTTTCTTTTTCTGTGTGACTTATTTCAGTTAGAATCATCGTACCTGAATCCACTCATTATGCTGCTACGGGCCTGATGACATAGATTTCATTGCTGAGTGATACTGCATTGTACGTAAGTACCACAAGTTCTTTATCCATTTTTCAATTTCTGTGATATTGAACTTGTACGGTAAACGAGGTTCTTTTAAACGGAGGCGTCCCAAACTTTGGGGTGGCTGTGTCTTTTTGATTTTAATTTCCCTAAGCTATAGGACCATAAGTGGAAGTGCCCTAGGCTCTGTTGCTTTGTTTTTTAGATGTTTCAGGAAACACCATACACTTCTCCTGAGTGTCTGTTGGCAATTTATATCCCGCCCATCAGCATAACAAGGCTCCCAGTTCTCCATGGCCTGTCCTGCCTTTCTGGATTTTACACTTTTTTCAGATGGCCCTTTTGACCGGGGGGAAGTGAGACTTCATTGTAGTGCAGATTTCCTTTGCAAGCTTGCTTGGTTGGCCAAAAAGGGCGTATGCGTTTTTTCCTGAATATATTCAGGAAAAAACGCATACGCCCTTTTTGGCCAAGTGCATCATTGTGGACGTTCGGCCTCTTTTCCTATGCTTTCAATGCAATTCCAGTCTACCTCCTGAAATCGGTTTCCTGCAATTCTGCCCCGCTTTCAAGTCCTCTTGGCAGCCTTACTTCAGTCTATTTTTGGACGATAGCTGTCATTTATAACTCTGCAGGTTTGTGAATTACAGTGCCCCTGAGCTCCTTTCTTCAACTCGCTTTCTTGTGAGCTGGCTGCAACACCGCAGGATGGCTTCAGGCCCTAATCTGGTTCCGGCACGGCACACTGAGCCTTTGGTTATTTCCTCTTCCTGGTGGGAAATGAGAGTTAAATTTGCCCGTCCAGACACCTCCAGCTAGCCTCTCATTGGTTCTCGCTATTCCTGTTCATCTTCCGCAGAAATTGCAAACTGGGTCAAACAGGAGGTTAAAGGAACTGACTCTCCAAGTCGGGAGAGTGTTAGTAAAGCGTCTGGAATGTTGCACCCGAGTACCAGGGGAGGAAAACTGAGACATATTTGAACACGTCTCCCGTTCACATGGTTGATCATACTTGGGTTCCACATGCATGTTTTAGCTGAAGGAAGAATACCTTAAACCTGGAGAGTTAAGACCCGTGGAATGGGTACCATGCAATAGGACTTCAAAGGGTCTTCATTTGCTCACCGAACCTCTCCAATCCTATCACTGCTGCGTTTATGCCCCTGTACACATGCTTGATTCTCTTTCGGAGACATAGCAATCCCTAGATTTTAAGATACTTACTAGTCAGGTACATTCTTAGGCGTTTAATATGCGGTGTTGAGTCCATTTCTTTGAGCAAGGAGTAGCTCTTGTCTATTCCATATTTGGCTTAAGGAACTTTATCTGTGCTCATTTCAATCTCTGGTTTTATGCAGCACCCCAACTCACCTTTACCCTTAAGCAAGCATAAGTTGGTTTTCTAAATTTGAGACCCTGTTCTGTTCTGTAATTCAGTTCCTGTGTAGCCAAGTTTACATTCCGTGTATTAGTGATATCTTATGATGTTTCTTTTTCTGTGTGACTTATTTCAGTTGGAATCATCATACCTGAATCCACTCATTGTGCTGCTAAGGGCCTGATGACACAGATTTCATTGCTGAGTGATATTGCTTTGTAAGTAAATACCACAACTTCTTTATCCATTTTTCACTTTCTGCGATGTTGAACTTGTACTGTAAACGAGGTTCTTGTAAACAGAGCCGTTCCAAACTTTGGGGTGGCTGTGTCTTTTTGATTTTAATTTCCCTAAGCTATAGGACCATAAGTGGAAGTGCCCTAGGTTCTGTTGCTTTGTTTTTTAGATGTTTCAGGAAACACCATACACTTCTCCCGAGTGGTTGTTGGCAATTTACATCCCGCCCTTCAGCATAACAAGGCTCCCAGTTCTCCATGGCCTGTCCTGCCTTTCTGGATTTTACACTTTTTTCAGATGGCCCTTTTGACCGGGGGGAAGTGAGACTTCATTGTAGTGCAGATTTCCTTTGCAAGCTTGCTTGGTTGGCCAAAAAGGGCGTATGCGTTTTTTCCTGAATATATTCAGGAAAAAACGCATACGCCCTTTTTGGCCAAGTGCATCATTGTGGACGTTCTGCCTCTTTTCCTATGCTTTCAATGCAATTCCAGTCTACCTCCTGAAATCGGTTTCCTGCAATTCTGCCCCGCTTTCAAGTCCTCTTGGCAGCCTTACTTCAGTCTATTATTGGACGATAGCTGTCATTTATAACTCTGCAGGTTTGTGAATTACAGTGCCCCTGAGCTCCTTTCTTCAACTGGCTTTCTTGTGACCTGGCCGCAACACCGCAGGATGGCTTCAGGCCCTAATCTGGTTCCGGCACGGCATGCTGAGCCTTTGGTTAATTCCTCTTCCTGGTGGGAAATGAGAGTTAAATTTGCCCGTCCAGACACCTGCAGCTAGCCTCTCATTGGTTCTCGCTATTCCTGTTCATCTTCCGCAGAAATTGCAAACTGGGCCAAACAGGAGGTTAAAGGGACTGACTCTCCAAGTTGGGAGAGTGTTAGTAAAGTGTCTGGAGTGTTGAACCCGAGTACCAGGGTAGGAAAACTGAGACATATTTGAACACGTCTCCCGTTCACATGGTTGATCATACTCTGGGTTCCACATGCATGTTTTAGCTGAAGGAAGAATACCTTAAACCTGGAGAGTTGAGACCCGTGGAATGGGTACCGTGCAATATGACTTCAAAGGGTCTTCATTTGCTCACCGAACCTCTCCAATCCTATCACTGCTGCATTTATGCCCCTGTACACATGCTTGATTCTCTTTTGGAGACATAGCAATCCATAGGTTTTAAGATACTTACTAGTCAGGTACATTCTTAGGCGTTTAATATGGGGTTTTGAGTCCATTTCGTTGAGCAAGGAGTAGCTCTTGTCTATTCCATATTTGGCTTAAGGAACTTTATCTGTGCTCATTTCAATCTCTGGTTTTATGCAGCACCCCAACTCACCTTTCCCCTTAAGCAAGCATAAGTTGGTTTTCTAAATTTGAGACCCTGTTCTGTTTTGGAATGCAGTTCCTGTGTAGCCAAGTTTACATTCCGTGTATTAGTGATATCTTATGATGTTTATTTTTCTGTGTGACTTATTTCAGTTAGAATCATCGTACCTGAATCCACTCATTGTGCTGCTAAGGGCCTGATGACACAGATTTCATTGCTGAGTGATATTGCTTTGTAAGTAAATACCACAACTTCTTTATCCATTTTTCACTTTCTGCGATGTTGAACTTGTACTGTAAACGAGGTTCTTGTAAACAGAGCCATTCCAAACTTTGGGGTGGCTGTGTCTTTTTGATTTTAATTTCCCTAAGCTATAGGACCATAAGTGGAAGTGCCCTAGGTTCTGTTGCTTTGTTTCTTAGATGTTTCAGGAAACACCATACACTTCTCCCGAGTGGTTGTTGGCAATTTACATCCCGCCCATCAGCATAACAAGGCTCCCAGTTCTCCATGGCCTGTCCTGCCTTTCTGGATTTTACACTTTTTTCAGATGGCCCTTTTGACCGGGGGGAAGTGAGACTTCATTGTAGTGCAGATTTCCTTTGCAAGCTTGCTTGGTTGGCCAAAAAGGGCGTATGCGTTTTTTCCTGAATATATTCAGGAAAAAACGCATACGCCCTTTTTGGCCAAGTGCATCATTGTGGACGTTCTGCCTCTTTTCCTATGCTTTCAATGCAATTCCAGTCTACCTCCTGAAATCGGTTTCCTGCAATTCTGCCCCGCTTTCAAGTCCTCTTGGCAGCCTTACTTCAGTCTATTATTGGACGATAGCTGTCATTTATAACTCTGCAGGTTTGTGAATTACAGTGCCCCTGAGCTCCTTTCTTCAACTCGCTTTCTTGTGAGCTGGCTGCAACACCGCAGGATGGCTTCAGGCCCTAATCTGGTTCCGGCACGGCACACTGAGCCTTTGGTTATTTCCTCTTCCTGGTGGGAAATGAGAGTTAAATTTGCCCGTCCAGACACCTCCAGCTAGCCTCTCATTGGTTCTCGCTATTCCTGTTCATCTTCCGCAGAAATTGCAAACTGGGTCAAACAGGAGGTTAAAGGAACTGACTCTCCAAGTCGGGAGAGTGTTAGTAAAGCGTCTGGAATGTTGCACCCGAGTACCAGGGGAGGAAAACTGAGACATATTTGAACACGTCTCCCGTTCACATGGTTGATCATACTTGGGTTCCACATGCATGTTTTAGCTGAAGGAAGAATACCTTAAACCTGGAGAGTTAAGACCCGTGGAATGGGTACCATGCAATAGGACTTCAAAGGGTCTTCATTTGCTCACCGAACCTCTCCAATCCTATCACTGCTGCGTTTATGCCCCTGTACACATGCTTGATTCTCTTTCGGAGACATAGCAATCCCTAGATTTTAAGATACTTACTAGTCAGGTACATTCTTAGGCGTTTAATATGCGGTGTTGAGTCCATTTCTTTGAGCAAGGAGTAGCTCTTGTCTATTCCATATTTGGCTTAAGGAACTTTATCTGTGCTCATTTCAATCTCTGGTTTTATGCAGCACCCCAACTCACCTTTACCCTTAAGCAAGCATAAGTTGGTTTTCTAAATTTGAGACCCTGTTCTGTTCTGTAATTCAGTTCCTGTGTAGCCAAGTTTACATTCCGTGTATTAGTGATATCTTATGATGTTTCTTTTTCTGTGTGACTTATTTCAGTTGGAATCATCATACCTGAATCCACTCATTGTGCTGCTAAGGGCCTGATGACACAGATTTCATTGCTGAGTGATATTGCTTTGTAAGTAAATACCACAACTTCTTTATCCATTTTTCACTTTCTGCGATGTTGAACTTGTACTGTAAACGAGGTTCTTGTAAACAGAGCCGTTCCAAACTTTGGGGTGGCTGTGTCTTTTTGATTTTAATTTCCCTAAGCTATAGGACCATAAGTGGAAGTGCCCTAGGTTCTGTTGCTTTGTTTTTTAGATGTTTCAGGAAACACCATACACTTCTCCCGAGTGGTTGTTGGCAATTTACATCCCGCCCTTCAGCATAACAAGGCTCCCAGTTCTCCATGGCCTGTCCTGCCTTTCTGGATTTTACACTTTTTTCAGATGGCCCTTTTGACCGGGGGGAAGTGAGACTTCATTGTAGTGCAGATTTCCTTTGCAAGCTTGCTTGGTTGGCCAAAAAGGGCGTATGCGTTTTTTCCTGAATATATTCAGGAAAAAACGCATACGCCCTTTTTGGCCAAGTGCATCATTGTGGACGTTCTGCCTCTTTTCCTATGCTTTCAATGCAATTCCAGTCTACCTCCTGAAATCGGTTTCCTGCAATTCTGCCCCGCTTTCAAGTCCTCTTGGCAGCCTTACTTCAGTCTATTATTGGACGATAGCTGTCATTTATAACTCTGCAGGTTTGTGAATTACAGTGCCCCTGAGCTCCTTTCTTCAACTGGCTTTCTTGTGACCTGGCCGCAACACCGCAGGATGGCTTCAGGCCCTAATCTGGTTCCGGCACGGCATGCTGAGCCTTTGGTTAATTCCTCTTCCTGGTGGGAAATGAGAGTTAAATTTGCCCGTCCAGACACCTGCAGCTAGCCTCTCATTGGTTCTCGCTATTCCTGTTCATCTTCCGCAGAAATTGCAAACTGGGCCAAACAGGAGGTTAAAGGGACTGACTCTCCAAGTTGGGAGAGTGTTAGTAAAGTGTCTGGAGTGTTGCACCCGAGTACCAGGGTAGGAAAACTGAGACATATTTGAACACGTCTCCCGTTCACATGGTTGATCATACTCTGGGTTCCACATGCATGTTTTAGCTGAAGGAAGAATACCTTAAACCTGGAGAGTTGAGACCCGTGGAATGGGTACCGTGCAATATGACTTCAAAGGGTCTTCATTTGCTCACCGAACCTCTCCAATCCTATCACTGCTGCATTTATGCCCCTGTACACATGCTTGATTCTCTTTTGGAGACATAGCAATCCATAGGTTTTAAGATACTTACTAGTCAGGTACATTCTTAGGCGTTTAATATGGGGTTTTGAGTCCATTTCGTTGAGCAAGGAGTAGCTCTTGTCTATTCCATATTTGGCTTAAGGAACTTTATCTGTGCTCATTTCAATCTCTGGTTTTATGCAGCACCCCAACTCACCTTTCCCCTTAAGCAAGCATAAGTTGGTTTTCTAAATTTGAGACCCTGTTCTGTTTTGGAATGCAGTTCCTGTGTAGCCAAGTTTACATTCCGTGTATTAGTGATATCTTATGATGTTTATTTTTCTGTGTGACTTATTTCAGTTAGAATCATCGTACCTGAATCCACTCATTGTGCTGCTAAGGGCCTGATGACACAGATTTCATTGCTGAGTGATATTGCTTTGTAAGTAAATACCACAACTTCTTTATCCATTTTTCACTTTCTGCGATGTTGAACTTGTACTGTAAACGAGGTTCTTGTAAACAGAGCCATTCCAAACTTTGGGGTGGCTGTGTCTTTTTTATTTTAATTTCCCTAAGCTATAGGACCATAAGTGGAAGTGCCCTAGGTTCTGTTGCTTTGTTTCTTAGATGTTTCAGGAAACACCATACACTTCTCCCGAGTGGTTGTTGGCAATTTACATCCCGCCCATCAGCATAACAAGGCTCCCAGTTCTCCATGGCCTGTCCTGCCTTTCTGGATTTTACACTTTTTTCAGATGGCCCTTTTGACCGGGGGGAAGTGAGACTTCATTGTAGTGCAGATTTCCTTTGCAAGCTTGCTTGGTTGGCCAAAAAGGGCGTATGCGTTTTTTCCTGAATATATTCAGGAAAAAACGCATACGCCCTTTTTGGCCAAGTGCATCATTGTGGACGTTCTGCCTCTTTTCCTATGCTTTCAATGCAATTCCAGTCTACCTCCTGAAATCGGTTTCCTGCAATTCTGCCCCGCTTTCAAGTCCTCTTGGCAGCCTTACTTCAGTCTATTATTGGACGATAGCTGTCATTTATAACTCTGCAGGTTTGTGAATTACAGTGCCCCTGAGCTCCTTTCTTCAACTTGCTTTCTTGTGACCTGGCCGCAACACCGCAGGATGGCTTCAGGCCCTAATCTGGTTCCGGCACGGCACGCTGAGCCTCTGGTTATTTCCTCTTCCTGGTGGGAAATGAGAGTTAAATTTGCCCGTCCAGACACCTCCAGCTAGTCTCTCATTGGTTCTCGCTATTCCTGTTCATCTTCCGCAGAAATTGCAAACTGGGCCAAACAGGAGGTTAAAGGCGCTGACTCTCCAAGTGGGGAGAGTGTTAGTAAAGCGTCTGGAATGTTGCACCCGAGTACCAGGGGAGGAAAACTGAGACATATTTGAACACGTCTCCTGATCACATGGTTGATCATACTCTAGCTTCCACATGCATGTTTTAGCTGAAGGAAGAATACCTAAAACCTGTGTAGTTGAAACCCGTGGAATGGGTACCATGCAATATGACTTCAAAGGGTCTTCATTTGCTCACCGAACCTCTCCAATCCTATCACTGCTGCGTTTATGCCCCTGTACACATGCTTGATTCTCTTTCGGAGACATAGCAATCCATAGGTTTTAAGATACTTACTAGTCAGGTACATTCTTAGGCGTTTAATATGCGGTGTTGAGTCCATTTCGTTGAGCAAGGAGTAGCTCTTGTCTATTCCATATTTGGCTTAAGGAACTTTATCTGTGCTCATTTCAATCTCTGGTTTTATGCAGCACCCCAACTCACCTTTACCCTTAAGCAAGCATAAGTTGGTTTTCTAAATTTGAGACCCTGTTCTGTTCTTTAATTCAGTTCCTGTGTAGCCAAGTTTACATTCCTTGTATTACTGATATCTTATGATGTTTCTTTTTCTGTGTGACTTATTTCAGTTGGAATCATCATACCTGAATCCACTCATTGTGCTGCTAAGGGCCTGATGACACAGATTTCATTGCTGAGTGATATTGCTTTGTAAGTAAATACCACAACTTCTTTATCCATTTTTCACTTTCTGCGATGTTGAACTTGTACTGTAAACGAGGTTCTTGTAAACAGAGCCGTTCCAAACTTTGGGGTGGCTGTGTCTTTTTGATTTTAATTTCCCTAAGCTATAGGACCATAAGTGGCAGTGCCCTAGGTTCTGTTGCTTTGTTTTTTAGATGTTTCAGGAAACACCATACACTTCTCCCGAGTGGTTGTTGGCAATTTACATCCCGCCCATCAGCATAACAAGGCTCCCAGTTCTCCATGGCCTGTCCTGCCTTTCTGGATTTTACACTTTTTTCAGATGGCCCTTTTGACCGGGAGGAAGTGAGACTTCATTGTAGTGCAGATTTCCTTTGCAAGCTTGCTTGGTTGGCCAAAAAGGGCGTATGCGTTTTTTCCTGAATATATTCAGGAAAAAACGCATACGCCCTTTTTGGCCAAGTGCATCATTGTGGACGTTCTGCCTCTTTTCCTATGCTTTCAATGCAATTCCAGTCTACCTCCTGAAATCGGTTTCCTGCAATTCTGCCCCGCTTTCAAGTCCTCTTGGCAGCCTTACTTCAGTCTATTTTTGGACGATAGCTGTCATTTATAACTCTGCAGGTTTGTGAATTACAGTGCCCCTGAGCTCCTTTCTTCAACTCGCTTTCTTGTGAGCTGGCTGCAACACCGCAGGATGGCTTCAGGCCCTAATCTGGTTCCGGCACGGCACGCTGAGCCTTTGGTTATTTCCTCTTCCTGGTGGGAAATGAGAGTTAAATTTGCCCGTCCAGACACCTCCAGCTAGTCTCTCATTGGTTCTCGCTATTCCTGTTCATCTTCCGCAGAAATTGCAAACTGCGCCAAAGAGGAGGTTAAAGGCGCTGACTCTCCAAGTGGGGAGAGTGTTAGTAAAGCGTCTGGAATGTTGCACCCGAGTACCAGGGGAGGAAAACTGAGACATATTTGAACACGTCTCCCGTTCACATGGTTGATCATACTTGGGTTCCACATGCATGTTTTAGCTGAAGGAAGAATACCTTAAACCTGGAGAGTTAAGACCCGTGTAATGGGTACCATGCAATATGACTTCAAAGGGTCTTCATTTGCTCACCGAACCTCTCCAATCCTATCACTGCTGCGTTTATGCCCCTGTACACATGCTTGATTCTCTTTCGGAGACATAGCAATCCATAGGTTTTAAGATACTTACTAGTCAGGTACATTCTTAGGCGTTTAATATGGGGTGTTGAGTCCATTTCGTTGAGCAAGGAGTAGCTCTTGTCTATTCCATATTTGGCTTAAGGAACTTTATCTGTGCTCATTTCAATCTCTGGTTTTATGCAGCACCCCAACTCACCTTTACCCTTAAGCAAGCATAAGTTGGTTTTCTAAATTTGAGACCCTGTTCTGTTCTGTAATTCAGTTCCTGTGTAGCCAAGTTTACATTCCATGTATTACTGATATCTTATGATGTTTCTTTTTCTGTGTGACTTATTTCAGTTGGAATCATCATACCTGAATCCACTCATTGTGCTGCTAAGGGCCTGATGACACAGATTTCATTGCTGAGTGATATTGCTTTGTAAGTAAATACCACAACTTCTTTATCCATTTTTCACTTTCTGCGATGTTGAACTTGTACTGTAAACGAGGTTCTTGTAAACAGAGCCGTTCCAAACTTTGGGGTGGCTGTGTCTTTTTGATTTTAATTTCCCTAAGCTATAGGACCATAAGTGGAAGTGCCCTAGGTTCTGTTGCTTTGTTTTTTAGATGTTTCAGGAAACACCATACACTTCTCCCGAGTGGTTGTTGGCAATTTACATCCCGCCCATCAGCATAACAAGGCTCCCAGTTCTCCATGGCCTGTCCTGCCTTTCTGGATTTTACACTTTTTTCAGATGGCCCTTTTGACCGGGAGGAAGTGAGATTTCATTGTAGTGCAGATTTCCTTTGCAAGCTTGCTTGGTTGGCCAAAAAGGCCGTATGCGTTTTTTCCTGAATATATACAGGAAAAAACGCATACGCCCTTTTTGGCCAAGTGCATCATTGTGGACGTTCTGCCTCTTTTCCTATGCTTTCAATGCAATTCCAGTCTACCTCCTGAAATCGGTTTCCTGCAATTCTGCCCCGCTTTCAAGTCCTCTTGGCAGCCTTACTTCAGTCTATTTTTGGACGATAGCTGTCATTTATAACTCTGCAGGTTTGTGAATTACAGTGCCCCTGAGCTCCTTTCTTCAACTCGCTTTCTTTTGAGCTGGCCGCAACACCGCAGGATGGCTTCAGGCCCTAATCTGGTTCCGGCACGGCACGCTGAGCCTTTGGTTAATTCCTCTTCCTGGTGGGAAATGAGAGTTAAATTTGCCCGTCCAGACACCTCCAGCTAGCCTCTCATTGGTTCTCGCTATTCCTGTTCATCTTCCGCAGAAATTGCAAACTGGGCCAAACAGGAGGTTAAAGGCGCTGACTCTCCAAGTGGGGAGAGTGTTAGTAAAGCATCTGGAATGTTGCACCCGAGTACCAGGGGAGGAAAACTGAGACATATTTGAACACGTCTCTCATTCACATGGTTGATCATACTTGGGTTCCACATGCATGTTTTAGCTGAAGGAAGAATACCTTAAACCTGGAGAGTTGAGACCCGTGTAATGGGTATCATGCAATATGACTTCAAAGGGTCTTCATTTGCTCACCGAACCTCTCCATTCTTATCACTGCTGCGTTTATGCCCCTGTACACACGCTTGATTCTCTTTCGGAGACATAGCAATCCATAGGTTTTAAGATACTTACTAGTCAGGTACATTCTTAGGCGTTTAATATGGGGTTTTGAGTCCATTTCGTTGAGCAAGGAGTAGCTCTTGTCTATTCCATATTTGGCTTAAGGAACTTTATCTGTGCTCATTTCAATCTCTGGTTTTATGCAGCACCCCAACTCACCTTTCCCCTTAAGCAAGCATAAGTTGGTTTTCTAAATTTGAGACCCTGTTCTGTTTTGGAATGCAGTTCCTGTGTAGCCAAGTTTACATTCCGTGTATTAGTGATATCTTATGATGTTTCTTTTTCTGTGTGACTTATTTCAGTTAGAATCATCGTACCTGAATCCACTCATTATGCTGCTACGGGCCTGATGACATAGATTTCATTGCTGAGTGATACTGCATTGTACGTAAGTACCACAAGTTCTTTATCCATTTTTCACTTTCTGTGATATTGAACTTCTACGGTAAACGAGGTTCTTGTAAACGGAGGCGTCCCAAACTTTGGGGTGGCTGTGTCTTTTTGATTTTAATTTCCCTAAGCTATAGGACCATAAGTGGAAGTGCCCTAGGTTCTGTTGCTTTGTTTTTTAGATGTTTCAGGAAACACCATACACTTCTCCCGAGTGTCTGTTGGCAATTTACATCCCGCCCATCAGCATAACAAGGCTCCCAGTTCTCCATGGCCTGTCCTGCCTTTCTGGATTTTACACTTTTTTCAGATGGCCCTTTTGACCGGGGGGGAAGTGACACTTCATTGTAGTGCAGATTTCCTTTGCAAGTTTGCTTGGTTGGCCAAAAAGGGCGTATGCGTTTTTTCCTGAATATATTCAGGAAAAAACGCATACGCCCTTTTTGGCCAAGTGCATCATTGTGGACGTTCTGCCTCTTTTCCTATGCTTTCAATGCAATTCCAGTCTACCTCCTGAAATCGGTTTCCTGTAATTCTGCCCCGCTTTCAAGTCCTCTTGGCAGCCTTACTTCAGTATATTTTTGGACGATAGCTGTCATTTATAACTCTTCAGGTTTGTGAATTACAGTGCCCCTGAGCTCCTTTCTTCAACTCGCTTTCTTGTGACCTGGCCGCAACACCGCAGGATGTCTTCAGGCACTAATCTGGTTCTGGCACGGCACGCTGAGCCTTTGGTTAATTCCTCTTCCTGGTGGGAAATGAGAGTTAAATTTGCCCATCCAGACACCTCCAGCTAGTCTCTCATTGGTTCTCGCTATTCCTGTTCATCTTCCACAGAAATTGCAAACTGGGCCAAACAGGAGGTTAAAGGGACTGACTCTCCAAGGCGGGAGAGTGTTAGTAAAGCATCTGGAATGTTGCACCCGAGTACCAGGTTACGAAAACTGAGACATATTTGAACACGTCTCCCGATCACATGGTTGATCATACTCTGGGTTCCACATGCATGTTTTAGCTGAAGGAAGAATACCTTAAACCTGGAGAGTTGAGACCCGTGGAATGGGTGCCATGCAATATGACTTCAAAGGGTCTTCATTTGCTCACCGAACCTCTCCAATCCTATCACTGCTGCGTTTATGCCCCTGTACACACGCTTGATTCTCTTTTGGAGACATAGCAATCCATAGGTTTTAAGATACTTACTAGTCAGGTACATTCTTAGGCGTTTAATATGTGGTGTTGAGTCCATTTCGTTGAGCAAGGAGTAGCTCTTGTCTATTCCATATTTGGCTTAAGGAACTTTATCTGTGCTCATTTCAATCTCTGGTTTTATGCAGCACCCCAACTCACCTTTCCCCTTAAGCAAGCTGAAGTTGGTTTTCTAAATTTGAGACCCTGTTCTGTTCTGTAATTCAGTTCCTGTGTAGCCAAGTTTCCATTCCGTGTATTACTGATATCTTATGATGTTTCTTTTTCTGTGTGACTTATTTCAGTTAGAATCATCATACCTGAATCCACTCATTGTGCTGCTAAGGGCCTGATGACACAGATTTCATTGCTGAGTGATATTGCTTTGTAAGTAAATACCACAACTTCTTTATCCATTTTTCACTTTCTGCGATGTTGAACTTGTACTGTAAACGAGGTTCTTGTAAACAGAGCCGTTCCAAACTTTGGGGTGGCTGTGTCTTTTTGATTTTAATTTCCCTAAGCTATAGGACCATAAGTGGCAGTGCCCTAGGTTCTGTTGCTTTGTTTTTTAGATGTTTCAGGAAACACCATACACTTCTCCCGAGTGTCTGTTGGCAATTTACATCCCGCCCATCAGCATAACAAGGCTCCCAGTTCTCCATGGCCTGTCCTGCCTTTCTGGATTTTACACTTTTTTCAGATGGCCCTTTAGACCGGGGGGAAGTGAGACTTCATTGTAGTGCAGATTTCCTTTGCAAGCTTGCTTGGTTGGCCAAAAAGGGCGTATGCGTTTTTTCCTGAATATATTCAGGAAAAAACGCATACGCCCTTTTTGGCCAAGTGCATCATTGTGGACGTTCTGCCTCTTTTCCTATGCTTTCAATGCAATTCCAGTCTACCTCCTGAAATCGGTTTCCTGCAATTCTGCCCCGCTTTCAAGTCCTCTTGGCAGCCTTACTTCAGTCTATTTTTGGACGATAGCTGTCATTTATAACTCTGCAGGTTTGTGAATTACAGTGCCCCTGAGCTCCTTTCTTCAACTCGCTTTCTTGTGACCTGGCCGCAACACCGCAGGATGGCTTCAGGCCCTAATCTGGTTCTGGCACGGCACGCTGAGCCTTTGGTTAATTCCTCTTCCTGGTGGGAAATGAGAGTTAAATTTGCCCGTCCAGACACCTCCAGCTAGTCTCTCATTGGTTCTCGCTATTCCTGTTCATCTTCCGCAGAAATTGCAAACTGGGCCAAACAGGAGGTTAAAGGGACTGACTCTCCAAGTGGGGAGAGTGTTAGTAAAGCGTCTGGAATGTTGCACCCGAGTACCAGGGTACGAAAACTGAGACATATTTGAACACGTCTCCCGATAACATGGTTGATCATACTCTAGGTTCCACATGCATGTTTTAGCTGAAGGAAGAATACCTTAAACCTGGGTAGTTGAAACCCGTGGAATGGGTACCATGCAATATGACTTCAAAGGGTCTTCATTTGCTCACGAACCTCTCCAATCCTATCACTGCTGCGTTTATGCCCCTGTACACATGCTTGATTCTCTTTCGGAGACATAGCAATCCATAGGTTTTAAGATACTTACTAGTCAGGTACATTCTTAGGCGTTTAATATGCGGTGTTGAGTCCATTTCGTTGAGCAAGGAGTAGCTCTTGTCTATTCCATATTTGGCTTAAGGAACTTTATCTGTGCTCATTTCAATCTCTGGTTTTATGCAGCACCCCAACTCACCTTTCCCCTTAAGCAAGCATAAGTTGGTTTTCTAAATTTGAGACCCTGTTCTGTTCTGTAATTCAGTTCCTGTGTAGCCAAGTTTACATTCCGTGTATTACTGATATCTTATGATGTTTCTTTTTCTGTGTGACTTATTTCAGTTAGAATCATCATACCTGAATCCACTCATTGTGCTGCTAAGGGCCTGATGACATAGATTTCATTGCTGAGTGATATTGCTTTGTAAGTAAATATCACAACTTCTTTATCCATTTTTCACTTTCTACGATGTTGAACTTGTACTGTAAACGAGGTTCTTGTAAACAGAGGCGTCCCAAACTGTGGGGTGGCTGTGTCTTTTTGATTTTAATTTCCCTAAGCTATAGCACCATAAGTGGCAGTGCCCTAGGCTCTGTTGCTTTGTTTTTTAGATGTTTCAGGAAACACCATACACTTCTCCCGAGTGTCTGTTGGCAATTTACATCCCGCCCATCAGCATAACAAGGCTCCCAGTTCTCCATGGCCTGTCCTGCCTTTCTGGATTTTACACTTTTTTCAGATGGCCCTTTTGACCGGGGGGAAGTGAGACTTCATTGTAGTGCAGATTTCCTTTGCAAGCTTGCTTGGTTGGCCAAAAAGGCCGTATGCGTTTTTTCCTGAATATATTCAGGAAAAAACGCATACGCCCTTTTTGGCCAAGTGCATCATTGTGGACGTTCTGCCTCTTTTCCTATGCTTTCAATGCAATTCCAGTCTACCTCCTGAAATCGGTTTCCTGCAATTCTGCCCCGCTTTCAAGTCCTCTTGGCAGCCTTACTTCAGTCTATTATTGGATGATAGCTGTCATTTATAACTCTGCAGGTTTGTGAATTACAGTGCCCCTGAGCTCCTTTCTTCAACTTGCTTTCTTGTGACCTGGCCGCAACACCGCAGGATGGCTTCAGGCCCTAATCTGGTTCCGGCACGGCACGCTGAGCCTCTGGTTATTTCCTCTTCCTGGTGGGAAATGAGAGTTAAATTTGCCCGTCCAGACACCTCCAGCTAGTCTCTCATTGGTTCTCGCTATTCCTGTTCATCTTCCGCAGAAATTGCAAACTGGGCCAAACAGGAGGTTAAAGGCGCTGACTCTCCAAGTGGGGAGAGTGTTAGTAAAGCGTCTGGAATGTTGCACCCGAGTACCAGCGGAGGAAAACTGAGACATATTTGAACACGTCTCCCGATCACATGGTTGATCATACTCTGGGTTCCACATGCATGTTTTAGCTGAAGGAAGAATACCTAAAACCTTGGTAGTTGAAACCCGTGGAATGGGTACCATGCAATATGACTTCAAAGGGTCTTCATTTGCTCACTGAACCTCTCCAATCCTATCACTGCTGCGTTTATGCCCCTGTACACATGCTTGATTCTCTTTCGGAGACATAGCAATCCCTAGATTTTAAGATACTTACTAGTCAGGTACATTCTTAGGCGTTTAATATGCGGTGTTGAGTCCATTTCTTTGAGCAAGGAGTAGCTCTTGTCTATTCCATATTTGGCTTAAGGAACTTTATCTGTGCTCATTTCAATCTCTGGTTTTATGCAGCACCCCAACTCACCTTTACCCTTAAGCAAGCATAAGTTGGTTTTCTAAATTTGAGACCCTGTTCTGTTCTGTAATTCAGTTCCTGTGTAGCCAAGTTTACATTCCGTGTATTAGTGATATCTTATGATGTTTCTTTTTCTGTGTGACTTATTTCAGTTGGAATCATCATACCTGAATCCACTCATTGTGCTGCTAAGGGCCTGATGACACAGATTTCATTGCTGAGTGATATTGCTTTGTAAGTAAATACCACAACTTCTTTATCCATTTTTCACTTTCTGCGATGTTGAACTTGTACTGTAAACGAGGTTCTTGTAAACAGAGCCGTTCCACACTTTGGGGTGGCTGTGTCTTTATGATTTTAATTTCCCTAAGCTATAGGACCATAAGTGGAAGTGCCCTAGGTTCTGTTGCTTTGTTTTTTAGATGTTTCAGGAAACACCATACACTTCTCCTGAGTGGTTGTTGGCAATTTACATCCCGCCCATCAGCATAACAAGGCTCCCAGTTCTCCATGGCCTGTCCTGCCTTTCTGGATTTTACACTTTTTTCAGATGGCCCTTTTGACTGGGGGGAAGTGAGACTTCATTGTAGTGCAGATTTCCTTTGCAAGCTTGCTTGGTTGGCCAAAAAGGGCGTATGCGTTTTTTCCTGAATATATTCAGGAAAAAACGCATACGCCCTTTTTGGCCAAGTGCATCATTGTGGACGTTCTGCCTCTTTTCCTATGCTTTCAATGCAATTCCAGTCTACCTCCTGAAATCGGTTTCCTGCAATTCTGCCCCACTTTCAAGTCCTCTTGGCAGCCTTACTTCAGTCTATTATTGGACGATAGCTGTCATTTATAACTCTGCAGGTTTGTGAATTACAGTGCCCCTGAGCTCCTTTCTTCAACTTGCTTTCTTGTGACCTGGCCGCAACACCGCAGGATGGCTTCAGGCCCTAATCTGGTTCCGGCACGGCACGCTGAGCCTCTGGTTATTTCCTCTTCCTGGTGGGAAATGAGAGTTAAATTTGCCCGTCCAGACACCTCCAGCTAGTCTCTCATTGGTTCTCGCTATTCCTGTTCATCTTCCGCAGAAATTGCAAACTGGGCCAAACAGGAGGTTAAAGGCGCTGACTCTCCAAGTGGGGAGAGTGTTAGTAAAGCGTCTGGAATGTTGCACCCGAGTACCAGGGGAGGAAAACTGAGACATATTTGAACACGTCTCCCGATCACATGGTTGATCATACTCTGGGTTCCACATGCATGTTTTAGCTGAAGGAAGAATACCTAAAACCTGGGTAGTTGAAACCCGTGGAATGGGTACCATGCAATATGACTTCAAAGGGTCTTCATTTGCTCACCGAACCTCTCCAATCCTATCACTGCTGCGTTTATGCCCCTGTACACATGCTTGATTCTCTTTCGGAGACATAGCAATCCATAGGTTTTAAGATACTTACTAGTCAGGTACATTCTTCGGCGTTTAATATGGGGTGTTGAGTCCATTTCGTTGAGCAAGAAGTAGCTCTTATCTATTCCATATTTGGCTTAAGGAACTTTATCTGTGCTCATTTCAATCTCTGGTTTTATGCAGCACCCCAACTCACCTTTACCCTTAAGCAAGCATAAGTTGGTTTTCTAAATTTGAGACCCTGTTCTGTTCTGTAATTCAGTTCCTGTGTAGCCAAGTTTACATTCCGTGTATTACTGATATCTTATGATGTTTCTTTTTCTGTGTGACTTATTTCAGTTAGAATCATCATACCTGAATTCACTCATTGTGCTACTAAGGGCCTGATGACACAGATTTCATTGCTGAGTGATATTGCTTTGTAAGTAAATACCACAACTTTTTTATCCATTTTTCACTTTCTGCGATGTTGAATTTGTACTGTAAACGAGGTTCTTGTAAACAGAGCCGTTCCAAACTTTGGGGTGGCTGTGTCTTTTTGATTTTAAATTCCCTAAGCTATAGGACCATAAGTGGAAGTGCCCTAGGCTCTGTTGCTTTGTTTTTTAGATGTTTCAGGAAACACCATACACTTCTCCCGAGTGGTTGTTGTCAATTTACAACCCGCCCTTCAGCATAACAAGGCTCCCAGTTCTCCATGGCCTGTCCTGCCTTTCTGGATTTTACACTTTTTTCAGATGGCCCTTTTGACCGGGGGCAAGTGAGACTTCATTGTAGTGCAGATTTCCTTTGCAAGCTTGCTTGGTTGGCCAAAAAGGGCGTATGCGTTTTTTCCTGAATATATTCAGGAAAAAACGCATACGCCCTTTTTGGCCAAGTGCATCATTGTGGACGTTCTGCCTCTTTTCCTATGCTTTCAATGCAATTCCAGTCTACCTCCTGAAATCGGTTTCCTGCAATTCTGCCCCGCTTTCAAGTCCTCTTGGCAGCCTTACTTCAGTCTATTTTTGGACGATAGGTGTCATTTATAACTCTGCAGGTTTGTGAATTACAGTGCCCCTGAGCTCCTTTCTTCAACTCGCTTTCTTTTGAGCTGGCCGCAACACCGCAGGATGGCTTCAGGCCCTAATCTGGTTCCGGCACGGCACGCTGAGCCTCTGGTTATTTCCTCTTCCTGGTGGGAAATGAGAGTTAAATTTGCCCGTCCAGACACCTCCAGCTAGTCTCTCATTGGTTCTCGCTATTCCTGTTCATCTTCCGCAGAAATTGCAAACTGGGCCAAACAGGAGGTTAAAGGCGCTGACTCTCCAAGTGGGGAGAGTGTTAGTAAAGCATCTGGAATGTTGCACCCGAGTACCAGGGGAGGAAAACTGAGACATATTTGAACACGTCTCTCATTCACATGGTTGATCATACTTGGGTTCCACATGCATGTTTTAGCTGAAGGAAGAATACCTTAAACCTGGAGAGTTGAGACCCGTGTAATGGGTATCATGCAATATGACTTCAAATGTTCTTCATTTGCTCACCGAACCTCTCCAATCTTATCACTGCTGCGTTTATGCCCCTGTACACACGCTTGATTCTCTTTCGGAGACATAGCAATCCATAGGTTTTAAGATACTTACTAGTCAGGTACATTCTTAGGCGTTTAATATGGGGTTTTGAGTCCATTTCGTTGAGCAAGGAGTAGCTCTTGTCTATTCCATATTTGGCTTAAGGAACTTTATCTGTGCTCATTTCAATCTCTGGTTTTATGCAGCACCCCAACTCACCTTTCCCCTTAAGCAAGCATAAGTTGGTTTTCTAAATTTGAGACCCTGTTCTGTTTTGGAATGCAGTTCCTGTGTAGCCAAGTTTACATTCCGTGTATTAGTGATATCTTATGATGTTTCTTTTTCTGTGTGACTTATTTCAGTTAGAATCATCGTACCTGAATCCACTCATTATGCTGCTACGGGCCTGATGACATAGATTTCATTGCTGAGTGATACTGCATTGTACGTAAGTACCACAAGTTCTTTATCCATTTTTCACTTTCTGTGATATTGAACTTGTACGGTAAACGAGGTTCTTGTAAACGGAGGCGTCCCAAACTTTGGGGTGGCTGTGTCTTTTTGATTTTAATTTCCCTAAGCTATAGGACCATAAGTGGAAGTGCCCTAGGTTCTGTTGCTTTGTTTTTTAGATGTTTCAGGAAACACTATACACTTCTCCCGAGTGTCTGTTGGCAATTTACATCCCGCCCATCAGCATAACAAGGCTCCCAGTTCTCCATGGCCTGTCCTGCCTTTCTGGATTTTACACTTTTTTCAGATGGCCCTTTTGACCGGGGGGGAAGTGACACTTCATTGTAGTACAGATTTCCTTTGCAAGTTTGCTTGGTTGGCCAAAAAGGGCGTATGCGTTTTTTCCTGAATATATTCAGGAAAAAACGCATACGCCCTTTTTGGCCAAGTGCATCATTGTGGACGTTCTGCCTCTTTTCCTATGCTTTCAATGCAATTCCAGTCTACCTCCTGAAATCGGTTTCCTGTAATTCTGCCCCGCTTTCAAGTCCTCTTGGCAGCCTTACTTCAGTATATTTTTGGACGATAGCTGTCATTTATAACTCTGCAGGTTTGTGAATTACAGTGCCCCTGAGCTCCTTTCTTCAACTCGCTTTCTTGTGACCTGGCCGCAACACCGCAGGATGTCTTCAGGCACTAATCTGGTTCTGGCACGGCACGCTGAGCCTTTGGTTAATTCCTCTTCCTGGTGGGAAATGAGAGTTAAATTTGCCCATCCAGACACCTCCAGCTAGTCTCTCATTGGTTCTCGCTATTCCTGTTCATCTTCCACAGAAATTGCAAACTGGGCCAAACAGGAGGTTAAAGGGACTGACTCTCCAAGGCGGGAGAGTGTTAGTAAAGCATCTGGAATGTTGCAACCGAGTACCAGGTTACGAAAACTGAGACATATTTGAACACGTCTCCCGATCACATGGTTGATCATACTCTGGGTTCCACATGCATGTTTTAGCTGAAGGAAGAATACCTTAAACCTGGAGAGTTGAGACCCGTGGAATGGGTGCCATGCAATATGACTTCAAAGGGTCTTCATTTGCTCACCGAACCTCTCCAATCCTATCACTGCTGCGTTTATGCCCCTGTACACACGCTTGATTCTCTTTTGGAGACATAGCAATCCATAGGTTTTAAGATACTTACTAGTCAGGTACATTCTTAGGCGTTTAATATGTGGTGTTGAGTCCATTTCGTTGAGCAAGGAGTAGCTCTTGTCTATTCCATATTTGGCTTAAGGAACTTTATCTGTGCTCATTTCAATCTCTGGTTTTATGCAGCACCCCAACTCACCTTTCCCCTTAAGCAAGCTGAAGTTGGTTTTCTAAATTTGAGACCCTGTTCTGTTCTGTAATTCAGTTCCTGTGTAGCCAAGTTTCCATTCCGTGTATTACTGATATCTTATGATGTTTCTTTTTCTGTGTGACTTATTTCAGTTAGAATCATCATACCTGAATCCACTCATTGTGCTGCTAAGGGCCTGATGACACAGATTTCATTGCTGAGTGATATTGCTTTGTAAGTAAATACCACAACTTCTTTATCCATTTTTCACTTTCTGCGATGTTGAACTTGTACTGTAAACGAGGTTCTTGTAAACAGAGCCGTTCCAAACTTTGGGGTGGCTGTGTCTTTTTGATTTTAATTTCCCTAAGCTATAGGACCATAAGTGGCAGTGCCCTAGGTTCTGTTGCTTTGTTTTTTAGATGTTTCAGGAAACACCATACACTTCTCCCGAGTGTCTGTTGGCAATTTACATCCCGCCCATCAGCATAACAAGGCTCCCAGTTCTCCATGGCCTGTCCTGCCTTTCTGGATTTTACACTTTTTTCAGATGGCCCTTTTGACCGGGGGGAAGTGAGACTTCATTGTAGTGCAGATTTCCTTTGCAAGCTTGCTTGGTTGGCCAAAAAGGGCGTATGCGTTTTTTCCTGAATATATTCAGGAAAAAACGCATACGCCCTTTTTGGCCAAGTGCATCATTGTGGACGTTCTGCCTCTTTTCCTATGCTTTCAATGCAATTCCAGTCTACCTCCTGAAATCGGTTTCCTGCAATTCTGCCCCGCTTTCAAGTCCTCTTGGCAGCCTTACTTCAGTCTATTTTTGGACGATAGCTGTCATTTATAACTCTGCAGGTTTGTGAATTACAGTGCCCCTGAGCTCCTTTCTTCAACTCGCTTTCTTGTGACCTGGCCGCAACACCGCAGGATGGCTTCAGGCCCTAATCTGGTTCTGGCACGGCACGCTGAGCCTTTGGTTAATTCCTCTTCCTGGTGGGAAATGAGAGTTAAATTTGCCCGTCCAGACACCTCCAGCTAGTCTCTCATTGGTTCTCGCTATTCCTGTTCATCTTCCGCAGAAATTGCAAACTGGGCCAAACAGGAGGTTAAAGGGACTGACTCTCCAAGTGGGGAGAGTGTTAGTAAAGCGTCTGGAATGTTGCACCCGAGTACCAGGGTACGAAAACTGAGACATATTTGAACACGTCTCCCGATAACATGGTTGATCATACTCTAGGTTCCACATGCATGTTTTAGCTGAAGGAAGAATACCTTAAACCTGGGTAGTTGAAACCCGTGGAATGGGTACCATGCAATATGACTTCAAAGGGTCTTCATTTGCTCACGAACCTCTCCAATCCTATCACTGCTGCGTTTATGCCCCTGTACACATGCTTGATTCTCTTTCGGAGACATAGCAATCCATAGGTTTTAAGATACTTACTAGTCAGGTACATTCTTAGGCGTTTAATATGCGGTGTTGAGTCCATTTCGTTGAGCAAGGAGTAGCTCTTGTCTATTCCATATTTGGCTTAAGGAACTTTATCTGTGCTCATTTCAATCTCTGGTTTTATGCAGCACCCCAACTCACCTTTCCCCTTAAGCAAGCATAAGTTGGATTTCTAAATTTGAGACCCTGTTCTGTTCTGTAATTCAGTTCCTGTGTAGCCAAGTTTACATTCCGTGTATTACTGATATCTTATGATGTTTCTTTTTCTGTGTGACTTATTTCAGTTAGAATCATCATACCTGAATCCACTCATTGTGCTGCTAAGGGCCTGATGACATAGATTTCATTGCTGAGTGATATTGCTTTGTAAGTAAATATCACAACTTCTTTATCCATTTTTCACTTTCTACGATGTTGAACTTGTACTGTAAACGAGGTTCTTGTAAACAGAGGCGTCCCAAACTGTGGGGTGGCTGTGTCTTTTTGATTTTAATTTCCCTAAGCTATAGCACCATAAGTGGCAGTGCCCTAGGCTCTGTTGCTTTGTTTTTTAGATGTTTCAGGAAACACCATACACTTCTCCCGAGTGTCTGTTGGCAATTTACATCCCGCCCATCAGCATAACAAGGCTCCCAGTTCTCCATGGCCTGTCCTGCCTTTCTGGATTTTACACTTTTTTCAGATGGACCTTTTGACCGGGGGGAAGTGAGACTTCATTGTAGTGCAGATTTCCTTTGCAAGCTTGCTTGGTTGGCCAAAAAGGCCGTATGCGTTTTTTCCTGAATATATTCAGGAAAAAACGCATACGCCCTTTTTGGCCAAGTGCATCATTGTGGACGTTCTGCCTCTTTTCCTATGCTTTCAATGCAATTCCAGTCTACCTCCTGAAATCGGTTTCCTGCAATTCTGCCCCGCTTTCAAGTCCTCTTGGCAGCCTTACTTCAGTCTATTATTGGATGATAGCTGTCATTTATAACTCTGCAGGTTTGTGAATTACAGTGCCCCTGAGCTCCTTTCTTCAACTTGCTTTCTTGTGACCTGGCCGCAACACCGCAGGATGGCTTCAGGCCCTAATCTGGTTCCGGCACGGCACGCTGAGCCTCTGGTTATTTCCTCTTCCTGGTGGGAAATGAGAGTTAAATTTGCCCGTCCAGACACCTCCAGCTAGTCTCTCATTGGTTCTCGCTATTCCTGTTCATCTTCCGCAGAAATTGCAAACTGGGCCAAACAGGAGGTTAAAGGCGCTGACTCTCCAAGTGGGGAGAGTGTTAGTAAAGCGTCTGGAATGTTGCACCCGAGTACCAGCGGAGGAAAACTGAGACATATTTGAACACGTCTCCCGATCACATGGTTGATCATACTCTGGGTTCCACATGCATGTTTTAGCTGAAGGAAGAATACCTAAAACCTTGGTAGTTGAAACCCGTGGAATGGGTACCATGCAATATGACTTCAAAGGGTCTTCATTTGCTCACTGAACCTCTCCAATCCTATCACTGCTGCGTTTATGCCCCTGTACACATGCTTGATTCTCTTTCGGAGACATAGCAATCCCTAGATTTTAAGATACTTACTAGTCAGGTACATTCTTAGGCGTTTAATATGCGGTGTTGAGTCCATTTCTTTGAGCAAGGAGTAGCTCTTGTCTATTCCATATTTGGCTTAAGGAACTTTATCTGTGCTCATTTCAATCTCTGGTTTTATGCAGCACCCCAACTCACCTTTACCCTTAAGCAAGCATAAGTTGGTTTTCTAAATTTGAGACCCTGTTCTGTTCTGTAATTCAGTTCCTGTGTAGCCAAGTTTACATTCCGTGTATTACTGATATCTTATGATGTTTCTTTTTCTGTGTGACTTATTTCAGTTGGAATCATCATACCTGAATCCACTCATTGTGCTGCTAAGGGCCTGATGACACAGATTTCATTGCTGAGTGATATTGCTTTGTAAGTAAATACCACAACTTCTTTATCCATTTTTCACTTTCTGCGATGTTGAACTTGTACTGTAAACGAGGTTCTTGTAAACAGAGCCGTTCCACACTTTGGGGTGGCTGTGTCTTTATGATTTTAATTTCCCTAAGCTATAGGACCATAAGTGGAAGTGCCCTAGGTTCTGTTGCTTTGTTTTTTAGATGTTTCAGGAAACACCATACACTTCTCCCGAGTGGTTGTTGGCAATTTACATCCCGCCCATCAGCATAACAAGGCTCCCAGTTCTCCATGGCCTGTCCTGCCTTTCTGGATTTTACACTTTTTTCAGATGGCCCTTTTGACTGGGGGGAAGTGAGACTTCATTGTAGTGCAGATTTCCTTTGCAAGCTTGCTTGGTTGGCCAAAAAGGGCGTATGCGTTTTTTCCTGAATATATTCAGGAAAAAACGCATACGCCCTTTTTGGCCAAGTGCATCATTGTGGACGTTCTGCCTCTTTTCCTATGCTTTCAATGCAATTCCAGTCTACCTCCTGAAATCGGTTTCCTGCAATTCTGCCCCACTTTCAAGTCCTCTTGGCAACCTTACTTCAGTCTATTATTGGACGATAGGTGTCATTTATAACTCTGCAGGTTTGTGAATTACAGTGCCCCTGAGCTCCTTTCTTCAACTTGCTTTCTTGTGACCTGGCCGCAACACCGCAGGATGGCTTCAGGCCCTAATCTGGTTCCGGCACGGCACGCTGAGCCTCTGGTTATTTCCTCTTCCTGGTGGGAAATGAGAGTTAAATTTGCCCGTCCAGACACCTCCAGCTAGTCTCTCATTGGTTCTCGCTATTCCTGTTCATCTTCCACAGAAATTGCAAACTGGGCCAAACAGGAGGTTAAAGGCGCTGACTCTCCAAGTGGGGAGAGTGTTAGTAAAGCGTCTGGAATGTTGCACCCGAGTACCAGGGGAGGAAAACTGAGACATATTTGAACACGTCTCCCGATCACATGGTTGATCATACTCTGGGTTCCACATGCATGTTTTAGCTGAAGGAAGAATACCTAAAACCTGGGTAGTTGAAACCCGTGGAATGGGTACCATGCAATATGACTTCAAAGGGTCTTCATTTGCTCACCGAACCTCTCCAATCCTATCACTGCTGCGTTTATGCCCCTGTACACATGCTTGATTCTCTTTCGGAGACATAGCAATCCATAGGTTTTAAGATACTTACTAGTCAGGTATATTCTTCGGCGTTTAATATGGGGTGTTGAGTCCATTTCGTTGAGCAAGAAGTAGCTCTTATCTATTCCATATTTGGCTTAAGGAACTTTATCTGTGCTCATTTCAATCTCTGGTTTTATGCAGCACCCCAACTCACCTTTACCCTTAAGCAAGCATAAGTTGGTTTTCTAAATTTGAGACCCTGTTCTGTTCTGTAATTCAGTTCCTGTGTAGCCAAGTTTACATTCCGTGTATTACTGATATCTTATGATGTTTCTTTTTCTGTGTGACTTATTTCAGTTAGAATCATCATACCTGAATTCACTCATTGTGCTACTAAGGGCCTGATGACACAGATTTCATTGCTGAGTGATATTGCTTTGTAAGTAAATACCACAACTTTTTTATCCATTTTTCACTTTCTGCGATGTTGAACTTGTACTGTAAACGAGGTTCTTGTAAACAGAGCCGTTCCAAACTTTGGGGTGGCTGTGTCTTTTTGATTTTAAATTCCCTAAGCTATAGGACCATAAGTGGAAGTGCCCTAGGCTCTGTTGCTTTGTTTTTTAGATGTTTCAGGAAACACCATACACTTCTCCCGAGTGGTTGTTGGCAATTTACAACCCGCCCTTCAGCATAACAAGGCTCCCAGTTCTCCATGGCCTGTCCTGCCTTTCTGGATTTTACACTTTTTTCAGATGGCCCTTTTGACCGGGGGGAAGTGAGACTTCATTGTAGTGCAGATTTCCTTTGCAAGCTTGCTTGGTTGGCCAAAAAGGGCGTATGCGTTTTTTCCTGAATATATTCAGGAAAAAACGCATACGCCCTTTTTGGCCAAGTGCATCATTGTGGACGTTCTGCCTCTTTTCCTATGCTTTCAATGCAATTCCAGTCTACCTCCTGAAATCGGTTTCCTGCAATTCTGCCCCGCTTTCAAGTCCTCTTGGCAGCCTTACTTCAGTCTATTTTTGGACGATAGCTGTCATTTATAACTCTGCAGGTTTGTGAATTACAGTGCCCCTGAGCTCCTTTCTTCAACTCGCTTTCTTTTGAGCTGGCCGCAACACCGCAGGATGGCTTCAGGCCCTAATCTGGTTCCGGCACGGCACGCTGAGCCTTTGGTTAATTCCTCTTCCTGGTGGGAAATGAGAGTTAAATTTGCCCGTCCAGACACCTCCAGCTAGCCTCTCATTGGTTCTCGCTATTCCTGTTCATCTTCCGCAGAAATTGCAAACTGGGCCAAACAGGAGGTTAAAGGCGCTGACTCTCCAAGTGGGGAGAGTGTTAGTAAAGCATCTGGAATGTTGCACCCGAGTACCAGGGGAGGAAAACTGAGACATATTTGAACACGTCTCTCATTCACATGGTTGATCATACTTGGGTTCCACATGCATGTTTTAGCTGAAGGAAGAATACCTTAAACCTGGAGAGTTGAGACCCGTGTAATGGGTATCATGCAATATGACTTCAAAGGGTCTTCATTTGCTCACCGAACCTCTCCAATCTTATCACTGCTGCGTTTATGCCCCTGTACACACGCTTGATTCTCTTTCGGAGACATAGCAATCCATAGGTTTTAAGATACTTACTAGTCAGGTACATTCTTAGGCGTTTAATATGGGGTTTTGAGTCCATTTCGTTGAGCAAGGAGTAGCTCTTGTCTATTCCATATTTGGCTTAAGGAACTTTATCTGTGCTCATTTCAATCTCTGGTTTTATGCAGCACCCCAACTCACCTTTCCCCTTAAGCAAGCATAAGTTGGTTTTCTAAATTTGAGACCCTGTTCTGTTTTGGAATGCAGTTCCTGTGTAGCCAAGTTTACATTCCGTGTATTAGTGATATCTTATGATGTTTCTTTTTCTGTGTGACTTATTTCAGTTAGAATCATCGTACCTGAATCCACTCATTATGCTGCTACGGGCCTGATGACATAGATTTCATTGCTGAGTGATACTGCATTGTACGTAAGTACCACAAGTTCTTTATCCATTTTTCACTTTCTGTGATATTGAACTTCTACGGTAAACGAGGTTCTTGTAAACGGAGGCGTCCCAAACTTTGGGGTGGCTGTGTCTTTTTGATTTTAATTTCCCTAAGCTATAGGACCATAAGTGGAAGTGCCCTAGGTTCTGTTGCTTTGTTTTTTAGATGTTTCAGGAAACACTATACACTTCTCCCGAGTGTCTGTTGGCAATTTACATCCCGCCCATCAGCATAACAAGGCTCCCAGTTCTCCATGGCCTGTCCTGCCTTTCTGGATTTTACACTTTTTTCAGATGGCCCTTTTGACCGGGGGGGAAGTGACACTTCATTGTAGTGCAGATTTCCTTTGCAAGTTTGCTTGGTTGGCCAAAAAGGGCGTATGCGTTTTTTCCTGAATATATTCAGGAAAAAACGCATACGCCCTTTTTGGCCAAGTGCATCATTGTGGACGTTCTGCCTCTTTTCCTATGCTTTCAATGCAATTCCAGTCTACCTCCTGAAATCGGTTTCCTGTAATTCTGCCCCGCTTTCAAGTCCTCTTGGCAGCCTTACTTCAGTATATTTTTGGACGATAGCTGTCATTTATAACTCTGCAGGTTTGTGAATTACAGTGCCCCTGAGCTCCTTTCTTCAACTCGCTTTCTTGTGACCTGGCCGCAACACCGCAGGATGTCTTCAGGCACTAATCTGGTTCTGGCACGGCACGCTGAGCCTTTGGTTAATTCCTCTTCCTGGTGGGAAATGAGAGTTAAATTTGCCCATCCAGACACCTCCAGCTAGTCTCTCATTGGTTCTCGCTATTCCTGTTCATCTTCCACAGAAATTGCAAACTGGGCCAAACAGGAGGTTAAAGGGACTGACTCTCCAAGGCGGGAGAGTGTTAGTAAAGCATCTGGAATGTTGCACCCGAGTAACAGGTTACGAAAACTGAGACATATTTGAACACGTCTCCCGATCACATGGTTGATCATACTCTGGGTTCCACATGCATGTTTTAGCTGAAGGAAGAATACCTTAAACCTGGAGAGTTGAGACCCGTGGAATGGGTGCCATGCAATATGACTTCAAAGGGTCTTCATTTGCTCACCGAACCTCTCCAATCCTATCACTGCTGCGTTTATGCCCCTGTACACACGCTTGATTCTCTTTTGGAGACATAGCAATCCATAGGTTTTAAGATACTTACTAGTCAGGTACATTCTTAGGCGTTTAATATGTGGTGTTGAGTCCATTTCGTTGAGCAAGGAGTAGCTCTTGTCTATTCCATATTTGGCTTAAGGAACTTTATCTGTGCTCATTTCAATCTCTGGTTTTATGCAGCACCCCAACTCACCTTTCCCCTTAAGCAAGCTGAAGTTGGTTTTCTAAATTTGAGACCCTGTTCTGTTCTGTAATTCAGTTCCTGTGTAGCCAAGTTTCCATTCCGTGTATTACTGATATCTTATGATGTTTCTTTTTCTGTGTGACTTATTTCAGTTAGAATCATCATACCTGAATCCACTCATTGTGCTGCTAAGGGCCTGATGACACAGATTTCATTGCTGAGTGATATTGCTTTGTAAGTAAATACCACAACTTCTTTATCCATTTTTCACTTTCTGCGATGTTGAACTTGTACTGTAAACGAGGTTCTTGTAAACAGAGCCGTTCCAAACTTTGGGGTGGCTGTGTCTTTTTGATTTTAATTTCCCTAAGCTATAGGACCATAAGTGGCAGTGCCCTAGGTTCTGTTGCTTTGTTTTTTAGATGTTTCAGGAAACACCATACACTTCTCCCGAGTGTCTGTTGGCAATTTACATCCCGCCCATCAGCATAACAAGGCTCCCAGTTCTCCATGGCCTGTCCTGCCTTTCTGGATTTTACACTTTTTTCAGATGGCCCTTTTGACCGGGGGGAAGTGAGACTTCATTGTAGTGCAGATTTCCTTTGCAAGCTTGCTTGGTTGGCCAAAAAGGGCGTATGCGTTTTTTCCTGAATATATTCAGGAAAAAACGCATACGCCCTTTTTGGCCAAGTGCATCATTGTGGACGTTCTGCCTCTTTTCCTATGCTTTCAATGCAATTCCAGTCTACCTCCTGAAATCGGTTTCCTGCAATTCTGCCCCGCTTTCAAGTCCTCTTGGCAGCCTTACTTCAGTCTATTTTTGGACGATAGCTGTCATTTATAACTCTGCAGGTTTGTGAATTACAGTGCCCCTGAGCTCCTTTCTTCAACTCGCTTTCTTGTGACCTGGCCGCAACACCGCAGGATGGCTTCAGGCCCTAATCTGGTTCTGGCACGGCACGCTGAGCCTTTGGTTAATTCCTCTTCCTGGTGGGAAATGAGAGTTAAATTTGCCCGTCCAGACACCTCCAGCTAGTCTCTCATTGGTTCTCGCTATTCCTGTTCATCTTCCGCAGAAATTGCAAACTGGGCCAAACAGGAGGTTAAAGGGACTGACTCTCCAAGTGGGGAGAGTGTTAGTAAAGCGTCTGGAATGTTGCACCCGAGTACCAGGGTACGAAAACTGAGACATATTTGAACACGTCTCCCGATAACATGGTTGATCATACTCTAGGTTCCACATGCATGTTTTAGCTGAAGGAAGAATACCTTAAACCTGGGTAGTTGAAACCCGTGGAATGGGTACCATGCAATATGACTTCAAAGGGTCTTCATTTGCTCACGAACCTCTCCAATCCTATCACTGCTGCGTTTATGCCCCTGTACACATGCTTGATTCTCTTTCGGAGACATAGCAATCCATAGGTTTTAAGATACTTACTAGTCAGGTCCATTCTTAGGCGTTTAATATGCGGTGTTGAGTCCATTTCGTTGAGCAAGGAGTAGCTCTTGTCTATTCCATATTTGGCTTAAGGAACTTTATCTGTGCTCATTTCAATCTCTGGTTTTATGCAGCACCCCAACTCACCTTTCCCCTTAAGCAAGCATAAGTTGGTTTTCTAAATTTGAGACCCTGTTCTGTTCTGTAATTCAGTTCCTGTGTAGCCAAGTTTACATTCCGTGTATTACTGATATCTTATGATGTTTCTTTTTCTGTGTGACTTATTTCAGTTAGAATCATCATACCTGAATCCACTCATTGTGCTGCTAAGGGCCTGATGACATAGATTTCATTGCTGAGTGATATTGCTTTGTAAGTAAATATCACAACTTCTTTATCCATTTTTCACTTTCTACGATGTTGAACTTGTACTGTAAACGAGGTTCTTGTAAACAGAGGCGTCCCAAACTGTGGGGTGGCTGTGTCTTTTTGATTTTAATTTCCCTAAGCTATAGCACCATAAGTGGCAGTGCCCTAGGCTCTGTTGCTTTGTTTTTTAGATGTTTCAGGAAACACCATACACTTCTCCCGAGTGTCTGTTGGCAATTTACATCCCGCCCATCAGCATAACAAGGCTCCCAGTTCTCCATGGCCTGTCCTGCCTTTCTGGATTTTACACTTTTTTCAGATGGCCCTTTTGACCGGGGGGAAGTGAGACTTCATTGTAGTGCAGATTTCCTTTGCAAGCTTGCTTGGTTGGCCAAAAAGGGCGTATGCGTTTTTTCCTGAATATATTCAGGAAAAAACGCATACGCCCTTTTTGGCCAAGTGCATCATTGTGGACGTTCGGCGTCTTTTCCTATGCTTTCAATGCAATTCCAGTCTACCTCCTGAAATCGGTTTCCTGCAATTCTGCCCCGCTTTCAAGTCCTCTTGGCAGCCTTACTTCAGTCTATTTTTGGACGATAGCTGTCATTTATAACTCTGCAGGTTTGTGAATTACAGTGCCCCTGAGCTCCTTTCTTCAACTCGCTTTCTTGTGACGTGGCCGCAACACCGCAGGATGTCTTCAGGCCCTAATCTGGTTCTGGCACGGCACGCTGAGCCTTTGGTTAATTCCTCTTCCTGGTGGGAAATGAGAGTTAAATTTGCCCATCCAGACACCTCCAGCTAGTCTCTCATTGGTTCTCGCTATTCCTGTTCATCTTCCGCAGAAATTGCAAACTGGGCCAAACAGGAGGTTAAAGGGACTGACTCTCCAAGTCGGGAGAGTGTTAGTAAAACGTCTGGAATGTAGCACCCGAGTACCAGGGTACGAAAACTGAGACATATTTGAACACGTCTCCTGATCACATGGTTGATCATACTCTAGGTTCCACATGCATGTTTTAGCTGAAGGAAGAATACCTTAAACCTGGGTAGTTGAAACCCGTGGAATGGGTACCATGCAATATGACTTCAAAGGGTCTTCATTTGCTCACCGAACCTCTCCAATCCTATCACTGCTGCGTTTATGCCCCTGTACACATGCTTGATTCTCTTTCGGAGACATAGCAATCCATAGGTTTTAAGATACTTACTAGTCAGGTACATTCTTAGGCGTTTAATATGCGGTGTTGAGTCCATTTCGTTGAGCAAGGAGTAGCTCTTGTCTATTCCATATTTGGCTTAAGGAACTTTATCTGTGCTCATTTCAATCTCTGGTTTTATGCAGCACCCCAACTCACCTTTACCCTTAAGCAAGCATAAGTTGGTTTTCTAAATTTGAGACCCTGTTCTGTTCTGTAATTCAGTTCCTGTGTAGCCAAGTTTCCATTCCGTGTATTTCTGATATCTTATGATGTTTCTTTTTCTGTGTGACTTATTTCAGTTAGAATCATCATACCTGAATCCACTCATTGTGCTGCTAAGGGCCTGATGACATAGATTTCATTGCTGAGTGATACTGCATTGTACGTAAGTACCAGAAGTTCTTTATCCATTTTTCACTTTCTGTGATATTGCACTTGTACGGTAAACGAGGTTCTTGTAAACGGAGGCGTCCCAAACTTTGGGGTGGCTGTGTCTTTTTGATTTTAATTTCCCTAAGCTATAGGACCATAAGTGGCAGTGCCCTAGGCTCTGTTGCTTTGTTTTTTAGATGTTTCAGGAAACACCATACACTTCTCCTGAGTGTCTGTTGGCAATTTACATCCCGCCCATCAGCATAACAAGGCTCCCAGTTCTCCATGGCCTGTCCTGCCTTTCTGGATTTTACACTTTTTTCAGATGGCCCTTTTGACCGGGGGGAAGTGAGACTTCATTGTAGTGCAGATTTCCTTTGCAAGTTTGCTTGGTTGGCCAAAAAGGGCGTATGCGTTTTTTCCTGAATATATTCAGGAAAAAACGCATACGCCCTTTTTGGCCAAGTGCATCATTGTGGACGTTCTGCCTCTTTTCCTATGCTTTCAATGCAATTCCAGTCTACCTCCTGAAATCGGTTTCCTGCAATTCTGCCCCGCTTTCAAGTCCTCTTGGCAGCCTTACTTCAATATATTTTTGGACGATAGCTGTCATTTATAACTCTGCAGGTTTGTGAATTACAGTGCCCCTGAGCTCCTTTCTTCAACTCGCTTTCTTGTGACCTGGCCGCAACATCGCAGGATGTCTTCAGGCTCTAATCTGGTTCTGGCACGGCACGCTGAGCCTTTGGTTAATTCCTCTTCCCGGTGGGAAATGAGAGTTAAATTTGCCCATCCAGACACCTCCAGCTAGTCTCTCATTGATTCTCGCTATTCCTGTTCATCTTCCACAGAAATTGCAAACTGGGCCAAACAGGAGGTTAAAGGGACTGACTCTCCAAGTGGGGAGAGTGTTAGTAAAGCGTCTGGAATGTTGCACCCGAGTACCAGGGTACGAAAACTGAGACATATTTGAACACGTCTCCCGATAACATGGTTGATCATACTCTAGGTTCCACATGCATGTTTTAGCTGAAGGAAGAATACCTTAAACCTGGGTAGTTGAAACCCGTGGAATGGGTACCATGCAATATGACTTCAAAGGGTCTTCATTTGCTCACGAACCTCTCCAATCCTATCACTGCTGCGTTTATGCCCCTGTACACATGCTTGATTCTCTTTCGGAGACATAGCAATCCATAGGTTTTAAGTTACTTACTAGTCAGGTACATTCTTAGGCGTTTAATATGCGGAGTTGAGTCCATTTCGTTGAGCAAGGAGTAGCTCTTGTCTATTCCATATTTGGCTTAAGGAACTTTATCTGTGCTCATTTCAATCTCTGGTTTTATGCAGCACCCCAACTCACCTTTACCCTTAAGCAAGCATAAGTTGGTTTTCTAAATTTGAGACCCTGTTCTGTTCTGTAATTCAGTTCCTGTGTAGCCAAGTTTACATTCCGTGTATTAGTGATATCTTATGATGTTTCTTTTTCTGTGTGACTTATTTCAGTTAGAATCATCATACCTGAATCCACTCATTGTGCTGCTAAGGGACTGATGACATAGATTTCATTGCTGAGTGATATTGCTTTGTAAGTAAATACCACAACTTCTTTATCCATTTTTCACTTTCTACGATGTTGAACTTGTACTGTAAACGAGGTTCTTGTAAACAGAGGCGTCCCAAACTGTGGGGTGGCTGTGTCTTTTTGATTTTAATTTCCCTAAGCTATAGCACCATAAGTGGCAGTGCCCTAGGCTCTGTTGCTTTGTTTTTTAGATGTTTCAGGAAACACCATACACTTCTCCCGAGTGTCTGTTGGCAATTTACATCCCGCCCATCAGCATAACAAGGCTCCCAGTTCTCCATGGCCTGTCCTGCCTTTCTGGATTTTACACTTTTTTCAGATGGCCCTTTTGACCGGGGGGAAGTGAGACTTCATTGTAGTGCAGATTTCCTTTGCAAGCTTGCTTGGTTGGCCAAAAAGGGCGTATGCGTTTTTTCCTGAATATATTCAGGAAAAAACGCATACGCCCTTTTTGGCCAAGTGCATCATTGTGGACGTTCGGCGTCTTTTCCTATGCTTTCAATGCAATTCCAGTCTACCTCCTGAAATCGGTTTCCTGCAATTCTGCCCCGCTTTCAAGTCCTCTTGGCAGCCTTACTTCAGTATATTTTTGGACGATAGCTGTCATTTATAACTCTGCAGGTTTGTGAATTACAGTGCCCCTGAGCTCCTTTCTTCAACTCGCTTTCTTGTGACGTGGCCGCAACACCGCAGGATGTCTTCAGGCCCTAATCTGGTTCTGGCACGGCACGCTGAGCCTTTGGTTAATTCCTCTTCCTGGTGGGAAATGAGAGTTAAATTTGCCCGTCCAGACACCTCCAGCTAGTCTCTCATTGGTTCTCGCTATTCCTGTTCATCTTCCGCAGAAATTGCAAACTGGGCCAAACAGGAGGTTAAAGGGACTGACTCTCCAAGTCGGGAGAGTGTTAGTAAAACGTCTGGAATGTTGCACCCGAGTACCAGGGTACGAAAACTGAGACATATTTGAACACGTCTCCTGATCACATGGTTGATCATACTCTAGGTTCCACATGCATGTTTTAGCTGAAGGAAGAATACCTTAAACCTGGGTAGTTGAAACCCGTGGAATGGGTACCATGCAATATGACTTCAAAGGGTCTTCATTTGCTCACCGAACCTCTCCAATCCTATCACTGCTGCGTTTATGCCCCTGTACACATGCTTGATTCTCTTTCGGAGACATAGCAATCCATAGGTTTTAAGATACTTACTAGTCAGGTACATTCTTAGGCGTTTAATATGCGGTGTTGAGTCCATTTCGTTGAGCAAGGAGTAGCTCTTGTCTATTCCATATTTGGCTTAAGGAACTTTATCTGTGCTCATTTCAATCTCTGGTTTTATGCAGCACCCCAACTCACCTTTACCCTTAAGCAAGCATAAGTTGGTTTTCTAAATTTGAGACCCTGTTCTGTTCTGTAATTCAGTTCCTGTGTAGCCAAGTTTCCATTCCGTGTATTACTGATATCTTATGATGTTTCTTTTTCTGTGTGACTTATTTCAGTTAGAATCATCATACCTGAATCCACTCATTGTGCTGCTAAGGGCCTGATGACATAGATTTCATTGCTGAGTGATACTGCATTGTACGTAAGTACCACAAGTTCTTTATCCATTTTTCACTTTCTGTGATATTGCACTTGTACGGTAAACGAGGTTCTTGTAAACGGAGGCGTCCCAAACTTTGGGGTGGCTGTGTCTTTTTGATTTTAATTTCCCTAAGCTATAGGACCATAAGTGGCAGTGCCCTAGGCTCTGTTGCTTTGTTTTTTAGATGTTTCAGGAAACACCATACACTTCTCCTGAGTGTCTGTTGGCAATTTACATCCCGCCCATCAGCATAACAAGGCTCCCAGTTCTCCATGGCCTGTCCTGCCTTTCTGGATTTTACACTTTTTTCAGATGGCCCTTTTGACCGGGGGGAAGTGAGACTTCATTGTAGTGCAGATTTCCTTTGCAAGCTTGCTTGGTTGGCCAAAAAGGGCGTATGCGTTTTTTCCTGAATATATTCAGGAAAAAACGCATACGCCCTTTTTGGCCAAGTGCATCATTGTGGACGTTCTGCCTCTTTTCCTATGCTTTCAATGCAATTCCAGTCTACCTCCTGAAATCGGTTTCCTGCAATTCTGCCCCGCTTTCAAATCCTCTTGGCAGCCTTACTTCAGTATATTTTTGGACGATAGCTGTCATTTATAACTCTGCAGGTTTGTGAATTACAGTGCCCCTGAGCTCCTTTCTTCAACTCGCTTTCTTGTGACCTGGCCGCAATATCGCTGGATGTCTTCAGGCTCTAATCTGGTTCTGGCACGGCACGCTGAGCCTTTGGTTAATTCCTCTTCCCGGTGGGAAATGAGAGTTAAAATTGCCCATCCAGACACCTCCAGCTAGTCTCTCATTGATTCTCGCTATTCCTGTTCATCTTCCACAGAAATTGCAAACTGGGCCAAACAGGAGGTTAAAGGGACTGACTCTCCAAGTGGGGAGAGTGTTAGTAAAGCGTCTGGAATGTTGCACCCGAGTACCAGGGTACGAAAACTGAGACATATTTGAACACGTCTCCCGATAACATGGTTGATCATACTCTAGGTTCCACATGCATGTTTTAGCTGAAGGAAGAATACCTTAAACCTGGGTAGTTGAAACCCGTGGAATGGGTACCATGCAATATGACTTCAAAGGGTCTTCATTTGCTCACGAACCTCTCCAATCCTATCACTGCTGCGTTTATGCCCCTGTACACATGCTTGATTCTCTTTCGGAGACATAGCAATCCATAGGTTTTAAGTTACTTACTAGTCAGGTACATTCTTAGGCGTTTAATATGCGGAGTTGAGTCCATTTCGTTGAGCAAGGAGTAGCTCTTGTCTATTCCATATTTGGCTTAAGGAACTTTATCTGTGCTCATTTCAATCTCTGGTTTTATGCAGCACCCCAACTCACCTTTACCCTTAAGCAAGCATAAGTTGGTTTTCTAAATTTGAGACCCTGTTCTGTTCTGTAATTCAGTTCCTGTGTAGCCAAGTTTACATTCCGTGTATTAGTGATATCTTATGATGTTTCTTTTTCTGTGTGACTTATTTCAGTTAGAATCATCATACCTGAATCCACTCATTGTGCTGCTAAGGGACTGATGACATAGATTTCATTGCTGAGTGATATTGCTTTGTAAGTAAATACCACAACTTCTTTATCCATTTTTCACTTTCTACGATGTTGAACTTGTACTGTAAACGAGGTTCTTGTAAACAGAGGCGTCCCAAACTGTGGGGTGGCTGTGTCTTTTTGATTTTAATTTCCCTAAACTATAGGACCATAAGTGGCAGTGCCCTAGGCTCTGTTGCTTTGTTTTTTAGATGTTTCAGGAAACACCATACACTTCTCCCGAGTGTCTGTTGGCAATTTACATCCCGCCCATCAGCATAACAAGGCTCCCAGTTCTCCATGGCCTGTCCTGCCTTTCTGGATTTTACACTTTTTTCAGATGGCCCTTTTGACCGGGGGGAAGTGGGACTTCATTGTAGTGCAGATTTCCTTTGCAAGCTTGCTTGGTTGGCCAAAAAGGGCATATGCGTTTTTTCCTGAATATATTCAGGAAAAAACGCATACGCCCTTTTTGGCCAAGTGCATCATTGTGGACGTTCGGCCTCTTTTCCTATGCTTTCAATGCAATTCCAGTCTACCTCCTGAAATCGGTTTCCTGCAATTCTGCCCCGCTTTCAAGTCCTCTTGGCAGCCTTACTTCAGTATATTTTTGGACGATAGCTGTCATTTATAACTCTGCAGGTTTGTGAATTACAGTGCCCCTGAGCTCCTTTCTTCAACTCGCTTTCTTGTGACGTGGCCGCAACACCGCAGGATGTCTTCAGGCCCTAATCTGGTTCTGGCACGGCACGCTGAGCCTTTGGTTAATTCCTCTTCCTGGTGGGAAATGAGAGTTAAATTTGCCCGTCCAGACACCTCCAGCTAGTCTCTCATTGGTTCTCGCTATTCCTGTTCATCTTCCGCAGAAATTGCAAACTGGGCCAAACAGGAGGTTAAAGGGACTGACTCTCCAAGTCGGGAGAGTGTTAGTAAAACGTCTGGAATGTTGCACCCGAGTACCAGGGTACGAAAACTGAGACATATTTGAACACGTCTCCTGATCACATGGTTGATCATACTCTAGGTTCCACATGCATGTTTTAGCTGAAGGAAGAATACCTTAAACCTGGGTAGTTGAAACCCGTGGAATGGGTACCATGTAATATGACTTCAAAGGGTCTTCATTTGCTCACCGAACCTCTCCAATCCTATCACTGCTGCGTTTATGCCCCTGTACACATGCTTGATTCTCTTTCGGAGACATAGCAATCCATAGGTTTTAAGATACTTACTAGTCAGGTACATTCTTAGGCGTTTAATATGCGGTGTTGAGTCCATTTCGTTGAGCAAGGAGTAGCTCTTGTCTATTCCATATTTGGCTTAAGGAACTTTATCTGTGCTCATTTCAATCTCTGGTTTTATGCAGCACCCCAACTCCCCTTTACCCTTAAGCAAGCATAAGTTGGTTTTCTAAATTTGAGACCCTGTTCTGTTCTGTAATTCAGTTCCTGTGTAGCCAAGTTTCCATTCCGTGTATTACTGATATCTTATGATGTTTCTTTTTCTGTGTGACTTATTTCAGTTAGAATCATCATACCTGAATCCACTCATTGTGCTGCTAAGGGCCTGATGACATAGATTTCATTGCTGAGTGATACTGCATTGTACGTAAGTACCACAATTTCTTTATCCATTTTTCACTTTCTGTGATATTGCACTTGTACGGTAAACGAGGTTCTTGTAAACGGAGGCGTCCCAAACTTTGGGGTGGCTGTGTCTTTTTGATTTTAATTTCCCTAAGCTATAGGACCATAAGTGGCAGTGCCCTAGGCTCTGTTGCTTTCTTTTTTAGATGTTTCAGGAAACACCATACACTTCTCCTGAGTGTCTGTTGGCAATTTACATCCCGCCCATCAGCATAACAAGGCTCCCAGTTCTCCATGGCCTGTCCTGCCTTTCTGGATTTTACACTTTTTTCAGATGGCCCTTTTGACCGGGGGGAAGTGAGACTTCATTGTAGTGCAGATTTCCTTTGCAAGTTTGCTTGGTTGGCCAAAAAGGGCGTATGCGTTTTTTCCTGAATATATTCAGGAAAAAACGCATACGCCCTTTTTGGCCAAGTGCATCATTGTGGACGTTCTGCCTCTTTTCCTATGCTTTCAATGCAATTCCAGTCTACCTCCTGAAATCGGTTTCCTGCAATTCTGCCCCGCTTTCAAGTCCTCTTGGCAGCCTTACTTCAGTATATTTTTGGACGATAGCTGTCATTTATAACTCTGCAGGTTTGTGAATTACAGTGCCCCTGAGCTCCTTTCTTCAACTCGCTTTCTTGTGACCTGGCCGCAACACCGCATGATGTCTTCAGGCTCTAATCTGGTTCTGGCACGGCACGCTGAGCCTTTGGTTAATTCCTCTTCCCGGTGGGAAATGAGAGTTAAATTTGCCCATCCAGACACCTCCAGCTAGTCTCTCATTGATTCTCGCTATTCCTGTTCATCTTCCACAGAAATTGCAAACTGGGCCAAACAGGAGGTTAAAGGGACTGACTCTCCAAGTGGGGAGAGTGTTAGTAAAGCGTCTGGAATGTTGCACCCGAGTACCAGGGTACGAAACCTGAGACATATTTGAACACGTCTCCCGATAACATGGTTGATCATACTCTAGGTTCCACATGCATGTTTTAGCTGAAGGAAGAATACCTTAAACCTGGGTAGTTGAAACCCGTGGAATGGGTACCATGCAATATGACTTCAAAGGGTCTTCATTTGCTCACGAACCTCTCCAATCCTATCACTGCTGCGTTTATGCCCCTGTACACATGCTGGATTCTCTTTCGGAGACATAGCAATCCATAGGTTTTAAGATACTTACTAGTCAGGTACATTCCTAGGCGTTTAATATGGGGTGTTGAGTCCATTTCGTTGAGCAAGGAGTAGCTCTTGTCTATTCCATATTTGGCTTAAGGAACTTTATCTGTGCTCATTTCAATCTCTGGTTTTATGCAGCACCCCAACTCACCTTTCCCCTTAAGCAAGCAGAAGTTGGTTTTCTAAATTTGAGACCCTGTTCTGTTTTGGAATGCAGTTCCTGTGTAGCCAAGTTTACATTCCGTGTATTAGTGATATCTTATGATGTTTCTTTTTCTGTGTGACTTATTTCAGTTAGAATCATCGTACCTGAATCCACTCATTATGCTGCTACGGGCCTGATGACATAGATTTCATTGCTCAGTGATATTGCATTGTACATAAGTACCACAAGTTCTTTATCCATTTTTCACTTTCTGTGATATTGAACTTGTACGGTAAACGAGGTTCTTGTAAACAGAGGCGTCCCAAACTTTGGGGTGGCTGTGTCTTTTTGATTTTAATTTCCCTAAGCTATAGGACCATAAGTGGAAGTGTCCTAGGCTCTGTTGCTTTGTTTTTTAGATGTTTCAGGAAACACCATACACTTCTCCCGAGTGGTTGTTGGCAATTTACATCCCGCCCATCAGCATAACAAGGCTCCCAGTTCTCCATGGCCTGTCCTGCCTTTCTGGATTTTACACTTTTTTCAGATGGCCCTTTTGACCGGGGGGAAGTGAGACTTCATTGTAGTGCAGATTTCCTTTGCAAGCTTGCTTGGTTGGCCAAAAAGGGCGTATGCGTTTTTTCCTGAATATATTCAGGAAAAAACGCATACGCCCTTTTTGGCCAAGTGCATCATTGTGGACGTTCTGCCTCTTTTCCTATGCTTTCAATGCAATTCCAGTCTACCTCCTGAAATCGGTTTCCTGCAATTCTGCCCCGCTTTCAAGTCCTCTTGGCAGCCTTACTTCAGTCTATTTTTGGACGATAGCTGTCATTTATAACTCTGCAGGTTTGTGAATTACAGTGCTCCTGAGCTCCTTTCTTCAACTCGCTTTCTTGTGACCTGGCCGCAACACCGCAGGATGGCTTCAGGCCCTAATCTGGTTCTGGCACGGCACGCTGAGCCTTTGGTTATTTCCTCTTCCTGGTGGGAAATGAGAGTTAAATTTGCCCGTCCAGACACCTCCAGCTAGCCTCCCATTGGTTCTCCCTATTCCTGTACATCTTCCGCAGAAATTGCAAACTGCGCCAAACAGGAGGTTAAAGGCACTGACTCTCCAAGTGGGGAGAGTGTTAGTAAAGCGTCTGGAATGTTGCACCGAAGTACCAGGGGATGAAAACTGAGACATATTTGAACATGTCTCCCGATCACACGGTTGATCATACTCTGGGTTCCACATGCATGTTTTAGCTGAAGAAAGAATACCTTAAACCTGGAGAGTTGAGACCCGTGGAAAGGGTACCATGCAATATGACTTCAAAGGGTCTTCATTTGCTCACCGAATCTCTCCTAATCCTATCACTGCTGCGTTTATGACCCTTGTACACACGCTTGATTCTCTTTTGGAGACATAGCAATCCATAGGTTTTAAGATACTTACTAGTCAGGTATATTCTTAGGCGTTTAATATGGGGTGTGGAGTCCATTTCGTTGAGCAAGGAGTAGCTCTTGTCTATTCCATATTTGGCTTAAGGAACTTTATCTGTGCTCATTTCAGTCTCTGGTTTTATGCAGCACCCCAACTCACCTTTCCACTTAAGCAAGCATAAGTTGGTTTTCTAAATTTGAGACCCTGTTCTGTTTTGTAATTCAGTTCCTCTGTAGCCAAGTTTAAATTCCATGTATTAGTGATATTTTTTGATGTTTCTTTTTCTGTTAGACTTATTTCAGTTAGAATCACCATACCCGAATCCACTCATTATGCTGCTACGGGCCTGGTGACATAGATTTCATTGCTGAGTGATATTGCTTTGTACATGAGTACCACAACTACTTTATCCATTTTTCACTTTCTGTGATATTGAACTTGTACGGTAAACGAGGTTCTTGTATACAGAGGCGTCCCAAACTTTGGGGTGGCTGTGTCTTTTTGATTTTAATTTCCCTAAGCTATAGGACCATAAGTGGAAGTGCACTAGGCTCTGTTGCTTTGTTTTTTAGATGTTTCAGGAAACACCATACACTTCTCCGGAGTGGCTGTTGGCAATTTACATCCCGCCCATCAGCATAACAAGGCTCCCAGTTCTCCATGGCCTGTCCTGCCTTTCTGGATTTTACACTTTTTTCAGATGGCCCTTTTGCCCGGGGGGAAGTGAGACTTCATTGTAGTGCAGATTTCCTTTGCAAGCTTGCTTGGTTGGCCAAAAAGGGCGTATGCGTTTTTTCCTGAATATATTCAGGAAAAAACGCATACGCCCTTTTTGGCCAAGTGCATCACTGTGGACGTTCTGCCTCTTTACCTATGCTTGAAATGCAATTCCTGTCTACCTCCTGAAATCGGTTTCCTGCAATTCTGCCCCGCTTTCAAGTCCTCTTGGCAGCCTTACTTCAGTCTATTTTTGGACGATAGCTGTCATTTATAACTCTGCAGGTTTGTGAATTACAGTGCCCCTGAGCTCCTTTCTTCAACTCGCTTTCTTGTGAGCTGGCCGCAACACCGCAGGATGTCTTCATTCCCTAATGTGGTTCCGGCATGGCACGCTGAGCCTTTGGTTAATTCCTCTTCCTGGTGGGAAATGAGAGTTAAATTTGCCCATCCAGACACCTCCAGCTAGTCTTTCATTGGTTCTCGCTATTCCTGTTCATCTTCCACAGAAATTGCAAACTGGGCCAAACAGGTGGTTAAAGGGACTGACTCTCCAAATGGGGAGAGTGTTAGTAAAGCGTCTGGAATGTTGCTCCCGAGTACCAGGGTTCGAAAACTGAGACATATTTGAACACGTCCCCCGATCACATGGTTGATCATACTCTAGGTTCCACATGCATGTTTTAGATGAAGGAAGAATACCTTAAACCTGGGTAGTTGAAACCTGTGGAATGGGTACCATGCAATATGACTTCAAAGGGTCTTCATTTGCTCACGAACCTCTCCAATCCTATCACTGCTGCGTTTATGCCCCTGTACACATGCTTGATTCTCTTTCGGAGACATAGCAATCCATAGGTTTTAAGATACTTACTAGTCAGGTACATTCTTAGGCGTTTAATATGCGGTGTTGAGTCCATTTCGTTGAGCAAGGAGTAGCTCTTGTCTATTCCATATTTGGCTTAAGGAACTTTATCTGTGCTCATTTCAATCTCTGGTTTTATGCAGCACCCCAACTCACCTTTACCCTTAAGCAAGCATAAGTTGGTTTTCTAAATTTGAGACCCTGTTTTGTTCTGTAATTCAGTTCCTGTGTAGCCAAGTTTACATTCCGTGTATTACAGATATCTTATGATGTTTCTTTTTCTGTGTGACTTATTTCAGTTAGAATCATCATACCTGAATCCACTCATTGTGCTGCTAAGGGCCTGATGACATAGATTTCATTGCTGAGTGATATTGCTTTGTAAGTGAATACCACAACTTCTTTATCCATTTTTCACTTTCTGCGATGTTGAACTTGTACTGTAAACGAGGTTCTTGTAAACAGAGCCGTTCCAAACTTTGGGGTGGCTGTGTCTTTTTGATTGTAATTTCCCTAAGCTATAGGACCATAAGTGGAAGTGCCCTAGGCTCTGTTGCTTTGTTTTTTAGATGTTTCAGGAAACACCATACACTTCTCCCAGGTGTCTGTGGCAATTTACATCCCGCCCATCAGCATAACAAGGCTCCCAGTTCTCAATGGCCTTTTGCCTTTCTGGGTTTACACTTTTTTCAGATGGCCCTTTTGACCGGGGGGGAAGTGAGACTTCATTGTAGTGCAGATTTCCTTTGCAAGCTTGCTTGGTTGGCCAAAAAGTGTGTATGCGTTTTTTCCTGAATATATTCAGGAAAAAACGCATACGCCCTTTTTGGCCAAGTGCATCATTGTGGACGTTCTGCCTCTTTTCCTATGCTTTCAATGCAATTCCAGTCTACCTCCTGAAATCGGTTTCCTGCAATTCTGCCCCGCTTTCAAGTCCTCTTGACAGCCTTACTTCAGTCTATTTTTGGACGATAGCTGTCATTTATAACTCTGCTGGTTTGTCAATTGCAGTGCCCCTGAGCTCCTTTCTTCAACTCGCTTTCTTGTGACCTGGCCGCAACACCGCAGGATGGCTTCAGGCCCTAATCTGGTTCCGGCCCGGCATGCTGAGCATTTGGTTAATTCCTCTTCCTGGTGGGAAATGAGAGTTAAATTTGCCCGTCCAGACACCTCCAGCTAGCCTCTCATTGGTTCTCGCTATTCCTGTTCATCTTCCGCAGAAATTGCAAACTGGGCCAAACAGGAGGTTAAAGGGACTGACTCTCCAAGTCGGGAGAGTGTTAGTAAAGCGTCTGGAATGTTGCACCCGAGTACCAGGGGAGGAAAACTGAGACATATTTGAACACGTCTCCCGTTCACATGGTTGATCATACTCTAGGTTCCACATGCATGTTTTAGCTGAAGGAAGAATACCTTAAAGCTGGAGAGTTGAGACCCGTGTAATGGGTACCATGCAATATGACTTCAAAGGGTCTTCATTTGCTCACCGAACCTCTCCAATCCTATCACTGCTGCGTTTATGCCCCTGTACACATGCTTTATTCTCTTTTGGAGGCATAGCAATCCATAGGTTTTAAGATACTTACTAGTCAGGTATTCTTAGGCATTTAATATGGTGTTTTGAGTCCATTTCGTTGAGCAAGGAGTAGCTCTTGTCTATTCCATATTTGGCTTAAGGAACTTTATCTGTGCTCATTTCAATCTCTGGTTTTATGCAGCACCCCAACTCACCTTTCCCCTTAAGCAAGCATAAGTTGGTTTTCTAAATTTGAGACCCTGTTCTGTTCTGTAATTCAGATCCTGTGTAGCCAAGTTTACATTCCGTGTATTAGTGATATCTTATGATGTTTCTTTTTCTGTGTGACTTATTTCAGTTAGAATCATCGTACCTGAATCCACTCATTATGTTGCTACGGGCCTGATGACATAGATTTCATTGCTGAGTGATATTGCATTGTACGTAAGTACCACAACTTCTTTATCCATTTTTCACTTTCTGCGATGTTGAACTTGTACTGTAAACGAGGTTCTTGTAAACAGAGGCGTCCCAAACTTTGGGGTGGCTGTGTCTTTTTGATTTTAATTTCCCTAAGCTATAGGACCATAAGTGGAAGTGCCCTAGGTTCTGTTGCTTTGTTTTTTAGATGTTTCAGGAAACACCATACACTTCTCCCGAGTGGTTGTTGGCAATTTACATCCCGCCCATCAGCATAACAAGGCTCCCAGTTCTCCATGGCCTGTCCTGCCTTTCTGGATTTTACACTTTTTTCAGATGACCCTTTTGACCGGGGGGAAGTGAGACTTCATTGTAGTGCAGATTTCCTTTGCAAGCTTGCTTGGTTGGCCAAAAAGGGCGTATGCGTTTTTTCCTGAATATATTCAGGAAAAAACGCATACGCCCTTTTTGGCCAAGTGCATCATTGTGGACGTTCTGCCTCTTTTCCTATGCTTTCAATGCAATTCCAGTCTACCTCCTGAAATCCGTTTCCTGCAATTCTGCCCCGCTTTCAAGTCCTCTTGGCAGCCTTACTTCAGTCTATTTTTGGACGATAGCTGTCATTTATAACTCTGCAGGTTTGTGAATTACAGTGCTCCTGAGCTCCTTTCTTCAACTCGCTTTCTTGTGACCTGGCCGCAACACCGCAGGATGGCTTCAGGCCCTAATCTGGTTCCGGCACGGCACGCTGAGCCTTTGGTTATTTCCTCTTCCTGGTGGGAAATGAGAGTTAAATTTGCCCGTCCAGACACCTCCAGCTAGCCTCTCATTGGTTCTCCCTATTCCTGTACATCTTCCGCAGAAATTGCAAACTGGGCCAAACAGGAGGTTAAAGGCACTGACTCTCCAAGTGGGGAGAGTGTTAGTAAAGCGTCTGGAATGTTGCACCGAAGTACCAGGGGATGAAAACTGAGACATATTTGAACATGTCTCCCGATCACACGGTTGATCATACTCTGGGTTCCACATGCATGTTTTAGCTGAAGAAAGAATACCTTAAACCTGGAGAGTTGAGACCCGTGGAAAGGGTACCATGCAATATGACTTCAAAGGGTCTTCATTTGCTCACCGAATCTCTCCTAATCCTATCACTGCTGCGTTTATGACCCTTGTACACACGCTTGATTCTCTTTTGGAGACATAGCAATCCATAGGTTTTAAGATACTTACTAGTCAGGTATATTCTTAGGCGTTTAATATGGGGTGTGGAGTCCATTTCGTTGAGCAAGGAGTAGCTCTTGTCTATTCCATATTTGGCTTAAGGAACTTTATCTGTGCTCATTTCAGTCTCTGGTTTTATGCAGCACCCCAACTCACCTTTCCACTTAAGCAAGCATAAGTTGGTTTTCTAAATTTGAGACCCTGTTCTGTTTTGTAATTCAGTTCCTCTGTAGCCAAGTTTAAATTCCATGTATTAGTTATATTTTTTGATGTTTCTTTTTCTGTTAGACTTATTTCAGTTAGAATCACCATACCCGAATCCACTCATTATGCTGCTACGGGCCTGGTGACATAGATTTCATTGCTGAGTGATATTGCTTTGTACATGAGTACCACAACTACTTTATCCATTTTTCACTTTCTGTGATATTGAACTTGTACGGTAAACGAGGTTCTTGTATACAGAGGCGTCCCAAACTTTGGGGTGGCTGTGTCTTTTTGATTTTAATTTCCCTAAGCTATAGGACCATAAGTGGAAGTGCACTAGGCTCTGTTGCTTTGTTTTTTAGATGTTTCAGGAAACACCATACACTTCTCCGGAGTGGCTGTTGGCAATTTACATCCCGCCCATCAGCATAACAAGGCTCCCAGTTCTCCATGGCCTGTCTTGCCTTTCTGGATTTTACACTTTTTTCAGATGGCCCTTTTGCCCGGGGGGAAGTGAGACTTCATTGTAGTGCAGATTTCCTTTGCAAGCTTGCTTGGTTGGCCAAAAAGGGCGTATGCGTTTTTTCCTGAATATATTCAGGAAAAAACGCATACGCCCTTTTTGGCCAAGTGCATCACTGTGGACGTTCTGCCTCTTTACCTATGCTTGAAATGCAATTCCTGTCTACCTCCTGAAATCGGTTTCCTGCAATTCTGCCCCGCTTTCAAGTCCTCTTGGCAGCCTTACTTCAGTCTATTTTTGGACGATAGCTGTCATTTATAACTCTGCAGGTTTGTGAATTACAGTGCCCCTGAGCTCCTTTCTTCAACTCGCTTTCTTGTGAGCTGGCCGCAACACCGCAGGATGTCTTCATTCCCTAATGTGGTTCCGGCATGGCACGCTGAGCCTTTGGTTAATTCCTCTTCCTGGTGGGAAATGAGAGTTAAATTTGCCCATCCAGACACCTCCAGCTAGTCTTTCATTGGTTCTCGCTATTCCTGTTCATCTTCCACAGAAATTGCAAACTGGGCCAAACAGGTGGTTAAAGGGACTGACTCTCCAAATGGGGAGAGTGTTACTAAAGCGTCTGGAATGTTGCTCCCGAGTACCAGGGTTCGAAAACTGAGACATATTTGAACACGTCCCCCGATCACATGGTTGATCATACTCTAGGTTCCACATGCATGTTTTAGATGAAGGAAGAATACCTTAAACCTGGGTAGTTGAAACCTGTGGAATGGGTACCATGCAATATGACTTCAAAGGGTCTTCATTTGCTCACGAACCTCTCCAATCCTATCACTGCTGCGTTTATGCCCCTGTACACATGCTTGATTCTCTTTCGGAGACATAGCAATCCATAGGTTTTAAGATACTTACTAGTCAGGTACATTCTTAGGCGTTTAATATGCGGTGTTGAGTCCATTTCGTTGAGCAAGGAGTAGCTCTTGTCTATTCCATATTTGGCTTAAGGAACTTTATCTGTGCTCATTTCAATCTCTGGTTTTATGCAGCACCCCAACTCACCTTTACCCTTAAGCAAGCATAAGTTGGTTTTCTAAATTTGAGACCCTGTTCTGTTCTGTAATTCAGTTCCTGTGTAGCCAAGTTTACATTCCGTGTATTACAGATATCTTATGATGTTTCTTTTTCTGTGTGACTTATTTCAGTTAGAATCATCATACCTGAATCCACTCATTGTGCTGCTAAGGGCCTGATGACATAGATTTCATTGCTGAGTGATATTGCTTTGTAAGTGAATACCACAACTTCTTTATCCATTTTTCACTTTCTGCGATGTTGAACTTGTACTGTAAACGAGGTTCTTGTAAACAGAGCCGTTCCAAACTTTGGGGTGGCTGTGTCTTTTTGATTGTAATTTCCCTAAGCTATAGGACCATAAGTGGAAGTGCCCTAGGCTCTGTTGCTTTGTTTTTTAGATGTTTCAGGAAACACCATACACTTCTCCCAGGTGTCTGTGGCAATTTACATCCCGCCCATCAGCATAACAAGGCTCCCAGTTCTCAATGGCCTTTTGCCTTTCTGGGTTTACACTTTTTTCAGATGGCCCTTTTGACCGGGGGGGAAGTGAGACTTCATTGTAGTGCAGATTTCCTTTGCAAGCTTGCTTGGTTGGCCAAAAAGGGCGTATGCGTTTTTTCCTGAATATATTCAGGAAAAAACGCATACGCCCTTTTTGGCCAAGTGCATCATTGTGGACGTTCTGCCTCTTTTCCTATGCTTTCAATGCAATTCCAGTCTACCTCCTGAAATCGGTTTCCTGCAATTCTGCCCCGCTTTCAAGTCCTCTTGGCAGCCTTACTTCAGTCTATTTTTGGACGATAGCTGTCATTTATAACTCTGCTGGTTTGTCAATTGCAGTGCCCCTGAGCTCCTTTCTTCAACTCGCTTTCTTGTGACCTGGCCGCAACACCGCAGGATGGCTTCAGGCCCTAATCTGGTTCCGGCCCGGCATGCTGAGCATTTGGTTAATTCCTCTTCCTGGTGGGAAATGAGAGTTAAATTTGCCCGTCCAGACACCACCAGCTAGCCTCTCATTGGTTCTCGCTATTCCTGTTCATCTTCCGCAGAAATTGCAAACTGGGCCAAACAGGAGGTTAAAGGGACTGACTCTCCAAGTCGGGAGAGTGTTAGTAAAGCGTCTGGAATGTTGCACCCGAGTACCAGGGGAGGAAAACTGAGACATATTTGAACACGTCTCCCGTTCACATGGTTGATCATACTCTGGGTTCCACATGCATGTTTTAGCTGAAGGAAGAATACCTTAAAGCTGGAGAGTTGAGACCCGTGTAATGGGTACCATGCAATATGACTTCAAAGGGTCTTCATTTGCTCACCGAACCTCTCCAATCCTATCACTGCTGCGTTTATGCCCCTGTACACATGCTTTATTCTCTTTTGGAGGCATAGCAATCCATAGGTTTTAAGATACTTACTAGTCAGGTACATTCTTAGGCATTTAATATGGTGTTTTGAGTCCATTTCGTTGAGCAAGGAGTAGCTCTTGTCTATTCCATATTTGGCTTAAGGAACTTTATCTGTGCTCATTTCAATCTCTGGTTTTATGCAGCACCCCAACTCACCTTTCCCCTTAAGCAAGCATAAGTTGGTTTTCTAAATTTGAGACCCTGTTCTGTTCTGTAATTCAGATCCTGTGTAGCCAAGTTTACATTCCGTGTATTAGTGATATCTTATGATGTTTCTTTTTCTGTGTGACTTATTTCAGTTAGAATCATCGTACCTGAATCCACTCATTATGTTGCTACGGGCCTGATGACATAGATTTCATTGCTGAGTGATATTGCATTGTACGTAAGTACCACAACTTCTTTATCCATTTTTCACTTTCTGCGATGTTGAACTTGTACTGTAAACGAGGTTCTTGTAAACAGAGGCGTCCCAAACTTTGGGGTGGCTGTGTCTTTTTGATTTTAATTTCCCTAAGCTATAGGACCATAAGTGGAAGTGCCCTAGGTTCTGTTGCTTTGTTTTTTAGATGTTTCAGGAAACACCATACACTTCTCCCGAGTGGTTGTTGGCAATTTACATCCCGCCCATCAGCATAACAAGGCTCCCAGTTCTCCATGGCCTGTCCTGCCTTTCTGGATTTTACACTTTTTTCAGATGACCCTTTTGACCGGGGGGAAGTGAGACTTCATTGTAGTGCAGATTTCCTTTGCAAGCTTGCTTGGTTGGCCAAAAAGGGCGTATGCGTTTTTTCCTGAATATATTCAGGAAAAAACGCATACGCCCTTTTTGGCCAAGTGCATCATTGTGGACGTTCTGCCTCTTTTCCTATGCTTTCAATGCAATTCCAGTCTACCTCCTGAAATCCGTTTCCTGCAATTCTGCCCCGCTTTCAAGTCCTCTTGGCAGCCTTACTTCAGTCTATTTTTGGACGATAGCTGTCATTTATAACTCTGCAGGTTTGTGAATTACAGTGCTCCTGAGCTCCTTTCTTCAACTCGCTTTCTTGTGACCTGGCCGCAACACCGCAGGATGGCTTCAGGCCCTAATCTGGTTCCGGCACGGCACGCTGAGCCTTTGGTTATTTCCTCTTCCTGGTGGGAAATGAGAGTTAAATTTGCCCGTCCAGACACCTCCAGCTAGCCTCTCATTGGTTCTCGCTATTCCTGTTCATCTTCCGCAGAAATTGCAAACTGGGCCAAACAGGAGGTTAAAGGCACTGACTCTCCAAGTGGGGAGAGTGTTAGTAAAGCGTCTGGAATGTTGCACCGAAGTACCAGGGGATGAAAACTGAGACATATTTGAACATGTCTCCCGATCACACGGTTGATCATACTCTGGGTTCCACATGCATGTTTTAGCTGAAGAAAGAATACCTTAAACCTGGAGAGTTGAGACCCGTGGAAAGGGTACCATGCAATATGACTTCAAAGGGTCTTCATTTGCTCACCGAATCTCTCCAATCCTATCACTGCTGCGTTTATGACCCTTGTACACACGCTTGATTCTCTTTTGGAGACATAGCAATCCATAGGTTTTAAGATACTTACTAGTCAGGTATATTCTTAGGCGTTTAATATGGGGTGTGGAGTCCATTTCGTTGAGCAAGGAGTAGCTCTTGTCTATTCCATATTTGGCTTAAGGAACTTTATCTGTGCTCATTTCAGTCTCTGGTTTTATGCAGCACCCCAACTCACCTTTCCACTTAAGCAAGCATAAGTTGGTTTTCTAAATTTGAGACCCTGTTCTGTTTTGTAATTCAGTTCCTCTGTAGCCAAGTTTAAATTCCATGTATTAGTGATATTTTTTGATGTTTCTTTTTCTGTTAGACTTATTTCAGTTAGAATCACCATACCCGAATCCACTCATTATGCTGCTACGGGCCTGGTGACATAGATTTCATTGCTGAGTGATATTGCTTTGTACATGAGTACCACAACTACTTTATCCATTTTTCACTTTCTGTGATATTGAACTTGTACGGTAAACGAGGTTCTTGTATACAGAGGCGTCCCAAACTTTGTGGTGGCTGTGTCTTTTTGATTTTAATTTCCCTAAGCTATAGGACCATAAGTGGAAGTGCACTAGGCTCTGTTGCTTTGTTTTTTAGATGTTTCAGGAAACACCATACACTTCTCCGGAGTGGCTGTTGGCAATTTACATCCCGCCCATCAGCATAACAAGGCTCCCAGTTCTCCATGGCCTGTCCTGCCTTTCTGGATTTTACACTTTTTTCAGATGGCCCTTTTGACCGGGGGGAAGTGAGACTTCATTGTAGTGCAGATTTCCTTTGCAAGCTTGCTTGGTTGGCCAAAAAGGGCGTATGCGTTTTTTCCTGAATATATTCAGGAAAAAACGCATACGCCCTTTTTGGCCAAGTGCATCACTGTGGACGTTCTGCCTCTTTACCTATGCTTGAAATGCAATTCCTGTCTACCTCCTGAAATCGGTTTCCTGCAATTCTGCCCCGCTTTCAAGTCCTCTTGGCAGCCTTACTTCAGTCTATTTTTGGACGATAGCTGTCATTTATAACTCTGCAGGTTTGTGAATTACAGTGCCCCTGAGCTCCTTTCTTCAACTCGCTTTCTTGTGAGCTGGCCGCAACACCGCAGGATGTCTTCATTCCCTAATGTGGTTCCGGCATGGCACGCTGAGCCTTTGGTTAATTCCTCTTCCTGGTGGGAAATGAGAGTTAAATTTGCCCATCCAGACACCTCCAGCTAGTCTTTCATTGGTTCTCGCTATTCCTGTTCATCTTCCACAGAAATTGCAAACTGGGCCAAACAGGTGGTTAAAGGGACTGACTCTCCAAATGGGGAGAGTGTTAGTAAAGCGTCTGGAATGTTGCTCCCGAGTACCAGGGTTCAAAAACTGAGACATATTTGAACACGTCCCCCGATCACATGGTTGATCATACTCTGGGTTCCACATGCATGTTTTAGATGAAGGAAGAATACCTTAAACCTGGGTAGTTGAAACCTGTGGAATGGGTACCATGCAATATGACTTCAAAGGGTCTTCATTTGCTCACGAACCTCTCCAATCCTATCACTGCTGCGTTTATGCCCCTGTACACATGCTTGATTCTCTTTCGGAGACATAGCAATCCATAGGTTTTAAGATACTTACTAGTCAGGTACATTCTTAGGCGTTTAATATGCGGTGTTGAGTCCATTTCGTTGAGCAAGGAGTAGCTCTTGTCTATTCCATATTTGGCTTAAGGAACTTTATCTGTGCTCATTTCAATCTCTGGTTTTATGCAGCACCCCAACTCACCTTTACCCTTAAGCAAGCATAAGTTGGTTTTCTAAATTTGAGACCCTGTTCTGTTCTGTAATTCAGTTCCTGTGTAGCCAAGTTTACATTCCGTGTATTACAGATATCTTATGATGTTTCTTTTTCTGTGTGACTTATTTCAGTTAGAATCATCATACCTGAATCCACTCATTGTGCTGCTAAGGGCCTGATGACATAGATTTCACTGCTGAGTGATATTGCTTTGTAAGTGAATACCACAACTTCTTTATCCATTTTTCACTTTCTGCGATGTTGAACTTGTACTGTAAACGAGGTTCTTGTAAACAGAGCCGTTCCAAACTTTGGGGTGGCTGTGTCTTTTTGATTTTAATTTCCCTAAGCTATAGGACCATAAGTGGAAGTGCCCTAGGCTCTGTTGCTTTGTTTTTTAGATGTTTCAGGAAACACCATACACTTCTCCCAGGTGTCTGTGGCAATTTACATCCCGCCCATCAGCATAACAAGGCTCCCAGTTCTCCATGGCCTGTTGCCTTTCTGGGTTTACACTTTTTTCAGATGGCCCTTTTGACCGGGGGGAAGTGAGACTTCATTGTAGTGCAGATTTCCTTTGCAAGCTTGCTTGGTTGGCCAAAAAGTGTGTATGCGTTTTTTCCTGAATATATTCAGGAAAAAACGCATACGCCCTTTTTGGCCAAGTGCATCATTGTGGACGTTCTGCCTCTTTTCCTATGCTTTCAATGCAATTCCAGTCTACCTCCTGAAATCGGTTTCCTGCAATTCTGCCCCGCTTTCAAGTCCTCTTGGCAGCCTTACTTCAGTCTATTTTTGGACGATAGCTGTCATTTATAACTCTGCTGGTTTGTCAATTGCAGTGCGCCTGAGCTCCTTTCTTCAACTCGCTTTCTTGTGACCTGGCCGCAACACCGCAGGATGGCTTCAGGCCCTAATCTGGTTCCGGCCCGGCATGCTGAGCATTTGGTTAATTCCTCTTCCTGGTGGGAAATGAGAGTTAAATTTGCCCGTCCAGACACCTCCAGCTAGCCTCTCATTGGTTCTCGCTATTCCTGTTCATCTTCCGCAGAAATTGCAAACTGGGCCAAACAGGAGGTTAAAGGGACTGACTCTCCAAGTCGGGAGAGTGTTAGTAAAGCGTCTGGAATGTTGCACCCGAGTACCAGGGGAGGAAAACTGAGACATATTTGAACACGTCTCCCGTTCACATGGTTCATCATACTCTGGGTTCCACATGCATGTTTTAGCTGAAGGAAGAATACCTTAAAGCTGGAGAGTTGAGACCCGTGTAATGGGTACCATGCAATATGACTTCAAAGGGTCTTCATTTGCTCACCGAACCTCTCCAATCCTATCACTGCTGCGTTTATGCCCCTGTACACATGCTTTATTCTCTTTTGGAGGCATAGCAATCCATAGGTTTTAAGATACTTACTAGTCAGGTACATTCTTAGGCATTTAATATGGTGTTTTGAGTCCATTTCGTTGAGCAAGGAGTAGCTCTTGTCTATTCCATATTTGGCTTAAGGAACTTTATCTGTGCTCATTTCAATCTCTGGTTTTATGCAGCACCCCAACTCACCTTTCCCCTTAAGCAAGCATAAGTTGGTTTTCTAAATTTGAGACCCTGTTCTGTTCTGTAATTCAGATCCTGTGTAGCCAAGTTTACATTCCGTGTATTAGTGATATCTTATGATGTTTCTTTTTCTGTGTGACTTATTTCAGTTAGAATCATCGTACCTGAATCCACTCATTATGTTGCTACGGGCCTGATGACATAGATTTCATTGCTGAGTGATACTGCATTGTACGTAAGTACCACAAGTTCTTTATCCATTTTTCACTTTCTGCGATGTTGAACTTGTACTGTAAACGAGGTTCTTGTAAACAGAGCCGTTCCAAACTTTGGGGTGGCTGTGTCTTTTTGATTTTAATTTCCCTAAGCTATAGGACCATAAGTGGAAGTGCCCTAGGTTCTGTTGCTTTGTTTTTTAGATGTTTCAGGAAACACCATACACTTCTCCCGAGTGGTTGTTGGCAATTTACATCCCGCCCATCAGCATAACAAGGCTCCCAGTTCTCCATGGCCTGTCCTGCCTTTCTGGATTTTACACTTTTTTCAGATGACCCTTTTGACCGGGGGGAAGTGAGACTTCATTGTAGTGCAGATTTCCTTTGCAAGCTTGCTTGGTTGGCCAAAAAGGGCGTATGCGTTTTTTCCTGAATATATTCAGGAAAAAACGCATACGCCCTTTTTGGCCAAGTGCATCATTGTGGACGTTCTGCCTCTTTTCCTATGCTTTCAATGCAATTCCAGTCTACCTCCTGAAATCCGTTTCCTGCAATTCTGCCCCGCTTTCAAGTCCTCTTGGCAGCCTTACTTCAGTCTATTTTTGGACGATAGCTGTCATTTATAACTCTGCAGGTTTGTGAATTACAGTGCCCCTGAGCTCCTTTCTTCAACTCGCTTTCTTTTGAGCTGGCCGCAACACTGCAGGATGGCTTCAGGCCCTAATCTGGTCCGGCACGGCACACTTAGCCTTTGGTTATTTCCTCTTCCTGGTGGGAAATGAGAGTTAAATTTGCCCGTCCAGACACCTCCAGCTAGCCTCTCATTGGTTCTCGCTATTCCTGTTCATCTTCCAGAGAAATTGCAAACTGGGCCAAACAGGAGGTTAAAGGGACTGACTCTCCAAGTGGGGAGAGTGTTAGTAAAGTGTCTGTAATGTTGCACCCGAGTACCAGGGTACGAAAACTGAGACATATTTGAACACGTCTCCCGATCACATGGTTGATCATACTCTAGGTTCCACATGCATGTTTTAGCTGAAGGAAGAATACCTTAAACCTGGGTAGTTGAAACCCGTGGAATGGGTACCATGCAATATGACTTCAAAGGGTCTTCATTTGCTCACAGAACCTCTCCAATCCTATCACTGCTGCGTTTATGCCCCTGTACACATGCTTGATTCTCTTTCGGAGACATAGCAATCCATAGGTTTTAAGATACTTACTAGTCAGGTACATTCTTAGGCGTTTAATATGCGGTGTTGAGTCCATTTCGTTGAGCAAGGAGTAGCTCTTGTCTATTCCATATTTGGCTTAAACAACTTTATCTGTGCTCATTTCAATCTCTGGTTTTATGCAGCACCCCAACTCACCTTTCCCCTTAAGCAAGCATAAGTTGGTTTTCTAAATTTGAGACCCTGTTCTGTTCTGTAATTCAGTTCCTGTGTAGCCAAGTTTACATTCCGTGTATTACTGATATCTTATGATGTTTCTTTTTCTGTGTGACTTATTTCAGTTAGAATCATCATACCTGAATCCACTCATTGTGCTGCTAAGGGCCTGATGACATAGATTTCATTCCTGAGTGATATTGCTTTGTAAGTGAATACCACAACTTCTTTATCCATTTTTCACTTTCTGCGAAGTTGAACTTGTACTGTAAACGAGGTTCTTGTAAACAGAGCCATTCCCAGCTTTGGGGTGGCTGTGTCTTTTTGATTTTAATTTCCCTAAGCTATAGGACCATAAGTGGAAGTGCCCTAGGCTCTGTTGCTTTGTTTTTTAGATGTTTCAGGAAACACCATACACTTCTCCCCAGTGGTTGTTGGCAATTTACATCCCGCCCATCAGCATAACAAGGCTCCCAGTTCTCCATGGCCTGTCCTGCCTTTCTGGATTTTACACTTTTTTCAGATGGCCCTTTTGACCGGGGGGAAGTGAGACTTCATTGTAGTGCAGATTTCCTTTGCAAGCTTGCTTGGTTGGCCAAAAAGGGCGTATGCGTTTTTTCCTGAATATATTCAGGAAAAAACGCATACGCCCTTTTTGGCCAAGTGCATCATTGTGGACGTTCTGCCTCTTTTCCTATGCTTTCAATGCAATTCCAGTCTACCTCCTGAAATCGGTTTCCTGCAATTCTGCCCCGCTTTCAAGTCCTCTTGGCAGCCTTACTTCAGTCTATTTTTGGACGATAGCTGTCATTTATAACTCTGCAGGTTTGTGAATTATAGTGCTCCTGAGCTCCTTTCTTTAACTCGCTTTCTTGTGACCTGGCCGCAACACCGCAAGATGTCTTCAGGCCCTAATCTGGTTCTGGCACGGCACCCTGAGCCTTTGGGTAATTCCTCTTCCTGGTGGGAAATGAGAGTTAAATATGCCCATCCAGACACCTCCAGCTAGTCTCTCATTGGTTCTCGCTATTCCTGTTCATCTTCCACAGAAATTGCAAACTGGGCCAAACAGGAGGTTAAAGGGACTGAATCTCCAAGTGGGGAGAGTGTTAGTAAAGTGTCTGGAATGTTGCACCCGAGTACCAGGGTACGAAACCTGAGACATATTTGAACACGTCTCCCGATCACATGGTTGATCATACTCTAGGTTCCACATGCATGTTTTAGCTGAAGGAAGAATACCTTAAACCTGGGTAGTTGAAACCCGTGGAATGGGTACCATGCAATATGACTTCAAAGGGTCTTCATTTGCTCACAGAACCTCTCCAATCCTATCACTGCTGTGTTTATGCCCCTGTACACATGCTTGATTCTCTTTCGGAGACATAGCAATCCATAGGTTTTAAGATACTTACTAGTCAGGTACATTCTTAGGCGTTTAATATGCGGTGTTGAGTCCATTTCGTTGAGCAAGGAGTAGCTCTTGTCTATTCCATATTTGGCTTAAGGAACTTTATCTGTGCTCATTTCAATCTCTGGTTTTATGCAGCACCCCAACTCACCTTTCCCCTTAAGCAAGCATAAGTTGGTTTTCTAAATTTGAGACCCTGTTCTGTTCTGTAATTCAGTTCCTGTGTAGCCAAGTTTCCATTCCGTGTATTACTGATATCTTATGATGTTTCTTTTTCTGTGTGACTTATTTCAGTTAGAATCATCATACCTGAATCCACTCATTGTGCTGCTAAGGGCCTGATGACATAGATTTCATTGCTGAGTGATATTGCTTTGTAAGTGAATACCACAACTTCTTTATCCATTTTTCACTTTCTGCGATGTTGAACTTGTACTGTAAACGAGGTTCTTGTAAACAGAGCCGTTCCAAACTTTGGGGTGGCTGTGTCTTTTTGATTTTAATTTCCCTAAGCTATAGGACCATAAGTGGAAGTGCCCTAGGCTCTGTTGCTTTGTTTTTTAGATGTTTCAGGAAACACCATACACTTCTCCCGAGTGGTTGTTGGCAATTTACATCCCGCCCATCAGCATAACAAGGCTCCCAGTTCTCCATGGCCTGTCCTGCCTTTCTGGATTTTACACTTTTTTCAGATGGCCCTTTTGACCAGGGGGAAGTGAGACTTCATTGTAGTGCAGATTTCCTTTGCAAGCTTGCTTGGTTGGCCAAAAAGGGCGTATGCGTTTTTTCCTGAATATATTCAGGAAAAAACGCATACGCCCTTTTTGGCCAAGTGCATCATTGTGGACGTTCTGCCTCTTTTCCTATGCTTTCAATGCAATTCCAGTCTACCTCCTGAAATCGGTTTCCTGCAATTCTGCCCCGCTTTCAAGTCCTCTTGGCAGCCTTACTTCAGTCTATTTTTGGACGATAGTTGTCATTTATAACTCTGCAGGTTTGTGAATTACAGTGCCCCTGTGCTCCTTTCTTCAACTCGCTTTCTTGTGACCTGGCCGCAACACCGCAGGATGTCTTCATTCCCTAATCTGGTTCCGGCACGGCACGCTGAGCCTTTGGTTATTTCCTCTTCCTGGTGGGAAATGAGAGTTAAATTTGCCCGTCCAGACACCTCCAGCTTGTCTCTCATTGGTTCTCGCTATTCCTGTTCATCTTCCAAGAAATTGCACACTGGGCCAAACAGGAGGTTAAAGGCGCTGACTCTCCAAGTGGGGAGAGTGTTAGTAAAACATCTGGAATGTTGCACCCGAGTACCAGGGGAGGAAAACTGAGACATATTTGAACACGTCTCCCATTCACATGGTTGATCATACTTGGGTTCCACATGCATCTTTTAGCTGAAGGAAGAATACCTTAAACCTGGGTATTTGAACCCGTGGAATGGGTACCATGCAATATGACTTCAAAGGGTCTTCATTTGCTCACCGAACCTCTCCAATCCTATCACTGCTGCGTTTATGCCCCTGTACACATGCTTGATTCTCTTTTGGAGACATAGCAATCCATAGGTTTTAAGATACTTACTAGTCAGGTACATTCTTAGGCGTTTAATATGCGGTGTTGAGTCCATTTCGTTGAGCAAGGAGTAGCTCTTGTCTATTCCATATTTGGCTTAAGGAACTTTATCTGTGCTCATTTCAATCTCTGGTTTTATGCAGCACCCCAACTCACCTTTCCCCTTAAGCAAGCATAAGTTGGTTTTCTAAATTTGAGACCCTGTTCTGTTCTGTAATTCAGTTCCTGTGTAGCCAAGTTTACATTCCGTGTATTACTGATATCTTATGATGTTCCTTTTTCTGTGTGACTTATTTCAGTTAGAATCATCGTACCTGAATCCACTCATTGTGCTGGTAAGGGCCTGAAGACACAGATTTCATTGCTGAGTGATATTGCTTTGTAAGTAAATACCACAATTTTTTATCCATTTTTCACTTTCTGCAATGTTGAACTTGTACTGTAAACGAGGTTCTTGTAAACAGAGCCATTCGAAACTTTGGGGTGGCTGTGTCTTTTTGATTTTAAATTCCCTAAGCTATAGGACCATAAGTGGAAGTGACCTAGGCTCTGTTGCTTTGTTTTTTAGATGTTTCAGGAAACACCATACACTTCTCCCGAGTGGTTGTTGGCAATTTACATCCCGCCCTTCAGCATAACAAGGCTCCCAGTTCTCCATGGCCTGTCCTGCCTTTCTGGATTTTACACTTTTTTCAGATGGCCCTTTTGACCGGGGGGAAGTGAGACTTCATTGTAGTGCAGATTTCCTTTGCAAGCTTGCTTGGTTGGCCAAAAAGGGCGTATGCGTTTTTTCCTGAATATATTCAGGAAAAAACACATACGCCCTTTTTGGCCAAGTGCATCATTGTGGACGTTCTGCCTCTTTTCCTATGCTTTCAATGCAATTCCAGTCTACCTCCTGAAATCGGTTTCCTGCAATTCTGCCCCGCTTTCAAGTTCTCTTGGCAGCCTTACTTCAGTATATTTTGGACGATAGCTGTCATTTATAACTCTGCAGGTTTGTGAATTACAGTGCCCCTGAGCTCCTTTCTTCAACTCGCTTTCTTTTGAGCTGGCCGCAACACTGCAGGATGGCTTCAGGCCCTAATCTGGTTCCGGCACGGCACACTGAGCCTTTGGTTATTTCCTCTTCCTGGTGGGAAATGAGAGTTAAATTTGCCCGTCCAGCCACCTCCAGCTAGCCTCTCATTGGTTCTCGCTATTCCTGTTCATCTTCCGCAGAAATTGCAAACTGTGCCAAACAAGAGGTTAAAGGCGCTGACTCTCCAAGTGGGGAGAGTGTTAGTAAAGCGTCTGGAATGTTGCACCCGAGTACCAGGGGAGGAAAACTGAGACATATTTGAACACGTCTCCCATTCACATGGTTGATCATACTTGGGTTCCACATGCATGTTTTAGCTGAAGGAAGAATACCTAAAACCTGGGTAGTTGAAACCCGTGGAATGGGTACCATGCAATATGACTTCAAAGCGTCTTCATTTGCTCACCGAACCTCTCCAATCCTATCACTGCTGCGTTTATGCCCCTGTACACATGCTTGATTCTCTTTCAGAGACATAGCAATCCATAGGTTTTAAGATACTTACTAGTCAGGTACATTCTTAGGCGTTTAATATGGGGTGTTGAGTCCATTTCGTTGAGCAAGGAGTAGCTCTTGTCTATTCCATATTTGGCTTAAGGAACTTTATCTGTGCTCATTTCAATCTCTGGTTTTATGCAGCACCCCAACTCACCTTTCCCCTTAAGCAAGCATAAGTTGGTTTTCTAAATTTGAGACCCTGTTCTGTTCTGTAATTCAGTTCCTGTGTAGCCAAGTTTCCATTCCGTGTATTACTGATATCTTATGATGTTTCTTTTTCTGTGTGACTTATTTCAGGTAGAATCATCATACCTGAATCCACTCATTGTGCTGCTAAGGGTCTGATGACACAGATTTCATTGCTGAGTGATATTGGTTTGTAAGTAAATACCACAACTTCTTTATCCATTTTTCAATTTCTGCGATGTTGAACTTGTACTGTAAACGAGGTTCTTGTAAACAGAGGCGTCCCAAACTTTGGGGTGGCTGTGTCTTTTTGATTTTAATTTCCCTAAGCTATAGGACCATAAGTGGAAGTGCCCTAGGCTCTGCTGCTTTGTTTTTTAGATGTTTCAGGAAACACCATACACTTCTCCTGAGTGTCTGTTGATAATTTACATCCCGCCCATCAGCATAACAAGGCTCCCAGTTCTCCATGGCCTGTCCTGCCTTTCTGGATTTTACACTGTTTTCAGATGGCCCTTTTGACCGGGGGGAAGTGAGACTTCATTGTAGTGCAGATTTCCTTTGCAAGCTTGCTTGGTTGGCCAAAAAGGGCGTATGCGTTTTTTCCTGAATATATTCAGGAAAAAACGCATACGCCCTTTTTGGCCAAGTGCATCATTGTGGACGTTCTGCCTCTTTTCCTATGCTTTCAATGCAATTCCAGTCTACCTCCTGAAATCGGTTTCCTGCAATTCTGCCCCGCTTTCAAGTCCTCTTGGCAGCCTTACTTCAGTCTATTTTTGGACGATAGCTGTCATTTATAACTCTGCAGGTTTGTGAATTACAGTGCCCCTGAGCTCCTTTCTTCAACTCGCTTTCTTGTGAGCTGGCCGCAACACCGCAGGATGTCTTCAGGCCCTAATGTGGTTCCGGCATGGCACGCTGAGCCTTTGGTTAATTCCTCTTCCTGGTGGGAAATGAGAGTTAAATTTGCCCATCCAGACACCTCCAGCTAGTCTTTCATTGGTTCTCGCTATTCCTGTTCATCTTCCACAGAAATTGCAAACTGGGCCAAACAGGTGGTTAAAGGGACTGACTCTCCAAGTGGGGAGAGTGTTAGTAAAGCGTCTGGAATGTTGCACCCGAGTACGAGGGTACGAAAACTGAGACATATTTGAACACGTCTCCCGATCACATGGTTGATCATACTCTAGGTTCCACATGCATGTTTTAGATGAAGGAAGAATACCTTAAACCTGGGTAGTTGAAACCCGGGGAATCGGTACCATGCAATATGACTTCAAAGGGTCTTCATTTGCTCACGAACCTCTCCAATCCTATCACTGCTGCGTTTATGCCCCTGTACACATGCTTGATTCTCTTTCGGAGACATAGCAATCCATAGGTTTTAAGATACTTAATAGTCAGGTACATTCTTAGGCGTTTAATATGGGGTGTTGAGTCCATTTCGTTGAGCAAGGAGTAGCTCTTGTCTATTCCATATTTGGCTTAAGGAACTTTATCTGTGCTCATTTCAATCTCTGGTTTTATGCAGCACCCCAACTCGCCTTTCCCCTTAAACAAGCATAAGTTGGTTTTCTAAATTTGAGACCCTGTTCTGTTCTGTAATTCAGTTCCTGTGTAGCCAAGTTTCCATTCCGTGTATTACTGATATCTTATGATGTTTCTTTTTCTGTGTGACTTATTTCAGTTAGAATCATCATACCTGAATCCACTCATTGTGCTTCTAAGGGCCTGATGACACAGATTTCATTGCTGCGTGATATTGCTTTGTAAGTAAATACCACAAATTCTTTATCCATTTTTCACTTTCTGCGATGTTGAACTTGAACTGTAAACGAGGTTCTTGTAAACAGAGCCGTTCCAAACTTTGGGGTGGCTGTGTCTTTTTGATTTTAATTTCCCTAAGCTATAGGACCATAAGTGGAAGTGCCCTAGGTTCTGTTGCTTTGTTTTTTAGATGTTTCAGGAAACACCATACACTTCTCCCGAGTGGTTGTTGGCAATTTACATCCCGCCCATCAGCATAACAAGGCTCCCAGTTCTCCATGGCCTGTCCTGCCTTTCTGGATTTTACACTTTTTTCAGATGGCCCTTTTGACCAGGGGGAAGTGAGACTTCATTGTAGTGCAGATTTCTTTGCAAGCATGCTTGGTTGGCCAAAAAGGGCGTATGCGTTTTTTCCTGAATATATTCAGGAAAAAACGCATACGCCCTTTTTGGCCAAGTGCATCATTGTGGACGTTCTGCCTCTTTTCCTATGCTTTCAATGCAATTCCAGTCTACCTCCTGAAATCGGTTTCCTACAATTCTGCTCCGCTTTCAAGTCCTCTTGGCAGCCTTACTTCAGTATATTTTGGGACGATAGCTGTCATTTATAACTCTGCAGGTTTGTGAATTACAGTGCCCCTGAGCTCCTTTCTTCAACTCGCTTTCTTTTGAGCTGGCCGCAACACCGCAGGATGGCTTCAGGCCCTAATCTGGTTCCAGTACGGCACGCTGAGCCTTTGGTTATTTCCTCTTCCTGGTGGGAAATGAGAGTTAAATTTGCCCGTCCAGACACCTCCAGCTAGCCTCTCATTGGTTCTCGCTATTCCTGTTCATCTTCCGCAGAAATTGCAAACTATGCCAAACAGGAGGTTAAAGGCCCTGACTCTCCAAGTGGGGAGAGTGTTAGTAAAGCGTCTGGAATGTTGCACCCGAGTACCAGGGGAGGAAAACTGAGACATATTTGAACACGTCTCCCGTTCACATGGTTGATCATACTCTGGGTTCCACATGCATGTTTTAGCTGAAGGAAGAATACCTTAAACCTGGAGAGTTGAGACCCGTGTAATGGGTACCATGCAATATGACTTCAAAGGGTCTTCATTTGCTCACCGAACCTCTCCAATCCTATCACTGCTGCGTTTATGCCCCTGTACACATGCTTTATTCTCTTTTGGAGGCATAGCAATCCATAGGTTTTAAGATACTTACTAGTCAGGTACATTCTTAGGCATTTAATATGGGGTTTTGAGTCCATTTCGTTGAGCAAGGAGTAGCTCTTGTCTATTCCATATTTGGCTTAAGGAACTTTATCTGTGCTCATTTCAATCTCTGGTTTTATGCAGCACCCCAACTCACCTTTCCCCTTAAGCAAGCATAAGTTGGTTTTCTAAATTTGAGACCCTGTTCTGTTCTGTAATTCAGTTCCTGTGTAGCCAAGTTTACATTCCGTGTATTACTGATATCTTATGATGTTCCTTTTTCTGTGTGACTTATTTCAGTTAGAATCATCGTACCTGAATCCACTCATTGTGCTGGTAAGGGCCTGAAGACACAGATTTCATTGCTGAGTGATATTGCTTTGTAAGTAAATACCACAACTTTTTTATCCATTTTTCACTTTCTGCAATGTTGAACTTGTACTGTAAACGAGGTTCTTGTAAACAGAGCCATTCGAAACTTTGGGGTGGCTGTGTCTTTTTGATTTTAAATTCCCTAAGCTATAGGACCATAAGTGGAAGTGACCTAGGCTCTGTTGCTTTGTTTTTTAGATGTTTCAGGAAACACCATACACTTCTCCCGAGTGGTTGTTGGCAATTTACATCCCGCCCTTCAGCATAACAAGGCTCCCAGTTCTCCATGGCCTGTCCTGCCTTTTTGGATTTTACACTTTTTTCAGATGGCCCTTTTGACCGGGGGGAAGTGAGACTTCATTGTAGTGCAGATTTCCTTTCCAAGCTTGCTTGGTGGCCAAAAAGGGCGTATGCGTTTTTTCCTGAATATATTCAGGAAAAAACGCATACGCCCTTTTTGGCCAAGTGCATCATTGTGGACGTTCTGCCTCTTTTCCTATGCTTTCAATGCAATTCCAGTCTACCTCCTGAAATCGGTTTCCTGCAATTCTGCCCCGCTTTCAAGTCCTCTTGGCAGCCTTACTTCAGTCTATTTTTGGACGATAGCTGTCATTTATAACTCTGCAGGTTTGTGAATTACAGTGCCCCTGAGCTCCTTTCATCAACTTGCTTTCTTGTGACCTGGCCGCAACACCGCAGGATGGCTTCAGGCCCTAATCTGGTTCCGGAACGGCACGCTGAGCCTTTGGTTATTTCCTCTTCCTGGTGGGAAATGAGAGTTAAATTTGCCCGTCCAGACACCTCCAACTAGTCTCTCATTGGTTCTCGCTATTCCTGTTCATCTTCCGCAGAAATTGCAAACTGGGCCAAACAGGATGTTAAAGGCGCTGACATTCCAAGTGGGGAGAGTGTTAGTAAAGCGTCTGGAATGTTGCACCCGAGTACCAGGGGAGGAAAACTGAGACATATTTGAACACGTCTCCCATTCACATTGTTGATCATACTTGAGTTCCACATGCATGTTTTAGCTGAAGGAAGAATACCTAAAACCTGGGTAGTTGAAACCCGTGGAATGGGTACCATGCAATATGACTTCAAAGGGTCTTCATTTGCTCACTGAACCTCTCCAATCCTATCACTGCTGCATTTATGCCCCTGTACACATGCTTGATTCTCTTTCGGAGACATAGCAATCCATAGGTTTTAAGATACTTACTAGTCAGGTACATTCTTAGGCGTTTAATATGGGGTGTTGAGTCCATTTCGTTGAGCAAGGAGTAGCTCTTGTCTATTCCATATTTGGCTTAAGGAACTTTATCTGTGCTCATTTCAATCTCTGGTTTTATGCAGCACCCCAACTCACCTTTCCCCTTAAGCAAGCATAAGTTGGTTTTCTAAATTTGAGACCCTGTTCTGTTCTGTAATTCAGTTCCTGTGTAGCCAAGTTTACATTCCGTGTATTACTGATATCTTATGATGTTTCTTTTTCTGTGTGACTTATTTCAGTTAGAATCATCATACCTGAATCCACTCATTGTGCTGCTAAGGACCTGATGACACAGATTTCATTGCTGAGTGATATTGCTTTGTAAGTAAATACCACAACTTCTTTATCCATTTTTCAATTTCTGCGATGTTGAACTTGTACTGTAAACGAGGTTCTTGTAAACAGAGGCGTCCCAAACTTTGGGGTGGCTGTGTCTTTTTGATTTTAATTTCCCTAAGCTATAGGACCATAAGTGGCAGTGCCCTAGGCTCTGTTGCTTTGTTTTTTAGATGTTCCAGGAAACACCATACACTTCTCCTGAGTGTCTGTTGGTAATTTACATCCCGCCCATCAGCATAACAAGGCTCCCAGTTCTCCATGGCCTGTCCTGCCTTTCTGGATTTTACACTGTTTTCAGATGGCCCTTTTGACCGGGGGGAAGTGAGACTTCATTGTAGTGCAGATTTCCTTTGCAAGCTTGCTTGGTTGGCCAAAAAGGGCGTATGCGTTTTTTCCTGAATATATTCAGGAAAAAACGCATACGCCCTTTTTGGCCAAGTGCATCATTGTGGACGTTCTGCCTCTTTTCCTATGCTTTCAATGCAATTCCAGTCTACCTCCTGAAATCGGTTTCCTGCAATTCTGCCCCGCTTTCAAGTCCTCTTGGCAGCCTTACTTCAGTCTATTTTTGGACGATAGCTGTCATTTATAACTCTGCAGGTTTGTGAATTACAGTGCCCCTGAGCTCCTTTCATCAACTCGCTTTCTTGTGACCTGGCCGCAACACCGCAGGATGTCTTCAGGCCCTAATGTGGTTCCGGCACGGCACGCTGAGCCTTTGGTTATTTCCTCTTCCTGGTGGGAAATGAGAGTTAAATTTGCCCGTCCAGACACCTCCAGCTAGTCTCTGATTGGTTCTCGCTATTCCTGTTCATCTTCCAAGAAATTGCAGACTGGGCCAAACAGGAGGTTAAAGGTGCTGACTCTCCAAGTGGGGAGAGTGTTAGTAAAGCGTCTGGAATGTTGCACCCGAGTACCAGGGGAGGAAAACTGAGACATATTTGAACACGTCTCCCGTTCACATGGTTGATCATACTTGGGTTCCACATGCATGTTTTAGCTGAAGGAAGAATACCTTAAACCTGGAGAGTTAAGACCCGTGGAATGGGTACCATGCAATAGGACTTCAAAGGGTCTTCATTTGCTCACCGAACCTCTCCAATCCTATCACTGCTGCGTTTATGCCCCTGTACACATGCTTGATTCTCTTTCGGAGACATAGCAATCCATAGGTTTTAAGATACTTACTAGTCAGGTACATTCTTAGGCGTTTAATATGCGGTGTTGAGTCCATTTTGTTGAGCAAGGAGTAGCTCTTGTCTATTCCATATTTGGCTTAAGGAACATTATCTGTGCTCATTTCAATCTCTGGTTTTATGCAGCACCCCAACTCACCTTTCCCCTTAAGCAAGCATAAGTTGGTTTTCTAAATTTGAGACCCTGTTCTCTTCTGTAATTCAGTTCCTGTGTAGCAAGTTTACATTCCGTGTATTACTGATATCTTATGATGTTTCTTTTTCTGTGTGACTTATTTCAGTTAGAATCATCATACCTGAATCCACTCATTGTGCTGCTAAGGGCCTGATGACATAGATTTCATTGCTGAGTGATATTGCTTTGTAAGTAAATACCACAACTTTTTTATCCATTTTTCACTTTCTGCGATGTTGAACTTGTACTGTAAACGAGGTTTTTGTAACCAGAGCCGTTCGAAACTTTGGGGTGGCTGTGTCTTTTTGATTTTAAATTCCCTAAGCTATAGGACCATAAGTGGAAGTGCCCTAGGCTCTGTTGCTTTGTTTTTTAGATGTTTCAGGAAACACCATACACTTCTCCCGAGTGTTTGTTGGCAATTTACATCCCGCCCTTCAGCATAACAAGGCTCCCAGTTCTCAGTGGCCTGTCCTGCCTTTCTGGATTTTACACTTTTTTCAGATGGCCCTTTTGACCGGGGGGAAGTGAGACTTCATTGTAGTGCAGATTTCCTTTGCAAGCCTGCTTGGTTGGCCAAAAAGGGCGTATGCGTTTTTTCCTGAATATATTCAGGAAAAAACGCATACGCCCTTTTTGGCCAAGTGCATCATTGTGGACGTTCTGCCTCTTTTCCTATGCTTTCAATGCAATTCCAGTCTACCTCCTGAAATCGGTTTCCTGCAATTCTGCCCCGCTTTCAAGTCCTCTTGGCAACCTTACTTCAGTCTATTTTTGGACGATAGCTGTCATTTATAACTCTGCAGGTTTGTGAATTACAGTGCCCCTGAGTTCCTTTCTTCAACTCGCTTTCTTTTGAGCTGGCCGCAACACTGCAGGATGGCTTCAGGCCCTAATCTGGTTCCGGCACGGCACACTGAGCCTTTGGTTATTTCCTCTTCCTGGTGGGAAATGAGAGTTAAATTTGCCCGTCCAGACACCTCCAGCTAGCCTCTCATTGGTTCTCGCTATTCCTGTTCATCTTCCGCAGAAATTGCAAACTGGGCCAAACAGGAAGTTAAAGGCGCTGACTCTCCAAGTGGGGAGAGTGTTAGTAAAGCGTCTGGAATGTTGCACCCGAGTACCAGGGGAGGAAGACTGAGACATATTTGAACACGTCTCCCGATCACATGGTTGATCATACTCTGGGTTCCACATGCATGTTTTAGCTGAAGGAAGAATACCTAAAACCTTGGTAGTTGAAACCTGTGGAATGGGTACCATGCAATATGACTTCAAAGGGTCTTCATTTGCTCACTGAACCTCTCCAATCCTATCACTGCTGCATTTATGCCCCTGTACACATGCTTGATTCTCTTTCGGAGACATAGCAATCCATAGGTTTTAAGATACTTACTAGTCAGGTACATTCTTAGGCGTTTAATATGGGGTGTTGAGTCCATTTCGTTGAGCAAGGAGTAGCTCTTGTCTATTCCATATTTGGCTTAAGGAACTTTATCTGTGCTCATTTCAATCTCTGGTTTTATGCAGCACCCCAACTCACCTTTCCCCTTAAGCAAGCATAAGTTGGTTTTCTAAATTTGAGACCCTGTTCTGTTCTGTAATTCAGTTCCTGTGTAGCCAAGTTTACATTCCGTGTATTACTGATATCTTATGATGTTTCTTTTTCTGTGTGACTTATTTCAGTTAGAATCATCATACCTGAATCCACTCATTGTGCTGCTAAGGACCTGATGACACAGATTTCATTGCTGAGTGATATTGCTTTGTAAGTAAATACCACAACTTCTTTATCCATTTTTCAATTTCTGCGATGTTGAACTTGTACTGTAAACGAGGTTCTTGTAAACAGAGGCGTCCCAAACTTTGGGGTGGCTGTGTCTTTTTGATTTTAATTTCCCTAAGCTATAGGACCATAAGTGGCAGTGCCCTAGGCTCTGTTGCTTTGTTTTTTAGATGTTTCAGGAAACACCATACACTTCTCCTGACTGTCTGTTGGTAATTTACATCCCGCCCATCAGCATAACAAGGCTCCCAGTTCTCCATGGCCTGTCCTGCCTTTCTGGATTTTACACTTTTTTCAGATGGCCCTTTTGACCGTGGGAAGTGAGACTTCATTGTAGTGCAGATTTCCTTTGCAAGCTTGCTTGGTTGGCCAAAAAGGGCGTATGCGTTTTTTCCTGAATATATTCAGGAAAAAACGCATACACCCTTTTTGGCCAAGTGCATCATTGTGGACGTTCTGCCTCTTTTCCTATGCTTTCAATGCAATTCCAGTCTACCTCCTGAAATCAGTTTCCTGCAATTCTGCCCCGCTTTCAAGTCCTCTTGGCAGCCTTACTTCAGTCTATTTTTGGACGATAGCTGTCATTTATAACTCTGCAGGTTTGTGAATTACAGTGCCCCTGAGCTCCTTTCTTCAACTCGCTTTCTTGTGACCTGGCCGCAACACCGCAGGATGGCTTCAGGCCCTAATCTGGTTCCGGCACGGCACGCTGAGCCTTTGGTTATTTCCTCTTCCTGGTGGGAAATGAGAGTTAAATTTGCCCATCCAGACACCTCCAGCTAGTCTCTCATTGGTTCTCGCTATTCCTGTTCATCTTCCACAGAAATTGCAAACTGGGCCAAACAGGAGGTTAAAGGGACTGACTCTCCAAGTGGGGAGAGTGTAAGTAAAGCGTCTGGAATGTTGCACTCGAGTACCAGGGTACGAAAACTGAGACATATTTGAACACGTCTCCCGATCACATGGTTGATCATACTCTAGGTTCCACATGCATGTTTTAGCTGAAGGAAGAATACCTTAAACCTGGGTAGTTGAAACCCGTGGAATGGGTACCATGCAATATGACTTCAAAGGGTCTTCATTTGCTCACCGAACCTCTCCAATCCTATCACTGCTGCGTTTATGCCCCTGTACACATGCTTGATTCTCTTTCGGAGACATAGCAATCCATAGGTTTTAAGATACTTACTAGTTAGGTACATTCTTAGGTGTTTAATATGCGGTGTTGAGTCCATTTCGTTGAGCAAGGAGTAGCTCTTGTCTATTCCATATTTGGCTTAAGGAACTTTATCTGTGCTCATTTCAATCTCTGGTTTTATGCAGCACCCCAACTCCCCTTTCCCCTTAAGAAAGCATAAGTTGGTTTTCTAAATTTGAGACCCTGTTTTGTTCTGTAATTTCGTTCCTGTGTAGCCAAGTTTACATTCCGTGTATTACTGATATCTTATGATATTTCTTTTTCTGTGTGACTTATTTCAGTTAGAATCATCATACCTGAATCCACTCATTGTGCTGCTAAGTGCCTGATGACACAGATTTCATTGCTGAGTGATATTGCTTTGTAAGTAAATACCACAACTTCTTTATCCATTTTTCACTTTCTGCAAAGTTGAACTTGTACTGTAAACGAGGTTCTTGTAAACAGAGCCGTTCCAAACTTTGGGGTGGCTGTGTCTTTTTGATTTTAATTTCCCTAAGCTATAGGACCATAAGTGGAAGTGCCCTAGGTTCTGTTGCTTTGTTTTTTAGATGTTTCAGGAAACACCATACACTTCTCCCCAGTGGTTGTTGGCAATTTACATCCCGCCCATCAGCATAACAAGGCTCCCAGTTCTCCATGGCCTGTCCTGCCTTTCTGGATTTTACACTTTTTTCAGATGGCGCTTTTGACCGGGGGGAAGTGAGACTTCATTGTAGTGCAGATTTCCTTTGCAAGCCTGCTTGGTTGGCCAAAAAGGGCGTATGCGTTTTTTCCTGAATATATTCAGGAAAAAACGCATACGCCCTTTTTGGCCAAGTGCATCATTGTGGACGTTCTGCCTCTTTTCCTATGCTTTCAATGCAATTCCAGTCTACCTCCTGAAATCGGTTTCCTGCAATTCTGCCCCGCTTTCAAGTCCTCTTGGCAACCTTACTTCAGTCTATTTTTGGACGATAGCTGTCATTTATAACTCTGCAGGTTTGTGAATTACAGTGCCCCTGAGTTCCTTTCTTCAACTCGCTTTCTTTTGAGCTGGCCGCAACACTGCAGGATGGCTTCAGGCCCTAATCTGGTTCCGGCACGGCACACTGAGCCTTTGGTTATTTCCTCTTCCTGGTGGGAAATGAGAGTTAAATTTGCCCGTCCAGACACCTCCAGCTAGCCTCTCATTGGTTCTCGCTATTCCTGTTCATCTTCCGCAGAAATTGCAAACTGGGCCAAACAGGAAGTTAAAGGCGCTGACTCTCCAAGTGGGGAGAGTGTTAGTAAAGCGTCTGGAATGTTGCACCCGAGTACCAGGGGAGGAAGACTGAGACATATTTGAACACGTCTCCCGATCACATGGTTGATCATACTCTGGGTTCCACATGCATGTTTTAGCTGAAGGAAGAATACCTAAAACCTGGGTAGTTGAAACCCGTGGAATGGGTACCATGCAATATGACTTCAAAGGGTCTTCATTTGCTCACTGAACCTCTCCAATCCTATCACTGCTGCATTTATGCCCCTGTACACATGCTTGATTCTCTTTCGGAGACATAGCAATCCATAGGTTTTAAGATACTTACTAGTCAGGTACATTCTTAGGCGTTTAATATGGGGTGTTGAGTCCATTTCGTTGAGCAAGGAGTAGCTCTTGTCTATTCCATATTTGGCTTAAGGAACTTTATCTGTGCTCATTTCAATCTCTGGTTTTATGCAGCACCCCAACTCACCTTTCCCCTTAAGCAAGCATAAGTTGGTTTTCTAAATTTGAGACCCTGTTCTGTTCTGTAATTCAGTTCCTGTGTAGCCAAGTTTACATTCCGTGTATTACTGATATCTTATGATGTTTCTTTTTCTGTGTGACTTATTTCAGTTAGAATCATCATACCTGAATCCACTCATTGTGCTGCTAAGGACCTGATGACACAGATTTCATTGCTGAGTGATATTGCTTTGTAAGTAAATACCACAACTTCTTTATCCATTTTTCAATTTCTGCGATGTTGAACTTGTACTGTAAACGAGGTTCTTGTAAACAGAGGCGTCCCAAACTTTGGGGTGGCTGTGTCTTTTTGATTTTAATTTCCCTAAGCTATAGGACCATAAGTGGCAGTGCCCTAGGCTCTGTTGCTTTGTTTTTTAGATGTTTCAGGAAACACCATACACTTCTCCTGACTGTCTGTTGGTAATTTACATCCCGCCCATCAGCATAACAAGGCTCCCAGTTCTCCATGGCCTGTCCTGCCTTTCTGGATTTTACACTTTTTTCAGATGGCCCTTTTGACCGTGGGAAGTGAGACTTCATTGTAGTGCAGATTTCCTTTGTAAGCTTGCTTGGTTGGCCAAAATGGGCGTATGCGTTTTTTCCTGAATATATTCAGGAAAAAACGCATACGCCCTTTTTGGCCAAGTGCATCATTGTGGACGTTCTGCCTCTTTTCCTATGCTTTCAATGCAATTCCAGTCTACCTCCTGAAATCGGTTTCCTGCAATTCTGCCCCGCTTTCAAGTCCTCTTGGCAGCCTTACTTCAGTCTATTTTTGGACGATAGCTCTCATTTATAACTCTGCAGGTTTGTGAATTGCAGTGCCCCTGAGCTCCTTTCTTCAACTCGCTTTCTTGTGACCTGGCCGCAACACCGCAGGATGGCTTCAGGCCCTAATCTTGTTCCGGCCCGGCATGCTGAGCCTTTGGTTAATTCCTCTTCCTGGTGGGAAATGAGAGTTAAATTTGCCCGTCCAGACACCTCCAGCTAGCCTCTCATTGGTTCTCGCTATTCCTGTTCATCTTCCGCAGAAATTGCAAACTGGGCCAAACAGGAGGTTAAAGGGACTGACTCTCCAAGTCGGGAGAGTGTTAGTAAAGCGTCTGGAATGTTGCACCCGAGTACCAGGGGAGGAAAACTGAGACATATTTGAACACGTCTCCCATTCACATGGTTGATCATACTCTGGGTTCCACATGCATGTTTTAGCTGAAGGAAGAATACCTTAAACCTGGAGAGTTGAGACCCGTGGAATGGGTATCATGCAATATGACTTCAAAGGGTCTTCATTTGCTCACCGAACCTCTCCAATCCTATCACTGCTGCGTTTATGCCCCTGTACACATGCTTGATTCTCTTTTGGAGGCATAGCAATCCATAGGTTTTAAGATACTTACTAGTCAGGTACATTCTTAGGCGTTTAATATGGGGTTTTGAGTCCATTTCGTTGAGCAAGGAGTAGCTCTTGTCTATTCCATATTTGGCTTAAGGAACTTTATCTGTGCTCATTTCAATCTCTGGTTTTATGCAGCACCCAAACTCACCTTTCCCGTTAAGCAAGCATAAGTTGGTTTTCTAAATTTGAGACCCTGTTCTGTTTTGGAATGCAATTCCTGTGTAGCCAAGGTTACATTCCGTGTATTAGTGATATCTTACGATGTTTCTTTTTCTGTGTGACTTATTTCAGTTAGAATCATCGTACCTGAATCCACTCATTATGCTGCTACGGGCCTGATGACATAGATTTCATTGCTGAGTGATACTGCATTGCACGTAAGTACCACAAGTTCTTTATACATTTTTCACTTTCTGTGATATTGAACTTGTACGGTAAACGAGGTTCTTGTAAACGGAGGCGTCCCAAACTTTGGGGTGGCTGTGTCTTTTTGATTTTAATTTCCCTAAGCTATAGGACCATAAGTGGAAGTGCCCTAGGCTCTGTTGCTTTGTTTTTTAGATGTTTCAGGAAACACCATACACTTCTCCTGAGTGTCTGTTGGCAATTTACATCCCGCCCATCAGCATAACAAGGCTCCCAGTTCTCAATGGCCTGTTGCCTTTCTGGATTTTACACTTTTTTCAGATGGCCCTTTTGACCGGGGGGAAGTGAGACTTCATTGTAGTGCAGATTTCCTTTGCAAGCCTGCTTGGTTGGCCAAAAAGGGCGTATGCGTTTTTTCCTGAATATATTCAGGAAAAAACGCATACGCCCTTTTTGGCCAAGTGCATCATTGTGGACGTTCTGCCTCTTTTCCTATGCTTTCAATGCAATTCCAGTCTACCTCCTGAAATCGGTTTCCTGCAATTCTGCCCCGCTTTCAAGTCCTCTTGGCAGCCTTACTTCAGTCTATTTTTGGACGATAGCTCTCATTTATAACTCTGCAGGTTTGTGAATTACAGTGCCCCTGAGCTCCTTTCTTCAACTCGCTTTCTTGTGACCTGGCCGCAACACCGCAGGATGGCTTCAGGCCCTAATCTGGTTCCGGAACGGCATGCTGAGCCTTTGGTTAATTCCTCTTCCTGGTGGGAAATGAGAGTTAAATTTGCCCGTCCAGACACCTGCAGCTAGCCTCTCATTGGTTCTCGCTATTCCTGTTCATCTTCCACAGAAATTGCAAACTGGGCCAAACAGGAGTTTAAAGGGACTGACTCTGCAAGTCGGGAGAGTGTTAGTAAAGCGTCTGGAATGTTGCACCCGAGTACCAGGGGAGGAAAACTGAGACATATTTGAATACGTCTCCCGTTCACATGGTTGATCATACTCTGGGTTCCACATGCATGTTTTAGCTGAAGGAAGAATACCTTAAACCTGGAGAGTTGAGACCCGTGTAATGGGTACCATGCAATATGACTTCAAAGGGTCTTCATTTGCTCACCGAACCTCTCCAATCCTATCACTGCTGCGTTTATGCCCCTGTACACATGCTTGATTCTCTTTCGGATACATAGCAATCCATAGGTTTTAAGATACTTACTAGTCAGGTACATTCTTAGGCGTTTAATATGGGGTGTTGAGTCCATTTCATTGAGCAAGGAGTAGCTCTTGTCTATTCCATATTTGGCTTAAGGAACTTTATCTGTGCTCATTTCAATCTCTGGTTTTATGCAGCACCCCAACTCACCTTTCCCCTTAAGCAAGCATAAGTTGGTTTTCTAAATTTGAGACCCTGTTCTGTTCTGTAATTCAGTTCCTGTGTAGCCAAGTTTACATTCCGTGTATTAGTGATATCTTATGATGTTTCTTTTTCTGTGTGACATATTTCACTTAGAATCATCATACCTGAATCCACTCATTGTGCTGCTAAGGGCCTGATGACACAGATTTCATTGCTGAGTGATATTGCTTTGTAAGTAAATACCACAACTTCTTTATCCATTTTTCACTTTCTGCGATGTTGAACTTGTACTGTAAACGAGGTTCTTGTAAACAGAGCCGTTCCAAACTTTGGGGTGGCTGTGTCTTTTTGATTTTAATTTCCCTAAGCTATAGGACCATAAGTGGAAGTGCCCTAGGCTCTGTTGCTTTGTTTTTTAGATGTTTCAGGAAACACCATACACTTCTCCCGAGTGGTTGTTGGCAATTTACATCCCGCCCATCAGCATAACAAGGCTCCCAGTTCTCCATGGCCTGTCCTGCCTTTCTGGATTTTACACTTTTTTCAGATGGCCCTTTTGACCAGGGGGAAGTGAGACTTCATTGTAGTGCAGATTTCCTTTGCAAGCTTGCTTGGTTGGCCAAAAAGGGCGTATGCGTTTTTTCCTGAATATATTCAGGAAAAAACGCATACGCCCTTTTTGGCCAAGTGCATCATTGTGGACGTTCTGCCTCTTTTCCTATGCTTTCAATGCAATTCCAGTCTACCTCCTGAAATCGGTTTCCTGCAATTCTGCCCCGCTTTCAAGTCCTCTTGGCAGCCTTACTTCAGTCTATTTTTGGACGATAGTTGTCATTTATAACTCTGCAGGTTTGTGAATTACAGTGCCCCTGTGCTCCTTTCTTCAACTCGCTTTCTTGTGACCTGGCCGCAACACCGCAGGATGTCTTCATTCCCTAATCTGGTTCCGGCACGGCACGCTGAGCCTTTGGTTATTTCCTCTTCCTGGTGGGAAATGAGAGTTAAATTTGCCCGTCCAGACACCTCCAGCTTGTCTCTCATTGGTTCTCGCTATTCCTGTTCATCTTCCAAGAAATTGCACACTGGGCCAAACAGGAGGTTAAAGGCGCTGACTCTCCAAGTGGGGAGAGTGTTAGTAAAACATCTGGAATGTTGCACCCGAGTACCAGGGGAGGAAAACTGAGACATATTTGAACACGTCTCCCGTTCACATGGTTGATCATACTTGGGTTCCACATGCATCTTTTAGCTGAAGGAAGAATACCTTAAACCTGGGTATTTGAACCCGTGGAATGGGTACCATGCAATATGACTTCAAAGGGTCTTCATTTGCTCACCGAACCTCTCCAATCCTATCACTGCTGCGTTTATGCCCCTGTACACATGCTTGATTCTCTTTTGGAGACATAGCAATCCATAGGTTTTAAGATACTTACTAGTCAGGTACATTCTTAGGCGTTTAATATGCGGTGTTGAGTCCATTTCGTTGAGCAAGGAGTAGCTCTTGTCTATTCCATATTTGGCTTAAGGAACTTTATCTGTGCTCATTTCAATCTCTGGTTTTATGCAGCACCCCAACTCACCTTTCCCCTTAAGCAAGCATAAGTTGGTTTTCTAAATTTGAGACCCTGTTCTGTTCTGTAATTCAGTTCCTGTGTAGCCAAGTTTACATTCCGTGTATTACTGATATCTTATGATGTTCCTTTTTCTGTGTGACTTATTTCAGTTAGAATCATCGTACCTGAATCCACTCATTGTGCTGGTAAGGGCCTGAAGACACAGATTTCATTGCTGAGTGATATTGCTTTGTAAGTAAATACCACAATTTTTTATCCATTTTTCACTTTCTGCAATGTTGAACTTGTACTGTAAACGAGGTTCTTGTAAACAGAGCCATTCGAAACTTTGGGGTGGCTGTGTCTTTTTGATTTTAAATTCCCTAAGCTATAGGACCATAAGTGGAAGTGACCTAGGCTCTGTTGCTTTGTTTTTTAGATGTTTCAGGAAACACCATACACTTCTCCCGAGTGGTTGTTGGCAATTTACATCCCGCCCTTCAGCATAACAAGGCTCCCAGTTCTCCATGGCCTGTCCTGCCTTTCTGGATTTTACACTTTTTTCAGATGGCCCTTTTGACCGGGGGGAAGTGAGACTTCATTGTAGTGCAGATTTCCTTTGCAAGCTTGCTTGGTTGGCCAAAAAGGGCGTATGCGTTTTTTCCTGAATATATTCAGGAAAAAACACATACGCCCTTTTTGGCCAAGTGCATCATTGTGGACGTTCTGCCTCTTTTCCTATGCTTTCAATGCAATTCCAGTCTACCTCCTGAAATCGGTTTCCTGCAATTCTGCCCCGCTTTCAAGTTCTCTTGGCAGCCTTACTTCAGTATATTTTGGACGATAGCTGTCATTTATAACTCTGCAGGTTTGTGAATTACAGTGCCCCTGAGCTCCTTTCTTCAACTCGCTTTCTTTTGAGCTGGCCGCAACACTGCAGGATGTCTTCATTCCCTAATCTGGTTCCGGCACGGCACGCTGAGCCTTTGGTTATTTCCTCTTCCTGGTGGGAAATGAGAGTTAAATTTGCCCGTCCAGCCACCTCCAGCTAGCCTCTCATTGGTTCTCGCTATTCCTGTTCATCTTCCGCAGAAATTGCAAACTGTGCCAAACAAGAGGTTAAAGGCGCTGACTCTCCAAGTGGGGAGAGTGTTAGTAAAGCGTCTGGAATGTTGCACCCGAGTACCAGGGGAGGAAAACTGAGACATATTTGAACACGTCTCCCATTCACATGGTTGATCATACTTGGGTTCCACATGCATGTTTTAGCTGAAGGAAGAATACCTAAAACCTGGGTAGTTGAAACCCGTGGAATGGGTACCATGCAATATGACTTCAAAGCGTCTTCATTTGCTCACCGAACCTCTCCAATCCTATCACTGCTGCGTTTATGCCCCTGTACACATGCTTGATTCTCTTTCAGAGACATAGCAATCCATAGGTTTTAAGATACTTACTAGTCAGGTACATTCTTAGGCGTTTAATATGGGGTGTTGAGTCCATTTCGTTGAGCAAGGAGTAGCTCTTGTCTATTCCATATTTGGCTTAAGGAACTTTATCTGTGCTCATTTCAATCTCTGGTTTTATGCAGCACCCCAACTCACCTTTCCCCTTAAGCAAGCATAAGTTGGTTTTCTAAATTTGAGACCCTGTTCTGTTCTGTAATTCAGTTCCTGTGTAGCCAAGTTTACATTCCGTGTATTACTGATATCTTATGATGTTTCTTTTTCTGTGTGACTTATTTCAGGTAGAATCATCATACCTGAATCCACTCATTGTGCTGCTAAGGGTCTGATGACACAGATTTCATTGCTGAGTGATATTGGTTTGTAAGTAAATACCACAACTTCTTTATCCATTTTTCAATTTCTGCGATGTTGAACTTGTACTGTAAACGAGGTTCTTGTAAACAGAGGCGTCCCAAACTTTGGGGTGGCTGTGTCTTTTTGATTTTAATTTCCCTAAGCTATAGGACCATAAGTGGAAGTGCCCTAGGCTCTGCTGCTTTGTTTTTTAGATGTTTCAGGAAACACCATACACTTCTCCTGAGTGTCTGTTGGTAATTTACATCCCGCCCATCAGCATAACAAGGCTCCCAGTTCTCCATGGCCTGTCCTGCCTTTCTGGATTTTACACTGTTTTCAGATGGCCCTTTTGACCGGGGGGAAGTGAGACTTCATTGTAGTGCAGATTTCCTTTGCAAGCTTGCTTGGTTGGCCAAAAAGGGCGTATGCGTTTTTTCCTGAATATATTCAGGAAAAAACGCATACGCCCTTTTTGGCCAAGTGCATCATTGTGGACGTTCTGCCTCTTTTCCTATGCTTTCAATGCAATTCCAGTCTACCTCCTGAAATCGGTTTCCTGCAATTCTGCCCCGCTTTCAAGTCCTCTTGGCAGCCTTACTTCAGTCTATTTTTGGACGATAGCTGTCATTTATAACTCTGCAGGTTTGTGAATTACAGTGCCCCTGAGCTCCTTTCTTCAACTCGCTTTCTTGTGAGCTGGCCGCAACACCGCAGGATGTCTTCAGGCCCTAATGTGGTTCCGGCATGGCACGCTGAGCCTTTGGTTAATTCCTCTTCCTGGTGGGAAATGAGAGTTAAATTTGCCCATCCAGACACCTCCAGCTAGTCTTTCATTGGTTCTCGCTATTCCTGTTCATCTTCCACAGAAATTGCAAACTGGGCCAAACAGGTGGTTAAAGGGACTGACTCTCCAAGTGGGGAGAGTGTTAGTAAAGCGTCTGGAATGTTGCACCCGAGTACGAGGGTACGAAAACTGAGACATATTTGAACACGTCTCCCGATCACATGGTTGATCATACTCTAGGTTCCACATGCATGTTTTAGATGAAGGAAGAATACCTTAAACCTGGGTAGTTGAAACCCGGGGAATCGGTACCATGCAATATGACTTCAAAGGGTCTTCATTTGCTCACGAACCTCTCCAATCCTATCACTGCTGCGTTTATGCCCCTGTACACATGCTTGATTCTCTTTCGGAGACATAGCAATCCATAGGTTTTAAGATACTTAATAGTCAGGTACATTCTTAGGCGTTTAATATGGGGTGTTGAGTCCATTTCGTTGAGCAAGGAGTAGCTCTTGTCTATTCCATATTTGGCTTAAGGAACTTTATCTGTGCTCATTTCAATCTCTGGTTTTATGCAGCACCCCAACTCGCCTTTCCCCTTAAACAAGCATAAGTTGGTTTTCTAAATTTGAGACCCTGTTCTGTTCTGTAATTCAGTTCCTGTGTAGCCAAGTTTCCATTCCGTGTATTACTGATATCTTATGATGTTTCTTTTTCTGTGTGACTTATTTCAGTTAGAATCATCATACCTGAATCCACTCATTGTGCTTCTAAGGGCCTGATGACACAGATTTCATTGCTGCGTGATATTGCTTTGTAAGTAAATACCACAAATTCTTTATCCATTTTTCACTTTCTGCGATGTTGAACTTGAACTGTAAACGAGGTTCTTGTAAACAGAGCCGTTCCAAACTTTGGGGTGGCTGTGTCTTTTTGATTTTAATTTCCCTAAGCTATAGGACCATAAGTGGAAGTGCCCTAGGTTCTGTTGCTTTGTTTTTTAGATGTTTCAGGAAACACCATACACTTCTCCCGAGTGGTTGTTGGCAATTTACATCCCGCCCATCAGCATAACAAGGCTCCCAGTTCTCCATGGCCTGTCCTGCCTTTCTGGATTTTACACTTTTTTCAGATGGCCCTTTTGACCAGGGGGAAGTGAGACTTCATTGTAGTGCAGATTTCTTTGCAAGCATGCTTGGTTGGCCAAAAAGGGCGTATGCGTTTTTTCCTGAATATATTCAGGAAAAAACGCATACGCCCTTTTTGGCCAAGTGCATCATTGTGGACGTTCTGCCTCTTTTCCTATGCTTTCAATGCAATTCCAGTCTACCTCCTGAAATCGGTTTCCTACAATTCTGCTCCGCTTTCAAGTCCTCTTGGCAGCCTTACTTCAGTATATTTTGGGACGATAGCTGTCATTTATAACTCTGCAGGTTTGTGAATTACAGTGCCCCTGAGCTCCTTTCTTCAACTCGCTTTCTTTTGAGCTGGCCGCAACACCGCAGGATGGCTTCAGGCCCTAATCTGGTTCCAGTACGGCACGCTGAGCCTTTGGTTATTTCCTCTTCCTGGTGGGAAATGAGAGTTAAATTTGCCCGTCCAGACACCTCCAGCTAGCCTCTCATTGGTTCTCGCTATTCCTGTTCATCTTCCGCAGAAATTGCAAACTATGCCAAACAGGAGGTTAAAGGCCCTGACTCTCCAAGTGGGGAGAGTGTTAGTAAAGCGTCTGGAATGTTGCACCCGAGTACCAGGGGAGGAAAACTGAGACATATTTGAACACGTCTCCCGTTCACATGGTTGATCATACTCTGGGTTCCACATGCATGTTTTAGCTGAAGGAAGAATACCTTAAACCTGGAGAGTTGAGACCCGTGTAATGGGTACCATGCAATATGACTTCAAAGGGTCTTCATTTGCTCACCGAACCTCTCCAATCCTATCACTGCTGCGTTTATGCCCCTGTACACATGCTTTATTCTCTTTTGGAGGCATAGCAATCCATAGGTTTTAAGATACTTACTAGTCAGGTACATTCTTAGGCATTTAATATGGGGTTTTGAGTCCATTTCGTTGAGCAAGGAGTAGCTCTTGTCTATTCCATATTTGGCTTAAGGAACTTTATCTGTGCTCATTTCAATCTCTGGTTTTATGCAGCACCCCAACTCACCTTTCCCCTTAAGCAAGCATAAGTTGGTTTTCTAAATTTGAGACCCTGTTCTGTTCTGTAATTCAGTTCCTGTGTAGCCAAGTTTACATTCCGTGTATTACTGATATCTTATGATGTTCCTTTTTCTGTGTGACTTATTTCAGTTAGAATCATCGTACCTGAATCCACTCATTGTGCTGGTAAGGGCCTGAAGACACAGATTTCATTGCTGAGTGATATTGCTTTGTAAGTAAATACCACAACTTTTTTATCCATTTTTCACTTTCTGCAATGTTGAACTTGTACTGTAAACGAGGTTCTTGTAAACAGAGCCATTCGAAACTTTGGGGTGGCTGTGTCTTTTTTATTTTAAATTCCCTAAGCTATAGGACCATAAGTGGAAGTGACCTAGGCTCTGTTGCTTTGTTTTTTAGATGTTTCAGGAAACACCATACACTTCTCCCGAGTGGTTGTTGGCAATTTACATCCCGCCCTTCAGCATAACAAGGCTCCCAGTTCTCCATGGCCTGTCCTGCCTTTTTGGATTTTACACTTTTTTCAGATGGCCCTTTTGACCGGGGGGAAGTGAGACTTCATTGTAGTGCAGATTTCCTTTCCAAGCTTGCTTGGTGGCCAAAAAGGGCGTATGCGTTTTTTCCTGAATATATTCAGGAAAAAACGCATACGCCCTTTTTGGCCAAGTGCATCATTGTGGACGTTCTGCCTCTTTTCCTATGCTTTCAATGCAATTCCAGTCTACCTCCTGAAATCGGTTTCCTGCAATTCTGCCCCGCTTTCAAGTCCTCTTGGCAGCCTTACTTCAGTCTATTTTTGGACGATAGCTGTCATTTATAACTCTGCAGGTTTGTGAATTACAGTGCCCCTGAGCTCCTTTCATCAACTTGCTTTCTTGTGACCTGGCCGCAACACCGCAGGATGGCTTCAGGCCCTAATCTGGTTCCGGAACGGCACGCTGAGCCTTTGGTTATTTCCTCTTCCTGGTGGGAAATGAGAGTTAAATTTGCCCGTCCAGACACCTCCAACTAGTCTCTCATTGGTTCTCGCTATTCCTGTTCATCTTCCGCAGAAATTGCAAACTGGGCCAAACAGGATGTTAAAGGCGCTGACATTCCAAGTGGGGAGAGTGTTAGTAAAGCGTCTGGAATGTTGCACCCGAGTACCAGGGGAGGAAAACTGAGACATATTTGAACACGTCTCCCATTCACATTGTTGATCATACTTGAGTTCCACATGCATGTTTTAGCTGAAGGAAGAATACCTAAAACCTGGGTAGTTGAAACCCGTGGAATGGGTACCATGCAATATGACTTCAAAGGGTCTTCATTTGCTCACTGAACCTCTCCAATCCTATCACTGCTGCATTTATGCCCCTGTACACATGCTTGATTCTCTTTCGGAGACATAGCAATCCATAGGTTTTAAGATACTTACTAGTCAGGTACATTCTTAGGCGTTTAATATGGGGTGTTGAGTCCATTTCGTTGAGCAAGGAGTAGCTCTTGTCTATTCCATATTTGGCTTAAGGAACTTTATCTGTGCTCATTTCAATCTCTGGTTTTATGCAGCACCCCAACTCACCTTTCCCCTTAAGCAAGCATAAGTTGGTTTTCTAAATTTGAGACCCTGTTCTGTTCTGTAATTCAGTTCCTGTGTAGCCAAGTTTACATTCCGTGTATTACTGATATCTTATGATGTTTCTTTTTCTGTGTGACTTATTTCAGTTAGAATCATCATACCTGAATCCACTCATTGTGCTGCTAAGGACCTGATGACACAGATTTCATTGCTGAGTGATATTGCTTTGTAAGTAAATACCACAACTTCTTTATCCATTTTTCAATTTCTGCGATGTTGAACTTGTACTGTAAACGAGGTTCTTGTAAACAGAGGCGTCCCAAACTTTGGGGTGGCTGTGTCTTTTTGATTTTAATTTCCCTAAGCTATAGGACCATAAGTGGCAGTGCCCTAGGCTCTGTTGCTTTGTTTTTTAGATGTTCCAGGAAACACCATACACTTCTCCTGAGTGTCTGTTGGTAATTTACATCCCGCCCATCAGCATAACAAGGCTCCCAGTTCTCCATGGCCTGTCCTGCCTTTCTGGATTTTACACTGTTTTCAGATGGCCCTTTTGACCGGGGGGAAGTGAGACTTCATTGTAGTGCAGATTTCCTTTGCAAGCTTGCTTGGTTGGCCAAAAAGGGCGTATGCGTTTTTTCCTGAATATATTCAGGAAAAAACGCATACGCCCTTTTTGGCCAAGTGCATCATTGTGGACGTTCTGCCTCTTTTCCTATGCTTTCAATGCAATTCCAGTCTACCTCCTGAAATCGGTTTCCTGCAATTCTGCCCCGCTTTCAAGTCCTCTTGGCAGCCTTACTTCAGTCTATTTTTGGACGATAGCTGTCATTTATAACTCTGCAGGTTTGTGAATTACAGTGCCCCTGAGCTCCTTTCATCAACTCGCTTTCTTGTGACCTGGCCGCAACACCGCAGGATGTCTTCAGGCCCTAATGTGGTTCCGGCACGGCACGCTGAGCCTTTGGTTATTTCCTCTTCCTGGTGGGAAATGAGAGTTAAATTTGCCCGTCCAGACACCTCCAGCTAGTCTCTGATTGGTTCTCGCTATTCCTGTTCATCTTCCAAGAAATTGCAGACTGGGCCAAACAGGAGGTTAAAGGTGCTGACTCTCCAAGTGGGGAGAGTGTTAGTAAAGCGTCTGGAATGTTGCACCCGAGTACCAGGGGAGGAAAACTGAGACATATTTGAACACGTCTCCCGTTCACATGGTTGATCATACTTGGGTTCCACATGCATGTTTTAGCTGAAGGAAGAATACCTTAAACCTGGAGAGTTAAGACCCGTGGAATGGGTACCATGCAATAGGACTTCAAAGGGTCTTCATTTGCTCACCGAACCTCTCCAATCCTATCACTGCTGCGTTTATGCCCCTGTACACATGCTTGATTCTCTTTCGGAGACATAGCAATCCATAGGTTTTAAGATACTTACTAGTCAGGTACATTCTTAGGCGTTTAATATGCGGTGTTGAGTCCATTTTGTTGAGCAAGGAGTAGCTCTTGTCTATTCCATATTTGGCTTAAGGAACATTATCTGTGCTCATTTCAATCTCTGGTTTTATGCAGCACCCCAACTCACCTTTCCCCTTAAGCAAGCATAAGTTGGTTTTCTAAATTTGAGACCCTGTTCTCTTCTGTAATTCAGTTCCTGTGTAGCAAGTTTACATTCCGTGTATTACTGATATCTTATGATGTTTCTTTTTCTGTGTGACTTATTTCAGTTAGAATCATCATACCTGAATCCACTCATTGTGCTGCTAAGGGCCTGATGACATAGATTTCATTGCTGAGTGATATTGCTTTGTAAGTAAATACCACAACTTTTTTATCCATTTTTCACTTTCTGCGATGTTGAACTTGTACTGTAAACGAGGTTTTTGTAACCAGAGCCGTTCGAAACTTTGGGGTGGCTGTGTCTTTTTGATTTTAAATTCCCTAAGCTATAGGACCATAAGTGGAAGTGCCGTAGGCTCTGTTGCTTTGTTTTTTAGATGTTTCAGGAAACACCATACACTTCTCCCGAGTGTTTGTTGGCAATTTACATCCCGCCCTTCAGCATAACAAGGCTCCCAGTTCTCAGTGGCCTGTCCTGCCTTTCTGGATTTTACACTTTTTTCAGATGGCCCTTTTGACCGGGGGGAAGTGAGACTTCATTGTAGTGCAGATTTCCTTTGCAAGCCTGCTTGGTTGGCCAAAAAGGGCGTATGCGTTTTTTCCTGAATATATTCAGGAAAAAACGCATACGCCCTTTTTGGCCAAGTGCATCATTGTGGACGTTCTGCCTCTTTTCCTATGCTTTCAATGCAATTCCAGTCTACCTCCTGAAATCGGTTTCCTGCAATTCTGCCCCGCTTTCAAGTCCTCTTGGCAACCTTACTTCAGTCTATTTTTGGACGATAGCTGTCATTTATAACTCTGCAGGTTTGTGAATTACAGTGCCCCTGAGTTCCTTTCTTCAACTCGCTTTCTTTTGAGCTGGCCGCAACACTGCAGGATGGCTTCAGGCCCTAATCTGGTTCCGGCACGGCACACTGAGCCTTTGGTTATTTCCTCTTCCTGGTGGGAAATGAGAGTTAAATTTGCCCGTCCAGACACCTCCAGCTAGCCTCTCATTGGTTCTCGCTATTCCTGTTCATCTTCCGCAGAAATTGCAAACTGGGCCAAACAGGAAGTTAAAGGCGCTGACTCTCCAAGTGGGGAGAGTGTTAGTAAAGCGTCTGGAATGTTGCACCCGAGTACCAGGGGAGGAAGACTGAGACATATTTGAACACGTCTCCCGATCACATGGTTGATCATACTCTGGGTTCCACATGCATGTTTTAGCTGAAGGAAGAATACCTAAAACCTTGGTAGTTGAAACCTGTGGAATGGGTACCATGCAATATGACTTCAAAGGGTCTTCATTTGCTCACTGAACCTCTCCAATCCTATCACTGCTGCATTTATGCCCCTGTACACATGCTTGATTCTCTTTCGGAGACATAGCAATCCATAGGTTTTAAGATACTTACTAGTCAGGTACATTCTTAGGCGTTTAATATGGGGTGTTGAGTCCATTTCGTTGAGCAAGGAGTAGCTCTTGTCTATTCCATATTTGGCTTAAGGAACTTTATCTGTGCTCATTTCAATCTCTGGTTTTATGCAGCACCCCAACTCACCTTTCCCCTTAAGCAAGCATAAGTTGGTTTTCTAAATTTGAGACCCTGTTCTGTTCTGTAATTCAGTTCCTGTGTAGCCAAGTTTACATTCCGTGTATTACTGATATCTTATGATGTTTCTTTTTCTGTGTGACTTATTTCAGTTAGAATCATCATACCTGAATCCACTCATTGTGCTGCTAAGGACCTGATGACACAGATTTCATTGCTGAGTGATATTGCTTTGTAAGTAAATACCACAACTTCTTTATCCATTTTTCAATTTCTGCGATGTTGAACTTGTACTGTAAACGAGGTTCTTGTAAACAGAGGCGTCCCAAACTTTGGGGTGGCTGTGTCTTTTTGATTTTAATTTCCCTAAGCTATAGGACCATAAGTGGCAGTGCCCTAGGCTCTGTTGCTTTGTTTTTTAGATGTTTCAGGAAACACCATACACTTCTCCTGACTGTCTGTTGGTAATTTACATCCCGCCCATCAGCATAACAAGGCTCCCAGTTCTCCATGGCCTGTCCTGCCTTTCTGGATTTTACACTTTTTTCAGATGGCCCTTTTGACCGTGGGAAGTGAGACTTCATTGTAGTGCAGATTTCCTTTGCAAGCTTGCTTGGTTGGCCAAAAAGGGCGTATGCGTTTTTTCCTGAATATATTCAGGAAAAAACGCATACACCCTTTTTGGCCAAGTGCATCATTGTGGACGTTCTGCCTCTTTTCCTATGCTTTCAATGCAATTCCAGTCTACCTCCTGAAATCAGTTTCCTGCAATTCTGCCCCGCTTTCAAGTCCTCTTGGCAGCCTTACTTCAGTCTATTTTTGGACGATAGCTGTCATTTATAACTCTGCAGGTTTGTGAATTACAGTGCCCCTGAGCTCCTTTCTTCAACTCGCTTTCTTGTGACCTGGCCGCAACACCGCAGGATGGCTTCAGGCCCTAATCTGGTTCCGGCACGGCACGCTGAGCCTTTGGTTATTTCCTCTTCCTGGTGGGAAATGAGAGTTAAATTTGCCCATCCAGACACCTCCAGCTAGTCTCTCATTGGTTCTCGCTATTCCTGTTCATCTTCCACAGAAATTGCAAACTGGGCCAAACAGGAGGTTAAAGGGACTGACTCTCCAAGTGGGGAGAGTGTAAGTAAAGCGTCTGGAATGTTGCACTCGAGTACCAGGGTACGAAAACTGAGACATATTTGAACACGTCTCCCGATCACATGGTTGATCATACTCTAGGTTCCACATGCATGTTTTAGCTGAAGGAAGAATACCTTAAACCTGGGTAGTTGAAACCCGTGGAATGGGTACCATGCAATATGACTTCAAAGGGTCTTCATTTGCTCACCGAACCTCTCCAATCCTATCACTGCTGCGTTTATGCCCCTGTACACATGCTTGATTCTCTTTCGGAGACATAGCAATCCATAGGTTTTAAGATACTTACTAGTTAGGTACATTCTTAGGTGTTTAATATGCAGTGTTGAGTCCATTTCGTTGAGCAAGGAGTAGCTCTTGTCTATTCCATATTTGGCTTAAGGAACTTTATCTGTGCTCATTTCAATCTCTGGTTTTATGCAGCACCCCAACTCCCCTTTCCCCTTAAGAAAGCATAAGTTGGTTTTCTAAATTTGAGACCCTGTTTTGTTCTGTAATTTCGTTCCTGTGTAGCCAAGTTTACATTCCGTGTATTACTGATATCTTATGATATTTCTTTTTCTGTGTGACTTATTTCAGTTAGAATCATCATACCTGAATCCACTCATTGTGCTGCTAAGTGCCTGATGACACAGATTTCATTGCTGAGTGATATTGCTTTGTAAGTAAATACCACAACTTCTTTATCCATTTTTCACTTTCTGCGAAGTTGAACTTGTACTGTAAACGAGGTTCTTGTAAACAGAGCCGTTCCAAACTTTGGGGTGGCTGTGTCTTTTTGATTTTAATTTCCCTAAGCTATAGGACCATAAGTGGAAGTGCCCTAGGTTCTGTTGCTTTGTTTTTTAGATGTTTCAGGAAACACCATACACTTCTCCCCAGTGGTTGTTGGCAATTTACATCCCGCCCATCAGCATAACAAGGCTCCCAGTTCTCCATGGCCTGTCCTGCCTTTCTGGATTTTACACTTTTTTCAGATGGCCCTTTTGACCGGGGGGAAGTGAGACTTCATTGTAGTGCAGATTTCCTTTGCAAGCCTGCTTGGTTGGCCAAAAAGGGCGTATGCGTTTTTTCCTGAATATATTCAGGAAAAAACGCATACGCCCTTTTTGGCCAAGTGCATCATTGTGGACGTTCTGCCTCTTTTCCTATGCTTTCAATGCAATTCCAGTCTACCTCCTGAAATCGGTTTCCTGCAATTCTGCCCCGCTTTCAAGTCCTCTTGGCAACCTTACTTCAGTCTATTTTTGGACGATAGCTGTCATTTATAACTCTGCAGGTTTGTGAATTACAGTGCCCCTGAGTTCCTTTCTTCAACTCGCTTTCTTTTGAGCTGGCCGCAACACTGCAGGATGGCTTCAGGCCCTAATCTGGTTCCGGCACGGCACACTGAGCCTTTGGTTATTTCCTCTTCCTGGTGGGAAATGAGAGTTAAATTTGCCCGTCCAGACACCTCCAGCTAGCCTCTCATTGGTTCTCGCTATTCCTGTTCATCTTCCGCAGAAATTGCAAACTGGGCCAAACAGGAAGTTAAAGGCGCTGACTCTCCAAGTGGGGAGAGTGTTAGTAAAGCGTCTGGAATGTTGCACCCGAGTACCAGGGGAGGAAGACTGAGACATATTTGAACACGTCTCCCGATCACATGGTTGATCATACTCTGGGTTCCACATGCATGTTTTAGCTGAAGGAAGAATACCTAAAACCTGGGTAGTTGAAACCCGTGGAATGGGTACCATGCAATATGACTTCAAAGGGTCTTCATTTGCTCACTGAACCTCTCCAATCCTATCACTGCTGCATTTATGCCCCTGTACACATGCTTGATTCTCTTTCGGAGACATAGCAATCCATAGGTTTTAAGATACTTACTAGTCAGGTACATTCTTAGGCGTTTAATATGGGGTGTTGAGTCCATTTCGTTGAGCAAGGAGTAGCTCTTGTCTATTCCATATTTGGCTTAAGGAACTTTATCTGTGCTCATTTCAATCTCTGGTTTTATGCAGCACCCCAACTCACCTTTCCCCTTAAGCAAGCATAAGTTGGTTTTCTAAATTTGAGACCCTGTTCTGTTCTGTAATTCAGTTCCTGTGTAGCCAAGTTTACATTCCGTGTATTACTGATATCTTATGATGTTTCTTTTTCTGTGTGACTTATTTCAGTTAGAATCATCATACCTGAATCCACTCATTGTGCTGCTAAGGACCTGATGACACAGATTTCATTGCTGAGTGATATTGCTTTGTAAGTAAATACCACAACATCTTTATCCATTTTTCAATTTCTGCGATGTTGAACTTGTACTGTAAACGAGGTTCTTGTAAACAGAGGCGTCCCAAACTTTGGGGTGGCTGTGTCTTTTTGATTTTAATTTCCCTAAGCTATAGGACCATAAGTGGCAGTGCCCTAGGCTCTGTTGCTTTGTTTTTTAGATGTTTCAGGAAACACCATACACTTCTCCTGACTGTCTGTTGGTAATTTACATCCCGCCCATCAGCATAACAAGGCTCCCAGTTCTCCATGGCCTGTCCTGCCTTTCTGGATTTTACACTTTTTTCAGATGGCCCTTTTGACCGTGGGAAGTGAGACTTCATTGTAGTGCAGATTTCCTTTGTAAGCTTGCTTGGTTGGCCAAAATGGGCGTATGCGTTTTTTCCTGAATATATTCAGGAAAAAACGCATACGCCCTTTTTGGCCAAGTGCATCATTGTGGACGTTCTGCCTCTTTTCCTATGCTTTCAATGCAATTCCAGTCTACCTCCTGAAATCGGTTTCCTGCAATTCTGCCCCGCTTTCAAGTCCTCTTGGCAGCCTTACTTCAGTCTATTTTTGGACGATAGCTCTCATTTATAACTCTGCAGGTTTGTGAATTGCAGTGCCCCTGAGCTCCTTTCTTCAACTCGCTTTCTTGTGACCTGGCCGCAACACCGCAGGATGGCTTCAGGCCCTAATCTTGTTCCGGCCCGGCATGCTGAGCCTTTGGTTAATTCCTCTTCCTGGTGGGAAATGAGAGTTAAATTTGCCCGTCCAGACACCTCCAGCTAGCCTCTCATTGGTTCTCGCTATTCCTGTTCATCTTCCGCAGAAATTGGAAACTGGGCCAAACAGGAGGTTAAAGGGACTGACTCTCCAAGTCGGGAGAGTGTTAGTAAAGCGTCTGGAATGTTGCACCCGAGTACCAGGGGAGGAAAACTGAGACATATTTGAACACGTCTCCCATTCACATGGTTGATCATACTCTGGGTTCCACATGCATGTTTTAGCTGAAGGAAGAATACCTTAAACCTGGAGAGTTGAGACCCGTGGAATGGGTATCATGCAATATGACTTCAAAGGGTCTTCATTTGCTCACCGAACCTCTCCAATCCTATCACTGCTGCGTTTATGCCCCTGTACACATGCTTGATTCTCTTTTGGAGGCATAGCAATCCATAGGTTTTAAGATACTTACTAGTCAGGTACATTCTTAGGCGTTTAATATGGGGTTTTGAGTCCATTTCGTTGAGCAAGGAGTAGCTCTTGTCTATTCCATATTTGGCTTAAGGAACTTTATCTGTGCTCATTTCAATCTCTGGTTTTATGCAGCACCCAAACTCACCTTTCCCGTTAAGCAAGCATAAGTTGGTTTTCTAAATTTGAGACCCTGTTCTGTTTTGGAATGCAATTCCTGTGTAGCCAAGGTTACATTCCGTGTATTAGTGATATCTTACGATGTTTCTTTTTCTGTGTGACTTATTTCAGTTAGAATCATCGTACCTGAATCCACTCATTATGCTGCTACGGGCCTGATGACATAGATTTCATTGCTGAGTGATACTGCATTGCACGTAAGTACCACAAGTTCTTTATCCATTTTTCACTTTCTGTGATATTGAACTTGTACGGTAAACGAGGTTCTTGTAAACGGAGGCGTCCCAAACTTTGGGGTGGCTGTGTCTTTTTGATTTTAATTTCCCTAAGCTATAGGACCATAAGTGGAAGTGCCCTAGGCTCTGTTGCTTTGTTTTTTAGATGTTTCAGGAAACACCATACACTTCTCCTGAGTGTCTGTTGGCAATTTACATCCCGCCCATCAGCATAACAAGGCTCCCAGTTCTCAATGGCCTGTTGCCTTTCTGGATTTTACACTTTTTTCAGATGGCCCTTTTGACCGGGGGGAAGTGAGACTTCATTGTAGTGCAGATTTCCTTTGCAAGCCTGCTTGGTTGGCCAAAAAGGGCGTATGCGTTTTTTCCTGAATATATTCAGGAAAAAACGCATACGCCCTTTTTGGCCAAGTGCATCATTGTGGACGTTCTGCCTCTTTTCCTATGCTTTCAATGCAATTGAAGTCTACCTCCTGAAATCGGTTTCCTGCAATTCTGCCCCGCTTTCAAGTCCTCTTGGCAGCCTTACTTCAGTCTATTTTTGGACGATAGCTCTCATTTATAACTCTGCAGGTTTGTGAATTACAGTGCCCCTGAGCTCCTTTCTTCAACTCGCTTTCTTGTGACCTGGCCGCAACACCGCAGGATGGCTTCAGGCCCTAATCTGGTTCCGGAACGGCATGCTGAGCCTTTGGTTAATTCCTCTTCCTGGTGGGAAATGAGAGTTAAATTTGCCCGTCCAGACACCTGCAGCTAGCCTCTCATTGGTTCTCGCTATTCCTGTTCATCTTCCACAGAAATTGCAAACTGGGCCAAACAGGAGTTTAAAGGGACTGACTCTCCAAGTCGGGAGAGTGTTAGTAAAGCGTCTGGAATGTTGCACCCGAGTACCAGGGGAGGAAAACTGAGACATATTTGAATACGTCTCCCGTTCACATGGTTGATCATACTCTGGGTTCCACATGCATGTTTTAGCTGAAGGAAGAATACCTTAAACCTGGAGAGTTGAGACCCGTGTAATGGGTACCATGCAATATGACTTCAAAGGGTCTTCATTTGCTCACCGAACCTCTCCAATCCTATCACTGCTGCGTTTATGCCCCTGTACACATGCTTGATTCTCTTTCGGATACATAGCAATCCATAGGTTTTAAGATACTTACTAGTCAGGTACATTCTTAGGCGTTTAATATGGGGTGTTGAGTCCATTTCATTGAGCAAGGAGTAGCTCTTGTCTATTCCATATTTGGCTTAAGGAACTTTATCTGTGCTCATTTCAATCTCTGGTTTTATGCAGCACCCCAACTCACCTTTCCCCTTAAGCAAGCATAAGTTGGTTTTCTAAATTTGAGACCCTGTTCTGTTCTGTAATTCAGTTCCTGTGTAGCCAAGTTTACATTCCGTGTATTAGTGATATCTTATGATGTTTCTTTTTCTGTGTGACATATTTCACTTAGAATCATCATACCTGAATCCACTCATTGTGCTGCTAAGGGCCTGATGACACAGATTTCATTGCTGAGTGATATTGCTTTGTAAGTAAATACCACAACTTCTTTATCCATTTTTCACTTTCTGCGATGTTGAACTTGTACTGTAAACGAGGTTCTTGTAAACAGAGCTGATCCAAACTTTGGGGTGGCTGTGTCTTTTTGATTTTAATTTCCCTAAGCTATAGGACCATAAGTGGAAGTGCCCTAGGCTCTGTTGCTTTGTTTTTTAGATGTTTCAGGAAACACCATACACTTCTCCCGAGTGGTTGTTGGCAATTTACATCCCGCCCATCAGCATAACAAGGCTCCTAGTTCTCCATGGCCTGTCCTGCCTTTCTGGATTTTACACTTTTTTGAGATGGCCCTTTTGACCGGGGGGAAGTGAGACTTGATTGTAGTGCAGATTTCCTTTGTAAGCTTGCTTGGTTGGCCAAAAAGGGCGTATGCGTTTTTTCCTGAATATATTCAGGAAAAAACGCATACGCCCTTTTTGGCCAAGTGCATCATTGTGGACGTTCTGCCTCTTTTCCTATGCTTTCAATGCAATTCCAGTCTACCTCCTGAAATCGGTTTCCTGCAATTCTGCCCCGCTTTCAAGTCCTCTTGGCAGCCTTACTTCAGTCTATTTTTGGACGATAGCTGTCATTTATAACTCTGCAGGTTTGTGAATTACAGTGCCCCTGAGCTCCTTTCTTCAACTCGCTTTCTTGTGACCTGGCCGCAACACCGCAGGATGGCTTCAGGCCCTAATCTGGTTCCGGCCCGGCATGCTGAGCCTTTGGTTATTTCCTCTTCCTGGTGGGAAATGAGAGTTAAATATGCCCGTTCAGAGACCTCCAGCTAGTCTCTCATTGGTTCTCGCTATTCCTGTTCATCTTCCGCAGAAATTGCAAACTGGGCCGAACAGGAGGTTAAAGGGACTGACTCTGCAAGTCGGGAGAGTGTTAGTAAAGCGTCTGGAATGTTGCACCCGAGTACCAGGTGAGGAAAACTGAGACATATTTGAACACGTCTCCCGTTCACATGGTTGATCATACTCTGGGTTCCACATGCATGTTTTAGCTGAAGGAAGAATACCTAAAACCTGGGTAGTTGAAACCCGTGGAATGGGTACCATGCAATATGACTTCAAAGGGTCTTCATTTGCTCACCGAACCTCTCCAACCCTATCACTGCTGCATTTATGCCCCTGTACACACGCTTGATTCTCTTTTGGAGACATAGTAATCCATAGGTTTTAAGATACTTACTAGTCAGGTACATTCTTAGGCGTTTAATATGGGGTGTTGAGTCCATTTCATTGAGCAAGGAGTAGCTCTTGTCTATTCCATATTTGGCTTAAGGAACTTTATCTGTGCTCATTTCAATCTCTGGTTTTATGCAGCACCCAAACTCACCTTTACCCTTAAGCAAGCATAAGTTGGTTTTCTAAATTTGAGACCCTGTTCTGTTTTGGAATGCAGTTCCTGTGTAGCCAAGGTTACATTCCGTGTATTACTGATATCTTATGATGTTTCTTTTTCTGTGTGACTTATTTCAGTTAGAATCATCGTACCTGAATCCACTCATTATGCTGCTACGGGCCTGATGACATAGATTTCATTGCTGAGTGATATTGCTTTGTAAGTGAATACCACAACTTCTTTATCCATTTTTCACTTTCTGCGATGTTGAACTTGTACTGTAAACGATGTTCTTGTAAACAGAGCCGTTCCAAACTTTGGGGTGGCTGTGTCTTTTTGATTTTAATTTCCCTAAGCTATAGGACCATAAGTGGAAGTGCCCTAGGTTCTGTTGCTTTGTTTTTTAGATGTTTCAGGAAACACCATACACTTCTCCCGAGTGGTTGTTGGCAATTTACATCCCGCCCATCAGCAGAACAAGGCTCCCAGTTCTCCATGGCGTGTCCTGCCTTTCTGGATTTTACACTTTTTTCAGATGGCCCTTTTGACCGGGGGGAAGTGAGACTTCATTGTAGTGCAGATTTCCTTTGCAAGCTTGCTTGGTTGGCCAAAAAGGGCGTATGCGTTTTTTCCTGAATATATTCAGGAAAAAACGCATACGCCCTTTTTGGCCAAGTGCATCATTGTGGACGTTCTGCCTCTTTTCCTATGCTTTCAATGCAATTCCAGTCTACCTCCTGAAATCGGTTTCCTGCAATTCTGCCCTGCTTTCAAGTCCTCTTGGCAGCCTTACTTCAGTCTATTTTTGGACAATAGCTGTCATTTATAACTCTGCAGGTTTGTGAATTACAGTGCCCCTGAGCTCCTTTCTTCAACTCGCTTTCTTCTGAGCTGGCCGCAACACCGCAGGATGGCTTCAGGCCCTAATCTGGTTCCGGCACGGCACGCTGAGCCTTTGGTTAATTCCTCTTCCTGGTGGGAAATGAGAGTTAAATTTGCCCGTCCAGACACCTCCAGCTAGTCTCTCATTGGTTCTCGCTATTCCTGTTCATCTTCCGCAGAAATTGCAAACTGGGCCAAACAGGAGGTTAAAGGGACTGACTCTCCAAGTCGGGAGAGTGTTAGTAAAGCGTCTGGAATATTGCACCCGAGTACCAGGGTACGAAAACTGAGACATATTTGAACACATCTCCCGATCACATGGTTGATCATCCTCTACGTTCCACATGCATGTTTTAGCTGAAGGAAGAATACCTTAAACCTGGGTAGTTGAAACCCGTGTAATGGGTACCATGCAATATGACTTCAAAGGGTCTTCATTTGCTCACCGAACCTCTCCAATCCTATCACTGCTGTGTTTATGCCCCTGTACACACGCTTGATTCTCTTTTGGAGACATAGCAATCCATAGGTTTTAAGATACTTACTAGTCAGGTACATTCTTAGGCGTTTAATATGGGGTGTTGAGTCCATTTCGTTGAGCAAGGAGTAGCTCTTGTCTATTCCATATTTGGCTTAAGGAACTTTATCTGTGCTCATTTCAATCTCTGGTTTTATGCAGCACCCCAACTCACCTTTCCCCTTAAGCAAGCATAAGTTGGTTTTCTAAATTTGAGACCCTGTTCTGTTTTGGAATGCAGTTCCTTTGTAGCCAAGTTTACATTCCGTGTATTAGTGATATCTTATGATGTTTCTTTTTCTGTGTGACTTATTTCAGTTAGAATCATCGTACCTGAATCCACTCATTATGCTGCTACGGGCCTGATGACATAGATTTCATTGCTGAGTGATACTGCATTGTACGTAAGTACCACAAGTTCTTTATCCATTTTTCACTTTCTGTGATATTGAACTTGTACGGTAAACGAGGTTCTTGTAAACGGAGGCGTCCCAAACTTTGGGGTGGCTGTGTCTTTTTGATTTTAATTTCCCTAAGCTATAGGACCATAAGTGGAAGTGCCCTAGGCTCTGTTGCTTTGTTTTTTAGATGTTTCAGGAAACACCATACACTTCTCCCGAGTGGTTGTTGGCAATTTACATCCCGCCCATCAGCATAACAAGGCTCCCAGTTCTCCATGGCCTGTCCTGCCTTTCTGGATTTTACACTTTTTTCAGATGGCCCTTTTGACCGGGGGGAAGTGAGCCTTCATTGTAGTGCAGATTTCCTTTGCAAGCTTGCTTGGTTGGCCAAAAAGGGCGTATGCGTTTTTTCCTGAATATATTCAGGAAAAAACGCATACGCCCTTTTTGGCCAAGTGCATGATTGTGGACGTTCTGCCTCTTTTCCTATGCTTTCAATGCAATTCCAGTCTACCTCCTGAAATCGGTTTCCTGCAATTCTGCCCCGCTTTCAAGTCCTCTTGGCAGCCTTACTTCAGTCTATTTTTGGACGATAGCTGTCATTTATAACTCTGCAGGTTTGTGAATTGCAGTGCCCCTGAGCTCCTTTCTTCAACTCGCTTTCTTGTGACCTGGCTGCAACACCGCAGGATGGCTTCAGGCCCTAATCTGGTTCCGGCACGGCACGCTGAGCCTTTGGTTATTTCCTCTTCCTGGTGGGAAATGAGAGTTAAATTTGCCCGTCCAGACACCTGCAGCTAGCCTCTCATTGGTTCTCGCTATTCCTGTTCATCTTCCGCAGAAATTGCAAACTGGACCAAACAGGAGGTTAAAGGCGCTGACTCTCCAAGTGGGGAGAGTGTTAGTAAAGCGTCTGGAATGTTGCACCCGAGTACCAGGGGAGGAAAACTGAGACATATTTGAACACGTCTCCCGTTCACATGGTTGATCATACTTGGGTTCCACATGCATGTTTTAGCTGAAGGAAGAATACCTAAAACCTGGGTAGTTGAAACCCGTGGAATGGGTACCATGCAATATGACTTCAAAGGGTCTTCATTTGCTCACTGAACATCTCCAATCCTATCACTGCTGCGTTTATGCCCCTGTACACATGCTTGATTCTCTTTCGGAGACATAGCAATCCATAGGTTTTAAGATACTTACTAGTCAGGTACATTCTTAGGCGTTTAATATGCGGTGTTGAGTCCATTTCGTTGAGCAAGGAGTAGCTCTTGTCTATTCCATATTTGGCTTAAGGAACTTTATCTGTGCTCATTTCAATCTCTGGTTTTATGCAGCACCCCAACTCACCTTTCCCCTTAAGCAAGCATAAGTTGGTTTTCTAAATTTGAGACCCTGTTCTGTTCTGTAATTCAGTTCCTGTGTAGCCAAGTTTACATTCCGTGTATTACTGATATCTTATGATGTTTCTTTTTCTGTGTGACTTATTTCAGTTAGAATCATCATACCTGAATCCACTCATTATGCTGCTACGGGCCTGATGACATAGATTTCATTGCTGAGTGATACTGCATTGTACGTAAGTACCACAAGTTCTTTATCCATTTTTCACTTTCTGTGATATTGAACTTGTACGGTAAACGAGGTTCTTGTAAACGGAGGCGTCCCAAACTTTGGGGTGGCTGTGTCTTTTTGATTTTAATTTCCCTAAGCTATAGGACCATAAGTGGAAGTGCCCTAGGCTCTGTTGCTTTGTTTTTTAGATGTTTCAGGAAACACCATACACTTCTCCCGAGTGTCTGTTGGCAATTTACATCCCGCCCATCAGCATAACAAGGCTCCCAGTTCTCCATGGCCTGTCCTGCCTTTCTGGATTTTACACTTTTTTCAGATGGCCCTTTTGACCGGGGGGAAGTGAGACTTCATTGTAGTGCAGATTTCCTTTGCAAGCTTGCTTGGTTGGCCAAAAAGGGCGTATGCGTTTTTTCCTGAATATATTCAGGAAAAAACGCATACGCCCTTTTTGGCCAAGTGCATCATTGTGGACGTTCTGCCTCTTTTCCTATGTTTTCAATGCAATTCCAGTCTACCTCCTGAAATAGGTTTCCTGCAATTCTGCCCCGCTTTCAAGTCCTCTTGGCAGCCTTACTTCAGTCTATTTTTGGACGATAGCTGTCATTTATAACTCTGCAGGTTTGTGAATTACAGTGCCCCTGAGCTCCTTTCTTTAACTCGCTTTCTTTTGAGCTGGCCGCAACACCGCAGGATGTCTCCAGGCCCTAATCTGGTTCTGGCACGGCACGCTGAGCCTTTGGTTAATTCCTCTTCCTGGTGGGAAATGAGAGTTAAATTTGCCCATCCAGACACCTCCAGCTAGTCTCTCATTGGTTCTCGCTATTCCTGTTCATCTTCCACAGAAATTGCAAACTGGGCCAAACAGGAGGTTAAAGGGACTGACTCTCCAAGTCGGGAGAGTGTTAGTAAAGCGTCTGGAATGTTGCACCCGAGTACCAGGGTACGAAAACTGAGACATATTTGAACACGTCTCCCGTTCACATGGTTGATCATGCTCTGGGTTCCACATGCATGTTTTAGCTGAAGGAAGAATACCTTAAACCTGGAGAGTTGAGACCTGTGGAATGGGTACCATGCAATATGACTTCAAAGGGTCTTCATTTGCTTACCGAACCTCTCCAATCCTATCACTACTGCGTTTATGCCCCTGTACACACGCTTGATTCTCTTTTGTAGACATAGCAATCCATAGGTTTTAAGATACTTACTAGTCAGGTACATTCTTAGGCGTTTAATATGCGGTGTTGAGTCCATTTCGTTGAGCAAGGAGTAGCTCTTGTCTATTCCATATTTGGCTTAAGGAACTTTATCTGTGCTCATTTCAATCTCTGGTTTTATGCAGCACCCCAACTCACCTTTCCCCTTAAGCAAGCATAAGTTGGTTTTCTAAATTTGAGACCCTGTTCTGTTCTGTAATTCAGTTCCTGTGTAGCCAAGTTTCCATTCCGTGTATTACTGATATCTTATGATGTTTCTTTTTCTGTGTGACTTATTTCAGTTAGAATCATCATACCTGAATCCACTCATTATGCTGCTACGGGCCTGATGACATAGATTTCATTGCTGAGTGATACTGCATTGTACGTAAGTACCACAAGTTCTTTATCCATTTTTCACTTTCTGTGATATTGAACTTGTACGGTAAACGAGGTTCTTGTAAACGGAGGCGTCCCAAACTTTGGGGTGGCTGTGTCTTTTTGATTTTAATTTCCCTAAGCTATAGGACCATAAGTGGAAGTGCCCTAGGCTCTGTTGCTTTGTTTTTTAGATGTTTCAGGAAACACCATACACTTCTCCCGAGTGTCTGTTGGCAATTTACATCCCGCCCATCAGCATAACAAGGCTCCCAGTTCTCCATGGCCTGTCCTGCCTTTCTGGATTTTACACTTTTTTCAGATGGCCCTTTTGACCGGGGGGAAGTGAGACTTCATTGTAGTGCAGATTTCCTTTGCAAGCTTGCTTGGTTGGCCAAAAAGGGCGTATGCGTTTTTTCCTGAATATATTCAGGAAAAAACGCATACGCCCTTTTTGGCCAAGTGCATCATTGTGGACGTTCTGCCTCTTTTCCTATGTTTTCAATGCAATTCCAGTCTACCTCCTGAAATAGGTTTCCTGCAATTCTGCCCCGCTTTCAAGTCCTCTTGGCAGCCTTACTTCAGTCTATTTTTGGACGATAGCTGTCATTTATAACTCTGCAGGTTTGTGAATTACAGTGCCCCTGAGCTCCTTTCTTCAACTCGCTTTCTTTTGAGCTGGCCGCAACACCGCAGGATGTCTCCAGGCCCTAATCTGGTTCTGGCACGGCACGCTGAGCCTTTGGTTAATTCCTCTTCCTGGTGGGAAATGAGAGTTAAATTTGCCCGTCCAGACACCTCCAGCTAGTCTCTCATTGGTTCTCGCTATTCCTGTTCATCTTCCACAGAAATTGCAAACTGGGCCAAACAGGAGGTTAAAGGGACTGACTCTCCAAGTCGGGAGAGTGTTAGTAAAGCGTCTGGAATGTTGCACCCGAGTACCAGGGTACGAAAACTGAGACATATTTGAACACGTCTCCCGTTCACATGGTTGATCATGCTCTGGGTTCCACATGCATGTTTTAGCTGAAGGAAGAATACTTTAAACCTGGAGAGTTGAGACCCGTGGAATGGGTACCATGCAATATGACTTCAAAGGGTCTTCATTTGCTTACCGAACCTCTCCAATCCTATCACTACTGCGTTTATGCCCCTGTACACACGCTTGATTCTCTTTTGTAGACATAGCAATCCATAGGTTTTAAGATACTTACTAGTCAGGTACATTCTTAGGCGTTTAATATGCGGTGTTGAGTCCATTTCGTTGAGCAAGGAGTAGCTCTTGTCTATTCCATATTTGGCTTAAGGAACTTTATCTGTGCTCATTTCAATCTCTGGTTTTATGCAGCACCCCAACTCACCTTTCCCCTTAAGCAAGCATAAGTTGGTTTTCTAAATTTGAGACCCTGTTCTGTTCTGTAATTCAGTTCCTGTGTAGCCAAGTTTACATTCCGTGTATTACTGATATCTTATGATGTTTCTTTTTCTGTGTGACTTATTTCAGTTAGAATCATCGTACCTGAATCCACTCATTATGCTGCTACGGGCCTGATGACATAGATTTCATTGCTGAGTGATACTGCATTGTACGTAAGTACCACAAGTTCTTTATCCATTTTTCACTTTCTGTGATATTGAACTTGTACGGTAAACGAGGTTCTTGTAAACGGAGGCGTCCCAAACTTTGGGGTGGCTGTGTCTTTTTGATTTTAATTTCCCTAAGCTATAGGACCATAAGTGGAAGTGCCCTAGGCTCTGTTGCTTTGTTTTTTAGATGTTTCAGGAAACACCATACACTTATCCCGAGTGTCTGTTGGCAATTTACATCCCGCCCATCAGCATAACAAGGCTCCCAGTTCTCCATGGCCTGTCCTGCCTTTCTGGATTTTACACTTTTTTCAGATGGCCCTTTTGACCGGGGGGAAGTGAGACTTCATTGTAGTGCAGATTTCCTTTGCAAGCTTGCTTGGTTGGCCAAAAAGGGCGTATGTGTTTTTTCCTGAATATATTCAGGAAAAAACGCATACGCCCTTTTTGGCCAAGTGCATGATTGTGGACGTTCTGCCTCTTTTCCTATGCTTTCAATGCAATTCCAGTCTACCTCCTGAAATCGGTTTCCTGCAATTCTGCCCCGCTTTCAAGTCCTCTTGGCAGCCTTACTTCAGTCTATTTTTGGACGATAGCTGTCATTTATAACTCTGCAGGTTTGTGAATTTCAGTGCCCCTGAGCTCCTTTCTTCAACTCGCTTTCTTGTGACCTGGCCGCAACACCGCAGGATGTCTTCAGGCCCTAATCTGGTTCTGGCACGGCACGCTGAGCCTTTGGTTAATTCCTCTTCCTGGTGGCAAATGAGAGTTAAATTTGCCCATCCAGACACCTCCAGCTAGTCTCTCATTGGTTCTCGCTATTCCTGTTCATCTTCCACAGAAATTGCAAACTGGGCCAAACAGGAGGTTAAAGGGACTGACTCTCCAAGTGGGGAGAGTGTTAGTAAAGCGTCTGGAATGTTGCACCCGAGTACCAGGGTACGAAAACTGAGACATATTTGAACATGTCTCCCGATCACATGGTTGATCATACTCTGGGTTCCACATGCATGTTTTAGCTGAAGGAAGAATACCTAAAACCTGGGTAGTTGAAACCCGTGGAATGGGTACCATGCAATATGACTTCAAAGGGTCTTCATTTGCTCACCGAACATCTCCAATCCTATCACTGCTGCGTTTATGCCCCTGTACACATGCTTGATTCTCTTTCGGAGACATAGCAATCCATAGGTTTTAAGATACTTACTAGTCAGGTACATTCTTAGGCGTTTAATATGCGGTGTTGAGTCCATTTCGTTGAGCAAGGAGTAGCTCTTGTCTATTCCATATTTGGCTTAAGGAACTTTATCTGTGCTCATTTCAATCTCTGGTTTTATGCAGCACCCCAACTCACCTTTCCCCTTAAGCAAGCATAAGTTGGTTTTCGAAATTTGAGACCCTGTTCTGTTCTGTAATTCAGTTCCTGTGTAGCCAAGTTTCCATTCCGTGTATTACTGATATCTTATGATGTTTCTTTTTCTGTGTGACTTATTTCAGTTAGAATCATCGTACCTGAATCCACTCATTATGCTGCTACGGGCCTGATGACATAGATTTCATTGCTGAGTGATATTGCTTTGTAAGTGAATACCACAACTTCTTTAGCCATTTTTCACTTTCTGCGATGTTGAACTTGTACTGTAAACGAGGTTCTTGTAAACAGAGCCGTTCCAAACTTTGGGGTGGCTGTGTCTTTTTGATTTTAATTTCCCTAAGCTATAGGACCATAAGTGGAAGTGCCCTAGGCTCTGTTGCTTTGTTTTTTAGATGTTTCAGGAAACACCATACACTTCTCCCGAGTGGTTGTTGGCAATTTATATCCCGCCCATCAGCATAACAAGGCTCCCAGTTCTCCATGGCCTGTCCTGCCTTTCTGGATTTTACACTTTTTTCAGATGGCCCTTTTGACCGGGGGGAAGTGAGACTTCATTGTAGTGCAGATTTCCTTTGCAAGCTTGCTTGGTTGGCCAAAAAGGGCGTATGCGTTTTTTCCTGAATATATTCAGGAAAAAACGCATACGCCCTTTTTGGCCAAGTGCATCATTGTGGACGTTCTGCCTCTTTTCATATGCTTTCAATGCAATTCCAGTCTACCTCCTGAAATCGGTTTCCTGCAATTCTGTCCCGCTTTCAAGTCCTCTTGACAGCCTTACTTCAGTCTATTTTTGGACGATAGCTGTCATTTATAACTCTGCAGGTTTGTGAATTACAGTGCCCCTGAGCTCCTTTCTTCAACTCGCTTTCTTTTGAGCTGGCCGCAACACCGCAGGATGTCTTCAGGCCCTAATCTGGTTCTGGCACGGCACGCTGAGCCTTTGGTTAATTCCTCTTCCTGGTGGGAAATGAGAGTTAAATTTGCCCGTCCAGACACCTCCAGCTAGCCTCTCATTGGTTCTCGCTATTCCTGTTCATCTTCCGCAGAAATTGCAAACTGGGCCAAACAGGAGGTTAAAGGGACTGACTCTCCAAGTCGGGAGAGTGTTAGTAAAGCGTCTGGAATGTTGCACCCGAGTACCAGGGTAGGAAAACTGAGACATATTTGAACACGTCTCCCGATCACATGGTTGATCATACTCTGGGTTCCACATGCATGTTTTAGCTGAAGGAAGAATACCTTAAACCTGGAGAGTTGAGACCCGTGGAATGGGTACCATGCAATATGACTTCAAAGGGTCTTCATTTGCTCACCGAACCTCTCCAATCCTATCACTGCTGCGTTTATGCCCCTGTACACACGCTTGATTCTCTTTTGGAGACATAGCAATCCATAGGTTTTAAGATACTTACTAGTCAGGTACATTCTTAGGCGTTTAATATGCGGTGTTGAGTCCATTTCGTTGAGCAAGGAGTAGCTCTTGTCTATTCCATATTTGGCTTAAGGAACTTTATCTGTGCTCATTTCAATCTCTGGTTTTATGCAGCACCCCAACTCACCTTTCCCCTTAAGCAAGCATAAGTTGGTTTTCTAAATTTGAGACCCTGTGCTGTTCTGTAATTCAGTTCCTGTGTAGCCAAGTTTACATTCCGTGTATTACTGATATCTTATGATGTTTCTTTTTCTGTGTGACTTATTTCAGTTAGAATCATCATACCTGAATCCACTCATTGTGCTGCTAAGGGCCTGATGACATAGATTTCATTGCTGAGTGATATTGCTTTGTAAGTGAATACCACAACTTCTTTATCCATTTTTCACTTTCTGTGAAGTTGAACTTGTACTGTAAGCGAGGTTCTTGTAAACAGAGCCATTCCAAACTTTGGGGTGGCTGTGTCTTTTTGATTTTAATTTCCCTAAGCTATAGGACCATAAGTGGAAGTGCCCTAGGCTCTGTTGCTTTGTTTTTTAGATGTTTCAGGAAACACCATACACTTCTCCCGAGTGTCTGTTGGCAATTTACATCCCGCCCATCAGCATAACAAGGCTCCCAGTTCTCCATGGCCTGTCCTACCTTTCTGGATTTTACACTTTTTTCAGATGGCCCTTTTGACCGGGGGGAAGTGAGACTTCATTGTAGTGCAGATTTCCTTTGCAAGCTTGCTTGGTTGGCCAAAAAGGGCGTATGCGTTTTTTCCTGAATATATTCAGGAAAAAACGCATACGCCCTTTTTGGCCAAGTGCATCATTGTGGACGTTCTGCCTCTTTTCCTATGCTTTCAATGCAATTCCAGTCTACCTCCTGAAATCGGTTTCCTGCAATTCTGCCCCGCTTTCAAGTCCTCTTGGCAGCCTTACTTCAGTATATTTTTGGACGATAGCTGTCATTTATAACTCTGCAGGTTTGTGAATTACAGTGCCCCTGAGCTCCTTTCTTCAACTCGCTTTCTTGTGACCTGGGCGCAACACCGCAAGATGGCTTCAGGCCCTAATCTGGTTCCGGCCCGGCATGCTGAGCCTTTGGTTAATTCCTCTTCCTGGTGGGAAATGAGAGTTAAATTTGCCCGTCCAGACACCTCCAGCTAGCCTCTCATCGGTTCTCGCTATTCCTGTTCATCTTCCGCAGAAATTGCAAACTGGGCCAAACAGGAGGTTAAAGGAACTGACTCTCCAAGTCGGGAGAGTGTTAGTAAAGCATCTGGAATGTTGCACCCGAGTACCAGGGGAGGAAAACTGAGACATATTTGAACACGTCTCCCGTTCACATGGTTGATCATACTCTGGGTTCCACGTGCATGTTTTAGCTGAAGGAAGAATACCTTAAACCTGGAGAGTTGAGACCCGTGGAATGGGTACCATGCAATATGACTTCAAAGGGTCTTCATTTGCTCACCGAACCTCTCCAATCCTATCACTGCTGCGTTTATGCCCCTGTACACACGCTTGATTCTCTTTTGGAGACATAGCAATCCATAGGTTTTAAGATACTTACTAGTCAGGTACATTCTTAGGCGTTTAATATGCGGTGTTGAGTCCATTTCATTGAGCAAGGAGTAGCTCTTGTCTATTCCATATTTGGCTTAAGGAACTTTATCTGTGCTCATTTCAATCTCTGGTTTTATGCAGCACCCCAACTCACCTTTCCCCTTAAGCAAGCATAAGTTGGTTTTCTAAATTTGAGACCCTGTTCTGTTCTGTAATTCAGTTCCTGTGTAGCCAAGTTTACATTCCGTGTATTAGTGATATCTTATGATGTTTCTTTTTCTGTGTGACTTATTTCAGTTAGAATCATCGTACCTGAATCCACTCATTATGCTGCTACGGGCCTGATGACATAGATTTCATTGCTGAGTGATACTGCATTGTACGTAAGTACCACAAGTTCTTTATCCATTTTTCACTTTCTGTGATATTGAACTTGTACGGTAAACGAGGTTCTTGTAAAAGAGGCGTCCCAAACTTTGGGGTGGCTGTGTCTTTTTGATTTTAATTTCCCTAAGCTATAGGACCATAAGTGGAAGTGCCCTAGGCTCTGTTGCTTTGTTTTTTAGATGTTTCAGGAAACACCATACACTTCTCCGGAGTGTCTGTTGGCAATTTACATCCCGCCCATCAGCATAACAAGGCTCCCAGTTCTCCTTGGCCTGTCCTGCCTTTCTGGATTTTACACTTTTTTCAGATGGCCCTTTTGACCGGGGGGAAGTGAGACTTCATTGTAGTGCAGATTTCCTTTGCAAGCTTGCTTGGTTGGCCAAAAAGGGTGTATGCGTTTTTTCCTGAATATATTCAGGAAAAAACGCATACGCCCTTTTTGGCCAAGTGCATCATTGTGGACGTTCTGCCTCTTTTCCTATGCTTTCAATGCAATTCCAGTCTACCTCCTGAAATAGGTTTCCTGCAATTCTGCCCCGCTTTCAAGTCCTCTTGGCAGCCTTACTTCAGTATATTTTTGGACGATAGCTGTCATTTATAACTCTGCAGGTTTGTGAATTACAGTGCCCCTGAGCTCCTTTCTTCAACTCGCTTTCTTGTGACCTGGCCGCAACACCGCAGGATGGCTTCAGGCCCTAATCTGGCTCCGGTACGGCACGCTGAGCCTTTGGTTAATTCCTCTTCCTGGTGGGAAATGAGAGTTAAATTTGCCAATCCAGACACCTCCAGCTAGTCTCTCATTGGTTCTCGCTATTCCTGTTCATCTTCCACAGAAATTGCAAACTGGGCCAAACAGGAGGTTAAAGGGACTGACTCTCCAAGTTGGGAGAGTGTTAGTAAAGCGTCTGGAATGTTGCACCCGAGTACCAGGGTACGAAAACTGAGACATATTTGAACACGTCTCCCGATCACATGGTTGATCATACTCTGGGTTCCACATGCATGTTTTAGCTGAAGGAAGAATACTTAAAACCTGGGTAGTTGAAACCCGTGGAATGGGTACCATGCAATATGACTTCAAAGGGTCTTCATTTGCTCACCGAACATCTCCAATCCTATCACTGCTGCGTTTATGCCCCTGTACACATGCTTGATTCTCTTTCGGAGACATAGCAATCCATAAGTTTTAAGATACTTACTAGTCAGCTACATTCATAGGCGTTTAATATGCGGTGTTGAGTCCATTTCGTTGAGCAAGGAGTAGCTCTTGTCTATTCCATATTTGGCTTAAGGAACTTTATCTGTGCTCATTTCAATCTCTGGTTTTATGCAGCACCCCAACTCACCTTTCCCCTTAAGCAAGCATAAGTTGGTTTTCTAAATTTGAGACCCTGTTCTGTTCTGTAATTCAGTTCCTGTGTAGCCAAGTTTACATTCCGTGTATTACTGATATCTTATGATGTTTCTTTTTCTGTGTGACTTATTTCAGTTAGAATCATCGTACCTGAATCCACTCATGATGCTGCTACGGGCCTGATGACATAGATTTCATTGCTGAGTGATACTGCATTGTACGTAAGTACCACAAGTTCTTTATCCATTTTTCACTTTCTGTGATAGTGAACTTGTATGGTAAACGAGGTTCTTGTAAACAGAGGCGTCTCAAACTTTGGGGTGGCTGTGTCTTTTTGATTTTAATTTCCCTAAGCTATAGGACCATAAGTGGAAGTGCCCTAGGCTCTGTTGTTTTGTTTTTTAGATGTTTCAGGAAACACCATACACTTCTCCCGAGTGTCTGTTGGCAATTTACATCCCGCCCATCAGCATAACAAGGCTCCCAGTTCTCCATGGCCTGTCCTGCCTTTCTGGATTTTACACTTTTTTCAGATGGCCCTTTTGACCGGGGGGAAGTGAGACTTCATTGTAGTGCAGATTTCCTTTGCAAGCTTGCTTGGTTGGCCAAAAAGGGCGTATGCGTTTTTTCCTGAATATATTCAGGAAAAAACGCATACGCCCTTTTTGGCCAAGTGCATCATTGTGGACGTTCTGCCTCTTTTCCTATGCTTTCAATGCAATTCCAGTCTACCTCCTGAAATCGGTTTCCTGCAATTCTGCCCCGCTTTCAAGTCCTCTTGGCAGCCTTACTTCAGTCTATTTTTGGACGATAGCTGTCATTTATAACTCTGCAGGTTTGTGAATTACAGTGCCCCTGAGCTCCTTTCTTCAACTCGCTTTCTTGTGACCTGGCCGCAACACCGCAGGATGGCTTCAGGCCCTAATCTGGTTCTGGCCCGGCATGCTGAACCTTTGGTTAATTCCTCTTCCTGGTGGGAAATGAGAGTTAAATTTGCCCGTCCAGACACCTCCAGCTAGCCTCTCATTGGTTCTCGCTATTCCTGTTCATCTTCCGCAGAAATTGCAAACTGGGTCAAACAGGAGGTTAAAGGAACTGACTCTCCAAGTCGGGAGAGTGTTAGTAAAGCGTCTGGAATGTTGCACCCGAGTACCAGGGGAGGAAAACTGAGACATATTTGAACACGTCTCCCGTTCACATGGTTGATCATACTTGGGTTCCACATGCATGTTTTAGGTGAAGGAAGAATACCTTAAAACTGGAGAGTTAAGACCCGTGTAATGGGTACCATGCAATATGACTTCAAAGGGTCTTCATTTGCTCACCGAACCTCTCCAATCCTATCACTGCTGCGTTTATGCCCCTGTACACATGCTTGATTCTCTTTCGGAGACATAGCAATCCATAGGTTTTAAGATACTTACTAGTCAGGTACATTCTTAGGCGTTTAATATGCGGTGTTGAGTCCATTTCTTTGAGCAAGGAGTAGCTCTTGTCTATTCCATATTTGGCTTAAGGAACTTTATCTGTGCTCATTTCAATCTCTGGTTTTATGCAGCACCCCAACTCACCTTTCCCCTTAAGCAAGCATAAGTTGGTTTTCTAAATTTGAGACTCTGTTCGGTTCTGTAATTCAGTTCCTGTGTAGCCAAGTTTACATTCCGTGTATTACTGATATCTTATGATGTTTCTTTTTCTGTGTGACTTATTTCAGTTAGAATCATCGTACCTGAATCTACTCATTATGCTGCTATGGGCCTGATGACATAGATTTCATTGCTGAGTGACACTGGATTGTACGTAAATACCACAACTTCTTTATCCATTTTTCACTTTCTGTGATATTGAACTTGTACGGTAAACGAGGTTCTTGTAAACAGAGGCGTCCCAAACTTTGGGGTGGCTGTGTCTTTTTGATTTTAATTTCCCTAAGCTATAGGACCATAAGTGGCAGTGCCCTAGGCTCTGTTGCTTTGTTTTTTAGATGCTTCAGGAAACACCATACACTTCTCCCGAGTGTCTGTTGGCAATTTACATCCCGCCCATCAGCATAACAAGACTCCCAGTTCTCCATGGCCTGTCCTGCCTTTCTGGATTTTACACTTTTTTCAGATGGCCCTTTTGACCGGGGGGAAGTGAGACTTCATTGTAGTGCAGATTTCCTTTGCAAGCTTGCTTGGTTGGCCAAAAAGGGCGTATGCGTTTTTTCCTGAATATATTCAGGAAAAAACGCATACGCCCTTTTTGGCCAAGTGCATCATTGTGGACGTTCTGCCTCTTTTCCTATGCTTTCAATGCAATTCCAGTCTACCTCCTGAAATAGGTTTCCTGCAATTCTGCCCCGCTTTCAAGTCCTCTTGGCAGCCTTACTTCAGTCTATTTTTGGACGATAGCTGTCATTTATAACTCTGCAGGTTTGTGAATTACAGTGCCCCTGAGCTCCTTTCTTCAACTCGCTTTCTTGTGACCTGGCCGCAACACCGCAGGATGTCTTCAGGCCCTAATCTGGTTCTGGCACGGCACGCTGAGCCTTTGGTTAATTCCTCTTCCTGGTGGGAAATGAGAGTTAAATTTGCCCATCCAGACACCTCCAGCTAGTCTCTCATTGGTTCTCGCTATTCCTGTTCATCTTCCACAGAAATTGCAAACTGGGCCAAACAGGAGGTTAAAGGGACTGACTCTCCAAGTTGGGAGAGTGTTAGTAAAGCGTCTGGAATGTTGCACCCGAGTACCAGGGTACGAAAACTGAGACATATTTGAACACGTCTCCCGATCACATGGTTGATCATACTCTGGGTTCCACATGCATGTTTTAGCTGAAGGAAGAATACCTAAAACCTGGGTAGTTGAAACCCGTGGAATGGGTACCATGCAATATGACTTCAAAGGGTCTTCATTTGCTCACCGAACCTCTCCAATCCTATCACTGCTGCGTTTATGCCCCTGTACACATGCTTGATTCTCTTTCGGAGACATAGCAATCCCTAGGTTTTAAGATACTTCCTAGTCAGGTACATTCTTAGGCGTTTAATATGCGGTGTTGAGTCCATTTCTTTGAGCAAGGAGTAGCTCTTGTCTATTCCATATTTGGCTTAAGGAACTTTATCTGTGCTCATTTCAATCTCTGGTTTTATGCAGCACCCCAACTCACCTTTCCCCTTAAGCAAGCATAAGTTGGTTTTCTAAATTTGAGACCCTGTTCTGTTCTGTAATTCAGTTCCTGTGTAGCCAAGTTTACATTCCGTGTATTACTGATATCTTATGATGTTTCTTTTTCTGTGTGACTTATTTCAGTTAGAATCATCATACCTGAATCCACTCATTGTGCTGCTAAAGGCCTGATGACATAGATTTCATTGCTGAGTGATATAGTTTGTAAGTAAATACCACAACTTCTTTATCCATTTTTCACTTTCTGCGATGTTGAACTTGTACTGTAAACGAGGTTCTTGTAAACAGAGGCGTCCCAAACTTTGGGGTGGCTGTGTCTTTTTGATTTTAATTTCCCTAAGCTATAGGACCATAAGTGGCAGTGCCCTAGGCTCTGTTGCTTTGTTTTTTAGATGTTTCAGGAAGCACCATACACTTCTCCCGAGTGTCTGTTGGTAATTTACATCCCGCCCATCAGCATAACAAGGCTCCCAGTTCTCCATGGCCTGTCCTGCCTTTCTGGATTTTACACTTTTTTCAGATGGCCCTTTTGACCGGGGGGAAGTGAGACTTCATTGTAGTGCAGATTTCCTTTGCAAGCTTGCTTGGTTGGCCAAAAAGGGCGTATGCGTTTTTTCCTGAATATATTCAGGAAAAAACGCATACGCCCTTTTTGGCCAAGTGCATCATTGTGGACGTTCTGCCTCTTTTCCTATGCTTTCAATGCAATTCCAGTCTACCTCCTGAAATCGGTTTCCTGCAATTCTGCCCCGCTTTCAAGTCCTCTTGGCAGCCTTACTTCAGTCTATTTTTGGACGATAGCTGTCATTTATAACTCTGCAGGTTTGTGAATTACAGTGCCCCTGAGCTCCTTTCTTCAACTCGCTTTCTTGTGACCTGGCCGCAACACCGCAGGATGTCTTCAGGCCCTAATCTGGTTCCGGCACGGCACGCTGAGCCTCTGGTTATTTCCTCTTCCTGGTGGGAAATGAGAGTTAAATTTGCCCGTCCAGACACCTCCAGCTAGTCTCTCATTGGTTCTCGCTATTCCTGTTCATCTTCCGCAGAAATTGCAAACTGGGCCAAACAGGAGGTTAAAGGCGCTGACTCTCCAAGTGGGGAGAGTGTTAGTAAAGCGTCTGGAATGTTGCACCCGAGTACCAGGGGAGGAAAACTGAGACATATTTGAACACGTCTCCCGATCACATGGTTGATCATACTCTGGGTTCCACATGCATGTTTTAGCTGAAGGAAGAATACCTAAAACCTGGGTAGTTGAAACCCGTGGAATGGGTACCATGCAATATGACTTCAAAGGGTCTTCATTTGCTCACCGAACCTCTCCAATCCTATCACTGCTGCGTTTATGCCCCTGTACACATGCTTGATTCTCTTTCGGAGACATAGCAATCCCTAGGTTTTAAGATACTTACTAGTCAGGTACATTCTTAGGCGTTTAATATGCGGTGTTGAGTCCATTTCTTTGAGCAAGGAGTAGCTCTTGTCTATTCCATATTTGGCTTAAGGAACTTTATCTGTGCTCATTTCAATCTCTGGTTTTATGCAGCACCCCAACTCACCTTTACCCTTAAGCAAGCATAAGTTGGTTTTCTAAATTTGAGACCCTGTTCTGTTCTGTAATTCAGTTCCTGTGTAGGCAAGTTTACATTCCGTGTATTACTGATATCTTATGATGTTTCTTTTTCTGTGTCACTTATTTCAGTTAGAATCATCATACCTGAATCCACTCATTGTGCTGCTAAGGGCCTGATGACACAGATTTCATTGCTGAGTGATATTGCTTTGTAAGTAAATGCCACAACTTTTTTATCCATTTTTCACTTCTGCGATGTTGAACTTGTACTGTAAACGAGGTTCTTGTAAACAGAGCCGTTCCAAACTTTGGGGTGGCTGTGTCTTTTTGATTTTAAATTCCCTAAGCTATAGCACCATAAGTGGAAGTGCCCTAGGCTCTGTTGCTTTGTTTTTTAGATGTTTCAGGAAACACCATACACTTCTCCCGAGTGTTTGTTGGCAATTTACATCCCGCCCTTCAGCATAACAAGGCTCCCTGTTCTCCATGGCCTGTCCTGCCTTTCTGGATTTTACACTTTTTTCAGATGGCCCTTTTGACCGTGGGAAGTGAGACTTCATTGTAGTGCAGATTTCCTTTGCAAGCTTGCTTGGTTGGCCAAAAAGGGCGTATGCGTTTTTTCCTGAATATATTCAGGAAAAAAAACATACGCCCTTTTTGGCCAAGTGCATCATTGTGGACGTTCTGCCTCTTTTCCTATGCTTTCAATGCAATTCCAGTCTACCTCCTGAAATGGGTTCCCTGCAATTCTGCCCCGCTTTCAAGTCCTCTTGGCAGCCTTACTTCAGTCTATTTTTGGACGATAGCTGTCATTTATAACTCTGCAGGTTTGTGAATTACAGTGCCCCTGAGCTCCTTTCTTCAACTCGCTTTCTTTTGAGCTGGCCGCAACACCGCAGGATGGCTTCAGGCCCTAATCTGGTTCCGGCCCGGCATGCTGAGCCTTTGGTTAATTCCTCTTCCTGGTGGGAAATGAGAGTTAAATTTGCCCGTCCAGACACCTGCAGCTAGCCTCTCATTGGTTCTCGCTATTCCTGTTCATCTTCCGCAGAAATTGCAAACTGGGCCAAACAGGACGTTAAACGCGCTGACTCTCCAAGTGGTGAGAGTGTTAGTAAAGCGTCTGGAATGTTGCACCCGAGTACCAGGGTATGAAAACTGAGACATATTTGAACACGTCTCCCGATCACATGGTTGATCATACTCTAGGTTCCACATGCATGTTTTAGCTGAAGGAAGAATACCTTAAACCTGGGTAGTTGAAACCCGTGGAATGGGTACCATGCAATACGTCTTCAAAGGGTCTTCATTTGCTCACGAACCTCTCCAATCCTATCACTGCTGCGTTTATGCCCCTGTACACATGCTTGATTCTCTTTCGGAGACATAGCAATCCCTAGGTTTTAAGATACTTACTAGTCAGGTACATTCTTAGGCGTTTAATATGCGGTGTTGAGTCCATTTCTTTGAGCAAGGAGTAGCTCTTGTCTATTCCATATTTGGCTTAAGGAACTTTATCTGTGCTCATTTCAATCTCTGGTTTTATGCAGCACCCCAACTCACCTTTACCCTTAAGCAAGCATAAGTTGGTTTTCTAAATTTGAGACCCTGTTCTGTTCTGTAATTCAGTTCCTGTGTAGGCAAGTTTACATTCCGTGTATTACTGATATCTTATGATGTTTCTTTTTCTGTGTCACTTATTTCAGTTAGAATCATCATACCTGAATCCACTCATTGTGCTGCTAAGGGCCTGATGACACAGATTTCATTGCTGAGTGATATTGCTTTGTAAGTAAATGCCACAACTTTTTTATCCATTTTTCACTTCTGCGATGTTGAACTTGTACTGTAAACGAGGTTCTTGTAAACAGAGCCGTTCCAAACTTTGGGGTGGCTGTGTCTTTTTGATTTTAAATTCCCTAAGCTATAGCACCATAAGTGGAAGTGCCCTAGGCTCTGTTGCTTTGTTTTTTAGATGTTTCAGGAAACACCATACACTTCTCCCGAGTGTTTGTTGGCAATTTACATCCCGCCCTTCAGCATAACAAGGCTCCCTGTTCTCCATGGCCTGTCCTGCCTTTCTGGATTTTACACTTTTTTCAGATGGCCCTTTTGACCGGGGGGAAGTGAGACTTCATTGTAGTGCAGATTTCCTTTGCAAGCTTGCTTGGTTGGCCAAAAAGGGCGTATGCGTTTTTTCCTGAATATATTCAGGAAAAAAAACATACGCCCTTTTTGGCCAAGTGCATCATTGTGGACGTTCTGCCTCTTTTCCTATGCTTTCAATGCAATTCCAGTCTACCTCCTGAAATGGGTTCCCTGCAATTCTGCCCCGCTTTCAAGTCCTCTTGGCAGCCTTACTTCAGTCTATTTTTGGACGATAGCTGTCATTTATAACTCTGCAGGTTTGTGAATTACAGTGCCCCTGAGCTCCTTTCTTCAACTCGCTTTCTTTTGAGCTGGCCGCAACACCGCAGGATGGCTTCAGGCCCTAATCTGGTTCCGGCCCGGCATGCTGAGCCTTTGGTTAATTCCTCTTCCTGGTGGGAAATGAGAGTTAAATTTGCCCGTCCAGACACCTGCAGCTAGCCTCTCATTGGTTCTCGCTATTCCTGTTCATCTTCCGCAGAAATTGCAAACTGGGCCAAACAGGACGTTAAACGCGCTGACTCTCCAAGTGGGGAGAGTGTTAGTAAAGCGTCTGGAATGTTGCACCCGAGTACCAGGGTATGAAAACTGAGACATATTTGAACACGTCTCCCGATCACATGGTTGATCATACTCTAGGTTCCACATGCATGTTTTAGCTGAAGGAAGAATACCTTAAACCTGGGTAGTTGAAACCCGTGGAATGGGTACCATGCAATACGTCTTCAAAGGGTCTTCATTTGCTCACGAACCTCTCCAATCCTATCACTGCTGCGTTTATGCCCCTGTACACATGCTTGATTCTCTTTCGGAGACATAGCAATCCATAGGTTTTAAGATACTTACTAGTCAGGTACATTCTTAGGCGTTTAATATGCGGTGTTGAGTCCATTTCGTTGAGCAAGGAGTAGCTCTTGTCTATTCCATATTTGGCTTAAGGAACTTTATCTGTGCTCATTTCAATCTCTGGTTTTATGCAGCACCCCAACTCACCTTTACCCTTAAGCAAGCATAAGTTGGTTTTCAGAATTTGAGACCCTGTTGTGTTCTGTAATTCAGTTCCTGTGTAGCCAAGTTTCCATTCCTTGTATTACTGATATCTTATGATGTTTCTTTTTCTGTGTGACTTATTTCAGTTAGAATCATCATACCTGAATCCACTCATTGTGCTGCTAAGGGCCTGATGACATAGATTTCATTGCTGAGTGATATTGCTTTGTAAGTAAATACCACAACTTCTTTATCCATTTTTCACTTTCTGCGATGTTGAACTTGTACTGTAAACGAGGTTTTTGTAAACAGAGGCGTCCCAAACTTTGGGGTGGCTGTGTCTTTTTGATTTTAATTTCCCTAAGCTATAGGACCATAAGTGGCAGTGCCCTAGGCTCTGTTGCTTTGTTTTTTAGATGTTTCAGGAAACACCATACACTTCTCCCGAGTGTCTGTTGGCAATTTACATCCCGCCCATCAGCATAACAAGGCTCCCAGTTCTCCATGGCCTGTCCTGCCTTTCTGGATTTTACACTTTTTTCAGATGGCCCTTTTGACCGGGGGGAAGTGAGACTTCATTGTAGTGCAGATTTCCTTTGCAAGCTTGCTTGGTTGGCCAAAAAGGGCGTATGCGTTTTTTCCTGAATATATTCAGGAAAAAACGCATACGCCCTTTTTGGCCAAGTGCATCATTGTGGACGTTCTGCCTCTTTTCCTATGCTTTCAATGCAATTCCAGTCTACCTCCTGAAATGGGTTTCCTGCAATTCTGCCCCGCTTTCAAGTCCTCTTGGCAGCCTTACTTCAGTCTATTTTTGGACGATAGCTGTCATTTATAACTCTGCAGGTTTGTGAATTACAGTGCCCCTGAGCTCCTTTCTTCAACTCGCTTTCTTGTGACCTGGCCGCAACACCGCAGGATGTCTTCAGGCCCTAATCTGGTTCTGGCACGGCACGCTGAGCCTTTGGTTAATTCCTCTTCCTGGTGGGAAATGAGAGTTAAATTTGCCCATCCAGACACCTCCAGCTAGTCTCTCATTGGTTCTCGCTATTCCTGTTCATCTTCCGCAGAAATTGCAAACTGGGCCAAACAGGAGGTTAAAGGGACTGACTCTCCAAGTGGGGAGAGTGTTAGTAAAGCGTCTGGAATGTTGCACCCGAGTACCAGGGTATGAAAACTGAGACATATTTGAACACGTCTCCCGATCACATGGTTGATCATACTCTAGGTTCCACATGCATGTTTTAGCTGAAGGAAGAATACCTTAAACCTGGGTAGTTGAAACCCGTGGAATGGGTACCATGCAATATGTCTTCAAAGGGTCTTCATTTGCTCACGAACCTCTCCAATCCTATCACTGCTGCGTTTATGCCCCTGTACACATGCTTGATTCTCTTTCGGAGACATAGCAATCCATAGGTTTTAAGATACTTACTAGTCAGGTACATTCTTAGGCGTTTAATATGCGGTGTTGAGTCCATTTCGTTGAGCAAGGAGTAGCTCTTGTCTATTCCATATTTGGCTTAAGGAACTTTATCTGTGCTCATTTCAATCTCTGGTTTTATGCAGCACCCCAACTCACCTTTACCCTTAAGCAAGCATAAGTTGGTTTTCTAAATTTGAGACCCTGTTCTGTTCTGTAATTCAGTTCCTGTGTAGCCAAGTTTCCATTCCTTGTATTACTGATATCTTATGATGTTTCTTTTTCTGTGTGACTTATTTCAGTTAGAATCATCATACCTGAATCCACTCATTGTGCTGCTAAGGGCCTGATGACATAGATTTCATTGCTGAGTGATATTGCTTTGTAAGTAAATACCACAACTTCTTTATCCATTTTTCACTTTCTGCGATGTTGAACTTGTACTGTAAACGAGGTTCTTGTAAACAGAGGCGTACCAAACTTTGGGGTGGCTGTGTCTTTTTGATTTTAATTTCCCTAAGCTATAGGACCATAAGTGGCAGTGCCCTAGGCTCTGTTGCTTTGTTTTTTAGATGTTTCAGGAAACACCATACACTTCTCCTGAGTGTCTGTTGGTAATTTACATCCCGCCCATCAGCATAACAAGGCTCCCAGTTCTCCATGGCCTGTCCTGCCTTTCTGGATTTTACACTTTTTTCAGATGGCCCTTTTGACCGGGGGGAAGTGAGACTTCATTGTAGTGCAGATTTCCTTTGCAAGCTTGCTTGGTTGGCCAAAAAGGGCGTATGCGTTTTTTCCTGAATATATTCAGGAAAAAACGCATACGCCCTTTTTGGCCAAGTGCATCATTGTGGACGTTCTGCCTCTTTTCCTATGCTTTCAATGCAATTCCAGTCTACCTCTTGAAATCGGTTTCCTGCAATTCTGCCCCGCTTTCAAGTCCTCTTGGCAGCCTTACTTCAGTCTATTTTTGGACGATAGCTGTCATTTATAACTCTGCAGGTTTGTGAATTACAGTGCCCCTGAGCTCCTTTCTTCAACTCGCTTTCTTTTGAGCTGGCCGCAACACCGCAGGATGTCTTCAGGCCCTAATCTGGTTCCGGCACGGCACGCTGAGCCTTTGGTTAATTCCTCTTCCTGGTGGGAAATGAGAGTTAAATTTGCCCGTCCAGCCACCTCCAGCTAGCCTCTCATTGGTTCTCGCTATTCCTGTTCATCTTGCGCAGAAATTGCAAACTGGGCCAAACAGGAGGTTAAAGGGACTGACGCTCCAAGTCGGGAGAGTGTTAGTAAAGCGTCTGGAATGTTGCACCCGAGTACCAGGGTACGAAAACTGAGACATATTTGAACAAGTCTCCCGATCACATGGTTGATCATACTCTAGGTTCCACATGCATGTTTTAGCTGAAGGAAGAATACCTAAAACCTGGGTAGTTGAAACCCGTGGAATGGGTACCATGCAATATGACTTCAAAGGGTCTTCATTTGCTCACGAACATCTCCAATCCTATCACTGCTGCGTTTATGCCCCTGTACACATGCTTGATTCTCTTTCGGAGACATAGCAATCCATAGGTTTTAAGATACTTACTAGTCAGGTACATTCTTAGGCGTTTAATATGGGGTGTTGAGTTCATTTCGTTGAGCAAGGAGTAGCTCTTGTCTATTCCATATTTGGCTTAAGGAACTTTATCTGTGCTCATTTCAATCTCTGGTTTTATGCAGCACCCCAACTCACCTTTCCCCTTAAGCAAGCATAAGTTGGTTTTCTAAATTTGAGACCCTGTTCTGTTCTGTAATTCAGTTCCTGTGTAGCCAAGTTTACATTCCGTGTATTACTGATATCTTATGATGTTTCTTTTTCTGTGTGACTTATTTCAGTTAGAATCATCGTACCTGAATCCACTCATTATGCTGCTACGGGCCTGATGACATAGATTTCATTGCTGAGTGATACTGCATTGTACGTAAGTACCACAAGTTCTTTATCCATTTTTCACTTTCTGTGATATTGAACTTGTACGGTAAACGAGGTTCTTGTAAACAGAGGCGTCCCAAACTTTGGGGTGGCTGTGTCTTTTTGATTTTAATTTCCCTAAGCTATAGGACCATAAGTGGAAGTGCCCTAGGCTCTGTTGCTTTGTTTTTTAGATGTTTCAGGAAACACCATACACTTCTCCGGAGTGTCTGTTGGCAATTTACATCCCGCCCATCAGCATAACAAGGCTCCCAGTTCTCCTTGGCCTGTCCTGCCTTTCTGGATTTTACACTTTTTTCAGATGGCCCTTTTGACCGGGGGGAAGTGAGACTTCATTGTAGTGCAGATTTCCTTTGCAAGCTTGCTTGGTTGGCCAAAAAGGGCGTATGCGTTTTTTCCTGAATATATTCAGGAAAAAACGCATACGCCCTTTTTGGCCAAGTGCATCATTGTGGACGTTCTGCCTCTTTTCCTATGCTTTCAATGCAATTCCAGTCTACCTCCTGAAATGGGTTTCCTGCAATTCTGCCCCGCTTTCAAGTCCTCTTGGCAGCCTTACTTCAGTCTATTTTTGGACGATAGCTGTCATTTATAACTCTGAAGATTTGTGAATTACAGTGCCCCTGAGCTCCTTTCTTCAACTCGCTTTCTTGTGACCTGGCCGCAACACCGCAGGATGTCTTCAGACCCTAATCTGGTTCCGGAACGGCATGCTGAGCCTTTGGTTAATTCCTCTTCCTGGTGGGAAATGAGAGTTAAATTTGCCCGTTCAGACTCCTCCAGCTAGTCTCTCATTGGTTCTCGCTATTCCTGTTCATCTTCCGCAGAAATTGCAAACTGGGCCAAACAGGAGGTTAAAGGGACTGGCTCTCCAAGTCGGGAGAGTGTTAGTAAAGCGTCTGGAATGTTGCACCCGAGTACCAGGGTGCGAAAACTGAGACATATTTGAACACGTCTCCCAATCACATGGTTGATCATACTCTAGGTTCCACATGCATGTTTTAGCTGAAGGAAGAATACCTTAAACCTGGGTAGGTGAAACCCGTGGAATGGGTACCATGCAATATGACTTCAAAGGGTCTTCATTTGCTCACCGAACCTCTCCAGTCCTATCACTGCTGCGTTTATGCCCCTGTACACATGCTTGATTCTCTTTCAGAGACATAACAATCCATAGGTTTTAAGATACTTACTAGTCAGGTACATTCTTAGGCGTTTAATATGCGGTGTTGAGTCCATTTCGTTGAGCAAGGAGTAGCTCTTGTCTATTCCATATTTGGCTTAAGGAACTTTATCTGTGCTCATTTCAATCTCTGGTTTTATGCAGCACCCCAACTCACCTTTACCCTTAAGCAAGCATAAGTTGGTTTTCAGAATTTGAGACCCTGTTGTGTTCTGTAATTCAGTTCCTGTGTAGCCAAGTTTCCATTCCGTGTATTACTGATATCTTATGATGTTTCTTTTTCTGTGTGACTTATTTCAGTTAGAATCATCATACCTGAATCCACTCATTGTGCTGCTAAGGGCCTGATGACATAGATTTCATTGCTGAGTGATATTGTTTTGTAAGTGAATACCACAACTTCTTTATCCATTTTTCACTTTCTGCGATGTTGAACTTGTACTGTAAACGAGGTTCTTGTAAACAGAGGCGTACCAAACTTTGGGGTGGCTGTGTCTTTTTGATTTTAATTTCCCTAAGCTATAGGACCATAAGTGGAAGTGTCCTAGGCTCTGTTGCTTTGTTTTTTAGATGTTTCAGAAAACACCATACACTTCTCCCAAGTGTCTGTTGGCAATTTACATCCCGCCCATCAGCATAACAAGGCTCCCAGTTCTCCATGGCCTGTCCTGCCTTTCTGGACTTTACACTTTTTTCAGATGGCCCTTTTGACCGGGGGGAAGTGAGACTTCATTGTAGTGCAGATTTCCTTTGCAAGCTTGCTTGGTTGGCCAAAAAGGGCGTATGCGTTTTTTCCTGAATATATTCAGGAAAAAACGCATACGCCCTTTTTGGCCAAGTGCATCATTGTGGACGTTCTGCCTCTTTTCCTATGCTTTCAATGCAATTCCAGTCTACCTCCTGAAATGGGTTTCCTGCAATTCTGCCCCGCTTTCAAGTCCTCTTGGCAGCCTTACTTCAGTCTATTTTTGGACGATAGCTGTCATTTATAACTCTGCAGGTTTGTGAATTACAGTGCCCCTGAGCTCCTTTCTTCAACTCGCTTTCTTGTGACCTGGCCGCAACACCGCAGGATGTCTTCAGGCCCTAATCTGGTTCTGGCACGGCACGCTGAGCCTTTGGTTAATTCCTCTTCCTGGTGGGAAATGAGAGTTAAATTTGCCCATCCAGACACCTCCAGCTAGTCTCTCATTGGTTCTCGCTATTCCTGTTCATCTTCCACAGAAACTGCAAACTGGGCCAAACAGGAGGTTAAAGGGACTGACTCTCCAAGTGGGGAGAGTGTTAGTAAAGCGTCTGGAATGTTGCACCCGAGTACCAGGGTACGAAAACTGAGACATATTTGAACACGTCTCCCGATCACATGGTTGATCATACTCTAGGTTCCACATGCATGTTTTAGCTGAAGGAAGAATACCTTAAACCTGGGTAGTTGAAACCCGTGGAATGGGTACCATGCAATATGACTTCAAAAGGTCTTCATTTGCTCACGAACCTCTCCAATCCTATCACTGCTGCGTTTATGCCCCTGTACACATGCTTGATTCTCTTTCGGAGACATAGCAATCCATAGGTTTTAAGATACTTACTAGTCAGGTACATTCTTAGGCGTTTAATATGCAGTGTTGAGTCCATTTCGTTGAGCAAGGAGTAGCTCTTGTCTATTCCATATTTGGCTTAAGGAACTTTATCTGTACTCATTTCAATCTCTGGTTTTATGCAGCACCCCAACTCACCTTTCCCCTTAAGCAAGAATAAGTTGGTTTTCTAAATTTGCGACCCTGTTCTGTTCTGTAATTCAGTTCCTGTGTAGCCAAGTTTACATTCCGTGTATTACTGATATCTTATGATGTTTCTTTTTCTGTGTGACTTATTTCAGTTAGAATCATCATACCTGAATCCACTCATTGTGCTGCTAAGGGCCTGATGACATAGATTTCATTGCTGAGTGATATTGCTTTGTAAGTAAATACCACAACTTCTTTATCCATTTTTCACTTTCTGCGATGTTGAACTTGTACTGTAAACGAGGTTCTTGTAAACAGAGGCGTCCCAAACTTTGGGGTGGCTGTGTCTTTTTGATTTTAATTTCCCTAAGCTATAGGACCATAAGTGGCAGTGCCCTAGGCTCTGTTGCTTTGTTTTTTAGATGTTTCAGGAAACACCATACACTTCTCCTGAGTGTCTGTTGGTAATTTACATCCCGCCCATCAGCATAACAAGGCTCCCAGTTCTCCATGGCCTGTCCTGCCTTTCTGGATTTTACACTTTTTTCAGATGGCCCTTTTGACCGGGGGGAAGTGAGACTTCATTGTAGTGCAGATTTCCTTTGCAAGTTTGCTTGGTTGGCCAAAAAGGGCGTATGCGTTTTTTCCTGAATATATTCAGGAAAAAACGCATATGCCCTTTTTGGCCAAGTGCATCATTGTGGACGTTCTGCCTCTTTTCCTATGCTTTCAATGCAATTCCAGTCTACCTCCTGAAATCGGTTTCCTGCAATTCTGCCCCGCTTTCAAGTCCTCTTGGCAGCCTTACTTCAGTCTATTTTTGGACAATAGCTGTCATTTATAACTCTGCAGGTTTGTGAATTACAGTGCCCCTGAGCTCCTTTCTTCAACTCGCTTTCTTGTGACCTGGCCGCAACACCGCAGGATGGCTTCAGGCCCTAATCTGGTTCTGGCACGGCACGCTGAGCCTTTGGTTATTTCCTCTTCCTGGTGGGAAATGAGAGTTAAATTTGCCCGTCCAGACACCTCCAGCTAGCCTCTCATTGGTTCTCGCTATTCCTGTTCATCTTCCACAGAAATTGCAAACTGGGCCAAACAGGAGGTTAAAGGGACTGACTCTGCAACTGGGGAGAGTGTTAGTAAAGCGTCTGGAATGTTGCACCCGAGTACCAGGGTACGAAAACTGAGACATATTTAAACACGTCTCCCGATAACATGGTTGATCATACTCTGGGTTCCACATGCATGTTTTAGCTGAAGGAAGAATACCTAAAACCTGGGTAGTTGAAACCCGTGGAATGGGTACCATGCAATATGACTTCAAAGGGTCTTCATTTGCTCACGAACCTCTCCAATCCTATCACTGCTGCGTTTATGCCCCTGTACACATGCTTGATTCTCTTTCGGAGACATAGCAATCCATAGGTTTTAAGATACTTACTAGTCAGGTACATTCTTAGGCGTTTAATATGCAGTGTTGAGTCCATTTCGTTGAGCAAGGAGTAGCTCTTGTCTATTCCATATTTGGCTTAAGGAACTTTATCTGTACTCATTTCAATCTCTGGTTTTATGCAGCACCCCAACTCACCTTTCCCCTTAAGCAAGAATAAGTTGGTTTTCTAAATTTGAGACCCTGTTCTGTTCTGTAATTCAGTTCCTGTGTAGCCAAGTTTACATTCCGTGTATTACTGATATCTTATGATGTTTCTTTTTCTGTGTGACTTATTTCAGTTAGAATCATCATACCTGAATCCACTCATTGTGCTGCTAAGGGCCTGATGACATAGATTTCATTGCTGAGTGATATTGCTTTGTAAGTAAATACCACAACTTCTTTATCCATTTTTCACTTTCTGCGATGTTGAACTTGTACTGTAAACGAGGTTCTTGTAAACAGAGGCGTCCCAAACTTTGGGGTGGCTGTGTCTTTTTGATTTTAATTTCCCTAAGCTATAGGACCATAAGTGGCAGTGCCCTAGGCTCTGTTGCTTTGTTTTTTAGATGTTTCAGGAAACACCATACACTTCTCCTGAGTGTCTGTTGGTAATTTACATCCCGCCCATCAGCATAACAAGGCTCCCAGTTCTCCATGGCCTGTCCTGCCTTTCTGGATTTTACACTTTTTTCAGATGGCCCTTTTGACCGGGGGGAAGTGAGACTTCATTGTAGTGCAGATTTCCTTTGCAAGTTTGCTTGGTTGGCCAAAAAGGGCGTATGCGTTTTTTCCTGAATATATTCAGGAAAAAACGCATATGCCCTTTTTGGCCAAGTGCATCATTGTGGACGTTCTGCCTCTTTTCCTATGCTTTCAATGCAATTCCAGTCTACCTCCTGAAATCGGTTTCCTGCAATTCTGCCCCGCTTTCAAGTCCTCTTGGCAGCCTTACTTCAGTCTATTTTTGGACAATAGCTGTCATTTATAACTCTGCAGGTTTGTGAATTACAGTGCCCCTGAGCTCCTTTCTTCAACTCGCTTTCTTGTGACCTGGCCGCAACACCGCAGGATGGCTTCAGGCCCTAATCTGGTTCTGGCACGGCACGCTAAGCCTTTGGTTATTTCCTCTTCCTGGTGGGAAATGAGAGTTAAATTTGCCCGTCCAGACACCTCCAGCTAGCCTCTCATTGGTTCTCGCTATTCCTGTTCATCTTCCACAGAAATTGCAAACTGGGCCAAACAGGAGGTTAAAGGGACTGACTCTGCAACTGGGGAGAGTGTTAGTAAAGCGTCTGGAATGTTGCACCCGAGTACCAGGGTACGAAAACTGAGACATATTTAAACACGTCTCCCGATAACATGGTTGATCATACTCTGGGTTCCACATGCATGTTTTAGCTGAAGGAAGAATACCTAAAACCTGGGTAGTTGAAACCCGTGGAATGGGTACCATGCAATATGACTTCAAAGGGTCTTCATTTGCTCACCGAACCTCTCCAATCCTATCACTGCTGCGTTTATGACCCTGTACACATGCTTGATTCTCTTTCGGAGACATAGCAATCCATAGGTTTTAAGATACTTACTAGTCAGGTACATTCTTAGGCATTTAATATGCGGTGTTGAGTCCATTTCTTTGAGCAAGGAGTAGCTCTTGTCTATTCCATATTTGGCTTAAGGATCTTTATCTGTGCTCATTTCAATCTCTAGTTTTATGCAGCACCCCAACTCACCTTTACCCTTAAGCAAGCATATGTTGGTTTTCTAAATTTGAGACCCTGTTCTGTTCTGTAATTCAGTTCCTGTGTAGCCAAGTTTACATTCCGTGTATTACTGATATCTTATGATGTTTCTTTTTCTGTGTGACTTATTTCAGTTAGAATCATCATACCTGAATCCACTCATTGTGCTGCTAAGGGCCTGATGACACAGATTTCATTGCTGAGTGATATTGCTTTGTAAGTAAATACCACAACTTTTTTATCCATTTTTCACTTTCTGCGATGTTGAACTTGTACTGTAAACGAGGTTCTTGTAAACAGAGCCGTTCCAAACTTTGGGGTGGCTGTGTCTTTTTGATTTTAAATTCCCTAAGCTATAGGACCATAAGTGGAAGTGCCCTAGGCTCTGTTGCTTTGTTTTTTAGATGTTTCAGGAAACACCATACACTTCTCCCGAGTGGTTGTTGGCAATTTACATCCCGCCCTTCAGCATAACAAGCCTCCCAGTTCTCCATGGCCTGTCCTGCCTTTCTTGATTTTACACTTTTTTCAGATGGCCCTTTTGACCGGGGGGAAGTGAGACTTCATTGTAGTGCAGATTTCCTTTGCAAGCTTGCTTGGTTGGCCAAAAAGGGCGTATGCATTTTTTCCTGAATATATTCAGGAAAAAACGCATACGCCCTTTTTGGCCAAGTGCGTCATTGTGGACGTTCTGCCTCTTTTCCTATGCTTTCAATGCAATTCCAGTCTACCTCCTGAAATCGGTTTCCTGCAATTCTGCCCCGCTTTCAAGTCCTCTTGGCAGCCTTACTTCAGTCTATTTTTGGACGATAGCTGTCATTTATAACTCTGCAGGTTTGTGAATTACAGTGCCCCTGAGCTCCTTTCTTCAACTCGCTTTCTTTTGAGCTGGCCGCAACACCGCAGGATGGCTTCAGGCCCTAATCTGGTTCCGGCATGGCACGCTGAGCCTTTGGTTATTTCCTCTTCCTGGTGGGAAATGAGAGTTAAATTTGCCCGTCCAGACACCTCCAGCTAGTCTCTCATTGGTTCTCGCTATGCCTGTTCATCTTCCGCAGAAATTGCAAACTGGGCCAAACAGGAGGTTAAAGGGACTGACTCTCCAAGTCGGGAGAGTGTTAGTAAAGCGTCTGGAATGTTGCACCCGAGTACCAGGGTACGAAAACTGAGACATATTTGAACACGTCTCCCGATCACATGGTTGATCATACTCTAGGTTCCACATGCATGTTTTAGCTGAAGGAAGAATACCTTAAACCTGGGTAGGTGAAACCCGTGGAATGGGTACCATGCAATATGACTTCAAAGGGTCTTCATTTGCTCACCGAACCTCTCCAATCCTATCACTGCTGCGTTTATGCCCCTGTACACATGCTTGATTCTCTTTCGGAGACATAGCAATCCATAGGTTTTAAGATACTTACTAGTCAGGTACATTCTTAGGCGTTTAATATGCGGTGTTGAGTCCATTTCGTTGAGCAAGGAGTAGCTGTTGTCTATTCCATATTTGGCTTAAGGAACATTTTCTGTGCTCATTTCAATCTGGTTTTATGCAGCACCCCAACTCACCTTTACCCTTAAGCAAGCATAAGTTGTTTTTCTAAATTTGAGACCCTGTTGTGTTCTGTAATTCAGTTCCTGTGTAGCCAAGGTTCCATTCCATGTATTACTGATATCTTATGATGTTTCTTTTTCTGTGTGACTTATTTCAGTTAGAATCATCATACCTGAATGCACTCATTGTGCTGCTAAGGGCCTGATGACATAGATTTCATTGCTGAGTGATATTGCTTTGTAAGTGAATACCACAACTTCTTTATCCATTTTTCACTTTCTGCGATGTTGAACTTGTACTGTAAACGAGGTTCTTGTAAACAGAGGCGTCCCAAACTTTTGGGTGGCTGTGTCTTTTTGATTTTGATTTCCCTAAGCTATAGGACCATAAGTGGAAGTGCCCTAGGCTCTGTTGATTTGTTTTTTAGATGTTTCAGGAAACACCATACACTTCTCCCGAGTGGTTGTTGGCAATTTACATCCCGCCCATCAGCATAACAAGGCTCCCAGTTCTCCATGGCCTGTCCTGCCTTTCTGGATTTTACACTTTTTTCAGATGGCCCTTTTGACTGGGGGGAAGTGAGACTTCATTGTAGTGCAGATTTCCTTTGCAAGCTTGCTTGGTTGGCCAAAAAGGGCGTATGCGTTTTTTCCTGAATATATTCAGGAAAAAACGCATACGCCCTTTTTGGCCAAGTGCATCATTGTGGACGTTCTGCCTCTTTTCCTATGCTTTCAATGCAATTCCTGTCTACCTCCTGAAATCGGTTTCCTGCAATTCTGCCCCGCTTTCAAGTCCTCTTGGCAGCCTTACTTCAGTCTATTTTTGGACGATAGCTGTCATTTATAACTCTGCAGGCTTGTGAATTATAGTGCCCCTGAGCTCCTTTCTTCAACTCGCTTTCTTTTGAGCTGGCCGCAACACCGCAGGATGGCTTCAGGCCCTAATCTGGTTCCGGCACGGCACGCTGAGCCTTTGGTTAATTCCTCTTCCTGGTGGGAAATGAGAGTTAAATTTGCCCGTCCAGACACCTCCAGCTAGCCTCTCATTGGTTCTCGCTATTCCTGTTCATCTTCCGCAGAAATTGCAAACTGGGCCAAACAGGAGGTTAAAGGGACTGACTCTCCAAGTGGGGAGAGTGTTAGTAAAGCATCTGGAATTTTGCACCCGAGTACCAGGGGAGGAAAACTGAGACATATTTGAACACGTCTCCCGTTCACACGGTTGATCATACTCTGGGTTCCACATGCATGTTTTAGCTGAAGGAAGAATACCTTAAACCTGGAGAGTTGAGACCCGTGGAATGGGTACCATGCAATATGACTTCAAAGGGTCTTCATTTGCTCACCGAACCTCCCCAATCCTATCACTGCTGCGTTTATGCCCCTGTACACACGCTTGATTCTCTTTTGGAGACATAGCAATTCATAGGTTTTAAGATACTTACTAGTCAGGTACATTCTTAGGCGTTTAATATGGGGTGTTGAGTCCATTTCGTTGAGCAAGGAGTAGCTCTTGTCTATTCCATATTTGGCTTAAGGAAGTTTATCTGTGCTCATTTCGATCTCTGGTTATGCAGCATCCCAATTCACCTTTACCCTTAAGCAAGCATAAGTTGGTTTTCTAAATTTGAGACCCTGTTCTGTTCTGTAATTCAGTTCCTGTGTAGCCAGGTTTACATTCCGTGTATTACTGATATCTTATGATGTTTCTTTTTCTGTGTGACTTACTTCAGTTAGAATCATCATACCTGAATCCACTCATTGTGCTGCTAAGGGCCTGATGACACAGATTTCATTGCTGAGTGATATTGCTTTGTTAGTAAATACCACAACTTCTTTATCCATTTTTCACTTTCTGCGATGTTGAACTTGTACTGTAAACGAGGTTCTTGTAAACAGAGCCGTTCCAAACTTTGGGGTGGCTGTGTCTTTTTGATTTTAAATTCCCTAAGCCTTAGGACCATAAGTGGCAGTGCCCTAGGCTCTGTTGCTTTGTTTTTTAGATGTTTCAGGAAACACCATACACTTCTCCCGAGTGGTTGTTGGCAATTTACATCCCGCCCATCAGCATAACAAGGCTCCCAGTTCTCCATGGCCTGTCCTGCCTTTCTGGATTTTACACTTTTTTCAGATGGCCCTTTTGACCGGGGGGAAGTGAGACTTCATTGTAGTGCAGATTTCCTTTGCAAGCTTGCTTGGTTGGCCAAAAAGGGCGTATGCGTTTTTCCTGAATATATTCAGGAAAAAACGCATACGCCCTTTTTGGCCAAGTGCATCATTGTGGACGTTCTGCCTCTTTTCCTATGCTTTCAATGCAATTCCAGTCTACCTCCTGAAATCGGTTTCCTGCAATTCTGCCCTGATTTCAAGTCCTCTTGGCAGCCTTACTTCAGTCTATTTTTGGACGATAGCTGTCATTTATAACTCTGCAGGTTTGTGAATTACAGTGTCCCTGAGCTCCTTTCTTCAACTCGCTTTCTTGTGAGCTGGCCGCAACACCGCAGGATGGCTTCAGGCCCTAATCTGGTTCCGGCACGGCACACTGAGCCTTTGGTTATTTCCTCTTCCTGGTGGGAAATGAGAGTTAAATTTGCCCGTCCAGACACCTCCAGCTAGTCTCTCATTGGTTCTCGCTATTCCTGTTCATCTTCCGCAGAAATTGCAAACTGGGCCAAACAGGAGGTTAAAGGCGCTGACTCTCCAATTGGGGAGAGTGTTAGTAAAGCGTCTGGAATGTTGCACCCGAGTACCAGGGGAGGATAACTGAGACATATTTGAACACGTCTCCCGTCCACACGGTTGATCATACTCTGGGTTCCACATGCATGTTTTAGCTGAAGGAAGAATACCTTAAACCTGGAGAGTTGAGACCCGTGCAATGGGTACCATGCAATATGACTTCAAAGGGTCTTCATTTGCTCACCGAACATCTCCAATCCTATCACTGCTGCGTTTATGCCCCTGTACACACGCTTGATTCTCTTTTGGAGACATAGCAATCCATAGGTTTTAAGATACTTACTAGTCAGGTACATTCTTAGGCGTTTAATATGGGGTGTTGAGTCCATTTCGTTGAGCAAGGAGTAGCTCTTGTCTATTCCATATTTGGCTTAAGGAACTTTATCTGTGCTCATTTCAATCTCTGGTTTTATGCAGCACCCCAACTCACCTTTCCCCTTAAGCAAGCATAAGTTGGTTTTCTAAATTTGCGACCCTGTTCTGTTTTGGAATTCAGTTCCTGTGTAGCCAAGTTTACATTCCGTGTATTACTGATATCTTATGATGTTTCTTTTTCTGTGTGACTTATTTCAGTTAGAATCATCGTACCTGAATCCACTCATTGTGCTGCTAAGGGCCTGATGACACAGATTTCATTGCTGAGTGATATTGCTTTGTAAGTAAATACCACAACTTCTTTATCCATTTTTCACTTTCTGCGATGTTGAACTTGTACTGTAAATGAGGTTGTTGTAAACAGAGGCGTCCCAAACTTTGGGGTGGCTGTGTCTTTTTGATTTTGATTTCCCTAAGCTATAGGACCATAAGTGGCAGTGCCCTAGGCTCTGTTGCTTTGTTTTTTAGATGTTTCAGGAAACACCATACACTTCTCCCGAGTGGTTGTTGGCAATTTACATCCCGCCCATCAGCATAACAAGGCTCCCAGTTCTCCATGGCCTGTCCTGCCTTTCTGGATTTTACACTTTTTTCAGATGGCCCTTTTGACCGGGGGGAAGTGAGACTTCATTGTAGTGCAGATTTCCTTTGCAAGCTTGCTTGGTTGGCCAAAAAGGGCGTATGCGTTTTTTCCTGAATATATTCAGGAAAAAACGCATACGCCCTTTTTGGCCAAGTGCATCATTGTGGACGTTCTGCCTCTTTTCCTATGCTTTCAATGCAATTCCAGTCTACCTCCTGAAATCGGTTTCCTGCAATTCTGCCCTGCTTTCAAGTCCTCTTGGCAGCCTTACTTCAGTCTATTTTTGGACGATAGCTGTCATTTATAACTCTGCAGGTTTGTGAATTACAGTGTCCCTGAGCTCCTTTCTTCAACTCGCTTTCTTGTGAGCTGGCCGCAACACCGCAGGATGGCTTCAGGCCCTAATCTGGTTCCGGCACGGCATGCTGAGCCTTTGGTTATTTCCTCTTCCTGGTGGGAAATGAGAGTTAAATTTGCCCGTCCAGACACCTCCAGCTAGTCTCTCATTGGTTCTCGCTATTCCTGTTCATCTTCCGCAGAAATTGCAAACTGGGCCAAACAGGAGGTTAAAGGCGCTGACTCTCCAACTGGGGAGAGTGTTAGTAAAGCGTCTGGAATGTTGCACCCGAGTACCAGGGGAGGAAAACTGAGACATATTTGAACACGTCTCCCGTTCACACGGTTGATCATACTCTGGGTTCCACATGCATGTTTTAGCTGAAGGAAGAATACCTTAAACCTGGAGAGTTGAGACCCGTGTAATGGGTACCATGCAATATGACTTCAAAGGGTCTTCATTTGCTCACCGAACATCTCCAATTCTATCACTGCTGCGTTTATGCCCCTGTACACACGCTTGATTCTCTTTTGGAGACATAGCAATCCATAGGTTTTAAGATACTTACTAGTCAGGTACATTCTTAGGCGTTTAATATGGGGTGTTGAGTCCATTTCGTTGAGCAAGGAGTAGCTCTTGTCTATTCCATATTTGGCTTAAGGAACTTTATCTGTGCTCATTTCAATCTCTGGTTTTATGCAGCACCCCAACTCACCTTTCCCCTTAAGCAAGCATAAGTTGGTTTTCTAAATTTGCGACCCTGTTCTGTTTTGGAATTCAGTTCCTGTGTAGCCAGGTTTACATTCCGTGTATTAGTGATATCTTATGATGTTTCTTTTTCTGTGTGACTTATTTCAGTTAGAATCATCGTACCTGAATCCACTCATTGTGCTGCTAAGGGCCTGATGACACAGATTTCATTGCTGAGTGATATTGCTTTGTAAGTAAATACCACAACTTCTTTATCCATTTTTCACTTTCTGCGATGTTGAACTTGTACTGTAAACGAGGTTCTTGTAAACAGAGCCGTTCCAAACTTTGGGGTGGCTGTGTCTTTTTGATTTTAATTTCCCTAAGCTATAGGACCATACGTGGAAGTGCCCTAGGTTCTGTTGCTTTGTTTTTTAGATGTTTCAGGAAACACCATACACTTCTCCTGAGTGGTTGTTGGCAATTTACATCCCGCCCATCAGCATAACAAGGCTCCCAGTTCTCCATGGCCTGTCCTGCCTTTCTGGATTTTACACTTTTTTCAGATGGCCCTTTTGACTGGGGGGAAGTGAGACTTCATTGTAGTGCAGATTTCCTTTGCAAGCTTGCTTGGTTGGCCAAAAAGGGCGTATGCGTTTTTTCCTGAATATATTCAGGAAAAAACGCATACGCCCTTTTTGGCCAAGTGCATCATTGTGGACGTTCTGCCTCTTTTCCTATGCTTTCAATGCAATTCCAGTCTACCTCCTGAAATCGGTTTTCTGCAATTCTGCCCCGCTTTCAAGTCCTCTTGGCAGCCTTACTTCAGTCTATTTTTGGACGATAGCTGTCATTTATAACTCTGCAGGTTTGTGAATTACAGTGCCCCTGAGCTCCTTTCTTCAACTCGCTTTCTTGTGACCTGGCCGCAACACCGCAGGATGGCTTCAGGCCCTAATCTGGTTCCAGCACGGCACGCTGAGCCTTTGGTTATTTCCTCTTCCTGGTGGGAAATGAGAGTTAAATTTGCCCGTCCAGACACCTCCAGCTAGTCTCTCATTGGTTCTCGCTATTCCTGTTCATCTTCCGCAGAAATTGCAAACTGGGCCAAACAGGAGGTTAAAGGGACTGACTCTCCAAGTGGGGAGAGTGTTAGTAAAGCATCTGGAATTTTGCACCCGAGTACCAGGGGAGGAAAACTGAGACATATTTGAACACGTCTCCCGTTCACACGGTTGATCATACTATGGGTTCCACATGCATGTTTTAGCTGAAGGAAGAATACCTTAAACCTGGAGAGTTGAGACCCGTGGAATGGGTACCATGCAATATGACTTCAAAGGGTCTTCATTTGCTCACCGAACCTCTCCAATCCTATCACTGCTGCGTTTATGCCCCTGTACACACGCTTGATTCTCTTTTGGAGACATAGCAATTCATAGGTTTTAAGATACTTACTAGTCAGGTACATTCTTAGGCGTTTAATATGCGGTGTTGAGTCCATTTCGTTGAGCAAGGAGTAGCTCTTGTCTATTCCATATTTGGCTTAAGGAAGTTTATCTGTGCTCATTTCGATCTCTGGTTATGCAGCATCCCAATTCACCTTTACCCTTAAGCAAGCATAAGTTGGTTTTCTAAATTTGAGACCCTGTTCTGTTCTGTAATTCAGTTCCTGTGTAGCCAGGTTTACATTCCGTGTATTACTGATATCTTATGATGTTTCTTTTTCTGTGTGACTTATTTCAGTTAGAATCATCATACCTGAATCCACTCATTGTGCTGCTAAGGGCCTGATGACATAGATTTCATTGCTGAGTGATATTGCTTTGTAAGTAAATACCACAACTTCTTTATCCATTTTTCACTTTCTGCGATGTTGAACTTGTACTGTAAACGAGGTTCTTGTAAACAGAGCCGTTCCAAACTTTGGGGTGGCTGTGTCTTTTTGATTTTAAATTCCCTAAGCCTTAGGACCATAAGTGGCAGTGCCCTAGGCTCTGTTGCTTTGTTTTTTAGATGTTTCAGGAAACACCATACACTTCTCCCGAGTGGTTGTTGGCAATTTACATCCCGCCCATCAGCATAACAAGGCTCCCAGTTCTCCATGGCCTGTCCTGCCTTTCTGGATTTTACACTTTTTTCAGATGGCCCTTTTGACCGGGGGGAAGTGAGACTTCATTGTAGTGCAGATTTCCTTTGCAAGCTTGCTTGGTTGGCCAAAAAGGACGTATGCGTTTTTCCTGAATATATTCAGGAAAAAACGCATACACCCTTTTTGGCCAAGTGCATCATTGTGGACGTTCTGCCTCTTTTCCTATGCTTTCAATGCAATTCCAGTCTACCTCCTGAAATCGGTTTCCTGCAATTCTGCCCTGATTTCAAGTCCTCTTGGCAGCCTTACTTCAGTCTATTTTTGGACGATAGCTGTCATTTATAACTCTGCAGGTTTGTGAATTACAGTGTCCCTGAGCTCCTTTCTTCAACTCGCTTTCTTGTGAGCTGGCCGCAACACCGCAGGATGGCTTCAGGCCCTAATCTGGTTCCGGCACGGCACACTGAGCCTTTGGTTATTTCCTCTTCCTGGTGGGAAATGAGAGTTAAATTTGCCCGTCCAGACACCTCCAGCTAGTCTCTCATTGGTTCTCGCTATTCCTGTTCATCTTCCGCAGAAATTGCAAACTGGGCCAAACAGGAGGTTAAAGGCGCTGACTCTCCAATTGGGGAGAGTGTTAGTAAAGCGTCTGGAATGTTGCACCCGAGTCCCAGGGGAGGATAACTGAGACATATTTGAACACGTCTCCCGTCCACACGGTTGATCATACTCTGGGTTCCACATGCATGTTTTAGCTGAAGGAAGAATACCTTAAACCTGGAGAGTTGAGACCCGTGGAATGGGTACCATGCAATATGACTTCAAAGGGTCTTCATTTGCTCACCGAACATCTCCAATCCTATCACTGCTGCGTTTATGCCCCTGTACACACGCTTGATTCTCTTTTGGAGACATAGCAATCCATAGGTTTTAAGATACTTACTAGTCAGGTACATTCTTAGGCGTTTAATATGGGGTGTTGAGTCCATTTCGTTGAGCAAGGAGTAGCTCTTGTCTATTCCATATTTGGCTTAAGGAACTTTATCTGTGCTCATTTCAATCTCTGGTTTTATGCAGCACCCCAACTCACCTTTCCCCTTAAGCAAGCATAAGTTGGTTTTCTAAATTTGCGACCCTGTTCTGTTTTGGAATTCAGTTCCTGTGTAGCCAAGTTTACATTCCGTGTATTACTGATATCTTATGATGTTTCTTTTTCTGTGTGACTTATTTCAGTTAGAATCATCGTACCTGAATCCACTCATTGTGCTGCTAAGGGCCTGATGACACAGATTTCATTGCTGAGTGATATTGCTTTGTAAGTAAATACCACAAGTTCTTTATCCATTTTTCACTTTCTGCGATGTTGAACTTGTACTGTAAACGAGGTTCTTGTAAACAGAGCCGTTCCAAACTTTGGGGTGGCTGTGTCTTTTTGATTTTAATTTCCCTAAGCTATAGGACCATAAGTGGAAGTGCCCTAGGTTCTGTTGCTTTGTTTTTTAGATGTTTCAGGAAACACCATACACTTCTCCCGAGTGGTTGTTGGCAATTTACATCAGGCCCATCAGCATAACAAGGCTCCCAGTTCTCCATGGCCTGTCCTGCCTTTCTGGATTTTACACTTTTTTCAGATGGCCCTTTTGACCGGGGGGAAGTGAGACTTCATTGTAGTGCAGATTTCCTTTGCAAGCTTGCTTGGTTGGCCAAAAAGGGCGTATGCGTTTTTTCCTGAATATATTCAGGAAAAAACGCATACGCCCTTTTTGGCCAAGTGCATCATTGTGGACGTTCTGCCTCTTTTCCTATGCTTTCAATGCAATTCCAGTCTACCTCCTGAAATCGGTTTCCTGCAATTCTGCCCCGCTTTCAAGTCCTCTTGGCAGCCTTACTTCAGTCTATTTTTGGACGATAGCTGTCATTTATAACTCTGCAGGTTTGTGAATGACAGTGCCCCTGAGCTCCTTTCTTCAACTCGCTTTCTTGTGACCTGGCCGCAACACCGCAGGATGGCTTCAGGCCCTAATCTGGTTCCAGCACAGCACGCTGAGCCTTTGGTTATTTCCTCTTCCTGGTGGGAAATGAGAGTTAAATTTGCCCGTCCAGACACCTCCAGCTAGTCTCTCATTGGTTCTCGCTATTCCTGTTCATCTTCCACAGAAATTGCAAAGTGGGCCAAACAGGAGGTTAAAGGGACTGACTCTCCAAGTGGGGAGAGTGTTAGTAAAGCGTCTGGAATGTTGCACCCGAGTACCAGGGGAGGAAAACTGAGACATATTTGAACACGTCTCCCGTTCACATGGTTGATCATACTTGGGTTCCACATGCATGTTTTAGCTGAAGGAAGAATACCTAAAACCTGGGTAGTTGAAACCCGTGGAATGGGTACCATGCAATATGACTTCAAAGGGTCTTCATTTGCTCACCGAACCTCTCCAATCCTATCACTGCTGCGTTTATGCCCCTGTATACATGCTTGATTCTCTTTCGGAGACATAGCAATCCATAGGTTTTAAGATACTTACTAGTCAGGTACATTCTTAGGCGTTTAATATGCGGTGTTGAGTCCATTTCGTTGAGCAAGGAGTAGCTCTTGTCTATTCCATATTTGGCTTAAGGAACTTTATCTGTGCTCATTTCAATCTCTGGTTTTATGCAGCACCCCAACTCCCCTTTCCCCTTAAGCAAGCATAAGTTGGTTTTCTAAATTTGAGACCCTGTTCTGTTCTGTAATTCAGTTCCTGTGTAGCCAAGTTTACATTCCGTGTATTACTGATATCTTATGATGTTTCTTTTTCTGTGTGACTTATTTCAGTTAGAATCATCATACCTGAATCCACTCATTGTGCTGCTAAGGGCCTGATGACACAGATTTCATTGCTGAGTGATATTGCTTTGTAAGTAAATACCACAACTTCTTTATCCATTTTTCACTTTCTGCGATGTTGAACTTGTACTGTAAACGAGGTTCTTGTAAACAGAGCCGTTCCAAATTTGGGGTGGCTGTGTCTTTTTGATTTTAATTTCCCTAAGCTATAGGACCATAAGTGGAAGTGCCCTAGGTTCTGTTGCTTTGTTTTTTAGATGTTTCAGGAAACACCATACACTTCTCCCGAGTGGTTGTTGGCAATTTACATCCCGCCCATCAGCATAACAAGGCTCCCAGTTCTCCATGGCCTGTCCTGCCTTTCTGGATTTTACACTTTTTTCAGATGGCCCTTTTGACCGGGGGGAAGTGAGACTTCATTGTAGTGCAGATTTCCTTTGCAAGCTTGCTTGGTTGGCCAAAAAGGGCGTATGCGTTTTTTCCTGAATATATTCAGGAAAAAACACATACGCCCTTTTTGGCCAAGTGCATCATTGTGTACGTTCTGCCTCTTTTCCTATGCTTTCAATGCAATTCCAGTCTACTCTCTGAAATCGGTTTCCTGCAATTCTGCCCCGCTTTCAAGTCCTCTTGGCAGCCTTACTTCAGTCTATTTTTGGACGATAGCTGTCATTTATAACTCTGCAGGTTTGTGAATTACAGTGCCCCTGAGCTCCTTTCTTCAACTCGCTTTCTTGTGAGCTGGCCGCAACACCGCAGGATGGCTTCAGGCCCTAATCTGGTTCCGGCATGGCACACTGAGCCTTTGGTTATTTCCTCTTCCTGGTGGGAAATGAGAGTTAAATTTGCCCGTCCAGACACCTCCAGCTAGCCTCTCATTGGTTCTCGCTATTCCTGTTCATCTTGCGCAGAAATTGCAAACTGTGCCAAACAGGAGGTTAAAGGCGCTGACTCTCCAAGTGGGGAGAGTGTTAGTAAAGCGTCTGGAATGTTGCACCCGAGTACCAGGGGAGGAAAACTGAGACATATTTGAACACGTCTCCCGTTCACACGGTTGATCATACTTGGGTTCCACATGCATGTTTTAGCTGAAGGAAGAATACCTAAAACCTGGGTAGTTGAAACCCGTGGAATGGGTACCATGCAATATGACTTCAAAGGGTCTTCATTTGCTCACCGAACCTCTCCAATCCTATCACTGCTGCGTTTATGCCCCTGTACACATGCTTGATTCTCTTTCGGAGACATAGCAATCCATAGGTTTTAAGATACTTACTAGTCAGGTACATTCTTAGGCGTTTAATATGCGGTGTTGAGTCCATTTCGTTGAGCAAGGAGTAGCTCTTGTCTATTCCATATTTGGCTTAAGGAACTTTATCTGTGCTCATTTCAATCTCTGGTTTTATGCAGCACCCCAACTCACCTTTCCCCTTAAGCAAGCATAAGTTGGTTTTCTAAATTTGAGACCCTGTTCTGTTCTGTAATTCAGTTCCTGTGTAGCCAAGTTTACATTCCGTGTATTACTGATATCTTATGATGTTTCTTTTTCTGTGTGACTTATTTCAGTTAGAATCATCATACCTGAATCCACTCATTGTGCTGCTAAGGGCCTGATGACACAGATTTCATTGCTGAGTGATATTGCTTTGTAAGTAAATACCACAACTTCTTTATCCATTTTTCACTTTCTGCGATGTTGAACTTGTACTGTAAACGAGGTTCTTGTAAACAGAGCCGTTCCAAACTTTGGGGTGGCTGTGTCTTTTTGATTTTAATTTCCCTAAGCTATAGGACCATAAGTGGAAGTGCCCTAGGTTCTGTTGCTTTGTTTTTTAGATGTTTCAGGAAACACCATACACTTCTCCCGAGTGGTTGTTGGCAATTTACATCCCGCCCATCAGCATAACAAGGCTCCCAGTTCTCCATGGCCTGTCCTGCCTTTCTGGATTTTACACTTTTTTCAGATGGCCCTTTTGACCGGGGGGAAGTGAGACTTCATTGTAGTGCAGATTTCCTTTGCAAGCTTGCTTGGTTGGCCAAAAAGGGCGTATGCGTTTTTTCCTGAATATATTCAGGAAAAAACGCATACGCCCTTTTTGGCCAAGTGCATCATTGTGGACGTTCTGCCTCTTTTCCTATGCTTTCAATGCAATTCCAGTCTACCTCCTGAAATCGGTTTCCTGCAATTCTGCCCCGCTTTCAAGTCCTCTTGGCAGCCTTACTTCAGTCTATTTTTGGACGATAGCTGTCATTTATAACTCTGCAGGTTTGTGAATTACAGTGCCCCTGAGCTCCTTTCTTCAACTCGCTTTCTTTTGAGCTGGCCGCAACACCGCAGGATGGCTTCAGGCCCTAATCTGGCTCCGGTACGGCACGCTGAGCCTTTGGTTATTTCCTCTTCCTGGTGGGAAATGAGAGTTAAATTTGCCCGTCCAGACACCTCCAGCTAGCCTCTCATTGGTTCTCGCTATTCCTGTTCATCTTCCGCAGAAATTGCAAACTGTGCCAAACAGGAGGTTAAAGGCGCTGACTCTCCAAGTGGGGAGAGTGTTAGTAAAGCGTCTGGAATGTTGCACCCGAGTACCAGGGGAGGAAAACTGAGACATATTTGAACACGTCTCCCGTTCACATGGTTGATCATACTTGGGTTCCACATGCATGTTTTAGCTGAAGGAAGAATACCTAAAACCTGGGTAGTTGAAACCCTTGGAATGGGTACCATGCAATATGACTTCAAAGGGTCTTCATTTGCTCACCGAACCTCCCCAATCCTATCACTGCTGCGTTTATGCCCCTGTACACATGCTTGATTCTCTTTCGGAGACATAGCAATCCATAGGTTTTAAGATACTTACTAGTCAGGTACATTCTTAGGCGTTTAATATGCGGTGTTGAGTCCATTTCGTTGAGCAAGGATTAGCTCTTGTCTATTCCATATTTGGCTTAAGGAACTTTATCTGTGCTCATTTCAATCTCTGGTTTTATGCAGCACCCCAACTCACCTTTCCCCTTAAGCAAGCATAAGTTGGTTTTCTAAATTTGAGACCCTGTTCTGTTCTGTAATTCAGTTCCTGTGTAGCCAAGTTTCCATTCCGTGTATTACTGATATCTTATGATGTTTCTTTTTCTGTGTGACTTATTTCAGTTAGAATCATCGTACCTGAATCCACTCATTGTGCTGCTAAGGGCCTGATGACACAGATTTCATTGCTGAGTGATATTGCTTTGTAAGTAAATACCACAACTTCTTTATCCATTTTTCACTTTCTGCGATGTTGAACTTGTACTGTAAACGAGGTTCTTGTAAACAGAGCCGTTCCAAACTTTGGGGTGGCTGTGTCTTTTTGATTTTGAATTCCCTAAGCTATAGGACCATAAGTGGAAGTGCCCTAGGCTCTGTTGCTTTGTTTTTTAGATGTTTCAGGAAACACCATACACTTCTCCCGAGTGGTTGTTGGCAATTTACATCCCGCCCATCAGCATAACAAGGCTCCCAGTTCTCCATGGCCTGTCCTGCCTTTCTGGATTTTACACTTTTTTCAGATGGCCCTTTTGACCGGGGGGAAGTGAGACTTCATTGTAGTGCAGATTTCCTTTGCAAGCTTGCTTGGTTGGCCAAAAAGTGCGTATGCGTTTTTTCCTGAATATATTCAGGAAAAAACGCATACGCCCTTTTTGGCCAAGTGCATCATTGTGGACGTTCTGCCTCTTTTCCTATGCATTCAATGCAATTCCAGTCTACCTCCTAAAATCGGTTTCCTGCAATTCTGCCCCGCTTTCAAGTCCTCTTGGCAGCCTTACTTCAGTCTATTTTTGGACGATAGCTGTCATTTATAACTCTGCAGGTTTGTGAATTACAGTGCCCCTGAGCTCCTTTCTTCAACTCGCTTTCTTGTGAGCTGGCCGCAACACCGCAGGATGTCTTCAGGCCCTAATCTGGTTCCGGCACGGCACACTGAGTCTTTGGTTATTTCCTCTTCCTGGTGGGAAATGAGAGTTAAATTTGCCCGTCCAGACACCTCCAGCTAGCCTCTCATTGGTTCTCGCTATTCCTGTTCATCTTCCGCAGAAATTGCAAACTGTGCCAAACAGGAGGTTAAAGGCGCTGACTCTCCAAGTGGGGAGAGTGTTAGTAAAGCGTCTGGAATGTTGCACCCGAGTACCAGGGGAGGAAAACTGAGACATATTTGAACACGTCTCCCGTTCACATGGTTGATCATACTTGGGTTCCACATGCATGTTTTAGCTGAAGGAAGAATACCTAAAACCTGGGTAGTTGAAACCCGTGGAATGGGTACCATGCAATATGACTTCAAAGGGTCTTCATTTGCTCACCGAACCTCCCCAATCCTATCACTGCTGCGTTTATGCCCCTGTACACATGCTTGATTCTCTTTCGGAGACATAGCAATCCATAGGTTTTAAGATACTTACTAGTCAGGTACATTCTTAGGCGTTTAATATGCGGCGTTGAGTCCATTTCGTTGAGCAAGGAGTAGCTCTTGTCTATTCCATATTTGGCTTAAGGAACTTTATCTGTGCTCATTTCAATCTCTGGTTTTATGCAGCACCCCAACTCACCTTTCCCCTTAAGGAAGCATAAGTTGGTTTTCTAAATATGAGACCCTGTTCTGTTCTGTAATTCAGTTCCTGTGTAGCCAAGGTTACATTCCGTGTATTACTGATATCTTATGATGTTTCTTTTTCTGTGTGACTTATTTCAGTTAGAATCATCATACCTGAATCCACTCATTGTGCTGCTAAGGGCCTGATGACACAGATTTCATTGCTGAGTGATATTGCTTTGTAAGTAAATACCACAACTTCTTTATCCATTTTTCACTTTCTGCGATGTTGAACTTGTACTGTAAACGAGGTTCTTGTAAACAGAGCCGTTCCAAACTTTGGGGTGGCTGTGTCTTTTTGATTTTGAATTCCCTAAGCTATAGGACCATAAGTGGAAGTGCCCTAGGCTCTGTTGCTTTGTTTTTTAGATGTTTCAGGAAACACCATACACTTCTCCCGAGTGGTTGTTGGCAATTTACATCCCGCCCATCAGCATAACAAGGCTCCCAGTTCTCCATGGCCTGTCCTGCCTTTCTGGATTTTACACTTTTTTCAGATGGCCCTTTTGACCGGGGGGAAGTGAGACTTCATTGTAGTGCAGATTTCCTTTGCAAGCTTGCTTGGTTGGCCAAAAAGGGCGTATGCGTTTTTTCCTGAATATATTCAGGAAAAAACGCATACGCCCTTTTTGGCCAAGTGCATCATTGTGGACGTTCTGCCTCTTTTCCTATGCTTTCAATGCAATTCCAGTCTACCTCCTGAAATCGGTTTCCTGCAATTCTGCCCCGCTTTCAAGTCCTCTTGGCAGCCTTACTTCAGTCTATTTTTGGACGATAGCTGTCATTTATAACTCTGCAGGTTTGTGAATTACAGTGCCCCTGAGCTCCTTTCTTCAACTCGCTTTCTTTTGAGCTGGCCGCAACACCGCAGGATGGCTTCAGGCCCTAATCTGGCTCCGGTACGGCACGCTGAGCCTTTGGTTATTTCCTCTTCCTGGTGGGAAATGAGAGTTAAATTTGCCCGTCCAGACACCTCCAGCTAGCCTCTCATTGGTTCTCGCTATTCCTGTTCATCTTCCGCAGAAATTGCAAACTGTGCCAAACAGGAGGTTAAAGGCGCTGACTCTCCAAGTGGGGAGAGTGTTAGTAAAGCGTCTGGAATGTTGCACCCGAGTACCAGGGGAGGAAAACTGAGACATATTTGAACACGTCTCCCGTTCACATGGTTGATCATACTTGGGTTCCACATGCATGTTTTAGCTGAAGGAAGAATACCTAAAACCTGGGTAGTTGAAACCCTTGGAATGGGTACCATGCAATATGACTTCAAAGGGTCTTCATTTGCTCACCGAACCTCCCCAATCCTATCACTGCTGCGTTTATGCCCCTGTACACATGCTTGATTCTCTTTCGGAGACATAGCAATCCATAGGTTTTAAGATACTTACTAGTCAGGTACATTCTTAGGCGTTTAATATGCGGTGTTGAGTCCATTTCGTTGAGCAAGGATTAGCTCTTGTCTATTCCATATTTGGCTTAAGGAACTTTATCTGTGCTCATTTCAATCTCTGGTTTTATGCAGCACCCCAACTCACCTTTCCCCTTAAGCAAGCATAAGTTGGTTTTCTAAATTTGAGACCCTGTTCTGTTCTGTAATTCAGTTCCTGTGTAGCCAAGTTTCCATTCCGTGTATTACTGATATCTTATGATGTTTCTTTTTCTGTGTGACTTATTTCAGTTAGAATCATCGTACCTGAATCCACTCATTGTGCTGCTAAGGGCCTGATGACACAGATTTCATTGCTGAGTGATATTGCTTTGTAAGTAAATACCACAACTTCTTTATCCATTTTTCACTTTCTGCGATGTTGAACTTGTACTGTAAACGAGGTTCTTGTAAACAGAGCCGTTCCAAACTTTGGGGTGGCTGTGTCTTTTTGATTTTGAATTCCCTAAGCTATAGGACCATAAGTGGAAGTGCCCTAGGCTCTGTTGCTTTGTTTTTTAGATGTTTCAGGAAACACCATACACTTCTCCCGAGTGGTTGTTGGCAATTTACATCCCGCCCATCAGCATAACAAGGCTCCCAGTTCTCCATGGCCTGTCCTGCCTTTCTGGATTTTACACTTTTTTCAGATGGCCCTTTTGACCGGGGGGAAGTGAGACTTCATTGTAGTGCAGATTTCCTTTGCAAGCTTGCTTGGTTGGCCAAAAAGTGCGTATGCGTTTTTTCCTGAATATATTCAGGAAAAAACGCATACGCCCTTTTTGGCCAAGTGCATCATTGTGGACGTTCTGCCTCTTTTCCTATGCATTCAATGCAATTCCAGTCTACCTCCTAAAATCGGTTTCCTGCAATTCTGCCCCGCTTTCAAGTCCTCTTGGCAGCCTTACTTCAGTCTATTTTTGGACGATAGCTGTCATTTATAACTCTGCAGGTTTGTGAATTACAGTGCCCCTGAGCTCCTTTCTTCAACTCGCTTTCTTGTGAGCTGGCCGCAACACCGCAGGATGTCTTCAGGCCCTAATCTGGTTCCGGCACGGCACACTGAGTCTTTGGTTATTTCCTCTTCCTGGTGGGAAATGAGAGTTAAATTTGCCCGTCCAGACACCTCCAGCTAGCCTCTCATTGGTTCTCGCTATTCCTGTTCATCTTCCGCAGAAATTGCAAACTGTGCCAAACAGGAGGTTAAAGGCGCTGACTCTCCAAGTGGGGAGAGTGTTAGTAAAGCGTCTGGAATGTTGCACCCGAGTACCAGGGGAGGAAAACTGAGACATATTTGAACACGTCTCCCGTTCACATGGTTGATCATACTTGGGTTCCACATGCATGTTTTAGCTGAAGGAAGAATACCTAAAACCTGGGTAGTTGAAACCCGTGGAATGGGTACCATGCAATATGACTTCAAAGGGTCTTCATTTGCTCACCGAACCTCCCCAATCCTATCACTGCTGCGTTTATGCCCCTGTACACATGCTTGATTCTCTTTCGGAGACATAGCAATCCATAGGTTTTAAGATACTTACTAGTCAGGTACATTCTTAGGCGTTTAATATGCGGTGTTGAGTCCATTTCGTTGAGCAAGGAGTAGCTCTTGTCTATTCCATATTTGGCTTAAGGAACTTTATCTGTGCTCATTTCAATCTCTGGTTTTATGCAGCACCCCAACTCACCTTTCCCCTTAAGGAAGCATAAGTTGGTTTTCTAAATATGAGACCCTGTTCTGTTCTGTAATTCAGTTCCTGTGTAGCCAAGGTTACATTCCGTGTATTACTGATATCTTATGATGTTTCTTTTTCTGTGTGACTTATTTCAGTTAGAATCATCATACCTGAATCCACTCATTGTGCTGCTAAGGGCCTGATGACACAGATTTCATTGCTGAGTGATATTGCTTTGTAAGTAAATACCACAACTTCTTTATCCATTTTTCACTTTCTGCGATGTTGAACTTGTACTGTAAACGAGGTTCTTGTAAACAGAGCCGTTCCAAACTTTGGGGTGGCTGTGTCTTTTTGATTTTGAATTCCCTAAGCTATAGGACCATAAGTGGAAGTGCCCTAGGCTCTGTTGCTTTGTTTTTTAGATGTTTCAGGAAACACCATACACTTCTCCCGAGTGGTTGTTGGCAATTTACATCCCGCCCATCAGCATAACAAGGCTCCCAGTTCTCCATGGCCTGTCCTGCCTTTCTGGATTTTACACTTTTTTCAGATGGCCCTTTTGACCGGGGGGAAGTGAGACTTCATTGTAGTGCAGATTTCCTTTGCAAGCTTGCTTGGTTGGCCAAAAAGGGCGTATGCGTTTTTTCCTGAATATATTCAGGAAAAAACGCATACGCCCTTTTTGGCCAAGTGCATCATTGTGGACGTTCTGCCTCTTTTCCTATGCTTTCAATGCAATTCCAGTCTACCTCCTGAAATCGGTTTCCTGCAATTCTGCCCCGCTTTCAAGTCCTCTTGGCAGCCTTACTTCAGTCTATTTTTGGACGATAGCTGTCATTTATAACTCTGCAGGTTTGTGAATTACAGTGCCCCTGAGCTCCTTTCTTCAACTCGCTTTCTTTTGAGCTGGCCGCAACACCGCAGGATGGCTTCAGGCCCTAATCTGGCTCCGGTACGGCACGCTGAGCCTTTGGTTATTTCCTCTTCCTGGTGGGAAATGAGAGTTAAATTTGCCCGTCCAGACACCTCCAGCTAGCCTCTCATTGGTTCTCGCTATTCCTGTTCATCTTCCGCAGAAATTGCAAACTGTGCCAAACAGGAGGTTAAAGGCGCTGACTCTCCAAGTGGGGAGAGTGTTAGTAAAGCGTCTGGAATGTTGCACCCGAGTACCAGGGGAGGAAAACTGAGACATATTTGAACACGTCTCCCGTTCACATGGTTGATCATACTTGGGTTCCACATGCATGTTTTAGCTGAAGGAAGAATACCTAAAACCTGGGTAGTTGAAACCCTTGGAATGGGTACCATGCAATATGAATTCAAAGGGTCTTCATTTGCTCACCGAACCTCCCCAATCCTATCACTGCTGCGTTTATGCCCCTGTACACATGCTTGATTCTCTTTCGGAGACATAGCAATCCATAGGTTTTAAGATACTTACTAGTCAGGTACATTCTTAGGCGTTTAATATGCGGTGTTGAGTCCATTTCGTTGAGCAAGGATTAGCTCTTGTCTATTCCATATTTGGCTTAAGGAACTTTATCTGTGCTCATTTCAATCTCTGGTTTTATGCAGCACCCCAACTCACCTTTCCCCTTAAGCAAGCATAAGTTGGTTTTCTAAATTTGAGACCCTGTTCTGTTCTGTAATTCAGTTCCTGTGTAGCCAAGTTTCCATTCCGTGTATTACTGATATCTTATGATGTTTCTTTTTCTGTGTGACTTATTTCAGTTAGAATCATCGTACCTGAATCCACTCATTGTGCTGCTAAGGGCCTGATGACACAGATTTCATTGCTGAGTGATATTGCTTTGTAAGTAAATACCACAACTTCTTTATCCATTTTTCACTTTCTGCGATGTTGAACTTGTACTGTAAACGAGGTTCTTGTAAACAGAGCCGTTCCAAACTTTGGGGTGGCTGTGTCTTTTTGATTTTGAATTCCCTAAGCTATAGGACCATAAGTGGAAGTGCCCTAGGCTCTGTTGCTTTGTTTTTTAGATGTTTCAGGAAACACCATACACTTCTCCCGAGTGGTTGTTGGCAATTTACATCCCGCCCATCAGCATAACAAGGCTCCCAGTTCTCCATGGCCTGTCCTGCCTTTCTGGATTTTACACTTTTTTCAGATGGCCCTTTTGACCGGGGGGAAGTGAGACTTCATTGTAGTGCAGATTTCCTTTGCAAGCTTGCTTGGTTGGCCAAAAAGTGCGTATGCGTTTTTTCCTGAATATATTCAGGAAAAAACGCATACGCCCTTTTTGGCCAAGTGCATCATTGTGGACGTTCTGCCTCTTTTCCTATGCATTCAATGCAATTCCAGTCTACCTCCTAAAATCGGTTTCCTGCAATTCTGCCCCGCTTTCAAGTCCTCTTGGCAGCCTTACTTCAGTCTATTTTTGGACGATAGCTGTCATTTATAACTCTGCAGGTTTGTGAATTACAGTGCCCCTGAGCTCCTTTCTTCAACTCGCTTTCTTGTGAGCTGGCCGCAACACCGCAGGATGTCTTCAGGCCCTAATCTGGTTCCGGCACGGCACACTGAGTCTTTGGTTATTTCCTCTTCCTGGTGGGAAATGAGAGTTAAATTTGCCCGTCCAGACACCTCCAGCTAGCCTCTCATTGGTTCTCGCTATTCCTGTTCATCTTCCGCAGAAATTGCAAACTGTGCCAAACAGGAGGTTAAAGGCGCTGACTCTCCAAGTGGGGAGAGTGTTAGTAAAGCGTCTGGAATGTTGCACCCGAGTACCAGGGGAGGAAAACTGAGACATATTTGAACACGTCTCCCGTTCACATGGTTGATCATACTTGGGTTCCACATGCATGTTTTAGCTGAAGGAAGAATACCTAAAACCTGGGTAGTTGAAACCCGTGGAATGGGTACCATTCAATATGACTTCAAAGGGTCTTCATTTGCTCACCGAACCTCCCCAATCCTATCACTGCTGCGTTTATGCCCCTGTACACATGCTTGATTCTCTTTCGGAGACATAGCAATCCATAGGTTTTAAGATACTTACTAGTCAGGTACATTCTTAGGCGTTTAATATGCGGTGTTGAGTCCATTTCGTTGAGCAAGGAGTAGCTCTTGTCTATTCCATATTTGGCTTAAGGAACTTTATCTGTGCTCATTTCAATCTCTGGTTTTATGCAGCACCCCAACTCACCTTTCCCCTTAAGGAAGCATAAGTTGGTTTTCTAAATATGAGACCCTGTTCTGTTCTGTAATTCAGTTCCTGTGTAGCCAAGGTTACATTCCGTGTATTACTGATATCTTATGATGTTTCTTTTTCTGTGTGACTTATTTCAGTTAGAATCATCATACCTGAATCCACTCATTGTGCTGCTAAGGGCCTGATGACACAGATTTCATTGCTGAGTGATATTGCTTTGTAAGTAAATACCACAACTTCTTTATCCATTTTTCACTTTCTGCGATGTTGAACTTGTACTGTAAACGAGGTTCTTGTAAACAGAGCCGTTCCAAACTTTGGGGTGGCTGTGTCTTTTTGATTTTGAATTCCCTAAGCTATAGGACCATAAGTGGAAGTGCCCTAGGCTCTGTTGCTTTGTTTTTTAGATGTTTCAGGAAACACCATACACTTCTCCCGAGTGGTTGTTGGCAATTTACATCCCGCTCATCAGCATAACAAGGCTCCCAGTTCTCCATGGCCTGTCCTGCCTTTCTGGATTTTACACATTTTTCAGATGGCCCTTTTGACCGGGGGGAAGTGAGACTTCATTGTAGTGCAGATTTCCTTTGCAAGCTTGCTTGGTTGGCCAAAAAGGGCGTATGCGTTTTTTCCTGAATATATTCAGGAAAAAACGCATACGCCCTTTTTGGCCAAGTGCATCATTGTGGACGTTCTGCCTCTTTTCCTATGCTTTCAATGCAATTCCAGTCTACCTCCTGCAATCGGTTTCCTGCAATTCTGCCCCGCTTTCAAGTCCTCTTGGCAGCCTTACTTCAGTATATTTTTGGACGATAGCTGTCATTTATAACTCTGCAGGTTTGTGAATTACAGTGCCCCTGAGCTCCTTTCTTCAACTCGCTTTCTTGTGACCTGGCCGCAACACCGCAGGATGGCTTCAGGCCCTAATCTGGTTCCGGTACGGCACGCTGAGCCTTTGGTTATTTCCTCTTCCTGTTGGGAAATGAGAGTTAAATTTGCCGGTCCAGACACCTCCAGCTAGCCTCTCATTGGTTCTCGCTATTCCTGTTCATCTTCCGCAGAAATTGCAAACTGGGCCAAACAGGAGGTTAAAGGCGCTGACTCTCCAAGTGGGGAGAGTGTTAGTAAAGCGTCTGGAATGTTGCACCCGAGTACCAGGGGAGGAAAACTGAGACATATTTGAACACGTCTCCCGATCACATGGTTGATCATACTCTGGGTTCCACATGCATGTTTTAGCTGAAGGAAGAATACCTAAAACCTGGGTAGTTGAAACCCGTGGAATGGGTACCATGCAATATGACTTCAAAGGGTCTTCATTTGCTCACGAACCTCTCCAATCCTATCACTGCTGCGATTATGCCCCTGTACACATGCTTGATTCTCTTTCGGAGACATAGAAATCCATAGGTTTTAAGATACTTACTTGTCAGGTACATTCTTAGGCGTTTAATATGGGGTGTTGAGTCCATTTCGTTGAGCAAGGAGTAGCTCTTGTCTATTCCATATTTGGCTTAAGGAACTTTATCTGTGCTCATTTCAATCTCTGGTTTTATGCAGCACCCCAACTCACCTTTCCCCTTAAGCAAGCATAAGTTGGTTTTCTAAATTTGAGAACCTGTTCTGTTTTGGAATTCAGTTCCTGTGTAGCCAAGTTTACATTCCGTGTATTAGTGATATCTTATGATGTTTCTTTTTCTGTGTGACTTATTTCAGTTAGAATCATCGTACCTGAATCTACTCATTATGCTGCTACGGGCCTGATGACATAGATTTCATTGCTGAGTGATACTGCATTGTACGTAAGTACCACAAGTTCTTTATCCATTTTTCACTTTCTGCGATGTTGAACTTGTACTGTAAACGAGGTTCTTGTAAACAGAGCCATTCCAAACTTTGGGGTGGCTGTGTCTTTTTGATTTTAATTTCCCTAAGCTATAGGACCATAAGTGGAAGTGCCCTAGGCTCTGTTGCTTTGTTTTTTAGATGTTTCAGGAAACACCATACACTTCTCCCGAGTGGTTGTTGGCAATTTACATCCCGCCCATCAGCATAACAAGGCTCCTAGTTCTCCATGGCCTGTCCTGCCTTTCTGGATTTTACACTTTTTTGAGATGGCCCTTTTGACCGGGGGGAAGTGAGACTTCATTGTAGTGCATATTTCCTTTGCAAGCTTGCTTGGTAGGCCAAAAATGGCGTATGCGTTTTTTCCTGAATATATTCAGGAAAAAACGTATACGCCCTTTTTGGCCAAGTGCATCATTGTGGACGTTCTGCCTCTTTTCCTATGATTTCAATGCAATTCCAGTCTACCTCCTGCAATCGGTTTCCTGCAATTCTGCCCCGCTTTCAAGTCCTCTTGGCAGCCTTACTTCAGTATATTTTTGGACGATAGCTGTCATTTATAACTCTGCAGGTTTGTGAATTACAGTGCCCCTGAGCTCCTTTCTTCAACTCGCTTTCTTGTGACCTGGCCGCAACACCGCAGGATGGCTTCAGGCCCTAATCTGGTTCCGGTACGGCACGCTGAGCCTTTGGTTATTTCCTCTTCCTGCTTGGAAATGACTGTTAAATTTGCCCGTCCAGACACCTCCAGCTAGCCTCTCATTGGTTCTCGCTATTCCTGTTCATCTTCCGCAGAAATTGCAAACTCGGCCAAACAGGAGGTTAAAGGCGCTGACTCTCCAAGTGGGGAGAGTGTTAGTAAAGCGTCTGGAATGTTGCACCCGAGTACCAGGGGAGGAAAACTGAGACATATTTGAACACGTCTCCCGTTCACATGGTTGATCATACTTGGGTTCCACATGCATGTTTTAGCTGAAGGAAGAATACCTAAAACCTGGGTAGTTGAAACCCTTGGAATGGGTACCATGCAATATGACTTCAAAGGGTCTTCATTTGCTCACCGAACCTCTCCAATCCTATCACTGCTGCGTTTATGCCCCTGTACACATGCTTGATTCTCTTTTGGAGACATAGCAATCCATAGGTTTTACGATACTTACTAGTCAGGTACATTCTTAGGCGTTTAATATGCGGTGTTGAGTCCATTTCGTTGAGCAAGGAGTAGCTCTTGTCTATTCCATATTTGACTTAAGGAACTTTATCTGTGCTCATTTCAATCTCTGGTTTTATGCAGCACCCCAACTCACCTTTACCCTTAAGCAAGCATAAGTTGGTTTTCTAAATTTGAGACCCTGTTCTGTTCTGTAATTCAGTTCCTGTGTAGCCAAGTTTACATTCCGTGTATTACTGATATCTTATGATGTTTCTTTTTCTGTGTGACTTATTTCAGTTAGAATCATCGTACCTGAATCCACTCATTGTGATGCTAAGGGCCTGATGACATAGATTTCATTGCTGAGTGATATTGCTTTGTAAGTAAATACCACAACTTCTTTATCCATTTTTCACTTTCTGTGATGTTGAACTTGTACTGTAAACGAGGTTGTTGTAAACAGAGGCGTCCCAAACTTTGGGGTGGCTGTGTCTTTTTGATTTTAATTTCCCTATGCTATAGGACCATAAGTGGAAGTGCCCTAGGTTCTGTTGCTTTGTTTTTTAGATGTTTCAGGAAACACCATACACTTCTCCCGAGTGGTTGTTGGCAATTTACATCCCGCACATCAGCATAACAAGGCTCCCAGTTCTCCATGGACTGTCCTGCCTTTCTGGATTTTACACTTTTTTCAGATGGCCCTTTTGACCGGGGGGAAGTGAGACTTCATTGTAGTGCAGATTTCCTTTGCAAGCTTGCTTGGTTGGCCAAAAAGTGCGTATGCCTTTTTTCCTGAATATATTCAGGAAAAAACGCATACGCCCTTTTTGTCCAAGTGCATCATTGTGGACGTTCTGCCTCTTTTCCTATGCTTTCAATGCAATTCCAGTCTACCTCCTGCAATCGGTTTCCTGCAATTCTGCCCCGCTTTCAAGTCCTCTTGGCAGCCTTACTTCAGTCTATTTTTGGACGATAGCTGTCATTTATAACTCTGCAGGTTTGTGAATTACAGTGCCCCTGAGCTCCTTTCTTCAACTCGCTTTCTTTTGAGCTGGCCGCAACACCGCAGGATGGCTTCAGGCCCTAATCTGGCTCCGGTATGGCACGTTGAGCCTTTGGTTATTTCCTCTTCCTGGTGGGAAATGAGAGTTAAATTTGCCCGTCCAGACACCTCCAGCTAGCCTCTCATTGGTTCTCGCTATTCCTGTTCATCTTCCGCAGAAATTGCAAACTGGGCCAAACAGGAGGTTAAAGGCGCTGACTCTCCAAGTGGGGAGAGTGTTAGTAAAGCGTCTGGAATGTTGCACCCGAGTACCAGGGGAGGAAAACTGAGACATATTTGAACACGTCTCCCGTTCACATGGTTGATCATACTCTGGCTTCCACATGCATGTTTTAGCTGAAGGAAGAATACCTTAAACCTGGAGAGTTGAGACCCGTGTAATGGGTACCATGCAATATGATTTCAAAGGGTCTTCATTTGCTCACCGAACCTCTCCAATCCTATCACTGCTGCGTTTATGCCCCTGTACACATTCTTGATTCTCTTTTGGAGACATAGCAATCCATAGGTTTTACGATACTTACAAGACAGGTACATTCTTAGGCGTTTAATATGGGGTGTTGAGTCCATTTCGTTGAGCAAGGAGTAGCTCTTGTCTATTCCATATTTGGCTTAAGGAACTTTATCTGTGCTCATTTCAATCTCTGGTTTTATGCAGCACCCCAACTCACCTTTACCCTTAAGCAAGCATAAGTTGGTTTTCTAAATTTGAGACCCTGTTCTGTTCTGTAATTCAGTTCCTGTGTAGCCAAGTTTACATTCCGTGTATTACTGATATCTTATGATGTTTCTTTTTCTGTGTGACTTATTTCAGTTAGAATCATCATACGTGAATCCACTCATTGTTCTGCTAAGGGCCTGATGACACAGATTTCATTGCTGAGTGATATTGCTTTGTAAGTAAATACCACAACTTCTTTATCCATTTTTCACTTTCTGCGATGTTGAACTTGTACTGTAAACGAGGTTCTTGTAAACAGAGCCGTTCCAAACTTTTGGGTGGCTGTGTCTTTTTGATTTTAATTTCCCTAAGCTATAGGACCATAAGTGGAAGTGCCCTAGGTTCTGTTGCTTTGTTTTTTAGATGTTTCAGGAAACACCATACACTTCTCCCGAGTGGTTGTTGGCAATTTACATCCCGCCCATCAGCATAACAAGGCTCCCAGTTCTCCATGGCCTGTCCTGCCTTTCTGGATTTTACACTTTTTTCAGATGGCCCTTTTGACCGGGGGGAAGTGAGACTTCATTGTAGTGCAGATTTCCTTTGCAAGCTTGCTTGGTTGGCCAAAAAGGGCGTATGCGTTTTTTCCTGAATATATTCAGGAAAAAACGCATACGCCCTTTTTGGCCAAGTGCATCATTGTGGACGTTCTGCCTCTTTTCCTATGCTTTCAATGCAATTCCAGTCTACCTCCTGAAATCGGTTTCCTGCAATTCTGCCCCGCTTTCAAGTCCTCTTGGCAGCCTTACTTCAGTCTATTTTTGGACGATAGCTGTCATTTATAACTCTGCAGGTTTGTGAATTACAGTGCCCCTGAGCTCCTTTCTTCAACTCGCTTTCTTTTGAGCTGGCCGCAACACCGCAGGATGGCTTCAGGCCCTAATCTGGTTCTGGTACGGCACGCTGAGCCTTTGGTTAATTCCTCTTCCTGGTGGGAAATGAGAGTTAAATTTGCCCGTCCAGACACCTCCAGCTAGCCTCTCATTGGTTCTCGCTATTCCTGTTCATCTTCCGCAGAAATTGCAAACTGGGCCAAACAGGAGGTTAAAGGCGCTGACTCTCCAAGTGGGGAGAGTGTTAGTAAAGCGTCTGGAATGTTGGACCCGAGTACCAGGGTACGAAAACTGAGACATATTTGAACACGTCTCCCAATCACATGGTTGATCATACTCTAGGTTCCACATGCATGTTATAGCTGAAGGAAGAATACGTTAAACCTGGGTAGTTGAAACGTGTGGAATGGGTACCATGCAATATGACTTCAAAGGGTCTTCATTTGCTCACCGAACCTCTCCAATCCTATCACTGCTGCGTTTATGCCCCTGTACACATGCTTGATTCTCTTTCAGAGACATAGCAATCCATAGGTTTTAAGATACTTACTAGTCAGGTACATTCTTAGGCGTTTAATATGGGGTGTTGAGTCCATTTCGTTGAGCAAGGAGTAGCTCTTGTCTATTCCATATTTGGCTTAAGGAACTTTATCTGTGCTCATTTCAATCTCTGGTTTTATGCAGCACCCCAACTCACCTTTACCCTTAAGCAAGAATAAGTTGGTTTTCTAAATTTGAGACCCTGTTCTGTTCTGTAATTCAGTTCCTGTGTAGCCAAGTTTACATTCCGTGTATTACTGATATCTTATGATGTTTCTTTTTCTGTGTGACTTATTTCAGTTAGAATCATCATACCTGAATCCACTCATTGTGCTGCTAAGGGCCTGATGACACAGATTTCATTGCTGAGTGATATTGCTTTGTAAGTAAATACCACAACTTCTTTATCCATTTTTCACTTTCTGCGATGTTGAACTTGTACTGTAAACGAGGTTCTTGTAAACAGAGCCATTCCAAACTTTGGGGTGGCTGTGTCTTTTTGATTTTAATTTCCCTAAGCTATAGGACCATAAGTGGAAGTGCCCTAGGCTCTGTTGCTTTGTTTTTTAGATGTTTCAGGAAACACCATACACTTCTCCGGAGTGTCTGTTGGCAATTTACATCCCGCCCATCAGCATAACAAGGCTCCCAGTTCTCAATGGCCTGTTGCCTTTCTGGATTTTACACTTTTTTCAGATGGCCCTTTTGACCGGGGGGAAGTGAGACTTCATTGTAGTGCAGATTTCCTTTGCAAGCTTGCTTGGTTGGCCAAAAACGGCGTATGCGTTTTTTCCTGATTATATTCAGGAAAAAACGCATACGCCATTTTTGGCCAAGTGCATCATTGTGGACGTTCTGCCTCTTTTCCTATGCTTTCAATGCAATTCCAGTCTACCTCTTGAAATCGGTTTCCTGCAATTCTGCCCCGCTTTCAAGTCCTCTTGGCAGCCTTACGTCAGTCTATTTTTGGACGATAGCTGTCATTTATAACTCTGCAGGTTTGTGAATTACAGTGCCCCTGAGCTCCTTTCTTCAACTCGCTTTCTTTTGAGCTGGCCGCAACACCGCAGGATGGCTTCAGGCCCTAATCTGGTTCCGGTACGGCACGCTGAGCCTTTGGTTATTTCCTCTTCCTGTTGGGAAATGAGAGTTAAATTTGCCCGTCCAGACACCTCCAGCTAGTCTCTCATTGGTTCTCGCTATTCCTGTTCATCTTCCGCAGAAATTGCAAACTGTGCCAAACAGGAGGTTAAAGGCGCTGACTCTCCAAGTGGGGAGAGTGTTAGTAAAGCGTCTGGAATGTTGCACCCGAGTACCAGGGGAGGAAAACTGAGACATATTTGAACACGTCTCCCGATCACATGGTTGATCATACTCTGGGTTCCACATGCATGTTTTAGCTGAAGGAAGAATACCTAAAACCTGGGTAGTTGAAACCCGTGGAATGGGTACCATGCAATATGACTTCAAAGGGTCTTCATTTGCTCACCGAACCTCTCCAATCCTATCACTGCTGCGTTTATGCCCCTGTACACATGCTTGATTCTCTTTCGGAGACATAGCAATCCATAGGTTTTAAGATACTTACTAGTCAGGTACATTCTTAGGCGTTTAATATGCGGTGTTGAGTCCATTTCCTTGAGCAACGAGTAGCTCTTGTCTATTCCATATTTGGCATAAGGAACTTTATCTGTGCTCATTTCAATCTCTGGTTTTATGCAGCACCCAAACTGACCTTTACCCTTAAGCAAGCATAAGTTGGTTTTCTAAATTTGAGACCCTGTTCTGTTTTGGAATGCAGTTCATGTGTAGCCAAGTTTAATTCCGTGTATTAGTGATATCTTATGATGTTTCTTTTTCTCTGTGACTTATTTCAGTTAGAATCATCGTACCTGAATCCACTCATTGTGATGCTAAGGGCCTGATGACATAGATTTCATTGCTGAGTGATATTGCTTTGTAAGTAAATACCACAACTTCTTTATCCATTTCTCACTTTCTGCGATGTTGAACTTGTACGGTAAACGAGGTTGTTGTAAACAGAGGCGTCCCAAACTTTGGGGTGGCTGTGTCTTTTTGATTTTAATTTCCCTAAGCTATAGGACCATAAGTGGAAGTGCCCTAGGTTCTGTTGCTTTGTTTTTTAGATGTTTCAGGAAACACCATACACTTCTCCCGAGTGGTTGTTGGCAATTTACATCCCGCCCATCAGCATAACAAGGCTCCCAGTTCTCCATGGCCTGTCCTGCCTTTCTGGATTTTACACTTTTTTCAGATGGCCCTTTTGACCGGGGGGAAGTGAGACTTCATTGTAGTGCAGATTTCCTTTGCAAGCTTGCTTGGTTGGCCAAAAAGGGCGTATGCGTTTTTTCCTGAATATATTCAGGAAAAAACGCATACGCCCTTTTTGGCCAAGTGCATCATTGTGGACGTTCTGCCTCTTTTCCTATGCTTTCAATGCAATTCCAGTCTACCTCCTGAAATCGGTATCCTGCAATTCTGCCCCGCTTTCAAGTCCTCTTGGCAGCCTTACTTCAATCTATTTTTGGACGATAGCTGTCATTTATAACTCTGCAGGTTTGTGAATTACAGTGCCCCTGAGCTCCTTACTTCAACTTGCTTTCTTGTGACCTGGCCGCAACACCGCAGGATGGCTTCAGGCCCTAATCTGGTTCCGGCACGGCACGCTGAGCCTTTGGTTATTTCCTCTTCCTGGTGGGAAATGAGAGTTAAATTTGCCCGTCCAGACACCTCCAGCTAGTCTCTCATTGGTTCTCGCTATTCCTGTTCATCTTCCGCAGAAATTGCAAACTGGGCCAAACAGGAGGTTAAAGGCTCTGACTCTGCAAGTGGGGAGAGTGTTAGTAAATCGTCTGGAATGTTGCACCCGAGTACCAGGGGAGGAAAACTGAGACATATTTGAACACGTCTCCCGTTCACATGGTTGATCATACTTGGGTTCCACATGCATGTTTTAGCTGAAGGAAGAATACCTTAAACCTGGAGAGTTAAGACCCTTGGAATGGGTACCATGCAATATGACTTCAAAGGGTCTTCATTTGCTCACCGAACCTCTCCAATCCTATCACTGCTGCGTTTATGCCCCTGTACTCATGCTTGATTCTCTTTCGGAGACATAGCGATCCATAGGTTTTAAGATACTTACTAGTCAGGTACATTCTTAGGCGTTTAATATGCGGTGTTGAGTCCATTTCGTTGAGCAAGGAGTAGCTCTTGTCTATTCCATATTTGACTTAAGGAACTTTATCTGTGCTCATTTCAATCTCTGGTTTTATGCAGCACCCCAACTCACCTTTCCCCTTAAGCAAGCATAAGTTGGTTTTCTAAATTTGAGACCCTGTTCTGTTCTGTAATTCAGTTCCTGTGTAGCCAAGTTTACATTCCGTGTATTACTGATATCTTATGATGTTTCTTTTTCTGTGTGACTTATTTCAGTTAGAATCATCATACCTGAATCCACTCATTGTTCTGCTAAGGGCCTGATGACACAGATTTCATTGCTGAGTGATATTGCTTTGTAAGTAAATACCACAACTTCTTTATCCATTTTTCACTTTCTGCGATGTTGAACTTGTACTGTAAACGAGGTTGTTGTAAACAGAGGCGTCCCAAACTATGGGGTGGCTGTGTCTTTTTTATTTTAATTTCCCTAAGCTATAGGACCATAAGTGGCAGTGCCCTAGGCTCTGTTGCTTTGTTTTTTAGATGTTTCAGGAAACACCATGCACTTCTCCGGAGTGTCTGTTGGCAATTTACATCCCGCCCATCAGCATAACAAGGCTCCCAGTTCTCCATGGCCTGTCCTGCCTTTCTGGATTTTACACTTTTTTGAGATGTCCCTTTTGACCGGGGGGAAGTGAGACTTCATTGTAGTGCAGATTTCCTTTGCAAGCTTGCTTGGTTGGCCAAAAAGGGCGTATGCGTTTTTTCCTGAATATATTCAGGAAAAAACACATACGCCCTTTTTGGCCAAGTGCATCATTGTGGACGTTCTGCCTCTTTTCCTATGCTTTCAATGCAATTCCAGTCTACCTCCTGAAATCGGTTTCCTGCAATTCTGCCCCGCTTTCAAGTCCTCTTGGCAGCCTTACTTCAGTCTATTTTTGGACGATAGCTGTCATTTATAACTCTGCAGGTTTGTGAATTACAGTGCCCCTGAGCTCCTTTCTTCAACACGCTTTCTTTTCAGCTGGCGGCAACACCGCAGGTTGGCTTCAGGCCCTAATCTGGTTCCGGTACGGCACGCAGAGCCTTTGGTTATTTCCTCTTCCTGTTGGGAAATGAGAGTTAAATTTGCCCGTCCAGACACCTCCAGCTAGCCTCTCATTGGTTCTCGCTATTCCTGTTCATCTTCCGCAGAAATTGCAAACTGGGCCAAACAGGAGGTTAAAGGCGCTGACTCTCCAAGTGGGGAGAGTGTTAGTAAAGCGTCTGGAATGTTGCACCCGAGTACCAGGGGAAGAAAACTGAGACATATTTGAACACGTCTCCTGATCACATGGTTGATCATACTCTGGGTTCCACATGCATGTTTTAGCTGAAGGAAGAATACCTTAAACCTGGGTAGTTGAAACCCGTGGAATGGGTACCATGCAATATGACTTCAAAGGGTCTTCATTTGCTCACCAAACCTCTCCAATCCTATCACTGCTGCGTTTATGGCTCTGTACACATCCTTGATTCTCTTTCGGAGAGATAGCAATCCATAGGTTTTAAGATACTTACTAGTCAGGTACATTCTTAGGCGTTTAATATGCGGTGTTGAGTCCATTTCGTTGAGCAAGGAGCAGCTCTTGTCTATTCCATATTTGGCTTAAGGAACTTTATATGTGCTCATTTCAATCTCTGGTTTTATGCAGCACCCCAACTCACCTTTCCCCTTAAGCAAGCATAAGTTGGTTTTCTAAATTTGAGAACCTGTTCTGTTTTGGAATTCAGTTCCTGTGTAGCCAAGTTTACATTCCGTGTATTAGTGATATCTTATGATGTTTCTTTTTCTGTGTGACTTATTTCAGTTAGAACCATCGTACCTGAATCTACTCATTATGCTGCTACGGGCCTGATGACATAGATTTCATTGCTGAGTTATACTGCATTGTACGTAAGTACCACAACTTCTTTATCCATTTTTCACTTTCTGCGATGTTGAACTTGTACTGTAAACGAGGTTCTTGTAAACAGAGCCATTCCAAACTTTGGGGTGGCTGTGTCTTTTTGATTTTAATTTCCCTAATCTATAGGACCATAAGTGGAAGTGCCCTAGGCTCTGTTGCTTTGTTTTGTAGATGTTTCAGGAAACACCATACACTTCTCCCGAGTGTCTGTTGGCAATTTACATCCCGCCCATCAGCATAACAAGGCTCCCAGTTCTCAATGGCCTGTTGCCTTTCTGGATTTTACACTTTTTTCAGATGGCCCTTTTGACCGGGGGGAAGTGAGACTTCATTGTAGTGCAGATTTCCTTTGCAAGCTTGCTTGGTTGGCCAAAAAGTGCGTATGCGTTTTTTCCTGATTATATTCAGGAAAAAACGCATACGCCCTTTTTGGCCAAGTGCATCATTGTGGACGTTCTGCCTCTTTTCCTATGCTTTCAATGCAATTCCAGTCTACCTCCTGAAATCGGTTTCCTGCAATTCTGCCCCGCTTTCAAGTCCTCTTGGCAGCCTTACTTCAGTCTATTTTTGGACGATAGCTGTCATTTATAACTCTGCAGGTTTGTGAATTACAGTGCCCCTGAGCTCCTTTCTTCAACTCGCTTTCTTGTGACCTGGCCGCAACACCGCAGGATGGCTTCAGGCCCTAATCTGGTTCCGGCCCGGCATGCTGAGCCTTTGGTTAATTCCTCTTCCTGGTGGGAAATGAGAGTTAAATTTGCCCGTCCAGACACCTCCAGCTAGCCTCTCATTGGTTCTCGCTATTCCTGTTCATCTTCCGCAGAAATTGCAAACTGGGCCAAACAGGAGGTTAAAGGGACTGACTCTCCAAGTGGGGAGTGTTAGTAAAGCGTCTGGAATGTTGCACCCGAGTACCAGGGGAGGAAAACTGAGACATATTTGAACACGTCTCCCGATCACATGGTTGATCATACTCTAGGTTCCACATGCATGTTTTAGCTGAAGGAAGAATACCTTAAACCTGGGTAGTTGAAACCTGTGGAATGGGTACCATGCAATATGACTTCAAAGGGTCTTCATTTGCTCACCGAACCTCTCCAATCCTAGCACTGCTGCGTTTATGCCCCTGTACACATGCTTGATTCTCTTTTGGAGACATAGCAATCCATAGGTTTTAAGATACTTACTAGTCAGGTACATTCTTAGGCGTTTAATATGGGGTGTTGAGTCCATTTCGTTGAGCAAGGAGTAGCTCTTGTATATTCCATATTTGGCTTAAGGAACTTTATCTGTGCTCATTTCAATCTCTGGTTTTATACAGCACCCCAACTCACCTTTCCCCGTAAGCAAGCATAAGTTGGTTTTCTAAATTTGAGACCCTGTTCTGTTTTGGAATGCAGTTCCTGTGTAGCCAAGTTTACATTCCGTGTATTACTGATATCTTATGATGTTTCTTTTTCTGTGTGACTTATTTCAGTTAGAATCATTGTACCTGAATCCACTCATTATGCTGCTACGGGCCTGATGACATAGATTTCATTGCTGAGTGATACTGCATTGTACGTAAGTACCACAAGGTCTTTATCCATTTTTCACTTTCTGTGATATTGAACTTGTACGGTAAACGAGCTTCTTGTAAACGGAGGCGTCCCAAACTTTGGGGTGGCTGTGTCTTTTTGATTTTAATTTCCCTAAGCTATAGGACCATAAGTGGAAGTGCCCTAGGCTCTGTTGCTTTGTTTTTTAGATGTTTCAGGAAACACCATACACTTCTCCCGAGTGGTTGTTGGCAATTTACATCCCGCCCATCAGCATAACAAGGCTCCCAGTTCTCCATGGCCTGTCCTGTCTTTCTGGATTTTACACTTTCTTCACATGGCCCTTTTGACCGGGGAGAAGTGAGACTTCATTGTAGTGCAGATTTCCTTTGCAAGCTTGCTGGGTTGGCCAAAAAGGGCGTATGCGTTTTTTCCTGAATATATTCAGGAAAAAACGCATACGCCCTTTTTGGCCAAGTGCATCATTGTGGACGTTCTGCCTCTTTTCCTATGCTTTCAATGCAATTCCAGTCTACCTTCTGAAATCGGTTTCCTGCAATTCTGCCCCGCTTTCAAGTCCTCTTGGCAGCCTTACTTCAGTCTATTTTTGGACGATAGCTGTCATTTATAACTCTGCAGGTTTGTGAATTACAGGGCCCCTGAGCTCCTTTCTTCAACTCGCTTTCTTTTCAGCTGGCCGCAACACCGCAGGATGGCTTCAGGCCCTAATCTGGTTCTGGCCCGGCACGCTGAGCCTTTGGTTAATTCCTCTTCCTGGTGGGAAATGAGAGTTAAATTTGCCCGTCCAGACACCTCCAGCTAGCCTCTCATTGGTTCTCGCTATTCCTGTTCATCTTCTGCAGAAATTGCAAACTGGGCCAAACAGGAGGTTAAAGGGACTGACTCTCCAAGTCGGGAGAGTGTTAGTAAAGCGTCTGGAATGTTGCACCCGAGTACCAGGGTACGAAAACTGAGACATATGTGAACACGTCTCCCGATCACATGGTTGATCATACACTAGGTTCCACATGCATGTTTTAGCTGAAGGAAGAATACCTTAAACTTGGGTAGTTGAAACCCGTGGAATGGGTACCATGCAATATGAATTCAAAGGGTCTTCATTTGCTCACGAACCTCTCCAATCCTATCACTGCTGCGTTTATGCCCCTGTACACATGCTTGATTCTCTTTCGGAGACATAGCAATCCATAGGTTTTAAGATACTTACTAGACAGGTACATTCTTAGGCGTTTAATATGCGGTGTTGAGTCCATTTCGTTGAGCAAGGAGTAGCTCTTGTCTATTCCATATTTGGCTTAAGGAACTTTATCTGTGCTCATTTCAATCTCTGGTTTTATGCAGAACCCCAACTCACCTTTACTCTTAAGCAAGAATAAGTTGGTTTTCTAAATTTGAGACCCTGTTCTGTTCTGTAATTCAGTTCCTGTGTAGCCAAGTTTACATTCCGTGTATTACTGATATCTTATGATGTTTCTTTTTCTGTGTGACTTATTTCAGTTAGAATCATCATACCTGAATCCACTCATTGTGCTGCTAAGGGCCTGATGACACAGATTTCATTGCTGAGTGATATTGCTTTGTAAGTAAATACCACAACTTCTTTATCCATTTTTCACTTTCTGCGATGTTGAACTTGTACTGTAAACGAGGTTCCTGTAAACAGAGCTGTTCCAAACTTTGGGGTGGCTGTGTCTTTTTGATTTTAATTTCCCTAAGCTATAGAACCATAAGTGGCAGTGCCCTAGGCTCTGTTGCTTTGTTTTTTAGATGTTTCAGGAAACACCATACACTTCTCCCGAGTGTCTGTTGGCAATTTACATCCCGCCCAGCAGCATAACAAGGCTCCCAGTTCTCCATGGCCTGTCCTGCCTTTCTGGATTTTACACTTTTTTCAGATGGCCCTTTTGACCGGGGGGAAGTGAGACTTCATTTTAGTGCAGATTTCCTTTGCAAGCTTGCTTGGTTGGCCAAAAAGGGCGTATGCGTTTTTTCCTGAATATATTCAGGAAAAAACGCATACGCCCTTTTTGGCCAAGTGCATCATTGTGGACGTTCTGCCTCTTTTCCTATGCTTTCAATGCAATTCCAGTCTACCTCCTGAAATCGGTTTCCTGCAATTCTGCCCCGCTTTCAAGTCCTCTTGGCAGCCTTACTTCAGTCTATTTTTGGACGATAGCTGTCATTTATAACTCTGCAGGTTTGTGAATTACAGTGCCCCTGAGCTCCTTTCTTCAACTCGCTTTCTTTTGAGCTGGCCGCAACACCGCAGGATGGCTTCAGGCCCTAATCTGGTTCTGGCACGGCACGCTGAGCCTTTGGTTATTTCCTCCTCCTGGTGGGAAATGAGAGTTAAATTTGCCCGTCCAGACACCTCCAGCTAGCCTCTCATTGGTTCTCGCTATTCCTGTTCATCTTCCGCAGAAATTGCAAACTGTGCCAAACAGGAGGTTAAAGGCGCTGACTCTCCAAGTGGGGAGAGTGTTAGTAAAGCGTCTGGAATGTTGCACCCGAGTACCAGGGGAGGAAAACTGAGACATATTTGAACACGTCTCCCAATCACATGGTTGATCATACTCTGGGTTCCACATGCATGTTTTAGCTGAAGGAAGAATACCTAAAACCTGGGTAGTTGAAACCCGTGGAATGGGTACCATGCAATATGATTTCAATGGGTCTTCATTTGCTCACCGAACCTCTCCAATCCTATCACTGCTGCGTTTATGCCCCTGTACACATGCTTGATTCTCTTTCGGAGACATAGCAATCTATAGGTTTTACGATACTTACTAGTCAGGTACATTCTTAGGCGTTTAATATGCGGTGTTGAGTCCATTTCGTTGAGCAAGGAGTAGCTCTTGTCTATTCCATATTTGACTTAAGGACTTTATCTGTGCTCATTTCAATCTCTGGTTTTATGCAGCACCCCAACTCACCTTTCCCCTTAATCAAGCATAAGTTGGTTTTCTAAATTTGAGACCCTGTTCTGTTCTGTAATTCAGTTCCTGTGTAGCCTAGTTTACATTCCGTGTATTACTGATATCTTATGATGTTTCTTTTTCTGTGTGACTTATTTCAGTTAGAATCATCATACCTGAATCCACTCATTGTGCTGCTAAGGGCCTGATGACATAGATTTCATTGCTGAGTGATATTGCTTTGTAAGTAAATACCACAACTTCTTTATCCATTTTTCACTTTCTGCGATGTTGAACTTGTACTGTAAACGATTTTCTTGTAAATAGAGGCGTCCCAAACTTTGGGGTGGCTGTGTCTTTTTGATTTTAATTTCCCTAAGCTATAGGACCATAAGTGGCAGTGCCCTAGGCTCTGTTGCTTTGTTTTTTAGATGTTTCAGGAAACACCATACATTTCTCCTGAGTGTCTGTTGGCAATTTACATCCCGCCCATCAGCATAACAAGGCTCCCAGTTCTCCATGGCCTGTCCTGCCTTTCTGGATTTTACACTTTTTTCAGATGGCCCTTTTGACCGGGGGGAAGTGAGACTTCATTGTAGTGCAGATTTCCTTTGCAAGCTTGCTTGGTTGGCCAAAAAGGGCGTATGCGTTTTTTCCTGAATATATTCAGGAAAAAACGCATACGCCCTTTTTGGCCAAGTGCATCATTGTGGACGTTCTGCCTCTTTTCCTATGCTTTCAATGCAATTCCAGTCTACCTCCTGAAATCGGTTTCCTGCAATTCTGCCCCGCGTTCAAGTCCTCTTGGCAGCCTTACTTCAGTCTATTTTTGGACGATAGCTGTCATTTATAACTCTGCAGGTTTGTGAATTACAGGGCCCCTGAGCTCCTTTCTTCAACTCGCTTTCTTGTGACCTGGCCGCAACACCGCAGGATGGCTTCAGGCCCTAATCTGGTTCCGGTACGGCACGCTGAGCCTTTGGTTATTTCCTCTTCCTGGTGGGAAATGAGAGTTAAATTTGCCCGTCCAGACACCTCCAGCAAGCCTCTCATTGGTTCTCGCTATTCCTGTTCATCTTCCGCAGAAATTGCAAACTGGGCCAAACAGGAGGTTAAAGGGACTGACTTTCCAACTGGGGAGAGTGTTAGTAAAGCGTCTGGAATGTTGCACCCGAGTACCAGGGGAGGAAAACTGAGACATATTTGAACACGTCTCCCGATCACATGGTTGATCATACTCTGGGTTCCACATGCATATTTTAGCTGAAGGAAGAATACCTAAAACCTGGGTAGTTGAAACCCGTGGAATGGGTACCATGCAATATGACTTCAAAGGGTCTTCATTTGCTCACCGAACCTCTCCAATCCTATCACTGCTGCGTTTATGCCCCTGTACACATGCTTGATTCTCTTTCGGAGACATAGCAATCCATAGGTTTTAAGATACTTACTAGTCAGGTACATTCTTAGGCGTTTAATATGCGGTGTTGAGTCCATTTCGTTGAGCAAGGAGTAGCTCTTGTCTATTCCATATTTGGCTTAAGGAACTTTATCTGTGCTCATTTCAATCTCTGGTTTTATGCAGCACCCCAACTCACCTTTACCCTTAAGCAAGCATAAGTTGGTTTTCTAAATTTGAGACCCTGTTCTGTTTTGGAATGCAGTTCCTGTGTAGCCAAGTTTACATTCCGTGTATTAGTGATATCTTATGATGTTTCTTTTTCTGTGTGACTTATTTCAGTTAGAATCATCGTACCGGAATCCACTCATTATGCTGCTACGGGCCTGATGACATAGATTTCATTGCTGAGTGATACTGCATTGTACGTAAGTACCACAAGTTCTTTATCCATTTTTCACTTTCTGTGATATTGAACTTGTACGGTAAACGAGGTTCTTGTAAACGGAGGCGTCCCAAACTTTGGGGTGGCTGTGTCTTTTTGATTTTAATTTCCCTAAGCTATAGGACCATAAGTGGAAGTGCCCTAGGTTCTGTTGCTTTGTTTTTTAGATGTTTCAGGAAACACCATACACTTCTCCCGAGTGGTTGTTGGCAATTTACATCCCGCCCATCAGCATAACAAGGCTCCCAGTTCTCCATGGCCTGTCCTGCCTTTCTGGATTTTACACTTTTTTCAGATGGCCCTTTTGACCGGGGGGAAGTGAGACTTCATTGTAGTGCAGATTTCCTTTGCAAGCTTGCTTGGTTGGCCAAAAAGGGCGTATGCGTTTTTTCCTGAATATATTCAGGAAAAAACGCATACGCCCTTTTTGGCCAAGTGCATCATTGTGGACGTTCTGCCTCTTTTCCTATGCTTTCAATGCAATTCCAGTCTACCTCCTGAAATCGGTTTCCTGCAATTCTGCCCCGCTTTCAAGTCCTCTTGGCAGCCTTACTTCAGTCTATTTTTGGACGATAGCTGTCATTTATAACTCTGCAGGTTTGTGAATTACAGTGCCCCTGAGCTCCTTTCTTCAACTCGCTTTCTTGTGACCTGGCCGCAACACCGCAGGATGGCTTCAGGCCCTAATCTGGTTCCGGCCCGGCATGGTGAGCCTTTGGTTAATTCCTCTTCCTGGTGGGAAATGAGAGTTAAATTTGCCCGTCCAGACACCTCCAGCTAGCCTCTCATTGGTTCTCGCTATTCCTGTTCATCTTCCGCAGAAATTGCAAACTGGGCCAAACAGGAGGTTAAAGGCGCTGACTCTCCAAGTTGGGAGAGTGTTAGTAAAGCGTCTGGAATGTTGCACCCGAGTACCAGGGGAGGAAAACTGAGACATATTTGAACACGTCTCCCGATCACATGGTTGATCATACTCTGGGTTCCACATGCATGTTTTAGCTGAAGGAAGAATACCTTAAACCTGGAAAATTGAGACCCGTGTAATGGGTACCATGCAATATGACTTCAAAGGGTCTTCATTTGCTCACCGAACCTCTCCAATCCTATCACTGCTGCATTTATTCCCCTGTACACACGCTTGATTCTCTTTTGGAGACATAGCAATCCATAGGTTTTAAGATACTTACTAGTCAGGTACATTCTTAGGGGTTTAATATGGGGTGTTGAGTCCATTTCGTTGAGCAAGGAGTAGCTCTTGTCTATTCCATATTTGGCTTAAGGAACTTTATCTGTGCTCATTTCAATCTCTGGATTTATGCAGCACCCCAACTCACCTTTCCCCTTAAGCAAGCATAAGTTGGTTTTCTAAATTTGAGACCCTGTTCTGTTTTGGAATGCAGTTCCTGTGTAGCCAAGTTTACATTCCGTGTATTACTGATATCTTATGATGTTTCTTTTTCTGTGTGACTTATTTCAGTTAGAATCATCGTACCTGAATCCACTAATTATGCTGCTACGGGCCTGATGACATAGATTTCATTGCTGAGTGATATTGTTTTGTAAGTAAGTACCACAAGTTCTTTATCCATTTTTCACTTTCTGCGATGTTGAACTTGTACTGTAAACGAGGTTCTTGTAAACAGAGGCGTCCCAAACTTTGGGGTGGCTGTGTCTTTTTGATTTTAATTTCCCTAAGCTATAGGACCATAAGTGGCAGTGCCCTAGGCTCTGTTGCTTTGTTTTTTAGATGTTTCAGGAAACAGCATACACTTCTCCTGAGTGTCTGTTGGTAATTTACATCCCGCCCATCAGCATAACAAGGCTCCCAGTTCTCCATGGCCTGTCCTGCCTTTCTGGATTTTACACTTTTTTCAGATGGCCCTTTTGACCGGGGGGAAGTGAGACTTCATTGTAGTGCAGATTTCCTTTGCAAGCTTGCTTGGTTGGCCAAAAAGGGCGTATGCGTTTTTTCCTGAATATATTCAGGAAAAAACGCATACGCCCTTTTTGGCCAAGTGCATCATTGTGGACGTTCTGCCTCTTTTCCTATGCTTTCAATGCAATTCCAGTCTACCTCCTGAAATTGGTTTCCTGCAATTCTGCCCCGCTTTCAAGTCCTCTTGGCAGCCTTACTTCAGTCTATTTTTGGATGATAGCTGTCATTTATAACTCTGCAGGTTTGTGAATTACAGTGCCCCTGAGCTCCTTTCTTCAACTCGCTTTCTTGTGACCTGGCCGCAACACCGCAGGATGGCTTCAGGCCCTAATCTGGCTCCGGTACGGCACGCTGAGCCTTTGGTTATTTCCTCTTCCTGGTGGGAAATGAGAGTTAAATTTGCCCGTCCAGACACCTCCAGCTAGCCTCTCATTGGTTCTCGCTATTTCTGTTCATCTTCCGCAGAAATTGCAAACTGGGCCAAACAGGAGGTTAAAGGCGCTGACTCTCCAAGTGGGGAGAGTGTTAGTAAAGCGTCTGGAATGTTGCACCCGAGTACCAGGGGAGGAAAACTGAGACATATTTGAACACGTCTCCCGTTCACATGGTTGATCATACTTGGGTTCCACATGCATGTTTTAGCTGAAGGAAGAATACCTTAAACCTGGAGAGTTGAGACCCGTGTAATGGGTACCATGCAATATGACTTCAAAGGGTCTTCATTTGCTCACCGAACCTCTCCAATCCTATCACTGCTGCGTTTATGCCCCTGTACACATGCTTGATTCTCTTTTGGAGACATAGCAATCCATAGGTTTTAAGATACTTACTAGTCAGGTACATTCTTAGGGGTTTAATATGGGGTGTTGGGTCCATTTCGTTGAGCAAGGAGTAGCTCTTGTCTATTCCATATTTGGCTTAAGGAACTTTATCTGTGCTCATTTCAATCTCTGGATTTATGCAGCACCCCAACTCACCTTTACCCTTAAGCAAGCATAAGTTGGTTTTCTAAATTTGAGACCCTGTTCTGTTTTGGAATGCAGTTCCTGTGTAGCCAAGTTTACATTCCGTGTATTACTGATATCTTATGATGTTTCTTTTTCTGTGTGACTTATTTCAGTTAGAATCATCGTACCTGAATCCACTAATTATGCTGCTACAGGCCTGATGACATAGATTTCATTGCTGAGTGATATTGCTTTGTAAGTAAGTACCACAAGTTCTTTATCCATTTTTCACTTTCTGTGATGTTGAACTTGTACTGTAAACGAGGTTCTTGTAAACAGAGGCGTCCCAAACTTTGGGGTGGCTGTGTCTTTTTGATTTTAATTTCCCTAAGCTATAGGACCATAAGTGGCAGTGCCCTAGGCTCTGTTGCTTTGTTTTTTAGATGTTTCAGGAAACACCATACACTTCTCCCGAGTGTCTGTTGGCAATTTACATCCCGCCCATCAGCATAACAAGGCTCCCAGTTCTCCATGGCCTGTCCTGCCTTTCTGGATTTTACACTTTTTTCAGATGACCCTTTTGACCGGGGGGAAGTGAGACTTCATTGTAGTGCAGATTTCCTTTGCAAGCTTGCTTGGTTGGCCAAAAAGGGCGTATGCGTTTTTTCCTGAATATATTCAGGAAAAAACGCATACGCCCTTTTTGGCCAAGTGCATCATTGTGGACGTTCTGCCTCTTTTCCTATGCTTTCAATGCAATTCCAGTCTACCTCCTGAAATCGGTTTCCTGCAATTCTGCCCCGCTTTCAAGTCCTCTTGGCATCCTTACTTCAGTCTATTTTTGGACGATAGCTGTCATTTATAACTCTGCAGGTTTGTGAATTACAGTGCCCCTGAGCTCCTTTCTTCAACTCGCTTTCTTGTGACCTGGCCGCAACACCGCAGGATGGCTTCAGGCCCTAATCTGGTTCCGGGACGGCACGCTGAGCCTTTGGTTATTTCCTCTTCCTGGTGGGAAATGAGAGTTAAATTTGCCCGTCCAGACACCTCCAGCTAGTCTCTCATTGGTTCTCGCTATTTCTGTTCATCTTCCGCAGAAATTGCAAACTGGGCCAAACAGGAGGTTAAAGGCGCTGACTCTCCAAGTGGGGAGAGTGTTAGTAAAGCGTCTGGAATGTTGCACCCGAGTACCAGGGGAGGAAAACTGAGACATATTTGAACACGTCTCCCGTTCACATGGTTGATCATACTTGGGTTCCACATGCATGTTTTAGCTGAAGGAAGAATACCTTAAACCTGTAGAGTTAAGACCCGTGTAATGGGTACCATGCAATATGACTTCAAAGGGTCTTCATTTGCTCACCAAACCTCTCCAATCCTATCACTGCTGCGTTTATGCCCCTGTACACATGCTTGATTCTCTTTCGGAGACATAGCAATCCATAGGTTTTAAGATATTTACTAGTCAGGTACATTCTTAGGCGTTTAATATGTGGTGTTGAGTCCATTTCGTTGAGCAAGGAGTAGCTCTTGTCTATTCCATATTTGACTTAAGGAACTTTATCTGTGCTCATTTCAATCTCTGGTTTTATGCAGCACCCCAACTCACCTTTACCCTTAAGCAAGCATAAGTTGGTTTTCTAAATTTGAGACCCTGTTCTGTTCTGTAATTCAGTTCCTGTGTAGCCAAGTTTACATTCCGTGTATTACTGATATCTTATGATGTTTCTTTTTCTGTGTGACTTACTTCAGTTAGAATCATCATACCTGAATCCACTCATTGTGCTGCTAAGGGCCTGATGACACAGATTTCATTGCTGAGTGATATTGCTTTGTAAGTAAATACCACAACTTCTTTATCCATTTTTCACTTTCTGCGATGTTGAACTTGTACTGTAAATGAGGTTCTTGTAAACAGAGGCGTCCCAAACTTTGGGGTGGCTGTGTCTTTTTGATTTTAATTTCCCTAAGCTATAGGACCATAAGTGGCAGTGCCCTAGGCTCTGTTGCTTTGTGTTTTAGATGTTTCAGGAAACACCATACACTTCTCCCAAGTGGTTGTTGGCAATTTACATCCCGCCCATCAGCATAACAAGGCTCCCAGTTCTCCATGGCCTGTCCTGCCTTTCTGGATTTTACACTTTTTTCAGATGGCCCTTTTGACCGGGGGGAAGTGAGACTTCATTGTAGTGCAGATTTCCTTTGCAAGCTTGCTTGGTTGGCCAAAAAGGGCGTATGCGTTTTTTCCTAAATATATTCAGGAAAAAACGCATACGCCCTTTTTGGCCAAGTGCATCATTGTGGACGTTCTGCCTCTTTTCCTATGCTTTCAATGCAATTCCAGTCTACCTCCTGAAATCGGTTTCCTGCAATTCTGCCCCGCTTTCAAGTCCTCTTGGCAGCCTTACTTCAGTCTATTTTTGGACGATAGCTGTCATTTATAACTCTGCAGGTTTGTGAATTACAGTGCCCCTGAGCTCCTTTCTTCAACTCGCTTTCTTTTGAGTTGGCCGCAACACCGCAGGATGGCTTCAGGCCCTAATCTGGCTCCGGTACGGCACGCTGAGCCTTTGCTTATTTCCTCTTCCTGGTGGGAAATGAGAGTTAAATTTGCCCGTCCAGACACCTCCAGCTAGCCTCTCATTGGTTCTCGCTATTTCTGTTCATCTTCCGCAGAAATTGCAAACTGGGCCAAACAGGAGGTTAAAGGCGCTGACTCTCCAAGTGGGGAGAGTGTTAGTAAAGCGTCTGGAATGTTGCACCCGAGTACCAGGGGAGGAAAACTGAGACATATTTGAACACGTCTCCCGTTCACATGGTTGATCATACTTGGGTTCCACATGCATGTTTTAGCTGAAGGAAGAATACCTTAAACCTGGAGAGTTGAGACCCGTGTAATGGGTACCATGCAATATGACTTCAAAGGGTCTTCATTTGCTCACCGAACCTCTCCAATCCTATCACTGCTGCGTTTATGCCCCTGTACACATGCTTGATTCTCTTTTGGAGACATAGCAATCCATAGGTTTTACGATACTTACTAGTCAGGTACATTCTTAGGCGTTTAATATGCGGTGTTGAGTCCATTTCGTTGAGCAAGGAGTAGCTCTTGTCTATTCCATATTTGACTTCAGGAACTTTATCTGTGCTCATTTCAATCTCTGGTTTTATGCAGCACCCCAACTCACCTTTACCCTTAAGCAAGCATAAGTTGGTTTTCTAAATTTGAGACCCTGTTCTGTTCTGTAATTCAGTTCCTGTGTAGCCAAGTTTACATTCCGTGTATTACTGATATCTTATGATGTTTCTTTTTCTGTGTGACTTATTTCAGTTAGAATCATCATACCTGAATCCACTCATTGTGATGCTAAGGGCCTGATGACATAGATTTCATTGCTGAGTGATATTGCTTTGTAAGTAAATACCACAACTTCTTTATCCATTTTTCACTTTCTGCGATGTTGAACTTGTACTGTAAACGAGGTTCTTGTAAACAGAGGCGTCCCAAACTTTGGGGTGGCTGTGTCTTTTTGATTTTAATTTCCCTAAGCTATAGGACCATAAGTGGAAGTGCCCTAGGTTCTGTTGCTTTGTTTTTTCGATGTTTCAGGAAACACCATACACTTCTCCCGAGTGTCTGTTGGCAATTTACATCCCGCCCATCAGCAAAACAAGGCTCCCAGTTCTCCATGGCCTGTCCTGCCTTTCTGGATTTTACACTTTTTTCAGATGGCCCTTTTGACCGGGGGGAAGTGAGACTTCATTGTAGTGCAGATTTCCTTTGCAAGCTTGCTTGGTTGGCCAAAAAGGGCGTATGCGTTTTTTCCTGAATATATTCAGGAAAAAACGTATACGCCCTTTTTGGCCAAGTGCATCATTGTGGACGTTCTGCCTCTTTTCCTATGCTTTCAATGCAATTCCAGTCTACCTCCTGAAATCGGTTTCCTGCAATTCTGCCCCGCTTTCAAGTCCTCTTGGAAGCCTTACTTCAGTCTATTTTTGGACGATAGCTGTCATTTATAACTCTGCAGGTTTGTGAATTACAGTGCCCCTGAGCTCCTTTCTTCAACTCGCTTTATTGTGACCTGGCCGCAACACCGCAGGATGGCTTCAGGCCCTAATCTGGCTCCGGTACGGCACGCTGAGCCTTTGGTTAATTCCTCTTCCTGGTGGGAAATGAGAGTTAAATTTGCCCGTCCAGACACCTCCAGCTAGCCTCTCATTGGTTCTCGCTATTCCTGTTCATCTTCCGCAGAAATTGCAAACTGGGCCAAACAGGAGGTTAAAGGGACTGACTCTCCAAGTGGGGAGAGTGTTACTAAAGCGTCTGGAATGTTGCACCCGAGTACCAGGGGAGGAAAACTGAGACATATTTGAACACGTCTCCCGATCACATGGTTGATCATACTCTAGGTTCCACATGCATGTTTTCGCTGAAGGAAGAATACCTTAAACCTGGGTAGTTGAAACCCGTGGAATGGGTACCATGCAATATGACTTCAAAGGGTCTTCATTTGCTCACCGAACCTCTCCAATCCTATCACTGCTGCGTTTATGCCCCTGCACACATGCTTGATTCTCTTTCGGAGACATAGCAATCCATAGGTTTTAAGATACTTACTAGTCAGGTACATTCTTAGGCGTTTAATATGGGGTGTTGAGTCCATTTCGTTGAGCAAGGAGTAGCTCTTGTCTATTCCATATTTGGCTTAAGGAACTTTATCTGTGCTCATTTCAATCTCTGGTTTTATGCAGCACCCCAACTCACCTTTCCCCTTAAGCAAGCATAAGTTGGTTTTCTAAATTTGAGACCCTGTTCTGTTCTGTAATTCAGTTCCTGTGTAGCCAAGTTTACATTCCGTGTATTACTGATATCTTATGATGTTTCTTTTTCTGTGTGACTTACTTCAGTTAGAATCATCATACCTGAATCCACTCATTGTGCTGCTAAGGGACTGATGACACAGATTTCATTGCTGAGTGATATTGCTTTGTAAGTAAATACCACAACTTCTTTCTCCATTTTTCACTTTCTGCGATGTTGAACTTGTACTGTAAACGAGGTTCTTGTAAACAGAGCCGTTCCAAACTTTGGGGTGGCTGTGTCTTTTTGATTTTAATTTCCCTAAGCTATAGGACCATAAGTGGAAGTGCCCTAGGTTCTGTTGCTTTGTTTTTTAGATGTTTCAGGAAACACCATACACTTATCCCAAGTGGTTGTTGGCAATTTACATCCCGCCCATCAGCATAACAAGGCTCCCAGTTCTCCATGGCCTGTCCTGCCTTTCTGGATTTTACACTTTTTTCAGATGGCCCTTTTGACCGGGGGGAAGTGAGACTTCATTGTAGTGCAGATTTCCTTTGCAAGCTTACTTGGTTGGCCAAAAAGGGCGTATGCGTTTTTTCCTGAATATATTCAGGAAAAAACGCATACGCCCTTTTTGGCCAAGTGCATCATTGTGGACGTTCTGCCTCTTTTCCTATGCTTTCAATGCAATTCCAGTCTACCTCCTGAAATCGGTTTCCTGCAATTCTGCCCCGCTTTCAAGTCCTCTTGGCAGCCTTACTTCAGTCTATTTTTGGACGATAGCTGTCATTTATAACTCTGCAGGTTTGTGAATTACAGTGCCCCTGAGCTCCTTTCTTCAATTCGCTTTCTTTTGAGCTGGCCGCAACACCGCAGGATGGCTTCAGGCCCTAATCTGGTTCCGGTACGGCACGCTGAGCCTTTGGTTATTTCCTCTTCCTGGTGGGAAATGAGAGTTAAATTTGCCCGTCCAGATACCTCCAGCTAGCCTCTCATTGGTTCTCGCTATTCCTGTTCATCTTCCGCAGAAATTGCAAACTGGGCCAAACAGGAGGTTAAAGGCGCTGACTCTCCAAGTGGGGAGAGTGTTAGTAAAGCGTCTGGAATGTTGCACCCGAGTACCAGGGTACGAAAACTGAGACATATTTGAACAGGTCTCCCGATCAAATGGTTGATCATACTCTGGGTTCCACATGCATGTTTTAGCTGAAGGAAGAATACCTTAAACCTGGGTAGTTGAGACCCGTGTAATGGGTACCATGCAATACGACTTCAAAGGGTCTTCATTTGCTCACGAACCTCTCCAATCCTATCACTGCTGCGTTTATGCCCCTGTACCCATGCTTGATTCTCTTTCGGAGACATAGCAATCCATAGGTTTTAAGATACTTACTAGTCAGGTACATTCTTAGGCGTTTAATATGCGGTGTTGAGTCCATTTCGTTGAGCAAGAAGTAGCTCTTGTCTATTCCATATTTGGCTTAAGGAACTTTATCTGTGCTCATTTCAATCTCTGGTTTTATGCAGCACCCCAACTCACCTTTCCCCTTAAGCAAGCATAAGTTGGTTTTCTAAATTTGAGACCCTGTTCTGTTCTGTAATTCAGTTCCTGTGTAGCCAAGTTTACATTCCGTGTATTACTGATATCTTATGATGTTTCTTTTTCTGTGTGACTTATTTCAGTTAGAATCATCATACCTGAATCCACTCATTGTGCTGCTAAGGGCCTGATGACGTAGATTTCATTGCTGAGTGATATTGCATTGTACGTAAGTACCACAAGTTCTTTATCCATTTTTCACTTTCTGCGATATTGAACTTGTACCGTAAACGAGGTTCTTGTAAACAGAGCCGTCCCAAACTTTGGGGTGGCTGTGTCTTTTTGATTTTAATTTCCCTAAGCTATAGGACCATAAGTGGAAGTGCCCTAGGCTCTGTTGCTTTGTTTTTTAGGTGTTTCAGGAAACACCATACACTTCTCCAGAGTGGCTGTTGGCAATTTACATCCCGCCCATCAGCATAAGAAGGCTCCCAGTTCTCCATGGCCTGTCGTGCCTTTATGGATTTTACACTTTTTTCAGATGGCCCTTTTGACCGGGGGGAAGTGAGACTTCATTGTAGTGCAGATTTCCTTTGCAAGCTTGCTTGGTTGGCCAAAAAGGGCGTATGCGTTTTTTCCTGAATATATTCAGGAAAAAACGCATACGCCCTTTTTGGCCAAGTGCATCATTGTCGAGTTTCTGACTCTCTTCATATGCTTTCAATGCAATTCCAGTCTACCTCCTGAAATCGGTTTCCTGCAATTCTGCCTTGCTTTCAATGCCTCTTCATAGCCTTACCTCAATATATTTTTTAAAAATAGTTGGCCTTTATAACTCTGCAGGTTTTTGAATTGCAGTGGCCCTTAGCTCCATTTTTTAGCTCTTATTTTTGTGGTCTTGCCCCATAACCACAGGATTCCTTGAAGCCCTATTTTTCTTCTGGGGCACCTTGCTGTGCCTTTGGTTAATTCTTCTTACTGATGTGATATTAGAGTGACATGTGCCCATTGAAACCGCTACAGCTAGTTTCTCACTGGTTCCCCCTATTCCCGTTCATCCTCTGCACTAACTGCAGACTGTGCGATACCAGAACTTAAAGGCATTGACTCCATGTGGGGATGTTGTTAGTAAAGCGGCTGGAATGTCGATCCGGAGCCCCAGGAGAGGAAAAATGAGGTGCGTTTTAGAAACCTTTCCCGATCATATGGTATACCAGTCGCTGGGTTTCCCAAGCATGGTTTAGCTGTAGGAAGATTCCCTTCAACCTGGAGTGTTGGGACCCTTGGACTGAGTAGCATGAAGTATTGCATTAAACTTTCGGCAGTTGCTCACCAAAGCTCACCAATCCTGTCAGCCCCAAGTGTCCAGCCTTATGTCTTATCCAGCTGTGGGTTTATATGTGGTCAATCCAGGTTGCATCACAGCCCCTGAGCGAATTTTGTAAGAATTTTTCTCTCTTTCATTGTTTCAGCGTTTTGTTTTTAAAATTTATTTCTATAATGGGGTTTAGCTCCTTTTCACTGCTGTGTTTGTGCCGCTCTGCACACACTTGATTCCCTTATGGAGATATATCAATACATGGGTTTTAAGATTCTTATTCCTCAGATATATTTCTCTGCGGTGTATAGGGTGTGTTGAGGCCAGTTCATTGAGCAAGGTGTAGATCTTGTCTAATACCTATTTGGTTTATTGAACGGTATCTGTGCTAATTTCAAACTCTGGTTTTATGCATCACCCCACCTCTCCTTTCCCCTTAAGCTGACATAAGTGTGTTTTCTAAATGTGAGACACTGTTCTGTTCTGTAATTCATTTCTTGTGCAGCCATATTTACCCTCCCTCTATAAGTGATATCTTATGATATGTTTCTTTTTCTGTTTGACTTATTTCAAGTAGTATTATCGGACCTAAATCCACTCTTTATCTGCGGCGAGCCGCTTCTGACCAGCAGAATGACGAGTCACCACACGCAAGATTCTTCTCGTATCACACTTTATTGGAGCACAGCTTAGTTGAAGAAAGATGGAAGGAAGACCCTACGCAGCAGAATATGGCAGGCTTTATACTGGCCAGAAGGTCCACACAACAGCCCTGGATTGGTGTGTGTCAGTACATGTGACAAAATATTGCTACGCCTACAACCCACGGGATGCACGCGTGGCGCCTTACGCGGCACTCCCGGGTAGTGCAAGCAAGATGCAACAATGTAACTTCGCCTTCCTCTGGACCAAGAATCCAGCTCCTTCCTGGCGGCGTCCCACATCTCCCCCTTTTTCTTTATGTCCTTAGACCACACAACAATCGCCCGTACAAGTCTTGCCCCCAAGGGGACATGGCTGTTCAAGGGCTATTGTCATGGGCGGCAGAAATCACCCTCCCATAGTGCAATGCTGCTTACAGTGCGGGGTGCAAGGGCTGATTTCGCAGAGGCTCCCACTAGGAGTGCAATGGCTCACGGCCATCCTGTGCAGGGGCAACCACTAGGACTTGTTTAGCAGGGAGATCCAGGCACCGGCAGGCTGGCCGTTTTCAATGGCCACCAAGGCTTGCATCAACATGATCTTTTGTGTGTGTGACTTACGTTTCAGACGACACACCAACCACAGGCAGAGTGCGATCCCCACTGCACAAAGGATGCCAAAAGCCCCCATGCCTACCCATTCTTTAAAGAAAAGAAAAGTAGAGGATAGCCATGAAGCAAAATTCCCAAAAGAAACAGGGTGTAACTCGGTAGTATTAAGATGAATAATCTGTAATCGTTGTTCAAACAGCAGTCTCTCTGCTTCTTCGGACCAATTTCCTTTTAAATATTCTCCAATCAATTTACTTTGATTCAAGCGTCCTATAATTTTATAGGGAGTAACACAAAGATGATTAAATTTAGCAACACAACCAAGCTGAAGCATATCATACAATTCTTCAAAGGCATCCTCCAGCAAATCCATCCGTTGATTCAAAGACAAAATGCCAGCATGTAAATGTGTATTAAAACGATTCTGATTTTCTAATGCTAGCGACGTTTGCTTTACTATACCATTAATTACAGCAGCTGATTGTACCTGATTCACCATTGCTGCAGCAGCAGTGGCGGCCGCCGTCACAGAAGCAGTTAAGGCAATTATAAGTGCAGCAGTAATCCCAAGATCGCGCCGCTGCCTCACCAAATTAACTAATGGAAAAGTAGCGGGATCTGCCTTAACTGGAATGGGAACAAATGTAGGTATACGTAGTACTACAGCAGTCTGCACGATTGTTCCATTCCAACATTGTGAAATCCAGCAAGAAACGCCCTTATTACATCCTTCTGTATCATTAGACAATAAAAACATAAAAGGGGGTTGTACACATATCACAGCTGCAGGCTTGGAATAATTATGCAAAGAATTTAGTATATTACGTAATTTTAATTTATATATTTGACTTTTATTAGCTAATTTAACCTCCCCGCTTACATTATGTAAGGTGTCATTACCGCGGCGGCAAGCCCTGCATTAGATAAAGGGCCTCCAATCTCCCTGCAAGCTTTCATCCACACTTTAATGTCCTTTCCTTTAAAAGGTGTAATGGCTCGGCGGCATTTTTTTTGTACATTGTTCATAAACAAGTTGTTTCACTAGAGGTATCGCCTCATTCACATTACCAAAAATTCTTCCCGCCGCTTCCATCATCCGGGCTACAAAATCAGAAAATGGCTCTGTGCCTCCCTGTATTATTTTTGTTAAATTCCCTGACACTTCCCCTTTATTTGGGAGGGCTCGCCAAGCACGCATATTAATCTCATTTATTTGATTATAAACTTGTACAGGGAACACAGTCTGATTATTCATCCACTGTCCTTGGCCTAATAACATATCTACATTCCAGGCAGGCTGCCCATTGGCAGCATTTTCCCTCGCTTGACTGTGAGCCAAATCAGAAACAATAGACTTCCAGTCTAAATATTGCCCCATCGTTAAACACGCACGAGCAATATCTTGCCAATCAGTAGGGGTCAAGGCATTTCTTGTAAGCCGTTGCAAAAGCATAATAGTATAGTTAGCAGAAATGCCATCTCGTTTGGAAGCTTCTGCAAGATCTCTAATTAATTTATGATCTATCATATCATAATATCGCTGGCGTGTAGCCGGGTCTTCAAAGACTGGAAATGCATTGGACAAAGAAGAAAAAGGAACTTGGAACCAAGCCTCGCGGGGAATAAAAGTACTTTTCGGGGGAGGAATGGAAGGCGCAGAACGCCTAGGTTGAACAGCACTCCCTAAGGCAGGGGACAAAGCCCCAAAAGGGCCATAATGCTCCTCCTCATATTTTGCAGCAGCTTCTGCCAACTCTGCAGCGTCAGCAGGATCCAGCTCCTCATCATCTGATAAATACATGGCTTGCAAGCCAGACAATAGTGGATACAATGATTCTCGCCCAGTCTCTTGGGCGTCTGGTTGTTTAGATTTTAACTTTTTCTTAACACACACTTTCTCCTTATTATCTACTAATTCTTCTTTCGTAGGCCTATCATCTGTAGCCTTATGACTGCCTGCTTCGGAAGCACTATCTTGATATGACCGCAAAACTTGCGTCGCTTGTTTCACTATGTCTGTACACTTTCCCTCCTTCAGACAAAATCGAACTAAATTCCACAAAGGGAAAGTCCCACAGCACATCTTACCCTCCTCATGAAAACGGTGCAAATCCTTTCCTAATTTCTCCCATGAAGGGATTGTCAAAGTACCTGAAACTCCAAACCATGGCGCTGCTTGATCTATATCATTCAGTAAACGGCCAATAGTCTTGTGAGATAACATCAACCCCCGATCCCGTAAAAGTAGCTGTATCGGCTCATAAAAATTTGCCGTGGGGTTAACAGGAGTATTCCCCATCATGTACTTTTACTGACCTTCACTAAAAGATTAACACCATTACACACAACAAGATAGTGCAAGGCACAGAAGCTACGTACCGGCAAAATTACCGGTTCACTCCGTGTGTCGAGTTCTGAATCGGTCCTCCATGCAGGGCGCGAAGTTCCCGGGTTTCGGCACCACTTGCGGCGAGCCGCTTCTGACCAGCAGAATGACGAGTCACCACACGCAAGATTCTTCTCGTATCACACTTTATTGGAGCACAGCTTAGTTGAAGAAAGATGGAAGGAAGACCCTACGCAGCAGAATATGGCAGGCTTTATACTGGCCAGAAGGTCCACACAACAGCCCTGGATTGGTGTGTGTCAGTACATGTGACAAAATATTGCTACGCCTACAACCCACGGGATGCACGCGTGGCGCCTTACGCGGCACTCCCGGGTAGTGCAAGCAAGATGCAACAATGTAACTTCGCCTTCCTCTGGACCAAGAATCCAGCTCCTTCCTGGCGGCGTCCCACATTTATCCTTCTACTAGCCTTATTACATTGATTTCATGGTGAAGAGATATTCCATTGTACATAAGTACCACATCTTCTTTATCCATTGTTCTCTTTCCTGGGATATTTAAGGTGTACTGAAGTTGAGGTTCTTGTAAACAGAGTAGCCCTAAACTGTGGTGTGCTTGTGTCTTGTTGATTTTTAGACTTCCCTAGATATACTCCCATGATTGGAAGTGTCCTATGCTCTGTAGCTCTGTTTTTTAGATGATTTAGGAACCACCATACACTTCTCCAGAGTGGCTCTCGGCAGTTCACACACTGCCCATCAGCGTATAAAGGCTCCCTGTTCTCCATGGCCTGTCCTGCATTTCTGGTTTTTACAATTTTTTAGGATGGCCCTTTTGACCGGTGGGAAGTGAGACTTCTTTGTTGTGCACATTTGCATTGCTTGCTTGCTTCGTTGCCCATAAAGTGCGTATGCGTTTTTTCCTGGATATAATCAGGAAAAAACGCATACGCCCTTTTGGGCCAACTGCATCATTGTCGAAATTCTGCCGCTTTTCATGTGCGTTAAAGACGAGTCCAATCTATCTCTTGAAATCTGTTTCTTGCAATTCTGTCTTGCATTCAGATCCTCTTCTTTGCCTTACCTCAACATATTTTTGGACGTTAGTTTTCATTTATAACTCTGCAGGTTTGTGAATTGCAGTGACCCTGAGCTCCATTTTTTAAGTTGCTCTTTTGTGAGCTGGCCTCAAACCCGCAGGATTGCTTCAGGCCCTATTTTGGCTCCGGCGAGGCAGGCTGAGCCTTTCTTTAATTCTTATTCTTAATGGGAAATTAGAGTGATATGTGCCCGTCCAAACCCCTACAACTCTTCTCTCATTGGTTCCCCCTCTTCCCGTTCATCCTCCTCACAATTTGCAAAATGTGTGAAACAGAAGTTTAAATGTGCTGATTCTCCAAGTGGGGAGATTCTAAGTAGCGTGGCTGGAATGGTGAACAGGAGCACCAGGAGAGGATAAATGAGGTGCATTTTAGACACATCTCCCGATCACATGGTGTACAGTCCTCTGGGTTTTCCATGCATGTTTTAGCTGTAGGAAGATCCCTTGAACCTGCAGATTTGGGACCCATTGAATGGGTACCAGGTAGTATTACTTTAAAGGGTGTGCATTTCCTCACCCAACCTCACATTTCTCTTAGCGCAAACAGTTTCCAGCCTTATGTCTCATCCTGCTGTGGGTCTAGATGTGTTCAATCCATGTTGCATCACCGTCCCTGAGGAAAAGTTGTAAGAGGTTTTCTCTGTCTCTCTGTCGTTTATTTTTTTCAATTTATTACTATATTGGTTACAGCTGATTTTCAAAGCTCTGTTTCTTGCTGCTGTACATCCACTTGATTCGCGTACAGAGAGACATCAATAAATTCTTTTTCAGATTCTTACCAGTCGTATATATTCTTTTCCGGTGACTTGAGTGTGCTGAGTGCAGTTCTTTTAGCTACCGTGTAGGCCTTGTTGATTATCAGTTTGGTATTTGGAATGGTATCTTTGCTAATTTCAACCTCCTGGATGATGCCTCACCCCTCCCCACCTTTCCCGTTTAGCAGCCTTATGCGTGTTTTCTACATATTTGACTATGTTTTTGTTTTGTAATTTATTTCATGTGTAGCCATTTTGGATTCCACCTTTAAGTGATATCTTATGATATGTGTCTTTTTCTTTTTGAATTCTGTCACTTAGAATGATCATACGTAACTCCTCCGGAGTCGTTACAACTGGCCATATTTCATTGATTTCCAGGCTGAATAATATTCCACTCTACCTAAGTACCACATCTCTATCCATTTTTCCCCTCCAGAGACATTTAAGTTATATCCTAGTCGAGGATCTTTTAAACAGAGAGGGGGTAAACATTGGGGTGCCTGTGTCCTCTCGATTTTTGTTTTTCCCAAGATATACGCCCATGAGTGCAAGTGCCCTATGCTCTGTAGCTCATTTTTTAGATGCTTTAGTAAACACAATACACTTCTCCAGAATGGCCGTTGGCAATATACATTTCCACTATAAGTCTCACAGGGCTCCCTCTTCTCGTTGCCCTGTCCTGCATTTCTGTTGTTTACGCTTTATGAGGATGGCTCTTCTGACTGATGCGAAGTGATATCTTTTGTAGTATTGACTTCCAGTGCCCACCTGTTTGGTTGGCTAAAAAAGTGTATGCCCTTTTCTTGAATATATACAGAAAAGAACGCATACACCCTTTTTGGCCAACTGCAATGTTGGCAATGTTCAGCTCCTTTTCTTGTGCTTAATGGCGAGTCCTTTCTACCTCCTCAAATCCCTTTCCTGCCATTCTCCCTTGCTTACAAGTCCTTTTCTCTGACTTTCCTCAAGACATTTTTCAGTGATGGATATTTTCAACTCTGCAGTTTTGTGAATTTTACTGCCCCTGAGTTCCATTGTTCAACTCGTGTTTATGGGAACTGGCCACAAAGCAGCGGGATTTCCTCAAGCCCTATACTGTTTCCATGGGCAACCCTAGCCTTTGGTCAATTCGTCTTCCTGATTGGAAATTAGAGTGACATGTGCCTGTCTGAACACCTAGGACTTGTCTCTCATTGTTCCTCATCCTTCCGCTTCATCCTCTGGACAAATTCCAAACTGTACGCAACAGGATGTTGACAGTGCTGACATCTCCAAGTGGGGAGACTGTTAGTAAAGACGCTGGAGGGGTGAACCCGAGCACCAGGAGATGAGGAGATGAGATGCCTTTTCCAAACTCTTCCCGATCAGACGGTATACCATCCTCTGGGTGTGACAGACATGTTTTAGCAGTAGGAAGAGTCCCATTCATGTAAGGAGAACACCAGGGCTTTTTCAAAATCAGTGTCTCCCCGAAACCCAAACTGGGGAAGTTTTTAAGCTACGGCTACACATATGTTCATTAAGGGCCTTGGGAAGTAGGCAGAGTCCAAACTTTAGATGATTGAAGTCTTCAGGGTCAGAAGCACTCACCACCAGCTTCCCTTAGGCTACACTTTAACTGTCATTGATAGATGATGTCAATAAAAATATCTATTCTTTTTCAGATTATTTCCCCTTATAGGTTATTGCAAAATGTTGAGTGTAGTTCCCTGTGCTATACAGTAGTTCCTTGTTGATGATCTATTTTATACATAGCAGTGTGTATGTGTTCATTCCAAACTGTTAATTTATCCCTCCTCCCACCTTTCCCCTTTGGTAATAATAAATTATAAGATTTTATACTTCTCAGAAATGGGGGAGCTGAAAGAGAGGTATCATTTTCAATGGAAAAGCATTTAAAACAAGATTGAAGGTTTAACCAAGATTATTAGCTGTACATCCTTGGAAAGAAATCACTTCGTTTCTCTAATATTGACCTGACAAATAAGACAAACCTTTTCACTGAACTTGCTTATAAAAAGTGATGGAAATATCAAATGGAAGTGTTAAAAACATCTTATTTTACCCGAGCCTTATACACTGTTCTATGTTAACTACAGTTTGGCTCACACATCTGTTCATTGAGGTTACAATAGTCTCAATTTCTGTTACTGATCCTCCAGAGTGGACCCCAACAAGTGTCCCCCTGCCCAGTGTCATTGGGGCCAACAGATCGAGACTGAGTTTGGTTCACAAGCAAAGGAAACTTTATATTTTGATCAGAGAATGGAGAGGTGAGAGCATGCACTACCCCGTGGGCTGTGGGCTGGGCTGCTGTGTAGAGATCCTGTCAGAGTCAGTGGGAGGGAGGGAGGCGGCGGAGCTCTCGAGGGCCGGGTTGGCTGTAGCTCAGGCTCTATATCGTGGAGTCTGCACTGGGCCCCAGGAGCTGAGGTGTCGACCCAGCCATTCTGCACTAGGAAATCTGGTCTGAAGTGCCGGGTGTGGAACCTCTGCATGCGGGACCCTAGGAGCACGTGAAATTAGACAAAGCACAAAGGATAAAAAAGGTTAGACTTGACTTTATTGCCCAGATTCTATTTTTATCTCCCAGGGATTTTTAATGGGCTTTGCTGGGGACAAACCCCTCCTCTGCCTTTTGTCCCGTTCCTCATTCTTGGAGTGCTGAGGGTGCAGACCCTTCTTCTGTAACTGCTGAGTGCTGAGTTGGGAGCCCTCATACCCTGGGGCGAGGGTCAGAGCTTCTCCCCAGCAGCCTCCCGGTGACGTTGATTGTCCCCAGGACCCCTGCCTCCCTGCTCGTCCACCTGAGCACCAGCATTGGAAGTGTTATAGATTCTAATGACCTTTAAGGGTCCAGGAAAGAGATGTGCAGAGACGCTGTGGGGGCCGGTTTCACCCCGCCCCACATTTGTTCGGCCACCTTAGGCTGACCGTCTCTGCCAGCCTAGATGCTCTGACCAGTAGTCTGCGCTTTCTTCAGTTAGGCCCCTGAATTAACGTACAAACAGCACCAGGTGTCAGAGCCCTGCCCGCTCAACTCCCAGACAGTCCAGGGTCAGTGGTGACCAAGGACCATGATGGCTACTGAGTCAACAGCCTTTTGAAGTAAACAGGAGTCCAGCCGGTCTTATTGGCCACCATCATCACGGTGTCTGTAGGCTTTTCTATGGTGACAGTGTGGTATACTGTTCCCCCACCAAGATTATTAGCTCCCCTCTGGGTGCAGTAAGTCCTGCAAGCAGTAGTCTACTCTTTTGGGACACACTCTTGTTGTTTTATGAGAGAAACTCCAGGTCAAGTGATGTTCACACGAGTCGTCATGGTGCCCTGTTGCCCCCGGTTATCTCTCTGGATGTTGGAGTTGGAGGGCCTCCTCACTCGAGGTCGGTGTGCCCACGGAGCGAACCCTGCAACTTCAGGGCATGGTTGGTGGTTAGGATCACCACGTGGGGTCCTTTTCCCTTAGGAGGGAGGTGGCCTTTTGGGCTGCTGATTTCCAGGTTTTTAGATACCGCCAGTATCTTGGCCAGATGTGGCAGTGGGCCAAGCCCCTTAGTGACCGTAGTTTATCCTACCTGGATGGCATTCTTGCATTGTTCCATTTCAAGTGGTCCCAGTTTTTGCACTAATTCTCCAATGGCGATTCACCTTTCACCGGGAATGTAAAGGTCAAAGGGTTTAGCTAAATTAGGGAGTTCCAGGGCAAGGGTCTGAATTGACTGCTCTTTCCATTCTTGAAAGGCCACTTCTGGATTCTATTCAAAAGGATCATCATCTTTTCCTTTCAGTGTTTCATATAGAGGCCCAGCTAGTAGACTGTAGCTAGGGATCCAGAAGCAGCAAACCCTGGCCTCCCCAGGAACCCCTAAGCTGTCTTCTAGTTTTAGAAAGGGGTAAGGCTGAAAATGGTTTCTTCCCTTTCCTGGGATGGGCTTCTCTGACCTTCTGTGAGAATGAAGCCCAGGCAGGTCACCGCAGTCTGTGATATTTGAGCTTTTTCTTGGACAACTTCTATCCTTTATTGGCTTGGTAGTTCAGAGGCCTCCTTAGTAGGGCTGGTGATCAGAATGTCGTCTGCATATTGAAGGAGGGTTTCCTTTTCCAGAGGTAGAACTTTTAGGTCTTTAGCTAAGCTTTCCCCAAAGATGGTGTGGGAATTTTTGCACCCTTGGGGCCAGACGGCCCGGAAGTATTGTTTTAGTTGTATGTGGAGTCCTGCCACTCACAAGCCAAAATTTCTTGTGACTCTGGGACTAATGGAATACAAAAGAAGGCATCATTGAAGACTAATACAGAATACCATGTCCTGGTGGTTGGTAGAATGACCAGCAGGGTGTAGGAATTAGGAGCAACTGGAGGTATATCCTCGGTGGCTTCACTGACTGTCCTGACATCCTTTACCAGGTCCCCAGCAGCCCATGGGGCTCTCGTGGTCAGACCAATCCCAGAATATGGAGCTCACCTGGGCAGGTACCCCACCCCCACCCCAGCCCACGGGGCTCTCGTGGTCAGGCCCCTCCCAGGATACAGAGCTACCCTTGCAGGTACCGTGGCAGGGCTGGGCACACAGGAACCGTGCACATAGCCCTCATTGCAGAGCACCCCCAGCTCACCTGTCGCTCAGAGCTGACACAGAGCACCTCAGAGCAGGACTTGAACTAACAAACAGCAGCTGCGACAGGTCTGTGACCCTGGGCATCACTCCGTGAGGCCTCCCTCCACCTGGTCTTCCAGAGACTTCCACTGCACCCGGGGCACCAGGCCTCTGTCTCCAACCACCACCCACCCCTCCTCTCCCTGACTCCTGGGTTCCTCTCATTAGGAGAGGGTTTTCTTGAAGTTGTCTCCCACTCATGGGCCAGATAAAATGATTAGAAAACAAGCCAAAGCTGCAGCCCCTTGTCTATCCTGACTCTCAGGAGCCCACACCTGTTCCTTGGACCTGGCCGGTTCAGCAAGTTCCATTTTCTGCAACTGTGAGCCCCTGAGGGGTGATGATTGGCTGACCTGGGCAGCCTTACCGTGCCGGCCAGCCCTCCCCAGGTGTGCCTGGGTTGAGATCAATATAAATACCACTCCAGGCAGCAAGAGCCCCTGCAGCCGTGCCTGACGCCATTTTCTCTGCCCTGTCAGCAGTCTCGGGGCTGGGCTGGTGGGAGGGAGTGAGAGGCCACGGCTTTGTGGGTGGCCCAGTGTGAGTGGGGCTCTGCTGGACTTTCTGCAGCAGTTGCCAGGCTGCCACCTGCTAAAGAAGAGGATGTGTCACCCATACCTGCTGCTGGAATTTCTCCCTGGGCAGAGGTGAGGAAGGAAAAAAGCAGTGGGGGCAGGGACAGGACGGGTATCTCAGGCAGGGAAATGGAGATCTTCCAGAAGAGCACCCAGGGCCAGGACCATCCTGGCTGGCCTGCAGGCACCAAGTCGGCCGGCATGCTGTCACTCGTGTGGCTCTATGGCCCTTCCTCTAGGCTTTCAAGTCCTTGTATATATTCAGGTGTTTTACCTGGGACGGGTGGGAATAGTTCAGCAGCAACTGGCCTGGGGCTCAGCTCACGTTTACTCACAGATGCCTCGGCACGGTGCCCCAGCTTTGCAATGAGGACGCTTGTTGCGTGGGGGCTGCTGGCTGAATGGGAGACGATTCCCCACCACTGACCAACTTCAGAATTGTTTACAACTGGAGCAAGTGCCCTGATACGGTTTTCCTCTGTGTAACTGGTGGGTTCTGTGTTTTTTTTCTCTTTTTCGTTTTTGGTTCAAGGTAGATTTTATTCCTCTTTTTTGTATTTACAGATATAAGCATGGAAATAATTTATTCATATAAATACATGTATGTGCAGGGAATAATTGTTTTTTCTGTTTTATTTTTTAAATTTTACTTCTTTTTAATTTTGAATTTTATTTTATATTTTTATACAGCAGGTTCTTATTGGTTATCTATTTTATACATATAAATGTATACATGCCAATCCCAGTCTCTCAACTCCTCCCACCACCACCCCCCCAACAGCTTTCCCCCCTTGTTGTCCATACGTTTGTTGTCTACATCTGTTGCTCTGTTTATGCCTTGCAAAATGGTTAATCTGTACAGTTTTTCTAGGTTCCACATATATGCATGAATATACAAGATTTGTTTTTCTCTTTCTGACTTACTTCACTCTGTATGACAGTCTCTAGATCCATCGACGTCTCTACAAATGACCCAATTTCATTCCTTTTCATGGCTGAGTAATATTCCATTTTATATATGTACCACAGCTTTATGCATTCGTCTGTCTGTGGGCATTTAGGTTGCTTCCATTACCTCGATATTGTAAATAGTGATGCAATGAACATTGCGGTGAATGACTCTTTTTGATTTATGGTTTTGTCTGGGTATATGTCCAGTACTGGGATTGCTGTATCATATGGTAATTCTATTGTTAGTTTCTTAAGAAATTCCATATTGTTCTCCATAATGACTGTATCAATTTATATTCCCAACAATAGTGGAAGAGGGTTCCTTTTCTCCACACCCTTTCCAGCATTTTTTGTTTGTAGATTTTCAATGATGCCTATTCTACCAGGTGTGAGGTGATACCTCATTGTTGAATCCATTTCGTTGAGCAAGGGGTAGCTCTTGTCTATTACATATTTGGCTTATGGAACGGTATCTGTGCTAATTTCAAATTCTGCTTTTATGCAGCACCCCAACTCACCTTCCCCCTTAAGCAGGCATAAGTTGGTTTTCTAAACTTGAGACCCTGTTCTGTTTTGTAATTCAGTTCATGTGTAGCCAAGTTCACATTCTGTGAATTAGTGATACCTTATGATGTTTCTTTTTCTGTGTGACTTATTTCACTTAGAATCATCGTGCCTCAATGCAATCATTATGCTGGTACGGGCCTGGTGACATAGATTTCATTGCTGAGTGGTATTCTGTTGTACATAAGTACCGCAACTTCTTTATCGATTATTTGCTCTGTGGAATATTTAACTTGTGCCGTAGAAGAGATTTCTGTAAAAAGAGCCATCCCAAATTTTGGGGTTGCTGTGTCTTTTTGATATTAATTTCCCTAAGCTATAGGACCATAAGTGGAAGTGCCCTAGGCTCTGTTGCTTTGTTTTTTAGATGTTTCAGGAAACACCATACACATCTCCCGAGTGTCTGTTGGCAATTTACATCCCGCCCATCGGCATAACAAGGCTCCCAGTTCTCCATGGCCTGTCCTGCCTTTCTGGGTTTTACACTTATTTCAGATGGCCCTTTTGACCGGGGGGAAGTGAGACTTCATTGTAGTGCAGATTTCCTTTGCAAGCTTGCTTGGTTGGCCAAAAAGGGCGTATGCGTTTTTTCCTGAATATATTCAGGAAAAAACGCATACGCCCTTTTGGCACAGTGCATCATTGTGGACGTTCTGCCTCTTTTCCTATGCTTTCAATGCAATTCCAGTCTACCTCCTGAAATCGGTATCCTGCAATTCTGTCCCGCTTTCAAGTCCTCTTGGCAGCCTTACTTCAGTATATTTTTGGACGATAGCTGTCATTTATAACTATGCAGGTTTGTGAATTACAGAGACCCTGAGCTCCTTTTTTCAACTCGCTTTCTTTTGAGCTGGCCGCAACACCGCAGGATGGCTTCAGGCCCTAATCTGGTTCCGGCACGGCACGCTGAGCCTTTGGTTATTTCCTCTTCCTGGTGGGAAATGAGAGTTAAATTTGCCCGTCCAGACACCTCCAGCTAGTCTCTCCTTGGTTCTCCCTATTCTGGTTCATCTTCCGCAGAAATTGCAAACTGGGCCAAACAGGAGGTTAAAGGCGCTGACTCTCCAAGTCGGGAGAGTGTTAGTAAAGGGTCTGGAACGTTGCACCCGAGTACCAGGGGAGGAAAACTGAGACATATTTGAACACGTCTCCCGTTCACACGGTTGATCATACGCGGGGTTCCACATGCATGTTTTAGCTGAAGGAAGAAACCTTAAACCTGGAGAGTTGAGACCCGTGTAATGGGTACCATGCAATATGACTTCAAAGGGTCTTCATTTGCTCACCGAACCTCTCCAATCCTATCACTGCTGCGTTTATGCCCCTGTACACATGCTTGATTCTCTTTCGGAGACATAGCAATCCATAGGTTTTAAGATACTTACTAGTCAGGTACATTCTTAGGCATTTAATATGGGGTGTTGAGTCCATTTCATTGAGCAAGGAGTAGCTCTTGTCTATTCCATATTTGGCTTAAGGAACTTTATCTGTGCTCATTTCAATCTCTGGTTTTATGCAACACACCAACCTACCTTTACCCTTAAGCAAGAATAAGTTGGTTTTCTAAATTTGAGACCCTGTTCTGTTCTGTAATTCAGTTCCTGTGTAGCCAAGTTTCCATTCCGTGTATTACTGATATCTTATGATGTTTCTTTTTCTGTGTGACTTATTTCAGTTAGAATCATCATACCTGAATCCACTCATTGTGCTGCTAAGGGCCTGATGACACAGATTTCATTGCTGAGTGATATTGCTTTGTAAGTAAATACCCCAACTTCTTTATCCATTTTTCACTTTCTGCGATGTTGAACTTGTACTGTAAACGAGGTTCTTGTAAACAGAGCCGTTCCAAACTTTGGGGTGGCTGTGTCTTTTTGATTTTAATTTCCCTAAGCTATAGGACCATAAGTGGAAGTGCCCTAGGTTCTGTTGCTTTGTTTTTTAGATGTTTCAGGAAACACCATACACTTCTCCCGAGTGGTTGTTGGCAATTTACATCCCGCCCATCAGCATAACAAGGCTCCCAGTTCTCCATGGCCTGTCCTGCCTTTCTGGATTTTACACTTTTTACAGATGGCCCTTTTGACCGAGGGGAAGTGAGACTTCATTGTAGTGCAGATTTCCTTTGCAAGCTTGCTTGGTTGGCCAAAAAGGGCGTATGCGTTTTTTCCTGAATATATTCAGGAAAAAACGCATACGCCCTTTTTGGCCAAGTGCATCATTGTGGACGTTCTGCCTCTTTTCCTATGCTTTCAATGCAATTCCAGTCTACCTCCTGAAATCGGTTCCTGCAATTCTGCCCCGCTTTCAAGTCCTCTTGGCAGCCTTACTTCAGTCTATTTTTGGACGATAGCTGTCATTTATAACTCTGCAGGTTTGTGAATTATAGTGCCCCTGAGCTCCTTTCTTCAACTCGCTTTCTTTTGAGCTGGCCGCAACACCGCAGGATGGCTTCAGGCCTTAATCTGGTTCCGGTACGGCACGCTGATCCTTTGGTTAATTCCTCTTCCTGGTGGGAAATGAGAGTTAAATTTGCCCGTCCAGACACCTCCAGCTAGCCTCTCATTGGTTCTCGCTATTCCTGTTCATCTTCCGCAGAAATTGCAAACTGGGCCAAACAGGAGTTTAAAGGGACTGACTCTCCAAGTGGGGAGAGTGTTAGTAAAGTGTCTGGAATGTTGCACCCGAGTACCAGGGGAGGAAAACTGAGACATATTTGAACACGTCTCCCGATCACATGGTTGATCATACTCTGGGTTCCACATGCATATTTTAGCTGAAGGAAGAATACCTAAAACCTCGGTAGTTGAAACCCGTGGAATGGGTACCATGCAATATGACTTCAAAGGGTCTTCATTTGCTCACCGAACCTCTCCAATCCTATCACTGCTGCGTTTATGCCCCTGTACACATGCTTGATTCTCTTTCGGAGACATAGCAATCCATAGGTTTTAAGATACTTACTAGTCAGGTACATTCTTAGGCGTTTAATATGCGGTGTTGAGTCCATTTCGTTGAGCAAGGAGTAGCTCTTGTCTATTCCATATTTGGCTTAAGGAACTTTATCTGTGCTCATTTCAATCTCTGGTTTTATGCAGCACCCCAACTCACCTTTCCCCTTAAGCAAGCATAAGTTGGTTTTCTAAATTTGAGACCCTGTTCTGTTTTGGAATGCAGTTCCTGTGTAGCCAAGTTTACATTCCGTGTATTAGTGATATCTTATGATGTTTCTTTTTCTGTGTGACTTATTTCAGTTAGAATCATCGTACCTGAATCCACTCATTATGCTGCTACGTGCCTGATGACATAGATTTCATTGCTGAGTGATACTGCATTGTACGTAAGTACCACAAGTTCTTTATCCATTTTTCACTTTCTGTGATATTGAACTTGTACGGTAAACGAGGTTCTTGTAAACGGAGGCGTCCCAAACTTTGGGGTGGCTGTGTCTTTTTGATTTTAATTTCCCTAAGCTATAGGACCATAAGTGGAAGTGCCCTACGTTCTGTTGCTTTGTTTTTTAGATGTTTCAGGAAACACCATACACTTCTCCCGAGTGGTTGTTGGCAATTTACATCCCGCCCATCAGCATAACAAGGCTCCCAGTTCTCCATGGCCTGTCCTGCCTTTCTGGATTTTACACTTTTTTCAGATGGCCCTTTTGACCGGGGGGAAGTGAGACTTCATTGTAGTGCAGATTTCCTTTGCAAGCTTGCTTGGTTGGCCAAAAAGGGCGTATGCGTTTTTTCCTGAATATATTCAGGAAAAAACGCATACGCCCTTTTTGGCCAAGTGCATCATTGTGGACGTTCTGCCTCTTTTCCTATGCTTTCAATGCAATTCCAGTCTACCTCCTGAAATCGGTTTCCTGCAGTTCTGCCCCGCATTCAAGTCCTCTTGGCAGCCTTACTTCAGTCTATTTTTGGACGATAGCTGTCATTTATAACTCTGCAGGTTTGTGAATTACAGTGCCCCTGAGCTCCTTTCTTCAACTCGCTTTCTTTTGAGCTGGCCGCAACACCGCAGGTTGGCTTCAGGCCCTAATCTGGTTCCGGTACGGCACGCTGAGCCTTTGGTTATTTCCTCTTCCTGGTGGGAAATAAGAGTTAAATTTGCCCGTCCAGACACCTCCAGCTAGCCTCTCATTGGTTCTCGCTATTCCTGTTCATCTTCCGCAGAAATTGCAAACTGGGCCAAACAGGAGGTTAAAGGCGCTGACTCTCCAAGTGGGGAGAGTGTTAGTAAAGGGTCTGGAATGTTGCACCCGAGTACCAGGGGAGGAAAACTGAGACATATTTGAACACGTCTCCCGTTCACACGGTTGATCATACGCGGGGTTCCACATGCATGTTTTAGCTGAAGGAAGAAACCTTAAACCTGGAGAGTTGAGACCCGTGTAATGGGTACCATGCAATATGACTTCAAAGGGTCTTCATTTGCTCACCGAACCTCTCCAATCCTATCACTGCTGCGTTCATGCCCCTGTACACATGCTTGATTCTCTTTTGGAGACATAGCAATCCATAGGTTTTAAGATACTTACTAGTCAGGTACATTCTTAGGCGTTTAATATGGGGTGTTGAGTCCATTTCATTGAGCAAGGAGTAGCTCTTGTCTATTCCATATTTGGCTTAAGGAACTTTATCTGTGCTCATTTCAATCTCTGGTTTTATGCAACACCCCAACCTACCTTTACCCTTAAGCAAGAATAAGTTGGTTTTCTAAATTGGAGACCCTGTTCTGTTCTGTAATTCAGTTCCTGTGTAGCCAAGTTTCCATTCCGTGTATTACTGATATCTTATGATGTTTCTTTTTCTGTGTGACTTATTTCAGTTAGAATCATCATACCTGAATCCACTCATTGTGCTGCTAAGGGCCTGATGACACAGATTTCATTGCTGAGTGATATTGCTTTGTAAGTAAATACCACAACTTCTTTATCCATTTTTCACTTTCTGCGATGTTGAACTTGTACTGTAAACGAGGTTCTTGTAAACAGAGGCGTCCCAAACATTGGGGTGGCTGTGTCTTTTTGATTTTAATTTCCCTAAGCTATAGGACCATAAGTGGCAGTGCCCTAGGCTCTGTTGCTTTGTTTTTTAGATGTTTCAGGAAACACCATACACTTCTCCCAAGTGTCTGTTGGCAATTTACATCCCGCCCATCAGCATAACAAGGCTCCCAGTTCTCCATGGCCTGTCCTGCCTTTCTGGATTTTATACTTTTTTCAGATGGCCCTTTTGACCGGGGGGAAGTGAGACTTCATTGTAGTGCAGATTTCTTTGCAAGCTTGCTTGGTTGGCCAAAAAGGGCGTATGCGTTTTTTCCTGAATATATTCAGGAAAAAACGCATACGCCCTTTTTGGCCAAGTGCATCATTGTGGACGTTCTGCCTCTTTTCCTATGCTTTCAATGCAATTCCAGTCTACCTCCTGAAATCGGTTTCCTGCAATTCTGCCCCGCTTTCAAGTCCTCTAGGCAGCCTTACTTCAGTCTATTTTTGGACGATAGCTGTCATTTATAACTCTGCAGGTTTGTGAATTACAGTGCGCCTGAGCTCCTTTCTTCAACTCGCTTTCTTGTGACCTGGACGCAACACCGCAGGATGGCTTCAGGCCCTAAACTGGTTCCGGCCCGGCATGCTGAGCCTTTGGTTAATTCCTCTTCCTGGTGGGAAATGAGAGTTAAATTTGCCCGTCCAGACACCTCCAGCTAGCCTCTCATTGGTTCTCGCTATTCCTGTTCATCTTCCGCAGAAATTGCAAACGGGACCAAACAGGAGGTTAAAGGGACTGACTCTCCACGTGGGGAGAGTGTTAGTAAAGCGTCTGGAATGTTGCACCCGAGTAGCAGGGTACGAAAACTGAGACATATTTGAACACGTCTCCCGATCACATGGTTGATCATACTCTAGGTTCCACATGCATGTTTTAGCTGAAGGAAGAATACCTTAAACCTGGGTAGTTGAAACCCGTGGAATGGGTACCATGCAATATGACTTCAAAGGGTCTTCATTTGCTCACCGAACCTCTCCAATCCTATCACTGCTGCGTTTATGCCCCTGTACACATGCTTGATTCTCTTTCGGAGACATAGCAATCCATAGGTTTTAAGATACTTACAAGTCAGGTACATTCTTAGGCGTTTAATATGGGGTGTTGAGTCCATTTCATTGAGCAAGGAGTAGCTCTTGTCTATTCCATATTTGGCTTAAGGAACTTTATCTGTGCTCATTTCAATCTCTGGTTTTATGCAACACCCCAACCTACCTTTACCCTTAAGCAAGAATAAGTTGGTTTTCTAAATTGGAGACCCTGTTCTGTTCTGTAATTCAGTTCCTGTGTAGCCAAGTTTCCATTCCGTGTATTACTGATATCTTATGATGTTTCTTTTTCTGTGTGACTTATTTCAGTTAGAATCATCATACCTGAATCCACTCATTGTGCTGCTAAGGGCCTGATGACACAGATTTCATTGCTGAGTGATATTGCTTTGTAAGTAAATACCACAACTTCTTTATCCATTTTTCACTTTCTGCGATGTTGAACTTGTACTGTAAACGAGGTTCTTGTAAACAGAGCCGTTCCAAACTTTGGGGTGGCTGTGTCTTTTTGATTTTAATTTCCCTAAGCTATAGGACCATAAGTGGAAGTGCCCTAGGTTCTGTTGCTTTGTTTTTTAGATGTTTCAGGAAACACCATACACTTTTCCCGAGTGTTTGTTGGCAATTTACATCCCGCCCATCAGCATAACAAGGCTCCCAGTTCTCCATGGCCTGTCCTGCCTTTCTGGATTTTACACTTTTTACAGATGGCCCTTTTGACCGAGGGGAAGTGAGACTTCATTGTAGTGCAGATTTCCTTTGTAAGCTTGCTTGGTTGGCCAAAAAGGGCGTATGCGTTTTTTCCTGAATATATTCAGGAAAAAACGCATACGCCCTTTTTGGCCAAGTGCATCATTGTGGACGTTCTGCCTCTTTTCCTATGCTTTCAATGCAATTCCAGTCTACCTCCTGAAATCGGTTTCCTGCAATTCTGCCCCGCTTTCAAGTCCTCTTGGCAGCCTTACTTCAGTCTATTTTTGGACGATAGCTGTCATTTATAACTCTGCAGGTTTGTGAATTATAGTGCCCCTGAGCTCCTTTCTTCAACTCGCTTTCTTTTGAGCTGGCCGCAACACCGCAGGATGGCTTCAGGCCTTAATCTGGTTCCGGTACGGCACGCTGAGCCTTTGGTTATTTCCTCTTCCTGGTGGGAAATGAGAGTTAAATTTGCCCGTCCAGACACCTCCAGCTAGCCTCTCATTGGTTCTCACTATTCCTGTTCATCTTCCGCAGAAATTGCAAACTGGGCCAAACAGGAGGTTAAAGGGACTGACTCTCCAAGTGGGGAGAGTGTTAGTAAAGCGTCTGGAATGTTGCACCCGAGTGCCAGGGGAGGAAAACTGAGACATATTTGAACACGTCTCCCGATCACATGGTTGATCATACTCTGGGTTCCACATGCATATTTTAGCTGAAGGAAGAATACCTAAAACCTCGGTAGTTGAAACCCGTGGAATGGGTACCATGCAATATGACTTCAAAGGGTCTTCATTTGCTCACCGAACCTCTCCAATCCTATCACTGCTGCGTTTATGCCCCTGTACACATGCTTGATTCTCTTTCGGAGACATAGCAATCCATAGGTTTTAAGATACTTACTAGTCAGGTACATTCTTAGGCGTTTAATATGCGGTGTTGAGTCCATTTCGTTGAGCAAGGAGTAGCTCTTGTCTATTCCATATTTGGCTTAAGGAACTTTATCTGTGCTCATTTCAATCTCTGGTTTTATGCAGCACCCCAACTCACCTTTCCCCTTAAGCAAGCATAAGTTGGTTTTCTAAATTTGAGACCCTGTTCTGTTTTGGAATGCAGTTCCTGTGTAGCCAAGTTTACATTCCGTGTATTAGTGATATCTTATGATGTTTCTTTTTCTGTGTGACTTATTTCAGTTAGAATCATCGTACCTGAATCCACTCATTATGCTGCTACGTGCCTGATGACATAGATTTCATTGCTGAGTGATACTGCATTGTACGTAAGTACCACAAGTTCTTTATCCATTTTTCACTTTCTGTGATATTGAACTTGTACGGTAAACGAGGTTCTTGTAAACGGAGGCGTCCCAAACTTTGGGGTGGCTGTGTCTTTTTGATTTTAATTTCCCTAAGCTATAGGACCATAAGTGGAAGTGCCCTACGTTCTGTTGCTTTGTTTTTTAGATGTTTCAGGAAACACCATACACTTCTCCCGAGTGGTTGTTGGCAATTTACATCCCGCCCATCAGCATAACAAGGCTCCCAGTTCTCCATGGCCTGTCCTGCCTTTCTGGATTTTACACTTTTTTCAGATGGCCCTTTTGACCGGGGGGAAGTGAGACTTCATTGTAGTGCAGATTTCCTTTGCAAGCTTGCTTGGTTGGCCAAAAAGGGCGTATGCGTTTTTTCCTGAATATATTCAGGAAAAAACGCATACGCCCTTTTTGGCCAAGTGCATCATTGTGGACGTTCTGCCTCTTTTCCTATGCTTTCAATGCAATTCCAGTCTACCTCCTGAAATCGGTTTCCTGCAATTCTGCCCCGCATTCAAGTCCTCTTGGCAGCCTTACTTCAGTCTATTTTTGGACGATAGCTGTCATTTATAACTCTGCAGGTTTGTGAATTACAGTGCCCCTGAGCTCCTTTCTTCAACTCGCTTTCTTTTGAGCTGGCCGCAACACCGCAGGTTGGCTTCAGGCCCTAATCTGGTTCCGGTACGGCACGCTGAGCCTTTGGTTATTTCCTCTTCCTGGTGGGAAATGAGAGTTAAATTTGCCCGTCCAGACACCTCCAGCTAGCCTCTCATTGGTTCTCGCTATTCCTGTTCATCTTCCGCAGAAATTGCAAACTGGGCCAAACAGGAGGTTAAAGGCGCTGACTCTCCAAGTGGGGAGAGTATTAGTAAAGCGTCTGGAATGTTGCACCCGAGTACCAGGGGAGGAAAACTGAGACATATTTGAACACGTCTCCCGTTCACATGGTTGATCATACTTGGGTTCCACATGCATGTTTTAGCTGAAGGAAGAATACCTTAAACCTGGAGAGTTGAGACCCGTGGAATGGGTACCATGCAATATGACTTCAAAGGGTCTTCATTTGCTCACCGAACCTCTCCAATCCTATCACTGCTGCGTTTATGCCCCTGTACACATGCTTGATTCTCTTTTGGAGACATAGCAATCCATAGGTTTTACGATACTTACTAGTCAGGTACATTCTTAGGCGTTTAATATGCGGTGTTGAGTCCATTTCGTTGAGCAAGGAGTAGCTCTTGTCTATTCCATATTTGACTTAAGGACTTTATCTGTGCTCATTTCAATCTCTGGTTTTATGCAGCACCCCAACTCACCTTTCCCCTTAAGCAAGCATAAGTTGGTTTTCTAAATTGGAGACCCTGTTCTGTTCTGTAATTCAGTTCCTGTGTAGCCAAGTTTACATTCCGTGTATTACTGATATCTTATGATGTTTCTTTTTCTGTGTGACTTATTTCAGTTAGAATCATCATACCTGAATCCACTCATTGTGCTGCTAAGGGCCTGATGACATAGATTTCATTGCTGAGTGATATTGCTTTGTAAGTAAATACCACAACTTCTTTATCCATTTTTCACTTTCTGCGATGTTGAACTTGTACTGTAAACGATTTTCTTGTAAACAGTGGCGTCCCAAACTTTGGGGTGGCTGTGTCTTTTTGATTTTAATTTCCCTAAGCTATAGGACCATAAGTGGAAGTGCCCTAGGCTCTGTTGCTTTGTTTTTTAGATGTTTCAGGAAACACCATACACTTCTCCCGAGTGGTTGTTGGCAATTTACATCCCGCCCATCAGCATAACAAGGCTCCCAGTTCTCCATGGCCTGTCCTGCCTTTCTGGATTTTACACTTTTTTCAGATGGCCCTTTTGACCGGGGGGAAGTGAGACTTCATTGTAGTGCAGATTTCCTTTGCAAGCTTGCTTGGTTGGCCAAAAAGGGCGTATGAGTTTTTTCCTGAATATATTCAGGAAAAAACGCATACGCCCTTTTTGGCCAAGTGCATCATTGTGGACGTTCTGCCTCTTTTCCTATGCTTTCAATGCAATTCCAGTCTACCTCCTGAAATCGGTTTCCTGCAATTCTGCCCCGCTTTCAAGTCCTCTTGGCAGCCTTACTTCAGTCTATTTTTGGACGATAGCTGTCATTTATAACTCTGCAGGTTTGTGAATTACAGTGCCCCTGAGCTCCTTTCTTCAACTTGCTTTCTTGTGACCTGGCCGCAACACCGCAGGATGGCTTCAGGCCCTAATCTGGTTCCGGCACGGCACGCTGAGCCTTTGGTTATTTCCTCTTCCTGGTGGGAAATGAGAGTTAAATTTGCCCGTCCAGACACCTCCAGCTAGTCTCTCATTGGTTCTCGCTATTCCTGTTCATCTTCCGCAGAAATTGCAAACTGGGCCAAACAGGAGGTTAAAGGCGCTGACTCTCCAAGTGGGGAGAGTGTTAGTAAAGCGTCTGGAATGTTGCACCCGAGTACCAGGGGAGGAAAACTAGGACATATTTGAACACGTCTCCCGTTCACATGGTTGATCATACTTGGGTTCCACATGCATGTTTTAGCTGAAGGAAGAATACCTTAAACCTGGAGAGTTAAGACCCGTGTAATGGGTACCATGCAATATGACTTCAAAGGGTCTTCATTTGCTCACCGAACCTCTCCAATCCTATCACTGCTGTGTTTATGCCCCTGTACACATGCTTGATTCTCTTTCGGAGACATAGCAATCCATAGGTTTTAAGATACTTACTAGTCAGGTACATTCTTAGGCGTTTAATATGCGATGTTGAGTCCATTTCGTTGAGCAAGGAGTAGCTCTTGTCTATTCCATATTTGACTTAAGGAACTTTATCTGTGCTCATTTCAATCTCTGGTTTTATGCAGCACCCCAACTCACCTTTCCCCTTAAGCAAGCATAAGTTGGTTTTCTAAATTTGAGACCCTGTTCTGTTCTGTAATTCAGTTCCTGTGTAGCCAAGTTTACATTCCGTGTATTACTGATATCTTATGATGTTTCTTTTTCTGTGTGACTTATTTCAGTTGGAATCATTGTACCTGAATCCACTCATTATGCTGCTACGGGCCTGATGACATAGATTTCATTGCTGAGTGATACTGCATTGTACGTAAGTACCACAAGTTCTTTATCCATTTTTCACTTTCTGTGATATTGAACTTGTACGGTAAACGAGGTTCTTGTAAACAGAGGCGTACCAAACTTTGGGGTGGCTGTGTCTTTTTGATTTTAATTTCCCTAAGCTATAGGACCATACGTGGAAGTGCCCTAGGCTCTGTTGCTTTGTTTTTTAGATGTTTCAGGAAACACCATACACTTCTCCCGAGTGGTTGTTGGCAATTTACATCCCGCCCATCAGCATAACAAGGCTCCCAGTTCTCCATGGCCTGTCCTGCCTTTCTGGATTTTACACTGTTTTCAGATGGCCCTTTTGACCGGGGGGAAGTGAGACTTCATTGTAGTGCAGATTTCCTTTGCAAGCTTGCTTGGTTGGCCAAAAAGGGCGTATGCGTTTTTTCCTGAATATATTCAGGAAAAAACGCATACGCCCTTTTTGGCCAAGTGCATCATTGTGGACGTTCTGCCTCTTTTCCTATGCTTTCAATGCAATTCCAGTCTACCTCCTGAAATCGGTTTCCTGCAATTCTGCCCCGCTTTCAAGTCCTCTTGGCAGCCTTACTTCAGTCTATTTTTGGACGATAGCTGTCATTTATAACTCTGCAGGTTTGTGAATTACAGTGCCCCTGAACTCCTTTCTTCAACTCGCTTTCTTGTGAGCTGGCCGCAACACCGCAGGATGTCTTCAGGCCCTAATCTGGTTCCGGCACGGCACGCTGAGCCTTTGGTTAATTCCTCTTCCTGGTGGGAAATGAGAGTTAAATTTGCCCGTCCAGACACCTCCAGCTAGTCTCTCATTGGTTCTCGCTATTCCTGTTCATTTTCCGCAGAAATTGCAAACTGGGCCAAACAGGAGGTTAAAGGCGCTGACTCTCCAAGTGGGGAGAGTGTTAGTAAAGCGTCTGGAATGTTGCACCCGAGTACCAGGGTACGAAAACTGAGACATATTTGAACACGTCTCCCGATCACATGGTTGATCATACTCTAGGTTCCACATGCATGTTTTAGCTGAAGGAAGAATACCTTAAACTTGGGTAGTTGAAACCCGTGGAATGGGTACCATGCAATATGACTTCAAAGGGTCTTCATTTGCTCACCGAACCTCTCCAATCCTATCACTGCTGCGTTTATGCCCCTGTACACATGCTTGATTCTCTTTCGGAGACATAGCAATCCATAGGTTTTAAGATACTTACAAGTAAGGTACATTCTTAGGCGTTTAATATGCGGTGTTGAGTCCATTTCGTTGAGCAAGGAGTAGCTCTTGTCTATTCCATATTTGACTTAAGGAACTTTATCTGTGCTCATTTCAATCTCTGGTTTTATGCAGCACCCCAACTCACCTTTACCCTTAAGCAAGCATAAGTTGGTTTTCTAAATTTGAGACCCTGTTCTGTTCTGTAATTCAGTTCCTGTGTAGCCAAGTTTACATTCCATGTATTACTGATATCTTATGATGTTTCTTTTTCTGTGTGACTTATTTCAGTTAGAATCATCATACCTGAATCCACTCATTGTGCTGCTAAGGGCCTGATGACACAGATTTCATTGCTTGGTGATATTGCTTTGTAAGTAAATACCACAACTTCTTTATCCATTTTTCACTTTCTGCGATGTTGAACTTGTACTGTAAACGAGGTTCTTGTAAACAGAGCCGTTCCAAACATTGGGGTGGCTGTGTCTTTTTGATTTTAATTTCCCTAAGCTATAGGACCATACGTGGAAGTGCCCTAGGTTCTGGTGCTTTCTTTTTTAGATGTTTCAGGAAACACCATACACTTCTCCCGAGTGGTTGTTGGCAATTTACATCCCGCCCATCAGCATAACAAGGCTCCCAGTTCTCCATGGCCTGTCCTGCCTTTCTGGATTTTACACTTTTTTCAGATGGCCCTTTTGACCGGGGGGAAGTGAGACTTCATTGTAGTGCAGATTTCCTTTGCAAGCTTGCTTGGTTGGCCAAAAAGGGCGTATGCGTTTTTTCCTGAATATATTCAGGAAAAAACGCATACGCCCTTCTTGGCCAAGTGCATCATTGTGGACGTTCTGCCTCTTTTCCTATGCTTTCAATGCAATTCCAGTCTACCTCCTGAAATCGGTTTCCTGCAATTCTGCCCCGCTTTCAAGTCCTCTTGGCAGCCTTACTTCAGTCTATTTTTGGACGATAGCTCTCATTTATAACTCTGCAGGTTTGTGAATTACAGTGCCCCTGAGCTCCTTTCTTCAACTCGCTTTCTTGTGAGCTGGCCGCAACACCGCAGGATGGCTTCAGGCCCTAATCTGGTTCCGGCACGGCACGCTGAGCCTTTGGTTAATTCCTCTTCCTGGTGGGAAATGAGAGTTAAATTTGCCCGTCCAGACACCTCCAGCTAGTCTCTCATTGGTTCTCGCTATTCCTGTTCATCTTCCGCAGAAATTGCAAACTGGGCCAAACAGGAGGTTAAAGGGACTGACTCTCCAAGTCGGGAGAGTGTTAGTAAAGCGTCTGGAATGTTGCACCCGAGTACCAGGGTACGAAAACTGAGACATATTTGAACACGTCTCCCGATCACATGGTTGATCATACTCTAGGTTCCACATGCATGTTTTAGCTGAAGGAAGAATACCTTAAACTTGGGTAGTTGAAACCCGTGGAATGGGTACCATGCAATATGACTTCAAAGGGTCTTCATTTGCTCACCGAACCTCTCCAATCCTATCACTGCTGCGTTTATGCCCCTGTACACATGCTTGATTCTCTTTCAGAGACATAGCAATCCATAGGTTTTAAGATACTTACAAGTAAGGTACATTCTTAGGCGTTTAATATGCGGTGTTGAGTCCATTTCGTTGAGCAAGGAGTAGCTCTTGTCTATTCCATATTTGACTTAAGGAACTTTATCTGTGCTCATTTCAATCTCTGGTTTTATGCAGCACCCCAACTCACCTTTACCCTTAAGCAAGCATAAGTTGGTTTTCTAAATTTGAGACCCTGTTCTGTTCTGTAATTCAGTTCCTGTGTAGCCAAGTTTCCATTCCGTGTATTACTGATATCTTATGATGTTTCTTTTTCTGTGTGACTTATTTCAGTTAGAATCATCATACCTGAATCCACTCATTGTGCTGCTAAGGGCCTGATGACACAGATTTCATTGCTGAGTGATATTGCTTTGTAAGTAAATACCACAACTTCTTTATCCATTTTTCACTTTCTGCGATGTTGAACTTGTACTGTAAACGAGGTTCTTGTAAACAGAGCCGTTCCAAACTTTGGGGTGGCTGTGTCTTTTTGATTTTAATTTCCCTAAGCTATAGGACCATAAGTGGAAGTGCCCTAGGTTCTGTTGCTTTGTTTTTTAGATGTTTCAGGAAACACCATACACTTTTCCCGAGTGGTTGTTGGCAATTTACATCCCGCCCATCAGCATAACAAGGCTCCCAGTTCTCCATGGCCTGTCCTGCCTTTCTGGATTTTACACTTTTTACAGATGGCCCTTTTGACCGAGGGGAAGTGAGACTTCATTGTAGTGCAGATTTCCTTTGTAAGCTTGCTTGGTTGGCCAAAAAGGGCGTATGCGTTTTTTCCTGAATATATTCAGGAAAAAACGCATACGCCCTTTTTGTCCAAGTGCATCATTGTGGACGTTCTGCCTCTTTTCCTATGCTTTCAATGCAATTCCAGTCTACCTCCTGAAATCGGTTTCCTGCAATTCTGCCCCGCTTTCAAGTCCTCTTGGCAGCCTTACTTCAGTCTATTTTTGGACGATAGCTGTCATTTATAACTCTGCAGGTTTGTGAATTACAGTGCCCCTGAGCTCCTTTCTTCAACTCGCTTTCTTTTGAGCTGGCCGCAACACCGCAGGATGGCTTCAGGCCTTAATCTGGTTCCGGTACGGCACGCTGAGCCTTTGGTTATTTCCTCTTCCTGGTGGGAAATGAGAGTTAAATTTGCCCGTCCAGACACCTCCAGCTAGCCTCTCATTGGTTCTCACTATTCCTGTTCATCTTCCGCAGAAATTGCAAACTGGGCCAAACAGGAGGTTAAAGGGACTGACTCTCCAAGTGGGGAGAGTGTTAGTAAAGCGTCTGGAATGTTGCACCCGAGTGCCAGGGGAGGAAAACTGAGACATATTTGAACACGTCTCCCGATCACATGGTTGATCATACTCTGGGTTCCACATGCATATTTTAGCTGAAGGAAGAATACCTAAAACCTCGGTAGTTGAAACCCGTGGAATGGGTACCATGCAATATGACTTCAAAGGGTCTTCATTTGCTCACCGAACCTCTCCAATCCTATCACTGCTGCGTTTATGCCCCTGTACACATGCTTTATTCTCTTTCGGAGACATAGCAATCCATAGGTTTTAAGATACTTACTAGTCAGGTACATTCTTAGGCGTTTAATATGCGGTGTTGAGTCCATTTCGTTGAGCAAGGAGTAGCTCTTGTCTATTCCATATTTGGCTTAAGGAACTTTATCTGTGCTCATTTCAATCTCTGGTTTTATGCAGCACCCCAACTCACCTTTCCCCTTAAGCAAGCATAAGTTGGTTTTCTAAATTTGAGACCCTGTTCTGTTTTGGAATGCAGTTCCTGTGTAGCCAAGTTTACATTCCGTGTATTAGTGATATCTTATGATGTTTCTTTTTCTGTGTGACTTATTTCAGTTAGAATCATCGTACCTGAATCCACTCATTATGCTGCTACGTGCCTGATGACATAGATTTCATTGCTGAGTGATACTGCATTGTACGTAAGTACCACAAGTTCTTTATCCATTTTTCACTTTCTGTGATATTGAACTTGTACGGTAAACGAGGTTCTTGTAAACGGAGGCGTCCCAAACTTTGGGGTGGCTGTGTCTTTTTGATTTTAATTTCCCTAAGCTATAGGACCATAAGTGGAAGTGCCCTACGTTCTGTTGCTTTGTTTTTTAGATGTTTCAGGAAACACCATACACTTCTCCCGAGTGGTTGTTGGCAATTTACATCCCGCCCATCAGCATAACAAGGCTCCCAGTTCTCCATGGCCTGTCCTGCCTTTCTGGATTTTACACTTTTTTCAGATGGCCCTTTTGACCGGGGGGAAGTGAGACTTCATTGTAGTGCAGATTTCCTTTGCAAGCTTGCTTGGTTGGCCAAAAAGGGCGTATGCGTTTTTTCCTGAATATATTCAGGAAAAAACGCATACGCCCTTTTTGGCCAAGTGCATCATTGTGGACGTTCTGCCTCTTTTCCTATGCTTTCAATGCAATTCCAGTCTACCTCCTGAAATCGGTTTCCTGCAATTCTGCCCCGCATTCAAGTCCTCTTGGCAGCCTTACTTCAGTCTATTTTTGGACGATAGCTGTCATTTATAACTCTGCAGGTTTGTGAATTACAGTGCCCCTGAGCTCCTTTCTTCAACTCGCTTTCTTTTGAGCTGGCCGCAACACCGCAGGTTGGCTTCAGGCCCTAATCTGGTTCCGGTACGGCACGCTGAGCCTTTGGTTATTTCCTCTTCCTGGTGGGAAATGAGAGTTAAATTTGCCCGTCCAGACACCTCCAGCTAGCCTCTCATTGGTTCTCGCTATTCCTGTTCATCTTCCGCAGAAATTGCAAACTGGGCCAAACAGGAGGTTAAAGGCGCTGACTCTCCAAGTGGGGAGAGTATTAGTAAAGCGTCTGGAATGTTGCACCCGAGTACCAGGGGAGGAAAACTGAGACATATTTGAACACGTCTCCCGTTCACATGGTTGATCATACTTGGGTTCCACATGCATGTTTTAGCTGAAGGAAGAATACCTTAAACCTGGAGAGTTGAGACCCGTGGAATGGGTACCATGCAATATGACTTCAAAGGGTCTTCATTTGCTCACCGAACCTCTCCAATCCTATCACTGCTGCGTTTATGCCCCTGTACACATGCTTGATTCTCTTTTGGAGACATAGCAATCCATAGGTTTTACGATACTTACTAGTCAGGTACATTCTTAGGCGTTTAATATGCGGTGTTGAGTCCATTTCGTTGAGCAAGGAGTAGCTCTTGTCTATTCCATATTTGACTTAAGGACTTTATCTGTGCTCATTTCAATCTCTGGTTTTATGCAGCACCCCAACTCACCTTTCCCCTTAAGCAAGCATAAGTTGGTTTTCTAAATTGGAGACCCTGTTCTGTTCTGTAATTCAGTTCCTGTGTAGCCAAGTTTACATTCCGTGTATTACTGATATCTTATGATGTTTCTTTTTCTGTGTGACTTATTTCAGTTAGAATCATCATACCTGAATCCACTCATTGTGCTGCTAAGGGCCTGATGACATAGATTTCATTGTTGAGTGATATTGCTTTGTAAGTAAATACCACAACTTCTTTATCCATTTTTCACTTTCTGCGATGTTGAACTTGTACTGTAAACGATTTTCTTGTAAACAGTGGCGTCCCAAACTTTGGGGTGGCTGTGTCTTTTTGATTTTAATTTCCCTAAGCTATAGGACCATAAGTGGAAGTGCCCTAGGCTCTGTTGCTTTGTTTTTTAGATGTTTCAGGAAACACCATACACTTCTCCCGAGTGGTTGTTGGCAATTTACATCCCGCCCATCAGCATAACAAGGCTCCCAGTTCTCCATGGCCTGTCCTGCCTTTCTGGATTTTACACTTTTTTCAGATGGCCCTTTTGACCGGGGGGAAGTGAGACTTCATTGTAGTGCAGATTTCCTTTGCAAGCTTGCTTGGTTGGCCAAAAAGGGCGTATGCGTTTTTTCCTGAATATATTCAGGAAAAAACGCATACGCCCTTTTTGGCCAAGTGCATCATTGTGGACGTTCTGCCTCTTTTCCTATGCTTTCAATGCAATTCCAGTCTACCTCCTGAAATCGGTTTCCTGCAATTCTGCCCCGCTTTCAAGTCCTCTTGGCAGCCTTACTTCAGTCTATTTTTGGACGATAGCTGTCATTTATAACTCTGCAGGTTTGTGAATTACAGTGCCCCTGAGCTCCTTTCTTCAACTTGCTTTCTTGTGACCTGGCCGCAACACCGCAGGATGGCTTCAGGCCCTAATCTGGTTCCGGCACGGCACGCTGAGCCTTTGGTTATTTCCTCTTCCTGGTGGGAAATGAGAGTTAAATTTGCCCGTCCAGACACCTCCAGCTAGTCTCTCATTGGTTCTCGCTATTCCTGTTCATCTTCCGCAGAAATTGCAAACTGGGCCAAACAGGAGGTTAAAGGCGCTGACTCTCCAAGTGGGGAGAGTGTTAGTAAAGCGTCTGGAATGTTGCACCCGAGTACCAGGGGAGGAAAACTAGGACATATTTGAACACGTCTCCCGTTCACATGGTTGATCATACTTGGGTTCCACATGCATGTTTTAGCTGAAGGAAGAATACCTTAAACCTGGAGAGTTAAGACCCGTGTAATGGGTACCATGCAATATGACTTCAAAGGGTCTTCATTTGCTCACCGAACCTCTCCAATCCTATCACTGCTGTGTTTATGCCCCTGTACACATGCTTGATTCTCTTTCGGAGACATAGCAATCCATAGGTTTTAAGATACTTACTAGTCAGGTACATTCTTAGGCGTTTAATATGCGATGTTGAGTCCATTTCGTTGAGCAAGGAGTAGCTCTTGTCTATTCCATATTTGACTTAAGGAACTTTATCTGTGCTCATTTCAATCTCTGGTTTTATGCAGCACCCCAACTCACCTTTCCCCTTAAGCAAGCATAAGTTGGTTTTCTAAATTTGAGACCCTGTTCTGTTCTGTAATTCAGTTCCTGTGTAGCCAAGTTTACATTCCGTGTATTACTGATATCTTATGATGTTTCTTTTTCTGTGTGACTTATTTCAGTTGGAATCATTGTACCTGAATCCACTCATTATGCTGCTACGGGCCTGATGACATAGATTTCATTGCTGAGTGATACTGCATTGTACGTAAGTACCACAAGTTCTTTATCCATTTTTCACTTTCTGTGATATTGAACTTGTACGGTAAACGAGGTTCTTGTAAACGGAGGCGTCCCAAACTTTGGGGTGGCTGTGTCTTTTTGATTTTAATTTCCCTAAGCTATAGGACCATAAGTGGAAGTGCCCTAGGCTCTGTTGCTTTGTTTTTTAGATGTTTCAGGAAACACCATACACTTCTCCCGAGTGGTTGTTGGCAATTTACATCCCGCCCATCAGCATAACAAGGCTCCCAGTTCTCCATGGCCTGTCCTGCCTTTCTGGATTTTACACTTTTTTCAGATGGCCCTTTTGACCGGGGGGAAGTGAGACTTCATTGTAGTGCAGATTTCCTTTGCAAGCTTGCTTGGTTGGCCAAAAAGGGCGTATGCGTTTTTTCCTGAATATATTCAGGAAAAAACGCATACGCCCTTTTTGGCCAAGTGCATCATTGTGGACGTTCTGCCTCTTTTCCTATGCTTTCAATGCAATTCCAGTCTACCTCCTGAAATCGGTTTCCTGCAATTCTGCCCCGCTTTCAAGTCCTCTTGGCAGCCTTACTTCAGTCTATTTTTGGACGATAGCTGTCATTTATAACTCTGCAGGTTTGTGAATTACAGTGCCCCTGAGCTCCTTTCTTCAACTCGCTTTCTTGTGACCTGGCCGCAACACCGCAGGATGGCTTCAGGCCCTAATCTGGTTCCGGTACGGCACGCTGAGCCTTTGGTTATTTCCTCTTCCTGTTGGGAAATGAGAGTTAAATTTGCCCGTCCAGACACCTCCAGCTAGTCTCTCATTGGTTCTCGCTATTTCTGTTCATCTTCCGCAGAAATTGCAAACTGGGCCAAACAGGAGGTTAAAGGCGCTGACTCTCCAAGTGGGGAGAGTGTTAGTAAAGCGTCTGGAATGTTGCACCCGAGTACCAGGGTACGAAAACTGAGACATATTTGAACACGTCTCCCGATCACATGGTTGATCATACTCTAGGTTCCACATGCATGTTTTAGCTGAAGGAAGAATACCTTAAACTTGGGTAGTTGAAACCCGTGGAATGGGTACCATGCAATATGACTTCAAAGGGTCTTCATTTGCTCACCGAACCTCTCCAATCCTATCACTGCTGCGTTTATGCCCCTGTACACATGCTTGATTCTCTTTCAGAGACATAGCAATCCATAGGTTTTAAGATACTTACAAGTAAGGTACATTCTTAGGCGTTTAATATGCGGTGTTGAGTCCATTTCGTTGAGCAAGGAGTAGCTCTTGTCTATTCCATATTTGACTTAAGGAACTTTATCTGTGCTCATTTCAATCTCTGGTTTTATGCAGCACCCCAACTCACCTTTACCCTTAAGCAAGCATAAGTTGGTTTTCTAAATTTGAGACCCTGTTCTGTTCTGTAATTCAGTTCCTGTGTAGCCAAGTTTCCATTCCGTGTATTACTGATATCTTATGATGTTTCTTTTTCTGTGTGACTTATTTCAGTTAGAATCATCATACCTGAATCCACTCATTGTGCTGCTAAGGGCCTGATGACACAGATTTCATTGCTGAGTAATATTGCTTTGTAAGTAAATACCACAACTTCTTTATCCATTTTTCACTTTCTGCGATGTTGAACTTGTACTGTAAACGAGGTTCTTGTAAACAGAGCCGTTCCAAACTTTGGGGTGGCTGTGTCTTTTTGATTTTAATTTCCCTAAGCTATAGGACCATAAGTGGAAGTGCCCTAGGTTCTGTTGCTTTGTTTTTTAGATGTTTCAGGAAACACCATACACTTTTCCCGAGTGGTTGTTGGCAATTTACATCCCGCCCATCAGCATAACAAGGCTCCCAGTTCTCCATGGCCTGTCCTGCTTTCTGGATTTTACACTTTTTACAGATGGCCCTTTTGACCGAGGGGAAGTGAGACTTCATTGTAGTGCAGATTTCCTTTGTAAGCTTGCTTGGTTGGCCAAAAAGGGCGTATGCGTTTTTTCCTGAATATATTCAGGAAAAAACGCATACGCCCTTTTTGGCCAAGTGCATCATTGTGGACGTTCTGCCTCTTTTCCTATGCTTTCAATGCAATTCCAGTCTACCTCCTGAAATCGGTTTCCTGCAATTCTGCCCCGCTTTCAAGTCCTCTTGGCAGCCTTACTTCAGTCTATTTTTGGACGATAGCTGTCATTTATAACTCTGCAGGTTTGTGAATTATAGTGCCCCTGAGCTCCTTTCTTCAACTCGCTTTCTTTTGAGCTGGCCGCAACACCGCAGGATGGCTTCAGGCCTTAATCTGGTTCCGGTACGGCACGCTGAGCCTTTGGTTATTTCCTCTTCCTGGTGGGAAATGAGAGTTAAATTTGCCCGTCCAGACACCTCCAGCTAGCCTCTCATTGGTTCTCACTATTCCTGTTCATCTTCCGCAGAAATTGCAAACTGGGCCAAACAGGAGGTTAAAGGGACTGACTCTCCAAGTGGGGAGAGTGTTAGTAAAGCGTCTGGAATGTTGCACCCGAGTGCCAGGGGAGGAAAACTGAGACATATTTGAACACGTCTCCCGATCACATGGTTGATCATACTCTGGGTTCCACATGCATATTTTAGCTGAAGGAAGAATACCTAAAACCTCGGTAGTTGAAACCCGTGGAATGGGTACCATGCAATATGACTTCAAAGGGTCTTCATTTGCTCACCGAACCTCTCCAATCCTATCACTGCTGCGTTTATGCCCCTGTACACATGCTTGATTCTCTTTCGGAGACATAGCAATCCATAGGTTTTAAGATACTTACTAGTCAGGTACATTCTTAGGCGTTTAATATGCGGTGTTGAGTCCATTTCGTTGAGCAAGGAGTAGCTCTTGTCTATTCCATATTTGGCTTAAGGAACTTTATCTGTGCTCATTTCAATCTCTGGTTTTATGCAGCACCCCAACTCACCTTTCCCCTTAAGCAAGCATAAGTTGGTTTTCTAAATTTGAGACCCTGTTCTGTTTTGGAATGCAGTTCCTGTGTAGCCAAGTTTACATTCCGTGTATTAGTGATATCTTATGATGTTTCTTTTTCTGTGTGACTTATTTCAGTTAGAATCATCGTACCTGAATCCACTCATTATGCTGCTACGTGCCTGATGACATAGATTTCATTGCTGAGTGATACTGCATTGTACGTAAGTACCACAAGTTCTTTATCCATTTTTCACTTTCTGTGATATTGAACTTGTACGGTAAACGAGGTTCTTGTAAACGGAGGCGTCCCAAACTTTGGGGTGGCTGTGTCTTTTTGATTTTAATTTCCCTAAGCTATAGGACCATAAGTGGAAGTGCCCTACGTTCTGTTGCTTTGTTTTTTAGATGTTTCAGGAAACACCATACACTTCTCCCGAGTGGTTGTTGGCAATTTACATCCCGCCCATCAGCATAACAAGGCTCCCAGTTCTCCATGGCCTGTCCTGCCTTTCTGGATTTTACACTTTTTTCAGATGGCCCTTTTGACCGGGGGGAAGTGAGACTTCATTGTAGTGCAGATTTCCTTTGCAAGCTTGCTTGGTTGGCCAAAAAGGGCGTATGCGTTTTTTCCTGAATATATTCAGGAAAAAACGCATACGCCCTTTTTGGCCAAGTGCATCATTGTGGACGTTCTGCCTCTTTTCCTATGCTTTCAATGCAATTCCAGTCTACCTCCTGAAATCGGTTTCCTGCAATTCTGCCCCGCATTCAAGTCCTCTTGGCAGCCTTACTTCAGTCTATTTTTGGACGATAGCTGTCATTTATAACTCTGCAGGTTTGTGAATTACAGTGCCCCTGAGCTCCTTTCTTCAACTCGCTTTCTTTTGAGCTGGCCGCAACACCGCAGGTTGGCTTCAGGCCCTAATCTGGTTCCGGTACGGCACGCTGAGCCTTTGGTTATTTCCTCTTCCTGGTGGGAAATGAGAGTTAAATTTGCCCGTCCAGACACCTCCAGCTAGCCTCTCATTGGTTCTCGCTATTCCTGTTCATCTTCCGCAGAAATTGCAAACTGGGCCAAACAGGAGGTTAAAGGCGCTGACTCTCCAAGTGGGGAGAGTATTAGTAAAGCGTCTGGAATGTTGCACCCGAGTACCAGGGGAGGAAAACTGAGACATATTTGAACACGTCTCCCGTTCACATGATTGATCATACTTGGGTTCCACATGCATGTTTTAGCTGAAGGAAGAATACCTTAAACCTGGAGAGTTGAGACCCGTGGAATGGGTACCATGCAATATGACTTCAAAGGGTCTTCATTTGCTCACCGAACCTCTCCAATCCTATCACTGCTGCGTTTATGCCCCTGTACACATGCTTGATTCTCTTTTGGAGACATAGCAATCCATAGGTTTTACGATACTTACTAGTCAGGTACATTCTTAGGCGTTTAATATGCGGTGTTGAGTCCATTTCGTTGAGCAAGGAGTAGCTCTTGTCTATTCCATATTTGACTTAAGGACTTTATCTGTGCTCATTTCAATCTCTGGTTTTATGCAGCACCCCAACTCACCTTTCCCCTTAAGCAAGCATAAGTTGGTTTTCTAAATTGGAGACCCTGTTCTGTTCTGTAATTCAGTTCCTGTGTAGCCAAGTTTACATTCCGTGTATTACTGATATCTTATGATGTTTCTTTTTCTGTGTGACTTATTTCAGTTAGAATCATCATACCTGAAGCCACTCATTGTGCTGCTAAGGGCCTGATGACATAGATTTCATTGCTGAGTGATATTGCTTTGTAAGTAAATACCACAACTTCTTTATCCATTTTTCACTTTCTGCGATGTTGAACTTGTACTGTAAACGATTTTCTTGTAAACAGTGGCGTCCCAAACTTTGGGGTGGCTGTGTCTTTTTGATTTTAATTTCCCTAAGCTATAGGACCATAAGTGGAAGTGCCCTAGGCTCTGTTGCTTTGTTTTTTAGATGTTTCAGGAAACACCATACACTTCTCCCGAGTGGTTGTTGGCAATTTACATCCCGCCCATCAGCATAACAAGGCTCCCAGTTCTCCATGGCCTGTCCTGCCTTTCTGGATTTTACACTTTTTTCAGATGGCCCTTTTGACCGGGGGGAAGTGAGACTTCATTGTAGTGCAGATTTCCTTTGCAAGCTTGCTTGGTTGGCCAAAAAGGGCGTATGCGTTTTTTCCTGAATATATTCAGGAAAAAACGCATACGCCCTTTTTGGCCAAGTGCATCATTGTGGACGTTCTGCCTCTTTTCCTATGCTTTCAATGCAATTCCAGTCTACCTCCTGAAATCGGTTTCCTGCAATTCTGCCCCGCTTTCAAGTCCTCTTGGCAGCCTTACTTCAGTCTATTTTTGGACGATAGCTGTCATTTATAACTCTGCAGGTTTGTGAATTACAGTGCCCCTGAGCTCCTTTCTTCAACTTGCTTTCTTGTGACCTGGCCGCAACACCGCAGGATGGCTTCAGGCCCTAATCTGGTTCCGGCACGGCACGCTGAGCCTTTGGTTATTTCCTCTTCCTGGTGGGAAATGAGAGTTAAATTTGCCCGTCCAGACACCTCCAGCTAGTCTCTCATTGGTTCTCGCTATTCCTGTTCATCTTCCGCAGAAATTGCAAACTGGGCCAAACAGGAGGTTAAAGGCGCTGACTCTCCAAGTGGGGAGAGTGTTAGTAAAGCGTCTGGAATGTTGCACCCGAGTACCAGGGGAGGAAAACTAGGACATATTTGAACACGTCTCCCGTTCACATGGTTGATCATACTTGGGTTCCACATGCATGTTTTAGCTGAAGGAAGAATACCTTAAACCTGGAGAGTTAAGACCCGTGTAATGGGTACCATGCAATATGACTTCAAAGGGTCTTCATTTGCTCACCGAACCTCTCCAATCCTATCACTGCTGTGTTTATGCCCCTGTACACATGCTTGATTCTCTTTCGGAGACATAGCAATCCATAGGTTTTAAGATACTTACTAGTCAGGTACATTCTTAGGCGTTTAATATGCGATGTTGAGTCCATTTCGTTGAGCAAGGAGTAGCTCTTGTCTATTCCATATTTGACTTAAGGAACTTTATCTGTGCTCATTTCAATCTCTGGTTTTATGCAGCACCCCAACTCACCTTTCCCCTTAAGCAAGCATAAGTTGGTTTTCTAAATTTGAGACCCTGTTCTGTTCTGTAATTCAGTTCCTGTGTAGCCAAGTTTACATTCCGTGTATTACTGATATCTTATGATGTTTCTTTTTCTGTGTGACTTATTTCAGTTGGAATCATTGTACCTGAATCCACTCATTATGCTGCTACGGGCCTGATGACATAGATTTCATTGCTGAGTGATACTGCATTGTACGTAAGTACCACAAGTTCTTTATCCATTTTTCACTTTCTGTGATATTGAACTTGTACGGTAAACGAGGTTCTTGTAAACGGAGGCGTCCCAAACTTTGGGGTGGCTGTGTCTTTTTGATTTTAATTTCCCTAAGCTATAGGACCATAAGTGGAAGTGCCCTAGGCTCTGTTGCTTTGTTTTTTAGATGTTTCAGGAAACACCATACACTTCTCCCGAGTGGTTGTTGGCAATTTACATCCCGCCCATCAGCATAACAAGGCTCCCAGTTCTCCATGGCCTGTCCTGCCTTTCTGGATTTTACACTTTTTTCAGATGGCCCTTTTGACCGGGGGGAAGTGAGACTTCATTGTAGTGCAGATTTCCTTTGCAAGCTTGCTTGGTTGGCCAAAAAGGGCGTATGCGTTTTTTCCTGAATATATTCAGGAAAAAACGCATACGCCCTTTTTGGCCAAGTGCATCATTGTGGACGTTCTGCCTCTTTTCCTATGCTTTCAATGCAATTCCAGTCTACCTCCTGAAATCGGTTTCCTGCAATTCTGCCCCGCTTTCAAGTCCTCTTGGCAGCCTTACTTCAGTCTATTTTTGGACGATAGCTGTCATTTATAACTCTGCAGGTTTGTGAATTACAGTGCCCCTGAGCTCCTTTCTTCAACTCGCTTTCTTGTGACCTGGCCGCAACACCGCAGGATGGCTTCAGGCCCTAATCTGGTTCCGGTACGGCACGCTGAGCCTTTGGTTATTTCCTCTTCCTGTTGGGAAATGAGAGTTAAATTTGCCCGTCCAGACACCTCCAGCTAGTCTCTCATTGGTTCTCGCTATTTCTGTTCATCTTCCGCAGAAATTGCAAACTGGGCCAAACAGGAGGTTAAAGGCGCTGACTCTCCAAGTGGGGAGAGTGTTAGTAAAGCGTCTGGAATGTTGCACCCGAGTACCAGGGGAGGAGAACTGAGACATATTTGAACACGTCTCCCGTTCACATGGTTGATCATACTTGGGTTCCACATGCATGTTTTAGCTGAAGGAAGAATACCTTAAACCTGGAGAGTTAAGACCCGTGTAATGGGTACCATGCAATATGACTTCAAAGGGTCTTCATTTGCTCACCGAACCTCTCCAATCCTATCACTGCTGCGTTTATGCCCCTGTACACATGCTTGATTCTCTTTCGGAGACATAGCAATCCATAGGTTTTACGATACTTACTAGTCAGGTACATTCTTAGGCGTTTAATATGTGGTGTTGAGTCCATTTCGTTGAGCAAGGAGTAGCTCTTGTCTATTCCATATTTGACTTAAGGAACTTTATCTGTGCTCATTTCAATCTCTGGTTTTATGCAGCACCCCAACTCACCTTTACCCTTAAGCAAGCATAAGTTGGTTTTCTAAATTTGAGACCCTGTTCTGTTCTGTAATTCAGTTCCTGTGTAGCCAAGTTTACATTCCGTGTATTAGTGATATCTTATGATGTTTCTTTTTCTGTGTGACTTACTTCAGTTAGAATCATCATACCTGAATCCACTCATTGTGCTGCTAAGGGCCTGATGACATAGATTTCATTGCTGAGTGATATTGCTTTGTAAGTAAATACCACAACTTCTTTATCCATTTTTCACTTTCTGCGATGTTGAACTTGTACTGTAAACGAGGTTCTTGAAAACAGAGCCGTTCCAAACTTTGGGGTGGCTGTGTCTTTTTGATTTTAATTTCCCTAAGCTATAGGACCATAAGTGGAAGTGCCCTAGGCTCTGTTGCTTTGTTTTTTAGATGTTTCAGGAAACACCATACACTTCTCCCGAGTGGTTGTTGGCAATTTACATCCCGCCCATCAGCATAACAAGGCTCCCAGTTCTCCATGGCCTGTCCTGCCTTTCTGGATTTTACACTTTTTTCAGATGGCCCTTTTGACCGGGGGGAAGTGAGACTTCATTGTAGTGCAGATTTCCTTTGCAAGCTTGCTTGGTTGGCCAAAAAGGGCGTATGCGTTTTTTCCTGAATATATTCAGGAAAAAACGCATATGCGCTTTTTGGCCAAGTCCATCATTGTGGACGTTCTGCCTCTTTTCCTATGCTTTCAATGCAATTCCAGTCTACCTCCTGAAATCGGTTTCCTGCAATTCTGCCCCGCTTTCAAGTCCTCTTGGCAGCCTTACTTCAGTCTATTTTTGGACGATAGCTGTCATTTATAACTCTGCAGGTTTGTGAATTACAGTGCCCCTGAGCTCCTTTCTTCAACTTGCTTTCTTGTGACCTGGCCGCAACACCGCAGGATGGCTTCAGGCCCTAATCTGGTTCCGGCACGGCACGCTGAGCCTTTGGTTATTTCCTCTTCCTGGTGGGAAATGAGAGTTAAATTTGCCCGTCCAGACACCTCCAGCTAGTCTCTCATTGGTTCTCGCTATTCCTGTTCATCTTCCGCAGAAATTGCAACCTGGGCCAAACAGGAGGTTAAAGGCGCTGACTCTCCAAGTGGGGAGAGTGTTAGTAAAGCGTCTGGAATGTTGCACCCGAGTACCAGGGGAGGAAAACTGAGACATATTTGAACACGTCTCCCGTTCACATGGTTGATCATACTTGGGTTCCACATGCATGTTTTAGCTGAAGGAAGAATACCTTAAACCTGGAGAGTTAAGACCCGTGTAATGGGTACCATGCAATATGACTTCAAAGGGTCTTCATTTGCTCACCAAACCTCTCCAATCCTATCACTGCTGCGTTTATGCCCCTGTACACATGCTTGATTCTCTTTCGGAGACATAGCAATCCATAGGTTTTAAGATACTTACTAGTCAGGTACATTCTTAGGCGTTTAATATGCGATGTTGAGTCCATTTCGTTGAGCAAGGAGTAGCTCTTGTCTATTCCATATTTGACTTAAGGAACTTTATCTGTGCTCATTTCAATCTCTGGTTTTATGCAGCACCCCAACTCACCTTTCCGCTTAAGCAAGCATAAGTTGGTTTTCTAAATTTGAGACACTGTTCTGTTCTGTAATTCAGTTCCTGTGTAGCCAAGTTTACATTCCGTGTATTACTGATATCTTATGATGTTTCTTTTTCTGTGTGACTTATTTCAGTTAGAATCATCATACCTGAATCCACTCATTGTGCTGCTAAGGGCCTGATGACATAGATTTCATTGCTGAGTGATATTGCTTTGTAAGTAAATACCACAACTTCTTTATCCATTTTTCACTTTCTGCGATGTTGAACTTGTACTGTAAACGATTTTCTTGTAAACAGAGGCGTCCCAAACTTTCGGGTGGCTGTGCCTTTTTGATTTTAATTTCCCTAAGCTATAGGACCATAAGTGGCAGTGCCCTAGGCTCTGTTGCTTTGTTTTTTAGATGTTTCAGGAAACACCATACACTTCTCCCGAGTGGTTGTTGGCAATTTACATCCCGCCCATCAGCATAACAAGGCTCCCAGTTCTCCATGGCCTGTCCTGCCTTTCTGGATTTTACACTTTTTTCAGATGGCCCTTTTGACCGGGGGGAAGTGAGACTTCATTGTAGTGCAGATTTCCTTTGCAAGCTTGCTTGGTTGGCCAAAAAGGGCGTATGCGTTTTTTCCTGAATATATTCAGGAAAGAACGCATACGCCCTTTTTGGCCAAGTGCATCATTGTGGACGTTCTGCCTCTTTTCCTATGCTTTCAATGCAATTCCAGTCTACCTCCTGAAATCGGTTTCCTGCAATTCTGCCCCGCTTTCAAGTCCTCTTGGCAGCCTTACTTCAGTCTATTTTTGGACGATAGCTGTCATTTATAACTCTGCAGGTTTGTGAATTACAGTGCCCCTGAGCTCCTTTCTTCAACTCGCTTTCTTTTGAGCTGGCCGCAACACCGCAGGATGGCTTCAGGCCCTAATCTGTTTCCGGTACGGCACGCTGAGCCTTTGGTTATTTCCTCTTCCTGGTGGGAAATGAGAGTTAAATTTGCCCGTCCAGACACCTCCAGCAAGCCTCTCATTGGTTCTCGCTATTCCTGTTCATCTTCCGCAGAAATTGCAAACTGTGCCAAACAGGAGGTTAAAGGGACTGACTCTCCAACTGGGGAGAGTGTTAGTAAAGCGTCTGGAATGTTGCACCCGAGTACCAGGGGAGGAAAACTGAGACATATTTGAACACGTCTCCCGATCACATGGTTGATCATACTCTGGGTTCCACATGCATATTTTAGCTGAAGGAAGAATACCTAAAACCTGGGTATTTGAAACCTGTGGAATGGGTACCATGCAATATGACTTCAAAGGGTCTTCATTTGCTCACCGAACCTCTCCAATCCTATCACTGCTGCGTTTATGCCCCTGTACACATGCTTGATTCTCTTTCGGAGACATAGCAATCCATAGGTTTTAAGATACTTACTAGTCAGGTACATTCTTAGGCGTTTAATATGCGGTGTTGAGTCCATTTCGTTGAGCAAGGAGTAGCTCTTGTCTATTCCATATTTGGCTTAAGGAACTTTATCTGTGCTCATTTCAATCTCTGGTTTTATGCAGCACCCCAACTCACCTTTCCCCTGAAGCAAGCATAAGTTGGTTTTCTAAATTTGAGACCCTGTTCTGTTTTGGAATGCAGTTCCTGTGTAGCCAAGTTTACATTCCGTGTATTAGTGATATCTTATGATGTTTCTTTTTCTGTGTGACTTATTTCAGTTAGAATCATCGTACCTGAATCCACTCATTATGCTGCTACGGGCCTGATGACATAGATTTCATTGCTGAGTGATACTGCATTGTACGTAAGTACCACAAGTTCTTTATCCATTTTTCACTTTCTGTGATATTGAACTTGTACGGTAAACGAGGTTCTTGTAAACGGAGGCGTCCCAAACTTTGGGGTGGCTGTGTCTTTTTGATTTTAATTTCCCTAAGCTATAGGACCATAAGTGGAAGTGCCCTAGGCTCTGTTGCTTTGTTTTTTAGATGTTTCAGGAAACACCATACACTTCTCCCGAGTGGTTGTTGGCAATTTACATCCCGCCCATCAGCATAACAAGGCTCCCAGTTCTCCATGGCCTGTCCTGCCTTTCTGGATTTTACACTTTTTTCAGATGGCCCTTTTGACCGGGGGGAAGTGAGACTTCATTGTAGTGCAGATTTCCTTTGCAAGCTTGCTTGGTTGGCCAAAAAGGGCGTATGCGTTTTTTCCTGAATATATTCAGGAAAAAACGCATACGCCCTTTTTGGCCAAGTGCATCATTGTGGACGTTCTGCCTCTTTTCCTATGCTTTCAATGCAATTCCAGTCTACCTCCTGAAATCGGTTTCCTGCAATTCTGCCCCGCTTTCAAGTCCTCTTGGCAGCCTTACTTCAGTCTATTTTTGGACGATAGCTGTCATTTATAACTCTGCAGGTTTGTGAATTACAGTGCCCCTGAGCTCCTGTCTTCAACTCGCTTTCTTTTGAGCTGGCCGCAACACCGCAGGATGGCTTCAGGCCCTAATCTGGTTCCGGTACGGCACGCTGAGCCTTTGGTTATTTCCTCTTCCTGTTGGGAAATGAGAGTTAAATTTGCCCGTCCAGACACCTCCAGCTAGCCTCTCATTGGTTCTCGCTATTCCTGTTCATCTTCCGCAGAAATTGCAAACTGTGCCAAACAGGAGGTTAAAGGCGCTGACTCTCCAAGTGGGGAGAGTGTTAGTAAAGCGTCTGGAATGTTGCACCCGAGTACCAGGGGAGGAAAACTGAGACATATTTGAACACGTCTCCCGATCACATGGTTGCTCATACTCTGGGTTCCACATGCATGTTTTAGCTGAAGGAAGAATACCTAAAACCTGGGTAGTTGAAACCCGTGGAATGGGTACCATGCAATATGACTTCAAAGGGTCTTCATTTGCTCACCGAACCTCTCCAATCCTATCACTGCTGCGTTTATGCCCCTGTACACATGCTTGATTCTCTTTCGGAGACATAGCAATCCATAGGTTTTAAGATACTTACTAGTCAGGTACATTCTTAGGCGTTTAATATGCGGTGTTGAGTCCATTTCGTTGAGCAAGGAGTAGCTCTTGTCTATTCCATATTTGGCTTAAGGAACTTTATCTGTGCTCATTTCAATCTCTGGTTTTATGCAGCACCCCAACTCACCTTTCCCCTTAAGCAAGCATAAGTTGGTTTTCTAAATTTGAGAACCTGTTCTGTTTTGGAATTCAGTTCCTGTGTAGCCAAGTTTACATTCCGTGTATTACTGATATCTTATGATGTTTCTTTTTCTGTGTGACTTATTTCAGTTAGAATCTTCGTACCTGAATCTACTCATTATGCTGCTACGGGCCTGATGACATAGATTTCATTGCTGAGTGATACTGCATTGTACGTAAGTACCACAAGTTCTTTATCCATTTTTCACTTTCTGCGATGTTGAACTTGTACTGTAAACGAGGTTCTTGTAAACAGAGCCGTTCCAAACTTTGGGGTGGCTGTGTGTTTTTGATTTTAATTTCCCTAAGCTATAGGACCATAAGTGGAAGTGCCCTAGGCTCTGTTGCTTTGTTTTTTAGATGTTTCAGGAAACACCATACACTTCTCCCAAGTGTCTGTTGGCAATTTACATCCCGCCCCTCAGCATAACAAGGCTCCCAGTTCTCAATGGCCTGTTGCCTTTCTGGATTTTACACTTTTTCAGATGGCCCTTTTGACCGGGGGGAAGTGAGACTTCATTGTAGTGCAGATTTCCTTTGCAAGCTTGCTTGGTTGGCCAAAAAGGGCGTATGCGTTTTTTCCTGAATATATTCAGGAAAAAACGCATACGCCCTTTTTGGCCAAGTGCATCATTGTGGACGTTCTGCCTCTTTTCCTATGCTTTCAATGCAATTCCAGTCTACCTCCTGAAATCGGTTTCCTGCAATTCTGCCCCGCTTTCAAGTCCTCTTGGCAGCCTTACTTCAGTCTATTTTTGGACGATAGCTGTCATTTATAACTCTGCAGGTTTGTGAATTACAGTGCCCCTGAGCTCCTTTCTTCAACTCGCTTTCTTGTGACCTGGCCGCAACACCGCAGGATGGCTTCAGGCCCTAATCTGGTTCCGGCCCGGCATGCTGAGCCTTTGGTTAATTCCTCTTCCTGGTGGGAAATGAGAGTTAAATTTGCCCGTCCAGACACCTCCAGCTAGCCTCTCATTGGTTCTCGCTATTCCTGTTCATCTTCCGCAGAAATTGCAAACTGGGCCAAACAGGAGGTTAAAGGGACTGACTCTCCAAGTCGGGAGAGTGTTAGTAAAGCGTCTGGAATGTTGCACCCGAGTACCAGGGGAGGAAAACTGAGACATATTTGAACACGTCTCCGGTTCACATGGTTGATCATACTCTGGGTTCCACATGCATGTTTTAGCTGAAGGAAGAATACCTTAAACCTGGAGAGTTGAGACCCGTGTAATGGGTACCATGCAATATGACTTCAAAGGGTCTTCATTTGCTCACCGAACCTCTCCAATCCTATCACTGCTGCGTTTATTCCCCTGTACACACGCTTGATTCTCTTTTGGAGACATAGCAATCCATAGGTTTTAAGATACTTACTAGTCAGGTACATTCTTAGGGGTTTAATATGGGGTTTTGAGTCCATTTCGTTGAGCAAGGAGTAGCTCTTGTCTATTCCATATTTGGCTTAAGGAACTTTATCTGTGCTCATTTCAATCTCTGGTTTTATGCAGCACCCCAACTCACCTTTCCCCTTAAGCAAGCATAAGTTGGTTTTCTAAATTTGAGTCCCTGTTCTGTTTTGGAATGCAGTTCCTGTGTAGCCAAGTTTACATTCCGTGTATTAGTGATATCTTATGATGTTTCTTTTTCTGTGTGACTTATTTCAGTTAGAATCATCGTACCTGAATCCACCAATTATGCTGCTACGGGCCTGATGACATAGATTTCATTGCTGAGTTATACTGCATTGTACGTAAGTACCACAAGTTCTTTATCCATTTTTCACTTTCTGCGATGTTGAACTTGTACTGTAAACGAGGTTCTTGTAAACAGAGGCGTCCCAAACTTTGGGGTGGCTGTGTCTTTTTGATTTTAATTTCCCTAAGCTATAGGACCATAAGTGGCAGTGCCCTAGGCTCTGTTGCTTTGTTTTTTAGATGTTTCAGGAAACACCATACACTTCTCCCGAGTGTCTCTTGGCAATTTACATCCCGCCCATCAGCATAACAAGGCTCCCAGTTCTCCATGGCCTGTCCTGCCTTTCTGGATTTTATACTTTTTTCAGATGGCCCTTTTGACCGGGGGGAAGTGAGACTTCATTGCAGTGCAGATTTCCTTTGCAAGCTTGCTTGGTTGGCCAAAAAGGGCGTATGCGTTTTTTCCTGAATATATTCAGGAAAAAACGCATACGCCCTTTTTGGCCAAGTGCATCATTGTGGACGTTCTGCCTCTTTTCCTATGCTTTCAATGCAATTCCAGTCTACCTCCTGAAATCGGTTTCCTGCAATTCTGCCCCGCTTTCAAGTCCTCTTGGCAGCCTTACTTCAGTCTATTTTTGGACGATAGCTGTCATTTATAACTCTGCAGGTTTGTGAATTACAGTGCCCCTGAGCTCCTTTCTTCAACTCGCTTTCTTTTGAGCTGGCCGCAACACCGCAGGATGGCTTCAGGCCCTAATCTGGTTCCGGGACGGCACGCTGAGCCTTTGGTTATTTCCTCTTCCTGGTGGGAAATGAGAGTTAAATTTGCCCGTCCAGACACCTCCAGCTAGCCTCTCATTGGTTCTCGCTATTCCTGTTCATCTTCCGCAGAAATTGCAAACTGGGCCAAACAGGAGGTTAAAGGCGCTGACTCTCCAAGTGGGGAGAGTGTTAGTAAAGCGTCTGGAATGTTGCACCCGAGTACCAGGGGAGGAAAACTGAGACATATTTGAACACGTCTCCCGTTCACATGGTTGATCATACTTGGGTTCCACATGCATGTTTTAGCTGAAGGAAGAATACCTTAAACCTGGAGAGTTGAGACCCGTGTAATGGGTACCATGCAATATGACTTCAAAGGGTCTTCATTTGCTCACCGAACCTCTCCAATCCTATCACTGCTGCGTTTATGCCCCTGTACACATGCTTGATTCTCTTTCGGAGACATAGCAATCCATAGGTTTTACGATACTTACTAGTCAGGTACATTCTTAGGCGTTTAATATGCGGTGTTGAGTCCATTTCGTTGAGCAAGGAGTAGCTCTTGTCTATTCCATATTTGACTTAAGGAACTTTATCTGTGCTCATTTCAATCTCTGGTTTTATGCAGCACCCCAACTCACCTTTACCCTTAAGCAAGCATAAGTTGGTTTTCTAAATTTGAGACCCTGTTCTGTTCTGTAATTCAGTTCCTGTGTAGCCAAGTTTACATTCCGTGTATTACTGATATCTTATGATGTTTCTTTTTCTGTGTGACTTATTTCAGTTAGAATCATCATACCTGAATCCACTCATTGTGATGCTAAGGGCCTGATGATATAGATTTCATTGCTGAGTGATATTGCTTTGTAAGTAAATACCACAACTTCTTTATCCAGTTTTCACTTTCTGCGATGTTGAACTTGTACTGTAAACGAGGTTCTTGTAAACAGAGGCGTCCCAAACTTTGGGGTGGCTGTGTCTTTTTGATTTTAATTTCCCTAAGCTATAAGACTATAAGTGGCAGTGCCCTAGGCTCTGTTGCTTTGTTTTTTAGATGTTTCAGGAAACACCATACACTTCTCCTGAGTGTCTGTTGGCAATTTACATCCCGCCCATCAGCATAACAAGGCTCCCAGTTCTCCATGGCCTGTCCTGCCTTTCTGGATTTTACACTTTTTTCAGAAGGCCCTTTTGACCGGGGGGAAGTGAGACTTCATTGTAGTGCAGATTTCCTTTGCAAGCTTGCTTGGTTGGCCAAAAAGGGCGTATGCGTTTTTTCCTGAATATATTCAGGAAAAAACGTATATGCCCTTTTTGGCCAAGTGCATCATTGTGGACGTTCTGCCTCTTTTCCTATGCTTTCAATGCAATTCCAGTCTACCTCCTGAAATCGGTTTCCTGCAATTCTGCCCCGCTTTCAAGTCCTCTTGGCAGCCTTACTTCAGTCTATTTTTGGACGATAGCTGTCATTTATAACTCGGCAGGTTTGTGAATTACAGTGCCCCTGAGCTCCTTTATTCAACTCGCTTTCTTGTGACCTGGCCGCAACACCGCAGGATGGCTTCAGGCCCTAATCTGGCTCCGGTACGGCACGCTGAGCCTTTGGTTAATTCCTCATCCTGGTGGAAATGAGAGTTAAATTTGCCCGTCCAGACACCTCCAGCTATCCTCTCATTGGTTCTCGCTATTCCTGTTCATCTTCCGCAGAAATTGCAACTGGGCCAAACAGGAGGTTAAAGGGACTGACTCTCCAAGTGGGGAGAGTGTTACTAAAGCGTCTGGAATGTTGCACCCGAGTACCAGGGGAGGAAAACTGAGACATATTTGAACACGTCTCCCGATCACATGGTTGATCATACTCTAGGTTCCACATGCATGTTTTCGCTGAAGGAAGAATACCTTAAACCTGGGTAGTTGAAACCCGTGGAATGGGTACCATGCAATATGACTTCAAAGGGTCTTCATTTGCTCACCAAACCTCTCCAATCCTATCACTGCTGCGTTTATGCCCCTGTACACATGCTTGATTCTCTTTCGGAGACATAGCAATCCATAGGTTTTAAGATACTTACTAGTCAGGTACATTCTTAGGCGTTTAATATGCGGTGTTGAGTCCATTTCGTTGAGCAAGGAGTAGCTCTTGTCTATTCCATATTTGGCTTAAGGAACTTTATCTGTGCTCATTTCAATCTCTGGTTTTATGCAGCACCCCAACTCACCTTTCCCTTAAGCAAGAATAAGTTGGTTTTCTAAATTTGAGACCCTGTTCTGTTCTGTAATTCAGTTCCTGTGTAGCCAAGTTTACATTCCGTGTATTACTGATATCTTATGATGTTTCTTTTTCTGTGTGACTTACTTCAGTTAGAATCATCATACCTGAATCCACTCATTGTGCTGCTAAGGGCCTGATGACACACATTTCATTGCTGAGTGATATTGCTTTGTAAGTAAATACCACAACTTCTTTCTCCATTTTTCACTTTCTGCGATGTTGAACTTGTACTGTAAACGAGGTTCTTGTAAACAGAGCCGTTCCAAACTTTGGGGTGGCTGTGTCTTTTTGATTTTAATTTCCCTAAGCTATAGGACCATAAGTGGAAGTGCCCTAGGTTCTGTTGCTTTGTTTTTTAGATGTTTCAGGAAACACCATACACTTCTCCCAAGTGGTTGTTGGCAATTTACATCCCGCCCATCAGCATAACAAGGCTCCCAGTTCTCCATGGCCTGTCCTGCCTTTCTGGATTTTACACTTTTTTCAGATGGCCCTTTTGACCGGGGGGAAGTGAGACTTCATTGTAGTGCAGATTTCCTTTGCAAGCTTGCTTGGTTGGCCAAAAAGGGCGTATGCGTTTTTTCCTGAATATATTCAGGAAAAAACGTATACCCACTTTTTGGCCAAGTGCATCATTGTGGACGTTCTGCCTCTTTTCCTATGCTTTCAATGCAATTCCAGTCTACCTCCTGAAATCGGTTTCCTGCAATTCTGCCCCGCTTTCAAGTCCTCTTGGCAGCCTTACTTCAGTCTATTTTTGGACGATAGCTGTCATTTATAACTCTGCAGGTTTGTGAATTACAGTGCCCCTGAGCTCCTTTCTTCAACTCGCTTTCTTGTGACCTGGCCGCAACACCGCAGGATGGCTTCGGGCCCTAATCTGGCTCCGGTACGGCACGCTGAGCCTTTGGTTAATTCCTCTTCCTGGTGGGAAATGAGAGTTAAATTTGCCCGTCCAGACACCTCCAGCTAGTCTCTCATTGGTTCTAGCTATTCCTGTTCATCTTCCGCAGAAATTGCAAACTGGGCCAAAGAGGAGGTTAAAGGGACTGACTCTCCAAGTGGGGAGAGTGTTACTAAAGCGTCTGGAATGTTGCACCCGAGTACCAGGGGAGGAAAACTGAGACATATTTGAACACGTCTCCCGATCACATGGTTGATCATACTCTAGGTTCCACATGCATGTTTTCGCTGAAGGAAGAATACCTTAAACCTGGGTAGTTGAAACCCGTGGAATGGGTACCATGCAATATGACTTCAAAGGGTCTTCATTTGCTCACCAAACCTCTCCAATCCTATCACTGCTGCGTTTATGCCCCTGTACACATGCTTGATTCTCTTTCGGAGACATAGCAATCCATAGGTTTTAAGATACTTACTAGTCAGGTACATTCTTAGGCGTTTAATATGGGGTGTTGAGTCCATTTCGTTGAGCAAGGAGTAGCTCTTGTCTATTCCATATTTGACTTAAGGAACTTTATCTGTGCTCATTTCAATCTCTGGTTTTATGCAGCACCCCAACTCACCTTTACCCTTAAGCAAGAATAAGTTGGTTTTCTAAATTTGAGACCCTGTTCTGTTCTGTAATTCAGTTCCTGTGTAGCCAAGTTTACATTCCGTGTATTACTGATATCTTATGATGTTTCTTTTTCTGTGTGACTTACTTCAGTTAGAATCATCATACCTGAATCCACTCATTGTGCTGCTAAGGGCCTGATGACACAGATTTCATTGCTGAGTGATATTGCTTTGTAAGTAAATACCACAACTTCTTTCTCCATTTTTCACTTTCTGCGATGTTGAACTTGTACTGTAAACGAGGTTCTTGTAAACAGAGCCGTTCCAAACTTTGGGGTGGCTGTGTCTTTTTGATTTTAATTTCCCTAAGCTATAGGACCATAAGTGGAAGTGCCCTAGGTTCTGTTGCTTTGTTTTTTAGATGTTTCAGGAAACACCATACACTTCTCCCGAGTGGTTGTTGGCAATTTACATCCCGCCCATCAGCATAACAAGGCTCCCAGTTCTCCATGGCCTGTCCTGCCTTTCTGGATTTTACACTTTTTTCAGATGGCCCTTTTGACCGGGGGGAAGTGAGACTTCATTGTAGTGCAGATTTCCTTTGCAAGCTTGCTTGGTTGGCCAAAAAGGGCGTATGCGTTTTTTCCTGAATATATTCAGGAAAAAACGCATACGCCCTTTTTGGCCAAGTGCATCATTGTGGACGTTCTGCCTCTTTTCCTATGCTTTCAATGCAATTCCAGTCTACCTCCTGAAATCGGTTTCCTGCAATTCTGCCCCGCTTTCAAGTCCTCTTGGCAGCCTTACTTCAGTCTATTTTTGGACGATAGCTGTCATTTATAACTCTGCAGGTTTGTGAATTACAGTGCCCCTGAGCTCCTTTCTTCAACTCGCTTTCTTTTGAGCTGGCCGCAACACCGCAGGATGGCTTCAGGCCCTAATCTGGCTCCGGTACGGCATGCTGAGCCTTTGGTTATTTCCTCTTCCTGGTGGGAAATGAGAGTTAAATTTGCCCGTCCAGACACCTCCAGCTAGCCTCTCATTGGTTCTCGCTATTCCTGTTCATCTTCCGCAGAAATTGCAAACTGGGCCAAACAGGAGGTTAAAGGCGCTGACTCTCCAAGTGGGGAGAGTGTTAGTAAAGCGTCTGGAATGTTGCACCCGAGTACCAGGGGAGGAAAACTGAGACATATTTGAACACGTCTCCCGTTCACATGGTTGATCATACTTGGGTTCCACATGCATGTTTTAGCTGAAGGAAGAATACCTTAAACCTGGAGAGTTGAGACCCGTGTAATGGGTACCATGCAATATGACTTCAAAGGGTCTTCATTTGCTCACCGAACCTCTCCAATCCTATCACTGCTGCGTTTATGCCCCTGTACACATGCTTGATTCTCTTTTGGAGACATAGCAATCCATAGGTTTTACGATACTTACTAGTCAGGTACATTCTTAGGCGTTTAATATGCGGTGTTGAGTCCATTTCGTTGAGCAAGGAGTAGCTCTTGTCTATTCCATATTTGACTTAAGGAACTTTATCTGTGCTCATTTCAATCTCTGGTTTTATGCAGCACCCCAACTCACCTTTACCCTTAAGCAAGCATAAGTTGGTTTTCTAAATTTGAGACCCTGTTCTGTTCTGTAATTCAGTTCCTGTGTAGCCAAGTTTCCATTCCGTGTATTACTGATATCTTATGATGTTTCTTTTTCTGTGTGACTTATTTCAGTTAGAATCATCATACCTGAATCCACTCATTGTGCTGCTAAGGGCCTGATGACATAGATTTCATTGCTGAGTGATATTGCTTTGTAAGTGAATACCACAACTTCTTTATCCATTTTTCACTTTCTGCGATGTTGAACTTGTACTGTAAACGAGGTTCTTGTAAACAGAGGCGTCCCAAACTTTGGGGTGGCTGTGTCTTTTTGATTTTAATTTCCCTAAGCTATAGGTCCGTAAGTGGAAGTGCCCTAGGCTCTGTTGCTTTGTTTTTTAGATGTTCCAGGAAACACCATTCACTTCTCCCAAGTGTCTGTTGGCAATTTACATCCCGCCCATCAGCATAACAAGGCTCCCAGTTCTCTATGGCCTGTTGCCTTTCTGGATTTTACACTTTTTTCAGATGGCCCTTTTGACCGGGGGGAAGTGAGACTTCATTGTAGTGCAGATTTCCTTTGCAAGCTTGCTTGGTTGGCCAAAAAGGGCGTATGCGTTTTTTCCTGAATATATTCAGGAAAAAACGCATACGCCCTTTTTGGCCAAGTGCATCATTGTGGACGTCCTGCCTCTTTTCCTATGCTTTCAATGCAATTCCAGTCTACCTCCTGAAATCGGTTTCCTGCAATTCTGCCCCGCTTTCAAGTCCTCTTGGCAGCCTTACTTCAATCTATTTTTGGACGATAGCTGTCATTTATAACTCTGCAGGTTTGTGAATTACAGTGCCCCTGAGCTCCTTTCTTCAACTCGCTTTCTTTTGAGCTGGCCGCAACACCGCAGGATGGCTTCAGGCCCTAATCTGGTTCCGGTACGGCACGCTGAGCCTTTGGTTATTTCCTCTTCCTGGTGGGAAATGAGAGTTAAATTTGCCCGTCCAGACACCTCCAGCTAGCCTCTCATTGGTTCTCGCTATTCCTGTTCATCTTCCGCAGAAATTGCAAACTGTGCCAAACAGGAGGTTAAAGGCGCTGACTCTCCAAGTGGGGAGAGTGTTAGTAAAGCGTCTGGAATGTTGCACCCGAGTACCAGGGGAGGAAAACTGAGACATATTTGAACACGTCTCCCGATCACATGGTTGATCATACTCTGGGTTCCACATGCATATTTTAGCTGAAGGAAGTATACCTAAAACCTGGGTAGTTGAAACCCGTGGAATGGGTACCATGCAATATGACTTCAAAGGGTCTTCATTTGCTGACCGAACCTCTCCAATCCTATCACTGCTGCGTTTGTGCCCCTGTACACATGCTTGATTCTCTTTCGGAGACATAGCAAAACATAGGTTTTAAGATACTTACTAGTCAGGTACATTCTTAGGCGTTTAATATGCGGTGTTGAGTCCATTTCGTTGAGCAAGGAGTAGCTCTTGTCTATTCCATATTTGGCTTAAGGAACTTTATCTGTGCTCATTTCAATCTCTGGTTTTATGCAGCACCCCAACTCACCTTTCCCCTTAAGCAAGCATAAGTTGGTTTTCTAAATTTGAGACCCTGTTCTGTTTTGGAATGCAGTTCCTGTGTAGCCAAGTTTACATTCCGTGTATTAGTGATATCTTATGATGTTTCTTTTTCTGTGTGACTTATTTCAGTTAGAATCATCGTACCTGAATCCACTCATTATGCTGCTACGGGCCTGATGACATAGATTTCATTGCTGAGTGATACTGCATTGTACGTAAGTACCACAAGTTCTTTATCCATTTTTCACTTTCTGTGATATTGAACTTGTACGGTAAACGAGGTTCTTGTAAACGGAGGCATCCCAAACATTGGGGTGGCTGTGTCTTTTTGATTTTAATTTCCCTAAGCTATAGGACCATAAGTGGAAGTGCCCTAGGCTCTGTTGCTTTGTTTTTTAGATGTTTCAGGAAACACCATACACTTCTCCCGAGTGTCTGTTGGCAATTTACATCCCGCCCATCAGCATAACAAGGCTCCCAGTTCTCCATGGCCTGTCCTGCCTTTCTGGATTTTACACTTTTTTCAGATGGCCCTTTTGACCGGGGGGAAGTGAGACTTCATTGTAGTGCAGATTTCCTTTGCAAGCTTGCTTGGTTGGCCAAAAAGGGCGTATGCGTTTTTTCCTGAATATATTCAGGAAAAAACGCATACGCCCTTTTTGGCCAAGTGCATCATTGTGGACGTTCTGCCTCTTTTCCTATGCTTTCAATGCAATTCCAGTCTACCTCCTGAAATCGGTTTCCTGCAATTCTGCCCCGCTTTCAAGTCCTCTTGGCAGCCTTACTTCAGTCTATTTTTGGACGATAGCTGTCATTTATAACTCTGCAGGTTTGTGAATTACAGTGCCCCTGAGCTCCTGTCTTCAACTCGCTTTCTTGTGACCTGGCCGCAACACCGCAGGATGGCTTCAGGCCCTAATCTGGTTCCGGCCCGGCATGCTGAGCCTTTGGTTAATTCCTCTTCCTGGTGGGAAATGAGAGTTAAATTTGCCCGTCCACACATCTCCAGCTAGCCTCTCATTGGTTCTTGCTATTCCTGTTCATCTTCTGCAGAAATTGCAAACTGGGCCAACAGGAGGTTAAAGGGACTGACTCTCCAAGTGGGGAGAGTGTTAGTAAAGCGTCTGGAATGTTGCACCCGAGTACCAGGGGAGGAAAACTGAGACATATTTGAACACGTCTCCCGATCACATGGTTGATCATACTCTAGGTTCCACATGCATGTTTTAGCTGAAGGAAGAATACCTTAAACCTGGGTAGTTGAAACCCGTGGAATGGGTACCATGCAATATGACTTCAAAGGGTCTTCATTTGCTGACCGAACCTCTCCAATCCTATCACTGCTGCGTTTATGCCCCTGTACACATGCTTGATTCTCTTTCGGAGACATAGCAATCCATAGGTTTTAAGATACTTACTAGTCAGGTACATTCTTAGGCGTTTAATATGCGGTGTTGAGTCCATTTCGTTGAGCAAGGAGTAGCTCTTGTCTATTCCATATTTGGCTAAAGGAACTTTATCTGTGCTTATTTCAATCTCTGGTTTTATGCAGCACCCCAACTCCCCTTTACCCTTAAGCAAGAATAAGTTGGTTTTCTAAATTTGAGACCCTGTTCTGTTCTGTAATTCAGTTCCTGTGTAGCCAAGTTTACATTCCGTGTATTACTGATATCTTATGATGTTTCTTTTTCTGTGTGACTTATTTCAGTTAGAATCATCATACCTGAATCCACTCATTGTGCTGCTAAGGGCCTGATGACACAGATTTCATTGCTGAGTGATATTGCTTTGTAAGTAAATACCACAACTTCTTTATCCATTTTTCACTTTCTGCGATGTTGAACTTGTACTGTAAACGAGGTTCTTGTAAACAGAGCCGTTCCAAACTTTGGGGTGGCTGTGTCTTTTTGATTTTAATTTCCCTAAGCTATAGGACCATAAGTGGAAGTGCCCTAGGTTCTGTTGCTTTGTTTTTTAGATGTTTCAGGAAACACCATACACTTCTCCCGAGTGGTTGTTGGCAATTTACATCCCGCCCAACAGCATAACAAGGCTCCCAGTTCTCCATGGCCTGTCCTGCCTTTCTGGATTTTACACTTTTTTCAGATGGCCCTTTTGACCGGGGAGAAGTGAGACTTCATTGTAGTGCAGATTTCCTTTGCAAGCTTGCTTGGTTGGCCAAAAAGGGCGTATGCGTTTTTTCCTGAATATATTCAGGAAAAAACGCATACGCCCTTTTTGCCAAGTGCATCATTGTGGACGTTCTGCCTCTTTTCCTATGCTTTCAATGCAATTCCAGTCTACCTCCTGAAATCGGTTTCCTGCAATTCTGCCCCGCTTTCAAGTCCTCTTGGCAGCCTTACTTCAGTCTATTTTTGGACGATAGCTGTCATTTATAACTCTGCAGGTTTGTGAATTACAGTGCCTCTGAGCTCCTTTCTTCAACTCGCTTTCTTGTGACCTGGACGCAACACCGCAGGATGGCTTCAGGCCCTAATCTGGTTCCGGTACGGCACGCTGAGCCTTTGGTTATTTCCTCTTCCTGTTGGGAAATGAGAGTTAAATTTGCCCGTCCAGACACCCCCAGCTAGCCTCTCATTGGTTCTCGCTATTCCTGTTCATCTTCCGCAGAAATTGCAAACTGGGCCAAACAGGAGGTTAAAGGGACTGACTCTCCAAGTCGGGAGAGTGTTAGTAAAGCGTCTGGAATGTTGCACCCGAGTACCATGGTACGAAAACTGAGACATATTTGAACACGTCTCCCGATCACATGGTTGATCATACTCTGGGTTCCACATGCATATTTTAGCTGAAGGAAGAATACCTAAAACCTGGGTAGTTGAAACCCGTGGAATGGGTACCATGCAATATGACTTCAAAGGGTCTTCATTTGCTCACCGAACCTCTCCAATCCTATCACTGCTGCGTTTATGCCCCTGTACACATGCTTGATTCTCTTTCGGAGACATAGCAATCCATAGGTTTTAAGATACTTACTAGTCAGGTACATTCTTAGGCGTTTAATATGGGGTGTTGAGTCCATTTCGTTGAGCAAGGAGTAGCTCTTGTCTATTCCATATTTGGCTTAAGGAACTTTATCTGTGCTCATTTCAATCTCTGGTTTTATGCAGCACCCCAACTCACCTTTCCCCTTAAGCAAGCATAAGTTGGTTTTCTAAATTTGAGACCCTGTTCTGTTTTGGAATGCAGTTCCTGTGTAGCCAAGTTTACATTCCGTGTATTAGTGATATCTTATGATGTTTCTTTTTCTGTGTGACTTATTTCAGTTAGAATCATCGTACCTGAATCCACTCAATATGCTGCTACGGGCCTGATGACATAGATTTCATTGCTGAGTGATACTGCATTGTACGTAAGTACCACAAGTTCTTTATCCATTTTTCACTTTCTGTGATATTGAACTTGTACGGTAAACGAGGTTCTTGTAAACGGAGGCGTCCCAAACTTTGGGGTGGCTGTGTCTTTTTGATTTTAATTTCCCTAAGCTATAGGACCATAAGTGGAAGTGCCCTAGGCTCTGTTGCTTTGTTTTTTAGATGTTTCAGGAAACACCATACACTTCTCCCGAGTGGTTGTTGGCAATTTACATCCCGCCCATCAGCATAACAAGGCTCCCAGTTCTCCATGGCCTGTCCTGCCTTTCTGGATTTTACACTTTTTTCAGATGGCCGTTTTGACCGGGGGGAAGTGAGACTTCATTGTAGTGCAGATTTCCTTTGCAAGCTTGCTTGGTTGGCCAAAAAGGGCGTATGCGTTTTTTCCTGAATATATTCAGGAAAAAACGCATACGCCCTTTTTGGCCAAGTGCATCATTGTGGACGTTCTGCCTCTTTTCCTATGCTTTCAATGCAATTCCAGTCTACCTCCTGAAATCGGTTTCCTGCAATTCTGCCCCGCTTTCAAGTCCTCTTGGCAGCCTTACTTCAGTCTATTTTTGGACGATAGCTGTCATTTATAACTCTGCAGGTTTGGAATTACAGTGCCCCTGAGCTCCTTTCTTCAACTCGCTTTCTTGTGAGCTGGCCGCAACACCGCAGGATGGCTTCAGGCCCTTATCTGGTTCCGGCACGGCACGCTGAGCCTTTGGTTATTTCCTCTTCCTGGTGGGAAATGAGAGTTAAATTTGCCCGTCCAGACACCTCCAGCTAGTCTCTCATTGGTTCTCCCTATTCCTGTTCATCTTCCGCAGAAATTGCAAACGGGGCCAAACAGGAGGTTAAAGGTGCTGACTCTCCAAGTTGGGAGAGTGTTAGTAAAGCGTCTGGAATGTTGCACCCGAGTACCAGGGGAGGAAAACTGAGACATATTTGAACACGTCTCCCGTTCACATGGTTGATCATACTCTGGGTTCCACATGCATGTTTTAGTTGAAGGAAGAATACCTAAAACCTGGGTAGTTGAAACCCGTGGAATGGGTACCATGCAATATGACTTCAAAGGGTCTTCATTTGCTCACCGAACCTCTCCAATCCTATCACTGCTGCGTTTATGCCCCTGTACACATGCTTGATTCTCTTTCGGAGACATAGCAATCCATAGGTTTTTAAGATACTTACTAGTCAGGTACATTCTTAGGCGTTTAATATGCGGTGTTGAGTCCAATTCGTTGAGCAAGAAGTAGCTCTTGTCTATTCCATATTTGACTTAAGAAACTTTATCTGTGCTCATTTCAATCTCTGGTTTTATGCAGCACCCCAACTCACCTTTACCCTTAAGCAAGCATAAGTTGGTTTTCTAAATTTGAGACCCTGTTCTGTTCTGTAATTCAGTTCCTGTGTAGCCAAGTTTACATTCCGTGTATTACTGATATCTTATGATGTTTCTTTTTCTGTGTGACTTACTTCAGTTAGAATCATCATACCTGAATCCACTCATTGTGCTGCTAAGGGCCTGATGACACAGATTTCATTGCTGAGTGATATTGCTTTGTAAGTAAATACCACAACTTCTTTATCCATTTTTCACTTTCTGCGATGTTGAACTTGTACTGTAAATGAGGTTCTTGTAAACAGAGCCGTTCCAAACTTTGGGGTGGCTGTGTCTTTTTGATTTTAATTTCCCTAAGCTATAGGACCATAAGTGGAAGTGCCCTAGGCTCTGTTGCTTTGTTTTTTAGATGTTTCAGGAAACACCATACACTTCTCCCGAGTGGTTGTTGGCAATTTACATCCCGCCCATCAGCATAACAAGGCTCCCAGTTCTCCATGGCCTGTCCTGCCTTTCTGGATTTTACACTTTTTTCAGATGGCCCTTTTGACCGGGGGGAAGTGAGACTTCATTGTAGTGCAGATTTCCTTTGCAAGCTTGCTTGGTTGGCCAAAAAGGGCATATGCGTTTTTTCCTGAATATATTCAGGAAAAAACGCATACGCCCTTTTTGGCCAAGTGCATCATTGTGGACGTCCTGCCTCTTTTCCTATGCTTTCAATGCAATTCCGGTCTACCTCCTGAAATCGGTTTCCTGCAATTCTGCCCCGCTTTCAAGTCCTCTTGGCAGCCTTACTTCAGTCTATTTTTGGACGATAGCTGTCATTTATAACTCTGCAGGTTTGTGAATTACAGTGCCCCTGAGCTCCTTTCTTCAACTCGCTTTCTTGTGACCTGGCCGCAACACCGCAGGATGGCTTCAGGCCCTAATCTGGTTCCGGCACGGCACGCTGAGCCTTTGGTTATTTCCTCTTCCTGGTGGGAAATGAGAGTTAAATTTGCCCGTCCAGACACCTCCAGCTAGCCTCTCATTGGTTCTCGCTATTCCTGTTCATCTTCCGCAGAAATTGCAAACTGGGCCAAACAGGAGGTTAAAGGCGCTGACTCTCCAAGTGGGGAGAGTGTTAGTAAAGCGTCTGGAATGTTACACCCGAGTACCAGGGGAGGAAAACTGAGACATACTTGAACACGTCTCCCGTTCACATGGTTGATCATACTTGGGTTCCACATGCATGTTTTAGCTGAAGGAAGAATACCTTAAACCTGGAGAGTTAAGACCCGTGTAATGGGTACCATGCAATATGACTTCAAAGGGTCTTCATTTGCTCACCGAACCTCTCCAATCCTATCACTGCTGCGTTTATGCCCCTGTACACATGCTTGATTCTCTTTCGGAAACATAGCAATCCATAGGTTTTAAGATACTTACTAGTCAGGTACATTCTTAGGCGTTTAATATGGGGTGTTGAGTCCATTTCGTTGAGCAAGGAGTAGCTCTTGTCTATTCCATATTTGACTTAAGGAACTTTATCTGTGTTCATTTCAATCTCTGGTTTTATGCAGCACCCCAACTCACCTTTACCCTTAAGCAAGCATAAGTTGGTTTTCTAAATTTGAGACCCTGTTCTGTTCTGTAATTCAGTTCCTGTGTAGCCAAGTTTACATTCCGTGTATTACTGATATCTTATGATGTTTCTTTTTCTGTGTGACTTACTTCAGTTAGAATCATCATACCTGAATCCACTCATTGTGCTGCTAAGGGCCTGATGACACAGATTTCATTGCTGAGTGATATTGCTTTGTAATTAAATACCACAACTTCTTTATCCATTTTTCACTTTCTGCGATGTTGAACTTGTACTGTAAACGAGGTTCTTGTAAACAGAGCCGTTCCAAACTTTGGGGTGGCTGTGTCTTTTTGATTTTAATTTCCCTAAGCTATAGGACCATAAGTGGAAGTGCCCTAGGCTCTGTTGCTTTGTTTTTTAGATGTTTCAGGAAACACCATACACTTCTCCCGAGTGGTTGTTGGCAATTTACATCCCGCCCATCAGCATAACAAGGCTCCCAGTTCTCCATGGCCTGTCCTGCCTTTCTGGATTTTACACTTTTTTCAGATGGCCCTTTTGACCGGGGGAAGTGAGACTTCATTGTAGTGCAGATTTCCTTTGCAAGCTTGCTTGGTTGGCCAAAAAGGGCGTATGCGTTTTTTCCTGAATATATTCAGGAAAAAACGCATACGCCCTTTTTGGCCAAGTGCATCATTGTGGACGTTCTGCCTCTTTTCCTATGCTTTCAATGCAATTCCAGTCTACCTCCTGAAATCGGTTTCCTGCAATTCTGCCCCGCTTTCAAGTCCTCTTGGCAGCCTTACTTCAGTCTATTTTTGGACGATAGCTGTCATTTATAACTCTGCAGGTTTGTGAATTACAGTGCCCCTGAGCTCCTTTCTTCAACTCGCTTTCTTGTGACCTGGCCGCAACACCGCAGGATGGCTTCAGGCCCTAATCTGGTTCCGGCACGGCACGCTGAGCCTTTGGTTAATTCCTCTTCCTGGTGGGAAATGAGAGTTAAATTTGCCCGTCCAGACACCTCCAGCTAGCCTCTCATTGGTTCTCGCTATTCCTGTTCATCTTCCGCAGAAATTGCAAACTGGGCCAAACAGGAGGTTAAAGGGACTGACTCTCCAAGTCGGGAGAGTGTTAGTAAAGCGTCTGGAATGTTGCACCCGAGTACCAGGGGAGGAAAACTGAGACATATTTGAACACGTCTCCCGTTCACATGGTTGATCATACTTGGGTTCCACATGCATGTTTTAGCTGAAGGAAGAATACCTTAAACCTGGAGAGTTGAGACCCGTGGAATGGGTACCATGCAATATGACTTCAAAGGGTCTTCATTTGCTCACCGAACCTCTCCAATCCTATCACTGCTGCGTTTATGCCCCTGTACACATGCTTGATTCTCTTTCGGAGACATAGCAATCCATAGGTTTTTAAGATACTTACTAGTCAGGTACATTCTTAGGCGTTTAATATGCGGTGTTGAGTCCAAATCGTTGAGCAAGGAGTAGCTCTTGTCTATTCCATATTTGACTTAAGAAACTTTATCTGTGCTCATTTCAATCTCTGGTTTTATGCAGCACCCCAACTCACCTTTACCCTTAAGCAAGCATAAGTTGGTTTTCTAAATTTGAGACCCTGTTCTGTTCTGTAATTCAGTTCCTGTGTAGCCAAGTTTACATTCCGTGTATTACTGATATCTTATGATGTTTCTTTTTCTGTGTGACTTACTTCAGTTAGAATCATCATACCTGAATCCACTCATTGCGATGCTAAGGGCCTGATGACATAGATTTCATTGCTGAGTGATATTGCTTTGTAAGTGAATACCACAACTTCTTTATCCATTTTTCACTTTCTGCGATGTTGAACTTGTACTGTAAACGAGGTTCTTGTAAACAGAGCCATTCCAAACTTTGGGGTGGCTGTGTCTTTTTGATTTTAATTTCCCTAAGCTATAGGACCATAAGTGGAAGTGCCCTAGGTTCTGTTGCTTTGTTTTTTAGATGTTTCAGGAAACACCATACACTTCTCCCGAGTGGTTGTTGGCAATTTACATCCCGCCCATCAGCATAACAAGGCTCCCAGTTCTCCATGGCCTGTCCTGCCTTTCTGGATTTTACACTTTTTTCAGATGGCCCTTTTGACCGGGGGGAAGTGAGACTTCATTGTAGTGCAGATTTCCTTTGCAAGCTTGCTTGGTTGGCCAAAAAGGGCGTATGCGTTTTTTCCTGAATATATTCAGGAAAAAACGCATACGCCCTTTTTGGCCAAGTGCATCATTGTGGACGTTCTGCCTCTTTTCCTATGCTTTCAATGCAATTCCAGTCTACCTCCTGAAATCGGTTTCCTGCAATTCTGCCCCGCTTTCAAGTCCTCTTGGCAGCCTTACTTCAGTCCATTTTTGGACGATAGCTGTCATTTATAACTCTGCAGGTTTGTGAATTACAGTGCCCCTGAGCTCCTTTCTTCAACTCGCTTTCTTGTGAGCTGGCCGCAACACCGCAGGATGGCTTCAGGCCCTAATCTGGTTCCGGCCCGGCATGCTGAGCCTTTGGTTAATTCCTCTTCCTGGTGGGAAATGAGAGTTAAATTTGCCCGTCCAGACACCTCCAGCTAGCCTCTCATTGGTTCTCGCTATTCCTGTTCATCTTCCGCAGAAATTGCAAACTGGGCCAAACAGGAGGTTAAAGGGACTGACTCTCCAAGTCGGGAGAGTGTTAGTAAAGCGTCTGGAATGTTGCACCCGAGTACCAGGGGAGGAAAACTGAGACATATTTGAACACGTCTCCCGTTCACATGGTTGATCATACTTGGGTTCCACATGCATGTTTTAGCTGAAGGAAGAATACCTTAAACCTGGAGAGTTGAGACCCGTGGAATGGGTACCATGCAATATGACTTCAAAGGGTCTTCATTTGCTCACCGAACCTCTCCAATCCTATCACTGCTGCGTTTATGCCCCTGTACACATGCTTGATTCTCTTTCGGAGACATAGCAATCCATAGGTTTTTAAGATACTTACTAGTCAGGTACATTCTTAGGCGTTTAATATGCGGTGTTGAGTCCAAATCGTTGAGCAAGGAGTAGCTCTTGTCTATTCCATATTTGACTTAAGAAACTTTATCTGTGCTCATTTCAATCTCTGGTTTTATGCAGCACCCCAACTCACCTTTCCCCTTAAGCAAGCATAAGTTGGTTTTCTAAATTTGAGACCCTGTTGTGTTTTGGAATTCAGTTCCTGTGTAGCCAAGTTTCCATTCCGTGTATTACTGATATCTTATGATGTTTCTTTTTCTGTGTGACTTATTTCAGTTAGAATCATCGTACCTGAATCTACTCATTATGCTGCTACGGGCCTGATGGCATAGATTTCATTGCTGAGTGATACTGCATTGTACGTAAGTACCACAAGTTCTTTATCCATTTTTCACTTTCTGCGATGTTAAACTTGTACTGTAAACGAGGTTCTTGTAAACAGAGCCGTTCCAAACTTTGGGGTGGCTGTGTCTTTTTGATTTTAATTTCCCTAAGCTATAGGACCATAAGTGGAAGTGCCCTAGGCTCTGTTGCTTTGTTTTTTAGATGTTTCAGGAAACACCATACACTTCTCCCGAGTGGTTGTTGGCAATTTACATCCCGCCCATCAGCATAACAAGGCTCCCAGTTCTCCATGGCCTGTCCTGCCTTTCTGGATTTTACACTTTTTTCAGATGGCCCTTTTGACCGGGGGGAAGTGAGACTTCATTGTAGTGCAGATTTCCTTTGCAAGCTTGCTTGGTTGGCCAAAAAGGGCGTATGCGTTTTTTCCTGAATATATTCAGGAAAAAACGCATACGCCCTTTTTGGCCAAGTGCATCATTGTGGACGTTCTGCCTCTTTTCCTATGCTTTCAATGCAATTCCAGTCTACCTCCTGAAATCGGTTTCCTGCAATTCTGCCCCGCTTTCAAGTCCTCTTGGCAGCCTTACTTCAGTCTATTTTTGGACGATAGCTGTCATTTATAACTCTGCAGGTTTGTGAATTACAGTGCCCCTGAGCTCCTTTCTTCAACTCGCTTTCTTTTGAGCTGGCCGCAACACCGCAGGATGGCTTCAGGCCCTAATCTGGTTCCGGTATGGCACGCTGAGCCTTTGGTTATTTCCTCTTCCTGGTGGGAAATGAGAGTTAAATTTGCCCGTCCAGACACCTCCAGCTAGCCTCTCATTGGTTCTCGCTATTCCTGTTCATCTTCCGCAGAAATTGTAAACTGGGCCAAACAGGAGGTTAAAGGTGCTGACTCTCCAAGTGGGGAGAGTGTTAGTAAAGCGTCTGGAATGTTGCACCCGAGTACCAGGGGAGGAAAACTGAGACATATTTGAACACGTCTCCCGTTCACATGGTTGATCATACTTGGGTTCCACATGCATGTTTTAGCTGAAGGAAGAATACCTTAAACCTGGAGAGTTGAGACCTGTGTAATGGGTACCATGCAATATAACTTCAAAGGGTCTTCATTTGCTCACCGAACCTCTCCAATCCTATCACTGCTGTGTTTATTCCCCTGTACACACGCTTGATTCTCTTTTGGAGACATAGCAATCCATAGGTTTTAAGATACTTACTAGTCAGGTACATTCTTAGGCGTTTAATATGGGGTGTTGAGTCCATTTCGTTGAGCAAGGAGTAGCTCTTGTCTATTCCATATTTGGCTTAAGGAACTTTATCTGTGCTCATTTCAATCTCTGGTTTTATGCAGCACCCCAACTCACCTTTCCCCTTAAGCAAGCATAAGTTGGTTTTCTAAATTTGAGTCCCTGTTCTGTTCTGTAATTCAGTTCCTGTGTAGCCAAGTTTACATTCCGTGTATTAGTGATATCTTATGATGTTTCTTTTTCTGTGTGACTTACTTCAGTTAGAATCATCATACCTGAATCCACTCATTGTGCTTATACGGGCCTGATGACACAGATTTCATTGTTGAGTGATATTGCTTTGTAAGTAAATACCACAACTTCTTTATCCATTTTTCACTTTCTGCGATGTTGAACTTGTACTGTAAACGAGGTTCTTGTAAACAGAGCCGTTCCAAACTTTGGGGTGGCTGTGTCTTTTTGATTTTAATTTCCCTAAGCTATAGGACCATAAGTGGAAGTGCCCTAGGTTCTGTTGCTTTGTTTTTTAGATGTTTCAGGAAACACCATACACTTCTCCCGAGTGGTTGTTGGCAATTTACATCCCGCCCATCAGCATAACAAGGCTCCCAGTTCTCCATGGCCTGTCCTGCCTTTCTGGATTTTACACTTTTTTCAGATGGCCCTTTTGACCGGGGGGAAGTGAGACTTCATTGTAGTGCAGATTTCCTTTGCAAGCTTGCTTGGTTGGCCAAAAAGGGCGTATGCGTTTTTTCCTGAATATATTCAGGAAAAAACGCATACGCCCTTTTTGGCCAAGTGCATCATTGTGGACGTTCTGCCTCTTTTCCTATGCTTTCAATGCAATTCCAGTCTACCTCCTGAAATCGGTTTCCTGCAATTCTGCCCCGCTTTCAAGTCCTCTTGGCAGCCTTACTTCAGTCTATTTTTGGACGATAGCTGTCATTTATAACTCTGCAGGTTTGTGAATTACAGTGCCCCTGAGCTCCTTTCTTCAACTCGCTTTCTTGTGACCTGGCCGCAACACCGCAGGATGGCTTCAGGCCCTAATCTGGTTCCGGTACGGCACGCTGAGCCTTTGGTTATTTCCTCTTCCTGGTGGGAAATGAGAGTTAAATTTGCCCGTCCAGACACCTCCAGCTAGCCTCTCATTGGTTCTCACTATTCCTGTTCATCTTCCGCAGAAATTGCAAACTGGGCCAAACAGGAGGTTAAAGGCGCTGACTCTCCAAGTGGGGAGAGTGTTAGTAAAGCGTCTGGAATGTTGCACCCGAGTACCAGGGGAGGAAAACTGAGACATATTTGAACACGTCTCCCGTTCACATGGTTGATCATACTCTGGGTTCCACATGCATGTTTTAGCTGAAGGAAGAATACCTTAAACCTGGAGAGTTGAGACCCGTGTAATGGGTACCATGCAATATGACTTCAAAGGGTCTTCATTTGCTCACCGAACCTCTCCAATCCTATCACTGCTGCGTTTATGCCCCTGTACACACGCTTGATTCTCTTTTGGAGACATAGCAATCCATAGGTTTTAAGATAATTACTAGTCAGGTACATTCTTAGGCGTTTAATATGCGGTGTTGAGTCCATTTCGTTGAGCAAGGAGTAGCTCTTGTCTATTCCATATTTGGCTTAAGGAACTTTATCTGTGCTCATTTCAATCTCTGGTTTTATGCAGCACCCCAACTCACCTTTACCCTTAAGCAAGCATAAGTTGTTTTTCTAAATTTGAGACCCTGTTCTGTTCTGTAATTCAGTTCCTGTGTAGCCAAGTTTCCATTCCGTGTATTACTGATATCTTATGATGTTTCTTTTTCTGTGTGACTTATTTCAGTTAGAATCATCATACCTGAATCCACTCATTGTGCTGCTAAGGGCCTGATGACATAGATTTCATTGCTGAGTGATATTGCTTTGTAAGTGAATACCACAACTTCTTTATCCATTTTTCACTTTCTGCGATGTTGAACTTGTACTGTAAACGAGGTTCTTGTAAACAGAGCCATCCCAAACTTTGGGGTGGCTGTGTCTTTTTGATTTTAATTTCCCTAAGCTATAGGACCATAAGTGGAAGTGCCCTAGGTTCTGTTGCTTTGTTTTTTAGATGTTTCAGGAAACACCATACACTTCTCCCGAGTGGTTGTTGGCAATTTACATCCCGCCCATCAGCATAACAAGGCTCCCAGTTCTCCATGGCCTGTCCTGCCTTTCTGGATTTTACACTTTTTTCAGATGGCCCTTTTGACCGGGGGGAAGTGAGACTTCATTGTAGTGCAGATTTCCTTTGCAAGCTTGCTTGGTTGGCCAAAAAGGGCGTATGCGTTTTTTCCTGAATATATTCAGGAAAAAACGCATACGCCCTTTTTGGCCAAGTGCATCATTGTGGACGTTCTGCCTCTTTTCCTATGCTTTCAATGCAATTCCAGTCTACCTCCTGAAATCGGTTTCCTGCAATTCTGCCCCGCTTTCAAGTCCTCTTGGCAGCCTTACTTCAGTCTATTTTTGGACGATAGCTGTCATTTATAACTCTGCAGGTTTGTGAATTACAGTGCCCCTGAGCTCCTTTCTTCAACTCGCTTTCTTGTGACCTGGCCGCAACACCGCAGGATGGCTTCAGGCCCTAATCTGGTTCCGGTACGGCACGCTGAGCCTTTGGTTATTTCCTCTTCCTGGTGGGAAATGAGAGTTAAATTTGCCCGTCCAGACACCTCCAGCTAGCCTCTCATTGGTTCTCACTATTCCTGTTCATCTTCCGCAGAAATTGCAAACTGGGCCAAACAGGAGGTTAAAGGCGCTGACTCTCCAAGTGGGGAGAGTGTTAGTAAAGCGTCTGGAATGTTGCACCCGAGTACCAGGGGAGGAAAACTGAGACATATTTGAACACGTCTCCCGTTCACATGGTTGATCATACTCTGGGTTCCACATGCATGTTTTAGCTGAAGGAAGAATACCTTAAACCTGGAGAGTTGAGACCCGTGTAATGGGTACCATGCAATATGACTTCAAAGGGTCTTCATTTGCTCACCGAACCTCTCCAATCCTATCACTGCTGCGTTTATGCCCCTGTACACACGCTTGATTCTCTTTTGGAGACATAGCAATCCATAGGTTTTAAGATACTTACTAGTCAGGTACATTCTTAGGCGTTTAATATGCGGTGTTGAGTCCATTTCGTTGAGCAAGGAGTAGCTCTTGTCTATTCCATATTTGGCTTAAGGAACTTTATCTGTGCTCATTTCAATCTCTGGTTTTATGCAGCACCCCAACTCACCTTTACCCTTAAGCAAGCATAAGTTGTTTTTCTAAATTTGAGACCCTGTTCTGTTCTGTAATTCAGTTCCTGTGTAGCCAAGTTTCCATTCCGTGTATTACTGATATCTTATGATGTTTCTTTTTCTGTGTGACTTATTTCAGTTAGAATCATCATACCTGAATCCACTCATTGTGCTGCTAAGGGCCTGATGACATAGATTTCATTGCTGAGTGATATTGCTTTGTAAGTGAATACCACAACTTCTTTATCCATTTTTCACTTTCTGCGATGTTGAACTTGTACTGTAAACGAGGTTCTTGTAAACAGAGCCGTCCCAAACTTTGGGGTGGCTGTGTCTTTTTGATTTTAATTTCCCTAAGCTATAGGACCATAAGTGGAAGTGCCCTAGGTTCTGTTGCTTTGTTTTTTAGATGTTTCAGGAAACACCATACACTTCTCCCGAGTGGTTGTTGGCAATTTACATCCCGCCCATCAGCATAACAAGGCTCCCAGTTCTCCATGGCCTGTTGCCTTTCTGGATTTTACACTTTTTTCAGATGGCCCTTTTGACCGGGGGGAAGTGAGACTTCATTGTAGTGCAGATTTCCTTTGCAAGCTTGCTTGGTTGGCCAAAAAGGGCGTATGCGTTTTTTCCTGAATATATTCAGGAAAAAACGCATACGCCCTTTTTGGCCAAGTGCATCATTGTGGACGTTCTGCCTCTTTTCCTATGCTTTCAATGCAATTCCAGTCTACCTCCTGAAATCGGTTTCCTGCAATTCTGCCCCGCTTTCAAGTCCTCTTGGCAGCCTTACTTCAGTCTATTTTTGGACGATAGCTGTCATTTATAACTCTGCAGGTTTGTGAATTACAGTGCTCCTGAGCTCCTTTCTTCAACTCGCTTTCTTGTGACCTGGCCGCAACACCGCAGGATGGCTTCAGGCCCTAATCTGGTTCCGGCCCGGCATGCTGAGCCTTTGGTTAATTCCTCTTCCTGGTGGGAAATGAGAGTTAAATTTGCCCGTCCAGACACCTCCAGCCAGCCTCTCATTGGTTCTCGCTATTCCTGTTCATCTTCCGCAGAAATTGCAAACTGGGCCAAACAGGAGGTTAAAGGGACTGACTCTCCAAGTGGGGAGAGTGTTAGTAAAGGGTCTGGAATGTTGCACCCGAGTACCAGGAGAGGAAAACTGAGACATATTTGAACATGTCTCCCGATCACATGGTTGATCATACTCTAGGTTGCACATGCATGTTTTAGCAGAAGGAAGAATACCTTAAACCTGGGTAGTTGAAACCCGTGGAATGGGTACCATGCAATATGACTTCAAAGGGTTTTCATTTGCTCACCGAACCTCTCCAATCCTATCACTGCTGCGTTTACGCCCCTGTACACATGCTTGATTCTCTTTCGGAGACATAGCAATCCATAGGTTTTAAGATACTTACTAGTCAGGTAAGTATCTTAAGGTTTTAAGTATCCATAGGTTTTAAGATACTTACTAGTCATTCTTAGGCGTTTAATATGGGGTGTTGAGTCCATTTCGTTGAGCAAGGAGTAGCTCTTGTATATTCCATATTTGCCTTAAGGAACTTTATCTGTGCTCATTTCAATCTCTGGTTTTATGCAGCACCCCAACTCACCTTTACCTTTAAGCAAGAATAAGTTGGTTTTCTAAATTTGAGACCCTGTTCTGTTCTGTAATTCAGTTCCTGTGTAGCCAAGTTTACATTCCGTGTATTACTGATATCTTATGATGTTTCTTTTCTGTGTGACTTATTTCAGTTAGAATCATCATACCTGAATCCACTCATTGTGCTGCTAAGGGCCTGATGACACAGATTTTATTGCTGAGTGATATTGCTTTGTAAGTAAATACCACAACTTCTTTATCCATTTTTCACTTTCTGCGATGTTGAACTTGTACTGTAAACGAGGTTCTTGTAAACAGAGCCGTTCCAAACTTTGGGGTGGCTGTGTCTTTTTGATTTTAATTTCCCTAAGCTATAGGACCATAAGTGGAAGTGCCCTAGGTTCTGTTGCTTTGTTTTTTAGTTGTTTCAGGAAACACCATTCACTTCTCCCGAGTGGTTGTTGGCAATTTACATCCCGCCCATCAGCATAACAAGGCTCCCAGTTCTCCATGGCCTGTCCTGCCTTTCTGGATTTTACACTTTTTTCAGATGGCCCTTTTGACCGGGGGGAAGTGAGACTTCATTGTAGTGCAGATTTCCTTTGCAAGCTTGCTTGGTTGGCCAAAAAGGGCGTATGCGTTTTTTCCTGAATATATTCAGGAAAAAACGCATACGCCCTTTTTGGCCAAGTGCATCATTGTGGACGTTCTGCCTCTTTTCCTATGCTTTCAATGCAATTCCAGTCTACCTCCTGAAATCGGTTTCCTGCAATTCTGCCCCGCTTTCAAGTCCTCTTGGCAGCCTTACTTCAGTCTATTTTTGGACGATAGCTGTCATTTATAACTCTGCAGGTTTGTGAATTACAGTGCCCCTGAGCTCCTTTCTTCAACTCGCTTTCTTTTGAGCTGGCCGCAACACCGCAGGGTGGCTTCAGGCCCTAATCTGGTTCCGGCCCGGCATGCTGAGCCTTTGGTTATTTCCTCTTCCTGGTGGGAAATGAGAGTTAAATTTGCCCGTCCAGACACCTCCAGCTAGCCTCTCATTGGTTCTCGCTATTCCTGTTCATCTTCCGCAGAAATTGCAAACTGGGCCAAACAGGAGGTTAAAGGTGCTGACTCTCCAAGTGGGTAGAGTGTTAGTAAAGCGTCTGGAATGTTGCACCCGAGTACCAGGGGAGGAAAACTGAGACATATTTGAACACGTCTCCCGTTCACATGGTTGATCATACTTGGGTTCCACATGCATGTTTTAGCTGAAGGAAGAATACCTTAAACCTGGAGAGTTGAGACCCGTGTAATGGGTACCATGCAATATGACTTCAAAGGGTCTTCATTTGCTCACCGAACCTCTCCAATCCTATCACTGCTGCGTTTATGCCCCTGTACACATGCTTGATTCTCTTTTGGAGACATAGCAATCCATAGGTTTTACGATACTTACTAGTCAGGTACATTCTTAGGCGTTTAATATGCAGTGTTGAGTCCATTTCGTTGAGCAAGGAGTAGCTCTTGTCTATTCCATATTTGACTTAAGGAAATTTATCTGTGCTCATTTCAATCTCTGGTTTTATGCAGCACCCCAACTCACCTTTACCCTTAAGCAAGCATAAGTTGGTTTTCTAAATTTGAGACCCTGTTCTGTTCTGTAATTCAGTTCCTGTGTAGCCAAGTTTACATTCCGTGTATTACTGATACCTTATGATGTTTCTTTTTCTGTGTGACTTATTTCAGTTAGAATCATCATACCTGAATCCACTCATTGTGCTGCTAAGGGCCTGATGACACAGATTTCATTGCTGAGTGATATTGCTTTGTAAGTAAATACCACAACTTCTTTATCCATTTTTCACTTTCTGCGATGTTGAACTTGTACTGTAAACGAGGCTCTTGTAAACAGAGGCGTCCCAAACTTTGGGGTGGCTGTGTCTTTTTGATTTTAATTTCCCTAAGCTATAGGACCATAAGTGGCAGTGCCCTAGGTTCTGTTGCTTTGTTTTTTAGATGTTTCAGGAAATACCATACACTTCTCCCATGTGGTTGTTGGCAATTTACATCCCGCCCATCAGCATAACAAGGCTCCCAGTTCTCCATGGCCTGTCCTGCCTTTCTGGATTTTACACTTTTTTCAGATGGCCCTTTTGACCGGGGGGAAGTGAGACTTCATTGTAGTGCAGATTTCCTTTGCAAGCTTGCTTGGTTGGCCAAAAAGGGCGTATGCGTTTTTTCCTGAATATATTCAGGAAAAAACGCATACGCCCTTTTTGGCCAAGTGCATCATTGTGGACGTTCTGCCTCTTTTCCTATGCTTTCAATGCAATTCCAGTCTACCTCCTGAAATCGGTTTCCTGCAATTCTGCCCTGCTTTCAAGTCCTCTTGGCAGCCTTACTTCAGTCTATTTTTGGACGATAGCTGTCATTTATAACTCTGCAGGTTTGTGAATTACAGTGCCCCTGAGCTCCTTTCTTCAACTCGCTTTCTTGTGACCTGGCCGCAACACCGCAGGATGTCTTCAGGCCCTAATCTGGTTCCGGTACGGCACGCTGAGCCTTTGGTTATTTCCTCTTCCTGGTGGGAAATGAGAGTTAAATTTGCCCGTCCAGACACCTCCAGCTAGTCTCTCATTGGTTCTCGCTATTCCTGTTCATCTTCCAAGAAATTGCAAACTGGGCCAAACAGGAGGTTAAAGGCGCTGACTCTCCAAGTGGGGAGAGTGTTAGTAAAGCATCTAGAATGTTGCACTCGAGTACCAGGGGAGGAAAACTGAGACATATTTGAACACGTCTCCCGTTCACATGGTTGATCATACTTGGGTTCCACATGCATCTTTTAGCTGAAGGAAGAATACCTTAAACCTGGGTAGTTGAAACCCGTGGAATGGGTACCATGCAATATGACTTCAAAGGGTCTTCATTTGCTCACCGAACCTCTCCAATCCTATCACTGCTGCATTTATGCCCCTGTACACATGCTTGATTCTCTTTCGGAGACATAGCAATCCATAGGTTTTAAGATACTTACTAGTCAGGTACATTCTTAGGCGTTTAATATGCGGTGTTGAGTCCATTTCGTTGAGCAAGGAGTAGCTCTTGTCTATTCCATATTTGGCTTAAGGAACTTTATCTGTGCTCATTTCAATCTCTGGTTTTATGCAGCACCCCAACTCACCTTTCCCCTTAAGCAAGCATAAGTTGGTTTTCTAAATTTGAGACCCTGTTCTGTTCTGTAATTCAGTTCCTGTGTAGCCAAGTTTACATTCCGTGTATTACTGATATCTTATGATGTTTCTTTTTCTGTGTGACTTATTTCAGTTAGAATCATCATACCTGAATCCACTCATTGTGCTGCTAAGGGCCTGATGACACAGATTTCATTGCTTAGTGATATTGCTTTGTAAGTAAATACCACAACTTTTTTATCCATTTTTCACTTTCTGTGATGTTGAACTTGTACTGTAAACGAGGTTCTTGTAAACAGAGCCATTCGAAACTTTGGGGTGGCTGTGTCTTTTTGATTTTAAATTCCCTAAGCTATAGGACCATAAGTGGAAGTGCCCTAGGCTCTGTTGCTTTGTTTTTTAGATGTTTCAGGAAACACCATACACTTCTCCCAAGTGTTTGTTGGCAATTTACATCCCGCCCTTCGGCATAACAAGGCTCCCAGTTCTCCATGGCCTGTCCTGCCTTTCTGGATTTTACACTTTTTTCAGATGGCCCTTTTGACCGGGGGGAAGTGAGACTTCATTGTAGTGCAGATTTCCTTTGCAAGCTTGCTTGGTTGGCCAAAAAGGGCGTATGCGTTTTTTCCTGAATATATTCAGGAAAAAACGCATACGCCCTTTTTGGCCAAGTGCATCATTGTGGACGTTCTGCCTCTTTTCCTATGCTTTCAATGCAATTCCAGTCTACCTCCTGAAATCGGTTTCCTGCAATTCTGCCCCGCTTTCAAGTCCTCTTGGCAGCCTTACTTCAGTCTATTTTTGGACGATAGCTGTCATTTATAACTCTGCAGGTTTGTGAATTACAGTGCCCCTGAGCTCCTTTCTTCAACTCGCTTTCTTTTGAGCTGGCCGCAACACCGCAGGGTGGCTTCAGGCCCTAATCTGGTTCCGGCCCGGCATGCTGAGCCTTTGGTTATTTCCTCTTCCTGGTGGGAAATGAGAGTTAAATTTGCCCGTCCAGACACCTCCAGCTAGCCTCTCATTGGTTCTCGCTATTCCTGTTCATCTTCCGCAGAAATTGCAAACTGGGCCAAACAGGAGGTTAAAGGTGCTGACTCTCCAAGTGGGGAGAGTGTTAGTAAAGCGTCTGGAATGTTGCACCCGAGTACCAGGGGAGGAAAACTGAGACATATTTGAACACGTCTCCCGTTCACATGGTTGATCATACTTGGGTTCCACATGCATGTTTTAGCTGAAGGAAGAATACCTTAAACCTGGAGAGTTGAGACCCGTGTAATGGGTACCATGCAATATGACTTCAAAGGGTCTTCATTTGCTCACCGAACCTCTCCAATCCTATCACTGCTGCGTTTATGCCCCTGTACACATGCTTGATTCTCTTTCGGAGACATAGCAATCCATAGGTTTTACGATACTTACTAGTCAGGTACATTCTTAGGCGTTTAATATGCGGTGTTGAGTCCATTTCGTTGAGCAAGGAGTAGCTCTTGTCTATTCCATATTTGACTTAAGGAAATTTATCTGTGCTCATTTCAATCTCTGGTTTTATGCAGCACCCCAACTCACCTTTACCCTTAAGCAAGCATAAGTTGGTTTTCTAAATTTGAGACCCTGTTCTGTTCTGTAATTCAGTTCCTGTGTAGCCAAGTTTACATTCCGTGTATTACTGATACCTTATGATGTTTCTTTTTCTGTGTGACTTATTTCAGTTAGAATCATCATACCTGAATCCACTCATTGTGCTGCTAAGGGCCTGATGACACAGATTTCATTGCTGAGTGATATTGCTTTGTAAGTAAATACCACAACTTCTTTATCCATTTTTCACTTTCTGCGATGTTGAACTTGTACTGTAAACGAGGCTCTTGTAAACAGAGGCGTCCCAAACTTTGGGGTGGCTGTGTCTTTTTGATTTTAATTTCCCTAAGCTATAGGACCATAAGTGGCAGTGCCCTAGGTTCTGTTGCTTTGTTTTTTAGATGTTTCAGGAAATACCATACACTTCTCCCAAGTGTTTGTTGGCAATTTACATCCCGCCCTTCGGCATAACAAGGCTCCCAGTTCTCCATGGCCTGTCCTGCCTTTCTGGATTTTACACTTTTTTCAGATGGCCCTTTTGACCGGGGGGAAGTGAGACTTCATTGTAGTGCAGATTTCCTTTGCAAGCTTGCTTGGTTGGCCAAAAAGGGCGTATGCGTTTTTTCCTGAATATATTCAGGAAAAAACGCATACGCCCTTTTTGGCCAAGTGCATCATTGTGGACGTTCTGCCTCTTTTCCTATGCTTTCAATGCAATTCCAGTCTACCTCCTGAAATCGGTTTCCTGCAATTCTGCCCCGCTTTCAAGTCCTCTTGGCAGCCTTACTTCAGTCTATTTTTGGACGATAGCTGTCATTTATAACTCTGCAGGTTTGTGAATTACAGTGCTCCTGAGCTCCTTTCTTCAACTCGCTTTCTTGTGACCTGGCCGCAACACCGCAGGATGTCTTCAGGCCCTAATCTGGTTCTGGCACGGCACACTGAGCCTTTGGTTATTTCCTCTTCCTGGTGGGAAATGAGAGTTAAATTTGCCCGTCCAGACACCTCCAGCTAGCCTCTCATTGGTTCTCGCTATTCCTGTTCATCTTCCGCAGAAATTGCAAACTGGGCCAAACAGGATGTTAAAGGCGCTGACTTTCCAAGTGAGGAGAGTGTTAGTAAAGCGTCTGGAATGTTGCACCCGAGTACCAGGGGAGGAAAACTGAGACATATTTGAACACGTCTCCCATTCACATGGTTGATCATACTTGGGTTCCACATGCATGTTTTAGCTGAAGGAAGAATACCTAAAACCTGGGTAGTTGAAACCCGTGGAATGGGTACCATGCAATATGACTTCAAAGGGTCTTCATTTGCTCACCGAACCTCTCCAATCCTATCACTGCTGCGTTTATGCCCCTGTACACATGCTTGATTCTCTTTCGGAGACATAGCAATCCATAGGTTTTAAGATACTTACTAGTCAGGTACATTCTTAGGCGTTTAATATGGGGTGTTGAGTCCATTTCGTTGAGCAAGGAGTAGCTCTTGTCTATTCCATATTTGGCTTAAGGAACTTTATCTGTGCTCATTTCAATCTCTGGTTTTATGCAGCACCCCAACTCACCTTTCCCCTTAAGCAAGCATAAGTTGGTTTTCTAAATTTGAGAACCTGTTCTGTTCTGTAATTCAGTTCCTGTGTAGCCAAGTTTACATTCCGTGTATTACTGATATCTTATGATGTTTCTTTTTCTGTGTGACTTATTTCAGTTAGAATCATCATACCTGAATCCACTCATTGTGCTGCTAAGTGCCTGATGACACAGATTTCATTGCTGAGTGATATTGCTTTGTAAGTAAATACCACAACTTCTTTATCCATTTTTCACTTTCTGCGATGTTGAACTTGTACTGTAAACGAGGTTCTTGTAAACAGAGCCGTTCCAAACTTTGGGGTGGCTGTCTCTTTTTCATTTTAATTTCCCTAAGCTATAGGACCATAAGTGGAAGTGCCCTAGGCTCTGTTGCTTTGTTTTCTAGATGTTTCAGAAAACACCATACACTTCTCCAGAGTGTCTGTTGGCAATTTACATCCCGCCCTTCAGCATAACAAGGCTCCCAGTTCTCCATGGCCTGTCCTGCCTTTCTGGATTTTACACTTTTTTCAGATGGCCCTTTTGACCGGGGGGAAGTGAGACTTCATTGTAGTGCAGATTTCCTTTGCAAGCTTGCTTGGTTGGCCAAAAAGGGCGTATGCGTTTTTTCCTGAATATATTCAGGAAAAAACGCATACGCCCTTTTTGGCCAAGTGCATCATTGTGGACGTTCTGCCTCTTTTCCTATGCTTTCAATGCAATTCCAGTCTACCTCCTGAAATCGGTTTCCTGCAATTCTGCCCCGCTTTCAAGTCCTCTTGGCAGCCTTACTTCAGTCTATTTTTGGACGATAGCTGTCATTTATAACTCTGCAGGTTTGTGAATTACAGTGCCCCTGAGCTCCTTTCTTCAACTCGCTTTCTAGTGACCTGGCCGCAACACCGCAGGATGGCTTCAGGCCCTAAACTGATTCCGGTACGGCACGCTGAGCCTTTAGTTATTTCCTCTTCCTGGTGGGAAATGAGAGTTAAATTTGCCCGTCCAGACACCTCCAGCTAGTCTCTCATTGGTTCTCGCTATTCCTGTTCATCTTCCGCAGAAATTGCAAACTGGGCCAAACAGGATGTTAAAGGCGCTGACTTTCCAAGTGAGGAGAGTGTTAGTAAAGCGTCTGGAATGTTGCACCCGAGTACCAGGGGAGGAAAACTGAGACATATTTGAACACGTCTCCCGTTCACATGGTTGATCATACTTGGGTTCCACATGCATGTTTTAGCTGAAGGAAGAATACCTTAAACCTGGAGAGTTGAGACCCGTGTAATGGGTACCATGCAATATGACTTCAAAGGGTCTTCATTTGCTCACCGAACCTCTCCAATCCTATCACTGCTGCGTTTATGCCCCTGTACACACGCTTGATTCTCTTTTGGAGACATAGCAATCCATAGGTTTTAAGATACTTACAAGTCAGGTACATTCTTAGGCATTTAATATGGGGTTTTGAGTCCATTTCGTTGAGCAAGGAGTAGCTCTTGTCTATTCCATATTTGGCTTAAGGAACTTTATCTGTGCTCATTTCAATCTCTGGTTTTATGCAGCACCCCAACTCACCTTTCCCCTTAAGCAAGCATAAGTTGGTTTTCTAAATTTGAGACCCTGTTCTGTTTTGGAATGCAGTTCCTGTGTAGCCAAGTTTACATTCCGTGTATTAGTGATATCTTATGATGTTTCTTTTTCTGTGTGACTTATTTCAGTTAGAATCATCATACCTGAATCCACTCATTGTGCTGCTAAGGGCCTGATGACACAGATTCCATTGCTGAGTGATATTGCTTTGTAAGTAAATACCACAACTTCTTTGTCCATTTTTCACTTTCTGCGATGTTGAACTTGTACTGTAAACGAGGTTCTTGTAAACAGAGCCGTTCCAAACTTTGGGGTGGCTGTGTCTTTTTCATTTTAATTTCCCTAAGCTATAGGACCATAAGTGGAAGTGCCCTAGGTTCTGTTGCTTTGTTTTTTAGTTGTTTCAGGAAACACCATACACTTCTCCCAAGTGGTTCTTGGCAATTTACATCCCGCCCATCAGCATAACAAGGCTCCCAGTTCTCCATGGCCTGTCCTGCCTTTCTGGATTTTACCCTTTTTTCAGATGGCCCTTTTGACCGGGGGGAAGTGAGACTTCATTGTAGTGCAGATTTCCTTTGCAAGCTTGCTTGGTTGGCCAAAAAGGGCGTATGCGTTTTTTCTTGAATATATTCAGGAAACAACGCATACGCTCTTTTTGGCCAAGTGCATCATTGTGGACGTTCTGCCTCTTTTCCTATGCTTTCAATGCAATTCCAGTCTACCTCCTGAAATCGGTTTCCTGCAATTCTGCCCCGCTTTCAAGTCCTCTTGGCAGCCTTACTTCAGTCTATTTTTGGACGATAGCTGTCATTTATAACTCTGCAGGTTTGTGAATTACAGTGCCCCTGAGCTCCTTTCTTCAACTCGCTTTCTTGTGAGCTGGCCGCAACACCGCAAGATGGCTTCAGGCCCTAATCTGGTTCCGGCCCGGCATGCTGAGCCTTTGGTTATTTCCTCTTCCTGGTGGGAAATGAGAGTTGAATTTGCCCGTCCAGACACCTCCAGCTAGACTCTCATTGGTTCTCGCTATTCCTGTTCATCTTCCGCAGAAATTGCAAACTGGGCCAAACAGGAGGTTAAAGGGACTGACTCTCCAAGTCGGGAGAGTGTTAGTAAAGCGTCTGGAATGTTGCACCCGAGTACCAGGGGAGGAAAACTGAGACATATTTGAACACGTCTCCCGTTCACATGGTTGATCATACTCTGGATTCCACATGCATGTTTTAGCTGAAGGAAGAATACCTTAAACCTGGAGAGTTGAGACCCGTGTAATGGGTACCATGCAATATGACTTCAAAGGGTCTTCATTTGCTCACCGAACCTCTCCAATCCTATCACTGCTGCGTTTATGCCCCTGTACACACACTTGATTCTCTTTTGGGCAATCCATAGGTTTTAAGATACTTACTAGTCAGGTACATTCTTAGGCGTTTAATATGGGGTTTTGAGTCCATTTCGTTGAGCAAGGAGTAGCTCTTGTCTATTCCATATTTGACTTAAGGTACTTTATCTGTGCTCATTTCAATCTCTGGTTTTATGCAGCACCCCAACTCACCTTTCCCCTTAAGCAAGCATAAGTTGGTTTTCTAAATTTGAGACCCTGTTCTGTTTTGGAATGCAGTTCCTGTGTAGCCAAGTTTACATTCCGTGTATTAGTGATATCTTATGATGTTTCTTTTTCTGTGTGACTTATTTCAGTTAGAATCATCATACCTGAATCCACTCATTGTGCTGCTAAGGGCCTGATGACACAGATTTCATTGCTGAGTGATATTGCTTTGTAAGTAAATACCACAACTTCTTTATCCATTTTTCACTTTCTGCGATGTTGAACTTGTACTGTAAACGAGGTTCTTGTAAACAGAGCCGTTCCAAACTTTGGGGTGGCTGTGTCTTTTTCATTTTAATTTCCCTAAGCTATAGGACCATAAGTGGAAGTGCCCTAGGTTCTGTTGCTTTGTTTTTTAGTTGTTTCAGGAAACACCATACACTTCTCCCAAGTGGTTCTTGGCAATTTACATCCCGCCCATCAGCATAACAAGGCTCCCAGTTCTCCATGGCCTGTCCTGCCTTTCTGGATTTTACCCTTTTTTCAGATGGCCCTTTTGACCGGGGGGAAGTGAGACTTCATTGTAGTGCAGATTTCCTTTGCAAGCTTGCTTGGTTGGCCAAAAAGGGCGTATGCGTTTTTTCCTGAATATATTCAGGAAAAAACGCATACGCCCTTTTTGGCCAAGTGCATCATTGTGGACGTTCTGCCTCTTTTCCTATGCTTTCAATGCAATTCCAGTCTACCTCCTGAAATCGGTTTCCTGCAATTCTGCCCCGCTTTCAAGTCCTCTTGGCAGCCTTACTTCAGTCTATTTTTGGACGATAGCTGTCATTTATAACTCTGCAGGTTTGTGAATTACAGTGCCCCTGAGCTCCTTTCTTCAACTCGCTTTCTTGTGACCTGGCCGCAACACCGCAGGATGGCTTCAGGCCCTAATCTGGTTCCGGCCCGGCATGCTGAGCCTTTGGTTAATTCCTCTTCCTGGTGGGAAATGAGAGTTGAATTTGCCCGTCCAGACACCTCCAGCTAGCCTCTCATTGGTTCTCGCTATTCCTGTTCATCTTCCGCAGAAATTGCAAACTGGGCCAAACAGGAGGTTAAAGGGACTGACTCTCCAAGTGGGGAGAGTGTTAGTAAAGCGTCTGGAATGTTGCACCCGAGTACCAGGGGAGGAAAACTGAGACATATTTGAACACGTCTCCCGTTCACATGGTTGATCATACTCTGGGTTCCACATGCATGTTTTAGCTGAAGGAAGAATACCTTAAACCTGGAGAGTTGAGACCCGTGTAATGGGTACCGTGCAATATGACTTCAAAGGGTCTTCATTTGCTCACCGAACCTCTCCAATCCTATCACTGCTGCGTTTATGCCCCTGTACACACGCTTGATTCTCTTTTGGAGACATAGCAATCCATAGGTTTTAAGATACTTACTAGTCAGGTACATTCTTAGGCGTTTAATATGGGGTTTTGAGTCCATTTCGTTGAGCAAGGAGTAGCTCTTGTCTATTCCATATTTGGCTTAAGGAACTTTATCTGTGCTCATTTCAATCTCTGGTTTTATGCAGCACCCCAACTCACCTTTCCCCTTAAGCAAGCATAAGTTGGTTTTCTAAATTTGAGACCCTGTTCTGTTTTGGAATGCAGTTCCTGTGTAGCCAAGTTTACATTCCGTGTATTAGTGATATCTTATGATGTTTCTTTTTCTGTGTGACTTATTTCAGTTAGAATCATCATACCTGAATCCACTCATTGTGCTGCTAAGGGCCTGATGACACAGATTTCATTGCTGAGTGATATTGCTTTGTAAGTAAATACCACAACTTCTTTATCCATTTTTCACTTTCTGCGATGTTGAACTTGTACTGTAAACGAGGTTCTTGTAAACAGAGCCGTTCCAAACTTTGGGGTGGCTGTGTCTTTTTCATTTTAATTTCCCTAAGCTATAGGACCATAAGCGCAAGTGCCCTCGGCTCTGTTGCTTTGTTTTTTAGATGTTTCAGGAAACACCATACACTTCTCCTGAGTGTCTGTTGGCAATTTACATCCCGCCCATCAGCATAACAAGGCTCCCAGTTCTCCATGGCCTGTCCTGCCTTTCTGGATTTTACACTTTTTTCAGATGGCCCTTTTGACCGGGGGGAAGTGAGACTTCATTGTAGTGCAGATTTCCTTTGCAAGTTTGCTTGGTTGGCCAAAAAGGGCGTATGCGTTTTTTCCTGAATATATTCAGGAAAAAACGCATACGCCCTTTTTGGCCAAGTGCATCATTGTGGACCTTCTGCCTCTTTTCCTATGCTTTCAATGCAATTCCAGTCTACCTCCTGAAATCGGTTTCCTGCAATTCTGCCCCAATTTCAAGTCCTCTTGGCAGCCTTACTTCAGTCTATTTTTGGACGATAGCTGTCATTTATAACTCTGCAGGTTTGTGAATTACAGTGCCCCTGAGCTCCTTTCTTCAACTCGCTTTCTTGTGACCTGGCCGCAACACCGCAGGATGGCTTCAGGCCCTAATCTGGTTCCGGCCCGGCATGCTCAGCCTTTGGTTAATTCCTCTTTCTGGTGGGAACTGAAAGTTAAATTTGCCCGTCCAGACACCTCCAGCTAGCCTCTCATTGGTTCTCGCTATTCCTGTTCATCTTCCGCAGAAATTGCAAACTGGGCCAAACAGGAGGTTAAAGGGACTGACTCTCCAAGTCGGGAGAGTGTTAGTAAAGCGTCTGGAATGTTGCACCCGAGTACCAGGGGAGGAAAACTGAGACATATTTGAACACGTCTCCCGTTCACATGGTTGATCATACTTGGGTTCCACATGCATGTTTTAGCTGAAGGAAGAATACCTTAAACCTGGAGAGTTGAGACCCGTGTAATGGGTACCATGCAATATGACTTCAAAGGGTCTTCATATGCTCACCGAACCTCTCCAATCCTATCACTGCTGCGTTTATGCCCCTGTACACATGCTTGATTCTCTTTCGGAGACATAGCAATCCATAGGTTTTAAGATACTTACTAGTCAGGTACATTCTTAGGCGTTTAATATGGGGTGTTGAGTCCATTTCATTGAGCAAGGAGTAGCTCTTGTCTATTCCATATTTGGCTTAAGGAACTTTATCTGTGCTCATTTCAATCTCTGGTTTTATGCAGCACCCCAACTCACCTTTACCCTTAAGCAAGCATAAGTTGGTTTTCTAAATTTGAGACCCTGTTCTGTTCTGTAATTCAGTTCCTGTGTAGCCAAGTTTCCATTCCGTGTATTACTGATATCTTATGATGTTTCTTTTTCTGTGTGACTTATTTCAGTTAGAATCATCATACCTGAATCCACTCATTGTGCTGCTAAGGGCCTGATGACACAGATTTCATTGCTGAGTGATATTGCTTTGTAAGTAAATACCACAACTTCTTTATCCATTTTTCACTTTCTGCGATGTTGAACTTGTACTGTAAACGAGGTTCTTGTAAACAGAGCTGTTCCAAACTTTGGGGTGGCTGTGTCTTTTTCATTTTAATTTCCCTAAGCTATAGGACCATAAGTGGAAGTGCCCTAGGCTCTGTTGCTTTGTTTTTTAGATGTTTCGGGAAACACCATACACTTCTCCCGAGTGGTTGTTGGCAATTTACATCCCGCCCATCAGCATAACAAGGCTCCCAGTTCTCCATGGCCTGTCCTGCCTTTCTGGATTTTACACTTTTTTCAGATGGCCCTTTTGACCGGGGGGAAGTGAGACTTCTTTGTAGTGCAGATTTCGTTTGCAAGCTTGCTTGGTTGGCCGGAAAGGGCGTATGCGTTTTTTCCTGAATATATTTAGGAAAAAACGCATACGCCCTTTTTGGCCAAGTGCATCATTGTGGACGTTCTGCCTCTTTTCCTATGCTTTCAATGCAATTCCAGTCTACCTCCTGAAATCGGTTTCCTGCAATTCTGCCCTGCTTTCAAGTCCTCTTGGCAGCCTTACTTCAGTCTATTTTTGGACGATAGCTGTCATTTATAACTCTGCAGGTTTGTGAATTACAGTGCCCCTGAGCTCCTTTCTTCAACTCGCTTTCTTGTGACCTGGCCGCAACACCGCAGGATGGCTTCAGGCCCTAATCTGATTCCGGTACGGCACGCTGAGCCTTTGGTTATTTCCTCTTCCTGGTGGGAAATGAGAGTTAAATTTGCCCGTCCATACACCTCCAGCTAGTCTCTCATTGGTTCTCGCTATTCCTGTTCATCTTCTGCAGAAATTGCAAACTGGGCCAAATAGGAGGTTAAAGGGACTGACTCTCCAAGTCGGGAGAGTGTTAGTAAAGCGTCTGGAATGTTGAACCCGAGTACCAGGGTACGAAAACTGAGACATATTTGAACACGTTTCCCGATCACATGGTTGATCATACTCTAGGTTCCACATGCATATTTTAGCTGAAGGAAGAATAACTTAAACCTGGGTAGGTGAAACCCGTGGAATGGGTACCATGCAATATGACTTCAAAGGGTCTTTATTTGCTCACGGAACCTCTCCAATCCTATCACTGCTGCGTTTATGCCCCTGTACACATGCTTGATTCTCTTTCGGAGACATAGCAATCCATAGGTTTTAAGATACTTACTAGTCAGGTACATTCTTAGGCGTTTAATATGCGGTGTTGAGTCCATTTCGTTGAGCAAGGAGTAGCTCTTGTCTATTCCATATTTGGCTTAAGGAACTTTATCTGTGCTCATTTCAATCTCTGGTTTTATGCAGCACCCCAACTCACCTTTCCCCTTAAGCAAGCATAAGTTGGTTTTCTAAATTTGAGACCCTGTTCTGTTCTGTAATTCAGTTCCTGTGTAGCCAAGTTTACATTCCGTGTATTACTGATATCTTATGATGTTTCTTTTTCTGTGTGACTTATTTCAGTTAGAATCATCATACCTGAATCCACTCATTGTGCTGCTAAGGGACTGATGACACAGATTTCATTGCTGAGTGATATTGCTTTGTAAGTAAATACCACAACTTTTTTATCCATTTTTCACTTTCTGCGATGTTGAACTTGTACTGTAAACGAGGTTCTTGTAAACAGAGCCATTCGAAACTTTGGGGTGGCTGTGTCTTTTTGATTTTAAATTCCCTAAGCTATAGGACCATAAGTGGAAGTGCCCTAGGCTCTCTTGCTTTGTTTTTTAGATGTTTCGGGAAACACCATACACTTCTCCCGAGTGTTTGTTGGCAATTTACATCCCGCCCTTCAGCATAACAAGGCTCCCAGTTCTCCATGGCCTGTCCTGCCTTTCTGGATTTTACACTTTTTTCAAATGGCCCTTTTAACCGGGGGGAAGTGAGACTTCATTGTAGTGCAGATTTCCTTTGCAAGCTTGCTTGGTTGGCCAAAAAGGGCGTATGCGTTTTTTCCTGAATATATTCAGGAAAAAACGCATACGCCCTTTTTGGCCAAGTGCATCATTGTGGACGTTCTGCCTCTTTTCCTATGCTTTCAATGCAATTCCAGTCTACCTCCTGAAATCGGTTTCCTGCAATTCTGCCCTGCTTTCAAGTCCTCTTGGCAGCCTTACTTCAGTCTATTTTTGGACGATAGCTGTCATTTATAACTCTGCAGGTTTGTGAATTACAGTGCCCCTGAGCTCCTTTCTTCAACTCGCTTTCTTGTGACCTGGCCGCAACACCGCAGGATGGCTTCAGGCCCTAATCTGGTTCCGGCCCGGCATACTGAGCCTTTGGTTAATTCCTCTTCCTGGTGGGAAATGAGAGTTAAATTTGCCCGTCCAGACACCTGCAGCTGGCCTCTCATTGGTTCTCGCTATTCCTGTTCATCTTCCGCAGAAATTGCAAACTGGGCCAAACAGGAGGTTAAAGGCGCTGACTCTCCAAGTGGGGAGAGTGTTAGTAAAGCGTCTGGAATGTTGCACCCGAGTACCAGGGTACGAAAACTGAGACATATTTGAACACGTCTCCCGATCACATGGTTGATCATACTCTGGGTTCCACATGCATGTTTTAGCTGAAGGAAGAATACCTAAAACCTTGGTAGTTGAAACCCGAGGAATGGGTACCATGCAATCTGACTTCAAAGGGTCTTCGTTTGCTCACCGAACCTCTCCAATCCTATCACTGCTGCGTTTATGCCCCTGTACACATGCTTGATTCTCTTTCGGAGACATAGCAATCTATAGGTTTTAAGATACTTACTAGTCAGTTACATTCTTAGGCGTTTAATATGCGGTGTTGAGTCCATTTCGTTGAGCAAGGAGTAGCTCTTGTCTATTCCATATTTGGCTTAAGGAACTTTATCTGTGCTCATTTCAATCTCTGGTTTTATGCAGCACCCCAACTCACCTTTCCCCTTAAGCAAGCATAAGTTGGTTTTCTAAATTTGAGACCCTGTTCTGTTCTGTAATTCAGTTCCTGTGTAGCCAAGTTTACATTCCATGTATTACTGATATCTTATGATGTTTCTTTTTCTGTGTGACTTATTTCAGTTAGAATCATCGTACCTGAATCCACTCATTATGCTGCTACGGGCCTGATGACATAGGTTTCATTGCTGAGTGATACTGCATTGTACGTAAGTACCACAAGTTCTTTATCCATTTTTCACTTTCTGTGATATTGAACTTGTACTGTAAACGAGGTTCTTGTAAACAGAGCCATTCCAAACTTTGGGGTGGCTGTGTCTTTTTCATTGTAATTTCCCTAAGCTATAGGACCATAAGTGGAAGTGCCCTAGGTTCTGTTGCTTTGTTTTTTAGTTGTTTCAGGAAACACCATACACTTCTCCCGAGTGGTTCTTGGCAATTTACATCCCGCCCATCACCATAACAAGGCTCCCAGTTCTCCATGGCCTGTCCTGCCTTTCTGGATTTTACCCTTTTTTCAGATGGCCCTTTTGACCGGGGGGAAGTGAGACTTCATTGTAGTGCAGCTTTCCTTTGCAAGCTTGCTTGGTTGGCCAAAAAGGGCGTATGCGTTTTTTCCTGAATATATTCAGGAAAAAACGCATACGCCCTTTTTGGCCAAGTGCATCATTGTGGACCTTCTGCCTCTTTTCCTATGCTTTCAATGCAATTCCAGTCTACCTCCTGAAATCGGTTTCCTGCAATTCTGCCCCAATTTCAAGTCCTCTTGGCAGCCTTACTTCAGTCTATTTTTGGACGATAGCTGTCATTTATAACTCTGCAGGTTTGTGAATTACAGTGCCCCTGAGCTCCTTTCTTCAACTCGCTTTCTTGTGACCTGGCCGCAACACCGCAGGATGGCTTCAGGCCCTAATCTGGTTCCGGCCCGGCATGCTCAGCCTTTGGTTAATTCCTCTTTCTGGTGGGAAATGAAAGTTAAATTTGCCCGTCCAGACACCTCCAGCTAGCCTCTCATTGGTTCTCGCTATTCCTGTTCATCTTCCGCAGAAATTGCAAACTGGGCCAAACAGGAGGTTAAAGGGACTGACTCTCCAAGTCGGGAGAGTGTTAGTAAAGCGTCTGGAATGTTGCACCCGAGTACCAGGGGAGGAAAACTGAGACATATTTGAACACGTCTCCCGTTCACATGGTTGATCATACTTGGGTTCCACATGCATGTTTTAGCTGAAGGAAGAATACCTTAAACCTGGAGAGTTGAGACCCGTGTAATGGGTACCATGCAATATGACTTCAAAGGGTCTTCATATGCTCACCGAACCTCTCCAATCCTATCACTGCTGCGTTTATGCCCCTGTACACATGCTTGATTCTCTTTCGGAGACATAGCAATCCATAGGTTTTAAGATACTTACTAGTCAGGTACATTCTTAGGCGTTTAATATGGGGTGTTGAGTCCATTTCATTGAGCAAGGAGTAGCTCTTGTCTATTCCATATTTGGCTTAAGGAACTTTATCTGTGCTCATTTCAATCTCTGGTTTTATGCAGCACCCCAACTCACCTTTACCCTTAAGCAAGCATAAGTTGGTTTTCTAAATTTGAGACCCTGTTCTGTTCTGTAATTCAGTTCCTGTGTAGCCAAGTTTCCATTCCGTGTATTACTGATAACTTATGATGTTTCTTTTTCTGTGTGACTTATTTCAGTTAGAATCATCATACCTGAATCCACTCATTGTGCTGCTAAGGGCCTGATGACACAGATTTCATTGCTGAGTGATATTGCTTTGTAAGTAAATACCACAACTTCTTTATCCATTTTTCACTTTCTGCGATGTTGAACTTGTACTGTAAACGAGGTTCTTGTAAACAGAGCCGTTCCAAACTTTGGGGTGGCTGTGTCTTTTTCATTTTAATTTCCCTAAGCTATAGGACCATAAGTGGAAGTGCCCTAGGCTCTGTTGCTTTGTTTTTTAGATGTTTCGGGAAACACCATACACTTCTCCCGAGTGGTTGTTGGCAATTTACATCCCGCCCATCAGCATAACAAGGCTCCCAGTTCTCCATGGCCTGTCCTGCCTTTCTGGATTTTACACTTTTTTCAGATGGCCCTTTTGACCGGGGGGAAGTGAGACTTCATTGTAGTGCAGATTTCCTTTGCAAGCTTGCTTGGTTGGCCAAAAAGGGCGTATGCGTTTTTTCCTGAATATATTCAGGAAAAAACGCATACGCCCTTTTTGGCCAAGTGCATCATTGTGGACGTTCTGCCTCTTTTCCTATGCTTTCAATGCAATTCCAGTCTACCTCCTGAAATCGGTTTCCTGCAATTCTGCCCTGCTTTCAAGTCCTCTTGGCAGCCTTACTTCAGTCTATTTTTGGACGACAGCTGTCATTTATAACTCTGCAGGTTTGTGAATTACAGTGCCCCTGAGCTCCTTTCTTCAACTCGCTTTCTTGTGACCTGGCCGCAACACCGCAGGATGGCTTCAGGCCCTAATCTGATTCCGGTACGGCACGCTGAGCCTTTGGTTATTTCCTCTTCCTGGTGGGAAATGAGAGTTAAATTTGCCCGTCCAGACACCTCCAGCTAGTCTCTCATTGGTTCTCGCTATTCCTGTTCATCTTCCGCAGAAATTGCAAACTGGGCCAAATAGGAGGTTAAAGGGACTGACTCTCCAAGTCGGGAGAGTGTTAGTAAAGCGTCTGGAATGTTGAACCCGAGTACCAGGGTACGAAAACTGAGACATATTTGAACACGTTTCCCGATCACATGGTTGATCATACTCTAGGTTCCACATGCATGTTTTAGCTGAAGGAAGAATAACTTAAACCTGGGTAGGTGAAACCCGTGGAATGGGTACCATGCAATATGACTTCAAAGGGTCTTTATTTGCTCACCGAACCTCTCCAATCCTATCACTGCTGCGTTTATGCCCCTGCACACATGCTTGATTCTCTTTCGGAGACATAGCAATCCATAGGTTTTAAGATACTTACTAGTCAGGTACATTCTTAGGCGTTTAATATGCGGTGTTGAGTCCATTTCGTTGAGCAAGGAGTAGCTCTTGTCTATTCCATATTTGGCTTAAGGAACTTTATCTGTGCTCATTTCAATCTCTGGTTTTATGCAGCACCCCAACTCACCTTTCCCCTTAAGCAAGCATAAGTTGGTTTTCTAAATTTGAGACCCTGTTCTGTTCTGTAATTCAGTTCCTGTGTAGCCAAGTTTACATTCCGTGTATTACTGATATCTTATGATGTTTCTTTTTCTGTGTGACTTATTTCAGTTAGAATCATCATACCTGAATCCACTCATTGTGCTGCTAAGGGACTGATGACACAGATTTCATTGCTGAGTGATATTGCTTTGTAAGTAAATACCACAACTTTTTTATCCATTTTTCACTTTCTGCGATGTTGAACTTGTACTGTAAACGAGGTTCTTGTAAACAGAGCCATTCGAAACTTTGGGGTGGCTGTGTCTTTTTGATTTTAAATTCCCTAAGCTATAGGACCATAAGTGGAAGTGCCCTAGGCTCTCTTGCTTTGTTTTTTAGATGTTTCGGGAAACACCATACACTTCTCCCGAGTGTTTGTTGGCAATTTACATCCCGCCCTTCAGCATAACAAGGCTCCCAGTTCTCCATGGCCTGTCCTGCCTTTCTGGATTTTACACTTTTTTCAGATGGCCCTTTTAACCGGGGGGAAGTGAGACTTCATTGTAGTGAAGATTTCCTTTGCAAGCTTGCTTGGTTGGCCAAAAAGGGCGTATGCGTTTTTTCCTGAATATATTCAGGAAAAAACGCATACGCCCTTTTTGGCCAAGTGCATCATTGTGGACGTTCTGCCTCTTTTCCTATGCTTTCAATGCAATTCCAGTCTACCTCCTGAAATCGGTTTCCTGCAATTCTGCCCCGCTTTCAAGTCCTCTTGGCAGCCTTACTTCAGTCTATTTTTGGACGATAGCTGTCATTTATAACTCTGCAGGTTTGTGAATTACAGTGCCCCTGAGCTCCTTTCTTCAACTCGCTTTCTTGTGACCTGGCCGCAACACCGCAGGATGGCTTCAGGCCCTAATCTGGTTCCGGCCCGGCATACTGAGCATTTGGTTAATTCCTCTTCCTGGTGGGAAATGAGAGTTGAATTTGCCCGTCCAGACACCTGCAGCTAGCCTCTCATTGGTTCTCGCTATTCCTGTTCATCTTCCGCAGAAATTGCAAACTGGGCCAAACAGGAGGTTAAAGGCGCTGACTCTCCAAGTGGGGAGAGTGTTAGTAAAGCGTCTGGAATGTTGCACCCGAGTACCAGGGTACGAAAACTGAGACATATTTGAACACGTCTCCCGATCACATGGTTGATCATACTCTGGGTTCCACATGCATGTTTTAGCTGAAGGAAGAATACCTAAAACCTTGGTAGTTGAAACCCGAGGAATGGGTACCATGCAATCTGACTTCAAAGGGTCTTCGTTTGCTCACCGAACCTCTCCAATCCTATCACTGCTGCGTTTATGCCCCTGTACACATGCTTGATTCTCTTTCGGAGACATAGCAATCTATAGGTTTTAAGATACTTACTAGTCAGTTACATTCTTAGGCGTTTAATATGCGGTGTTGAGTCCATTTCGTTGAGCAAGGAGTAGCTCTTGTCTATTCCATATTTGGCTTAAGGAACTTTATCTGTGCTCATTTCAATCTCTGGTTTTATGCAGCACCCCAACTCACCTTTCCCCTTAAGCAAGCATAAGTTGGTTTTCTAAATTTGAGACCCTGTTCTGTTCTGTAATTCAGTTCCTGTGTAGCCAAGTTTACATTCCATGTATTACTGATATCTTATGATGTTTCTTTTTCTGTGTGACTTATTTCAGTTAGAATCATCGTACCTGAATCCAGTCATTATGCTGCTACGGGCCTGATGACATAGGTTTCATTGCTGAGTGATACTGCATTGTACGTAAGTACCACAAGTTCTTTATCCATTTTTCACTTTCTGTGATATTGAACTTGTACGGTAAACGAGGTTCTTGTAAACAGAGCCGTTCCAAACTTTGAGGTGGCTGTGTCTTTTTGATTTTAATTTCCCTAAGCTATAGGACCATAAGTGGAAGTGCCCTAGGTTCTGTTGCTTTGTTTTTTAGATGTTTCAGGAAACACCATACACTTCTCCCGAGTGGTTGTTGGCAATTTACATCCCGCTCATCAGCATAACAAGGCTCCCAGTTCTCCATGGCCTGTCCTGCCTTTCTGGATTTTACCCTTTTTTCAGATGGCCCTTTTGACCGGGGGGAAGTGAGACTTCATTGTAGTGCAGATTTCCTTTGCAAGCTTGCTTGGTTGGCCAAAAAGGGCGTATGCGTTTTTTCCTGAATATATTCAGGAGAAAACGCATACGCCCTTTTTGGCCAAGTGCATCATTGTGGACGTTCTGCCTCTTTTCCTATGCTTTCAATGCAATTCCAGTCTACCCCTGAAATCGGTTTCCTGCAATTCTGCCCCGCTTTCAAGTCCTCTTGGCAGCCTTACTTCAGTCTATTTTTGCACGATAGCTGTCTTTTATAACTATGCAGGTTTGTGAATTACAGTGCCCCTGAGCTCCTTTCTTCAACTCGCTTTCTTGTGAGCTGGCCGCAACACCGCAGGATGGCTTCAGGCCCTAATCTGGTTCCGGCACGGCACGCTGAGCCTCTGGTTATTTCCTCTTCCTGGTGGGAAATGAGAGTTAAATTTGCCCGTCCAGACACCTCCAGCTAGTCTCTCATTGGTTCTCGCTATTCCTGTTCATCTTCCGCAGAAATTGCAAACTGGGCCAAACAGGAGGTTAAAGGCGCTGACTCTCCAAGTGGGGACAGTGTTAGTAAAGCGTCTGGAATGTTGCACCCGAGTACCAGGGGAGGAAAACTGAGACATATTTGAACACGTCTCCCGATCTCATGGTTGATCATACTCTTGGTTCCACATGCATGTTTTAGCTGAAGGAAGAATACCTAAAACCTGGGTAGTTGAAACCCGTGGAATGGGTACCATGCAATATGACTTCAAAGGGTCTTCATTTGCTCACCGAACCTCTCTAATCCTATCACTGCTGCGTTTATGCCCCTGCACACATGCTTGATTCTCTTTCGGAGACATAGCAATCCATAGGTTTTAAGATACTTACTAGTCAGGTACATTCTTAGGCGTTTAATATGCGGTGTTGAGTCCATTTCTTTGAGCAAGGAGTAGCTCTTGTCTATTCCATATTTGGCTTAAGGAAGTTTATCTGTGCTCATTTCAATCTCTGGTTTTATGCAGCACCCCAACTCACCTTTCCCCTTAAGCAAGCATAAGTTGGTTTTCTAAATTTGAGACCCTGTTCTGTTCTGTAATTCAGTTCCTGTGTAGCCAAGTTTCCATTCCGTGTATTACTGATATCTTATGATGTTTCTTTTTCTGTGTGACTTATTTCAGTTAGAATCATCATACCTGAATCCACTCATTGTGCTGCTACGGGCCTGATGACATAGATTTCATTGCTGAGTGATACTGCATTGTAAGTGAATACCACAACTTCTTTATCCATTTTTCACTTTCTGCGATGTTGAACTTGTACTGTAAACGAGATTTTTGTAAACAGAGCCGTTCCAAACATTGGGGTGGCTGTGTCTTTTTGATTTTAATTTCCCTAAGCTATAGGACCATAAGTGGAAGTGCCCTAGGCTCTGTTGCTTTGTTTTTTAGATGTTTCAGGAAACACCATACACTTCTCCCAAGTGTCTGTTGGCAATTTACATCCCGCCCATCAGCATAACAAGGCTCCCAGTTCTCCATGGCCTGTCCTGCCTTTCTGGATTTTACACTTTTTTCAGATGACCCTTTTGACCGGGGGGAAGTGAGACTTCATTGTAGTGCAGATTTCCTTTGCAAGCTTGCTTGGTTGGCCGAAAACGGCGTATGCGTTTTTTCCTGAATATATTCAGGAAAAAACGCATACGCCCTTTTTGGCCAAGTGCATCATTGTGGACGTTCTGCCTCTTTTCCTATGCTTTCAATGCAATTCCAGTCTACCCCTTGAAATCGGTTTCCTGCAATTCTGCCCCGCTTTCAAGTCCTCTTGGCAGCCTTACTTCAGTCTATTTTTGGACGATAGCTGTCATTTATAACTCTGCAGGTTTGTGAATTACAGTGCCCCTGAGCTCCTTTCTTCAACTCGCTTTCTTGTGAGCTGGCCGCAACACCACAGGATGTCTTCAGGCCCTAATCTGATTCCGGCACGGCACGGTGAACCTTTGGTTAATTCCTCTTCCTGGTGGGAAATGAGAGTTAAATTTGCCCGTCCAGACACCTCCAGCTAGTCTCTCATTGGTTCTCGCTATTCCTGTTCATCTTCCGCAGAAATTGCAAACTGGGCCAAACAGGAGGTTAAAGGCACTGACTCTCCAAGTCGGGAGAGTGTTAGTAAAGCGTCTGGAATGTTGTACCCGAGTACCAGGGGAGGAAAACTGAGACATATTTGAACACGTCTCCCGTTCACATGGTTGATCATACTCTGGGTTCCACATGCATGTTTTAGCTGAAGGAAGAATACCTTAAACCTGGAGAGTTGAGACCCGTGTAATGGGTACCATGCAATATGACTTCAAAGGGTCTTCATTTGCTCACCGAACCTCTCCAATCCTATCACTGCTGCGTTTATGCCCCTGTACACAAGCTTGATTCTCTTTTGGAGACATAGCAATCCATAGGTTTTACGATACTTACTAGTCAGGTACATTCTTAGGCGTTTAATATGGGGTGTTGAGTCCATTTCGCTGAGCAAGGAGTAGCTCTTGTCTATTCCATATTTGGCTTAAGGAACTTTATCTGTGCTCATTTCAATCTCTGGTTTTATGCAGCACCCCAACTCACCTTTCCCCTTAAGCAAGCATAAGTTGGTTTTCTAAATTTGAGACCCTGTTCTGTTTTGGAATGCAGTTCCTGTGTAGCCAAGTTTCCATTCCGTGTATTAGTGATATCTTATGATGTTTCTTTTTCTGTGTGACTTATTTCAGTTAGAATCATCGTACCTGAATCCACTCATTATGCTGCTACGGGCCTGATGACATAGATTTCATTGCTGAGTGATACTGCATTGTACGTAAGTACCACAAGTTCTTTATCCATTTTTCACTTTCTGTGATATTGCACTTGTACGGTAAACGAGGTTCTTGTAAACAGAGCCGTTCCAAACTTTGGGGTGGCTGTGTCTTTTTGATTTTAATTTCCCTAAGCTATAGGACCATAAGTGGAAGTGCCCTAGGTTCTGTTGCTTTGTTTTTTAGATGTTTCAGGAAACACCATACACTTCTCCCAAGTGGTTCTTGGCAATTTACATCCCGCCCATCAGCATAACAAGGCTCCCAGTTCTCCATGGCCTGTCCTGCCTTTCTGGATTTTACCCTTTTTTCAGATGGCCCTTTTGACCGGGGAGAAGTGAGACTTCATTGTAGTGCAGATTTCCTTTGCAAGCTTGCTTGGTTGGCCAAAAAGGGCGTATGCGTTTTTTCCTGAATATATTCAGGAAAAAACGCATATGCCCTTTTTGGCCAAGTGCATCACTGTGGACGTTCTGCCTCTTTTCCTATGCTTTCAATGCAATTCCAGTCTACCTCCTGAAATCGGTTTCCTGCAATTCTGCCCCGCTTTCAAGTCCTCTTGGCCGCCTTACTTCAGTATATTTTTGGACGATAGCTGTCATTTATAACTCTGCAGGTTTGTGAATTACAGTGCCCCTGAGCTCCTTTCTTCAACTCGCTTTCTTGTGAGCTGGCCGCAACACCGCAGGATGGCTTCAGGCCCTAATCTGGTTCCGGCACTGCACGCTGAGCCTTTGGTTAATTCCTCTTCCTGGTGGGAAATGAGAGTTAAATTTGCCCGTCCAGACACCTCCAGCTAGTCTCTCATTGGTTCTCGCTATTCCTGTTCATCTTCCGCAGAAATTACAAAGTGGGCCAAACAGGAGGTTAAAGGGACTGACTCTCCAAGTCGGGAGAGTGTTAGTAAAGCGTCTGGAATGTTGCACCCGAGTACCAGGGTACGAAAACTGAGACATATTTGAACACGTCTCCCGATCACATGGTTGATCATACTCTAGCTTCCACATGCATGTTTTAGCTGAAGGAAGAATACCTTAAACCTGGGTAGTTGAAACCCGTGGAATGGGTACCATGCAATATGACTTCAAAGGGTCTTCATTTGCTCACCGAACCTCTCCAATCCTATCACTGCTGCGTTTATGCCCCTGTACACATGCTTGATTCTCTTTCGGAGACATAGCAATCCATAGGTTTTAAGATACTTACTAGTCAGGTACATTCTTAGGCGTTTAATATGGGGTGTTGAGTCCATTTCGTTGAGCAAGGAGTAGCTCTTGTCTATTCCATATTTGGCTTAAGGAACTTTATCTGTGCTCATTTCAATCTCTGGTTTTATGCAGCAAACCAACTCACCTTTCCCCTTAAGCAAGCATAAGTTGGTTTTCTAAATTTGAGACCCTGTTCTGTTTTGGAATGCAGTTCCTGTGTAGCCAAGTTTACATTCCGTGTATTAGTGATATCTTATGATGTTTCTTTTTCTGTGTGACTTATTTCAGTTAGAATCATCGTACCTGAATCCACTCATTATGCTGCTACGGGCCTGATGACATAGATTTCATTGCTGAGTGATACTGCATTGTACGTAAGTACCACAAGTTCTTTATCCATTTTTCACTTTCTGTGATATTGCACTTGTACGGTAAACGAGGTTCTTGTAAACAGAGGCGTCCCAAACTTTGGGGTGGCTGTGTCTTGATCTTAATTTCCCTAAGCTATAGGACCATAAGTGGAAGTGCCCTAGGCTCTGTTGCTTTGTTTTTTAGATGTTTCAGGAAACACCATACACTTCTCCTGAGTGTCTGTTGGCAATTTACATCCCGCCCATCAGCATAACAAGGCTCCCAGTTCTCCATGGCCTGTCCTGCCTTTCTGGTTTTTACACTTTTTTCTGATGGCCCTTTTGACCGGGGAGAAGTGAGACTTCATTGTACTGCAGATTTTCTTTGCAAGTTTGCTTGGTTGGCCAAAAAGGGCGTATGCGTTTTTTCCTGAATATATTCAGGAAAAAACGCATACGCCCTTTTTGGCCAAGTGCATCATTGTGGACGTTCTGCCTCTTTTCCTATGCTTTCAATGCAATTCCAGTCTACCTCCTGAAATCGGTTTCCTGCAATTCTGCCCCGCTTTCAAGTCCTCTTGGCAGCCTTACTTCAGTCTATTTTTGGACGATAGCTGTCATTTATAACTCTGCAGGTTTGTGAATTACAGTGCCCCTGAGCTCCTTTCTTCAACTCGCTTTCTTGTGAGCTGGCCGCAACACCGCAGGATGGCTTCAGGCCCTAATCTGATTCCGGTACGGCATGCTGAGCCTTTGGTTAATTCCTCTTCCTGGTCGGAAATGAGAGTTAAATTTGCCCGTCCAGACACCTCCAGCTAGTCTCTCATTGGTTCTCGCTATTCCTGTTCATCTTCCGCAGAAATTGCAAACTGGGCCAAACAGGAGGTTAAAGGGACTGACTCTCCAAGTCGGGAGAGTGTTAGTAAAGCGTCTGGAATGTTGCACCTGAGTACCAGGGTACGAAAACTGAGACATATTTGAACACGTCTCCCGATTACATGGTTGATCATACTCTAGGTTCCACATGCATGTTTTAGCTGAAGGAAGAATACCTTAAACCTGGGTAGTTGAAACCCGTGGAATGGGTACCATGCAATATGACTTCAAAGGGTCTTCATTTGCTCACCGAACATCTCCAATCCTATCACTGCTGCGTTTATGCCCCTGTACACATGCTTGATTCTCTTTTGGAGACATAGCAATCCATAGGTTTTAAGATACTTACTAGTCAGGTACATTCTTAGGCGTTTAATATGCGATGTAGAGTCCATTTAGTTGAACAAGGAGTAGCTCTTGTCTATTCCATATTTGGCTTAAGGAACTTTATCTGTGCTCATTTCAATCTCTGGTTTTATGCAGCACCCCAACTCACCTTTCCCCTTAAGCAAGCATAAGTTGGTTTTCTAAATTTGAGACCCTGTTCTGTTCTGTAATTCAGTTCCTGTGTAGCCAAGTTTACATTCCGTGTATTACTGATATCTTATGATGTTTCTTTTTCTGTGTGACTTATTTCAGTTAGAATCATCATACCTGAATCCACTCATTGTGCTGCTAAGGGCCTGATGACACAGATTTCATTGCTGAGTGATATTGCTTTGTAAGTAAATACCACAACTTCTTTATCCATTTTTCACTTTCTGCGATGTTGAACTTGTACTGTAAACGAGGTTCTTGTAAACAGAGGCGTCCCAAACTTTGGGGTGGCTGTGTCTTTTTGATTTTAATTTCCCTAAGTTATAGGACCATAAGTGGCATTGCCCTAGGCTCTGTTGCTTTGTTTTTTAGATGTTTCAGGAAACACCATACACTTCTCCCGAGTGTCTGTTGGCAAGTTACATCCCGCCCATCAGCATAACAAGGCTCCCAGTTCTCCATGGCCTGTCCTGCCTTTCTGGATTTTACACTTTTTTCAGATGGCCCTTTTGACCGGGGGGAAGTGAGACTTCATTGTAGTGCAGATTTCCTTTGCAAGCTTGCTTGGTGGGCCAAAAAGGGCGTATGTGTTTTTTCCTGAATATATTCAGGAAAAAACGCATACGCCCTTTTTGTCCAAGTGCATCATTGTGGACGTTCTGCCTCTTTTCCTATGCTTTCAATGCAATTCCAGTCTACCTCCTGAAATCGGTTTCCTGCAATTCTGCCCCGCTTTCAAGTCCTCTTGGCAGCCTTACTTCAGTCTATTTTTGGACGATAGCTGTCATTTATAACTCTGCAGGTTTGTGAATTACAGTGCCCTTCAGCTCCATTCTTCAACTCGCTTTCTTGTGAGCTGGCCGCAACACCGCAGGATGGCTTCAGGCCCTAATCTGGTTCTGGCACGGCATGCTGAGCCTTTGGTTAATTCCTCTTCCTGGTGGGAAATGAGAGTTAAATTTGCCCGTTCAGACACCTCCAGCTAGTCTCTCATTGGTTCTCCCTATTCCTGTTCATCTTCCGCAGAAATTGCAAACTGGGCCAAACAGGAGGTTAAAGGGACTGACTCTCCAAGTGGGGAGAGTGTTAGTAAAGCGTCTGGAATGTTGCACCCGAGTACCAGGGTATGAAAACTGAGACATATTTGAACACGTCTCCCGATCACATGGTTGATCATACTCTAGGTTCCACATGCATGTTTTAGCTGAAGGAAGAATACCTTAAACCTGGGTAGTTGAAACCCGTGGAATGGGTACCATGCAATATGACTTCAAAGGGTCTTCATTTGCTCACCGAACCTCTCCAATCCTATCACTGCTGCGTTTATGCCCCTGTACACATGCTTGATTCTCTTTCGGAGACATAGCAATCCATAGGTTTTAAGATACTTACTAGTCAGGTACATTCTTAGGCGTTTAATATGCGGTGTTGAGTCCATTTCGTTGAGCAAGGAGTAGCTCTTGTCTATTCCATATTTGGCTTAAGGAACTTTATCTGTGCTCATTTCAATCTCTGGTTTTATGCAGCACCCCAACTCACCTTTACCCTTAAGCAAGCATAAGTTGGTTTTCTAAATTTGAGACCCTGTTCTGTTCTGTAACTCAGTTCCTGTGTAGCCAAGTTTACATTCCGTGTATTACTGATATCTTATGATGTTTCTTTTTCTGTGTGACTTATTTCAGTTAGAATCATCATACCTGAATCCACTCATTGTGCTGCTAAGGGCCTGATGACATAGATTTCATTGCTGAGTGATATTGCTTTGTAAGTAAATACCACAACTTCTTTATCCATTTTTCACTTTCTGCGATGTTGAACTTGTACTGTAAACGATGTTCTTGTAAACAGAGGCGTCCCAAACTTTGGGGTGGCTGTGTCTTTTTGATTTTAATTTCCCTAAGCTATAGGACCATAAGTGGCAGTGCCCTAGGCTCTGTTGCTTTGTTTTTTAGATGTTTCAGGAAACACCATACACTTCTCCCGAGTGTCTGTTGGCAATTTACATCCCGCCCATCAGCATAACAAGGCTCCCAGTTCTCCATGGCCTGTCCTGCCTTTCTGGATTTTACACTTTTTTCAGATGGCCCTTTTGACCGGGGGGAAGTGAGACTTCATTGTAGTGCAGATTTCCTTTGCAAGCTTGCTTGGTTGGCCAAAAAGCGCGTATGCGTTTTTTCCTGAATATATTCAGGAAAAAACGCATACGCCCTTTTTGGCCAAGTGCATCATTGTGGACGTTCTGCCTCTTTTCCTATGCTTTCAATGCAATTCCAGTCTACCTCCTGAAATCGGTTTCCTGCAATTCTGCCCCGCTTTCAAGTCCTCTTGGCAGCCTTACTTCAGTCTATTTTTGGACGATAGCTGTCATTTATAACTCTGCAGGTTTGTGAATTACAGTGCCCCTGAGCTCCTTTCTTCAACTCGCTTTCTTGTGAGCTGGCCGCAACACCGCAGGATGGCTTCAGGCCCTAATCTGGTTCCGGCACGGCATGCTGAGCCTTTGGTTAATTCCTCTTCCTGGTGGGAAATGAGAGTTAAATTTGCCCGTCCAGACACCTCCAGCTAGCCTCTCATTGCTTCTCGCTATTCCTGTTCATCTTCCGCAGAAATTGCAAACTGGGCCAAACAGGAGGTTAAAGGGACTGACTCTCCAAGTCGGGAGAGTGTCAGTAAAGCGTCTGGAATGTTGCACCCGAGTACCAGGGGAGGAAAACTGAGACATATTTGAACACGTCTCCCGTTCACATGGTTGATCATACTTGGGTTCCACATGCATGTTTTAGCTGAAGGAAGAATACCTTAAACCTGTAGAGTTGAGACCCGTGTAATGGGTACCATGCAATATGACTTCAAAGGGTCTTCATTTGCTCACCGAACCTCTCCAATCCTATCACTGCTGCGTTTATGCCCCTGTACACATGCTTGATTCTCTTTTGGAGACATAGCAATCCATAGGTTTTACGATACTTACTAGTCAGGTACATTCTTAGGCGTTTAATATGCGGTGTTGAGTCCATTTCGTTGAGCAAGGAGTAGCTCTTGTCTATTCCATATTTGACTTAAGGAACTTTATCTGTGCTCATTTCAATCTCTGGTTTTATGCAGCACCCCAACTCACCTTTACCTTTAAGCAAGCATAAGTTGGTTTTCTAAATTTGAGACCCTGTTCTGTTCTGTAATTCAGTTCCTGTGTAGCCAAGTTTCCATTCCGTGTATTAGTGATATCTTATGATGTTTCTTTTTCTGTGTGACTTATTTCAGTTAGAATCATCATACCTGAATCCACTCATTGTGCTGCTAAGGGCCTGATGACATAGATTTCATTGCTGAGTGATATTGCTTTGTAAGTAAATACCACAACTTCTTTATCCATTTTTCACTTTCTGCGATGTTGAACTTGTACTGTAAACGATGTTCTTGTAAACAGAGTCGTCCCAAACTTTGGGGTGGCTGTGTCTTTTTGATTTTAATTTCCCTAAGCTATAGGACCATAAGTGGCAGTGCCCTAGGCTCTGTTGCTTTGTTTTTTAGATGTTTCAGTTAACACCATACACTTCTCTCGAGTGGTTCTTGGCAATTTACATCCCGCCCTTCAGAATAACAAGGCTCCCAGTTCTCCATGGCCTGTCCTGCCTTTCTGGATTTTACACTTTTTTCAGATGGCCCTTTTGACCGGGGGGAAGTGAGACTTCATTGTAGTGCAGATTTCCTTTGCAAGCTTGCTTGGTTGGCCAAAAAGGGCGTATGTGTTTTTTCCTGAATATATTCAGGAAAAAACGCATACGCCCTTTTTGGCCAAGTGCATCATTGTGGACGTTCTGCCTCTTTTCCTATGTTTTCAATGCAATTCCAGTCTACCTCCTGAAATCGGTTTCCTGCAATTCTGCCCCGCTTTCAAGTCCTCTTGGCAGCCTTACTTCAGTCTATTTTTGGACGATAGCTGTCATTTATAACTCTGCAGGTTTGTGAATTACAGTGCCCCTGAGCTCCTTTCTTCAACTCGCTTTCTTGTGAGCTGGCCGCAACACCGCAGGATGGCTTCAGGCCCTAATCTGGTTCCGGCACGGCACGCTGAGCCTTTGGTTAATTCCTCTGTCTGGTGGGAAATGAGAGTTAAATTTGCCCGTCCAGACACCTCCAGCTAGTCTCTCATTGGTTCTCGCTATTCCTGTTTATCTACCGCAGAAATTGCAAACTGGGCCAAACAGGAGGTTAAAGGGACTGACTCTCCAAGTCGGGAGAGTGTTAGTAAAGCGTCTGGAATGTTGCCCCCGAGTACCAGGGTACGAAAACTGAGACATATTTGAACACGTCTCCCGATCATATGGTTGATCATACTCTGGGTTCCACATGCATGTTTTAGCTGAAGGAAGAATACCTTAAACCTGGGTAGTTGAAACCCGTGGAATGGGTACCATGCAATATGACTTCAAAGGGTCTTCATTTGCTCACCAAACCTCTCCAATCCTATCACTGCTGCGTTTATGCCCCTGTACACATGCTTGATTCTCTTTCGGAGACATAGCAATCCATAGGTTTTAAGATACTTACAAGTCAGGTACATTCTTAGGCGTTTAATATGCGGTGTTGAGTCCATTTCGTTGAGCAAGGAGTAGCTCTTGTCTATTCCATATTTGGCTTAAGGAACTTTATCTGTGCTCATTTCAATCTCTGGTTTTATGCAGCACCCCAACTCACCTTTACCCTTAAGCAAGCATAAGTTGGTTTTCTAAATTTGAGACCCTGTTCTGTTCTGTAATTCAGTTCCTGTGTAGCCAAGATAACATTCCATGTATTACTGATATCTTATGATGTTTCTTTTTCTGTGTGACTTATTTCAGTTAGAATCATCATACCTGAATCCACTCATTGTGCTGCTAAGGGCCTGATGACACAGATTTCATTGCTGAGTGATATTGCTTTGTAAGTAAATACCACAACTTCTTTATCCATTTTTCACTTTCTGCGATGTTGAACTTGTACTGTAAACGAGGTTCTTGTAAACAGAGGCGTCCCAAACTTTAGGGTGGCTTTGTCTTCTTGATTTTAATTTCCCTAAGCTATAGGACCATAAGTGGCAGTGTCCTAGGCTCTGTTGCATTGTTTTTTAGATGTTTCAGGAAACACCATACACTTCCCCCAAGTGTCTGTTGGCAATTTACATCCCGCCCATCAGCATAACAAGGCTCCCAGTTCTCCATGGCCTGTCCTGACTTTCTGGATTTTACACTTTTTTCAGATGGCCCTTTTGACCGGGGAGAAGTGAGACTTCATTGTAGTGCAGATTTCCTTTGCAAGTTTGCTTGGTTGGCCAAAAAGTGCGTATGCGTTTTTTCCTGAATATATTCAGGAAAAAACGCATACGCCCTTTTTGGCCAAGTGCATCATTGTGGACGTTCTGCCTCTTTTCCTATGCTTTCAATGCAATTCCAGTCTACCTCCTGAAATCGGTTTCCTGCAATTCTGCCCCGCTTTCAAGTCCTCTTGGCAGCCTTACTTCAGTATATTTTTGGACGATAGCTGTCATTTATAACTCTGCAGCTTTGTGAATTACAGTGCCCTTCAGCTCCTTTCTTCAACTCGCTTTCTTTTGAGCTGTCCGCAACACCGCAGGATGGCTTCAGGCCCTAATCTGGTTCTGGCACGGCACGCTGAGCCTTTGGTTAATTCCTCTTCCTGGTGGGAAATGAGAGTTAAATTTGCCCGTCCAGACACCTCCAGCTAGTCTCTCATTGGTTCTCGCTATTCCTGTTCATCTTCCGCAGAAATTGCAAACTGGGCCAAACAGGAGGTTAAAGGGACTGACTCTCCAAGTCGGGAGAGTGTTAGTAAAGCATCTGGAATGTTGCACACGAGTACCAGGGTACGAAAACTGAGACATATTTGAACACGTCTCCCGATCACATGGTTGATCATACTCTAGGTTCCACATGCATGTTTTAGCTGAAGGAAGAATACCTTAAACCTGGGTAGTTGAAACCCGTGGAATGGGTACCATGCAATATGACTTCAAAGGGTCTTCATTTGCTCACCGAACCTCTCCAATCCTATCACTGCTGCGTTTATGCCCCTGTACACATGCTTGATTCTCTTTCGGAGACATAGCAATCCATAGGTTTAAAGATACTTACTAGTCAGGTACATTCTTAGGCGTTTAATATGCGGTGTTGAGTCCATTTCGTTGAACAAGGAGTAGCTCTTGTCTATTCCATATTTGGCTTAAGGAACTTTATCTGTGCTCATTTCAATCTCTGGTTTTATGCAGCACCCCAACTCACCTTTACCCTTAAGCAAGCATAAGTTGGTTTTCTAAATTTGAGACCCTGTTCTGTTCTGTAATTCAGTTCCTGTGTAGCCAAGTTTCCATTCCGTGTATTACTGATATCTTATGATGTTTCTTTTTCTGTGTGACTTATTTCAGTTAGAATCATCATACCTGAATCCACTCATTGTGCTGCTAAGGGCCTGATGACATAGATTTCATTGCTGAGTCATATTGCTTTGTAAGTAAATACCACAACTTCTTTATCCATTTTTCACTTTCTGCGATGTTGAACTTGTACTGTAAACGAGGTTCTTGTAAACAGAGCCGTTTGAAACTTTGGGGTGGCTGTGTCTTTTAGATTTTAAATTCCCTAAGCTATAGGACCATAAGTTGAAGTGCCCTAGGCTCTGTTGCTTTGTTTTTTAGATGTTTCAGTTAACACCATACACTTCTCCCGAGTGGTTGTTGGCAATTTACATCCCGCCCTTCAGCATAACAAGGCTCCCAGTTCTCCATGGCCTGTCCTGCCTTTCTGGATTTTACACTTTTTTCAGATGGCCCTTTTGACCGGGTGGAAGTGAGACTTCATTGTAGTGCAGATTTCCTTTGCAAGCTTGCTTGGTTGGCCAAAAAGGGCGTATGCGTTTTTTCCTGAATATATTCAGGAAAAAACGCATACGCCCTTTTTGGCCAAGTGCATCATTGTGGACGTTCTGCCTCTTTTCCTATGCTTTCAATGCAATTCCAGTCTACCTCCTGAAATTGGTTTCCTGCAATTCTGCCCCGCTTTCAAGTCCTCTTGGCAGCCTTACTTCAGTCTATTTTTGGACGATAGCTGTCATTTATAACTCTGCAGGTTTGTGAATTACAGTGCCCCTGAGCTCCTTTCTTCAACTCGCTTTCTTGTGACCTGGCCGCAACACCGCAGGATGGCTTCAGGCCCTAATCTGGTTCCGGCACGGCACGCTGAGCCTTTGGTTAATTCCTCTTCCTGGTGGGAAATGAGAGTTAAATTTGCCCGTCCAGACACCTCCAGCTAGTCTCTCATTGGTTCTCACTATTCCTGTTCATCTTCGGCAGAAATTGCAAACTGGGCCAAACAGGAGGTTAAAGGGACTGACTCTCCAAGTCGGGAGAGTGTTAGTAAAGCGTCTGGAATGTTGCCCCCGAGTACCAGGGTACGAAAACTGAGACATATTTGAACACGTCTCCCGATCATATGGTTGATCATACTCTAGGTTCCACATGCATGTTTTAGCTGAAGGAAGAATACCTTAAACCTGGGTAGTTGAAACCCGTGGAATGGGTACCATGCAATATGACTTCAAAGGGTCTTCATTTGCTCACCAAACCTCTCCAATCCTATCACTGCTGCGTTTATGCCCCTGTACACATGCTTGATTCTCTTTCGGAGACATAGCAATCCATAGGTTTTAAGATACTTACAAGTCAGGTACATTCTTAGGCGTTTAATATGCGGTGTTGAGTCCATTTCGTTGAGCAAGGAGTAGCTCTTGTCTATTCCATATTTGGCTTAAGGAACTTTATCTGTGCTCATTTCAATCTCTGGTTTTATGCAGCACCCCAACTCACCTTTCCCCTTAAGCAAGCATAAGTTGGTTTTCTAAATTTGAGACCCTGTTCTGTTCTGTAATTCAGTTCCTGTGTAGCCAAGATAACATTCCATGTATTACTGATATCTTATGATGTTTCTTTTTCTGTGTGACTTATTTCAGTTAGAATCATCATACCTGAATCCACTCATTGTGCTGCTAAGGGCCTGATGACATAGATTTCATTGCTGAGTGATATTGCTTTGTAAGTAAATACCACAACTTCTTTATCCATTTTTCACTTTCTGCGATGTTGAACTTGTACTGTAAACGAGGTTCTTGTAAACAGAGGCGTCCCAAACTTTAGGGTGGCTTTCTCTTCTTGATTTTAATTTCCCTAAGCTATAGGACCATAAGTGGAAGTGCCCTAGGCTCTGTTGCTTTGTTTTTTAGATGTTTCAGTTAACACCATACACTTCTCCAGAGTGGTTCTTGGCAATTTACATCCCGCCCTTCAGAATAACAAGGCTCCCAGTTCTCCATGGCCTGTCCTGCCTTTCTGGATTTTACACTTTTTTCAGATGGCCCTTTTGACCGGGGGGAAGTGAGACTTCATTGTAGTGCAGATTTCCTTTGCAAGCTTGCTTGGTTGGCCAAAAAGGGCGTATGCGTTTTTTCCTGAATATATTCAGGAAAAAACGCATACGCCCTTTTTGGCCAGGTGCATCATTGTGGACGTTCTGCCTCTTTTCCTATGTTTTCAATGCAATTCCAGTCTACCTCCTGAAATCGGTTTCCTGCAATTCTGCCCCGCTTTCAAGTCCTCTTGGCAGGCTTACTTCAGTCTATTTTTGGACGATAGCTGTCATTTATAACTCTGCAGGTTTGTGAATTACAGTGCCCCTGAGCTCCTTTCTTCATCTCGCTTTCTTTTGAGCTGGCCGCAACACCGCAGGATGGCTTCAGGCCCTAATCTGGTTCCGGCACGGCATGCTGAGCCTTTGGTTAATTCCTCTTCCTGGTGGGAAATGAGAGTTAAATTTGCCCGTCCAGACACCTCCAGCTAGTCTCTCATTGGTTCTCACTATTCCTGTTCATCTTCGGCAGAAATTGCAAACTGGGCCAAACAGGAGGTTAAAGGGACTGACTCTCCAAGTCGGGAGAGTGTTAGTAAAGCGTCTGGAATGTTGCACCCGAGTACCAGGGTACGAAAACTGAGACATATTTGAACACATCTCCCGATCACATGGTTGATCATACTCTGGGTTCCACATGCATGTTTTAGCTGAAGGAAGAATACCTAAAACCTGGGTAGTTGAAACCCGTGGAATGGGTACCATGCAATATGACTTCAAAGGGTCTTCATTTGCTCACCGAACCTCTCCAATCCTATCACTGCTGCGTTTATGCCCCTGTACACATGCTTGATTCTCTTTCGGAGACATAGCAATCCATAGGTTTTAAGATACTTACTAGTCAGGTACATTCTTAGGCGTTTAATATGCGGTGTTGAGTCCATTTCGTTGAGCAAGGAGTAGCTCTTGTCTATTCCATATTTGGCTTAAGGAACTTTATCTGTGCTCATTTCAATCTCTGGTTTTATGCAGCACCCCAACTCACCTTTCCCCTTAAGCAAGCATAAGTTGGTTTTCTAAATTTGAGACCCTGTTCTGTTCTGTAATTCAGTTCCTGTGTAGCCAAGTTTACATTCCGTGTATTACTGATATCTTATGATGTTTCTTTTTCTGTGTGACTTATTTCAGTTAGAATCATCATACCTGAATCCACTCATTGTGCTGCTAAGGGCCTGATGACACAGATTTCATTGCTGAGTGATATTGCTTTGTAAGTAAATACCACAACTTCTTTATCCATTTTTCACTTTCTGCGATTTTGAACTTGTACTGTAAACGAGGTTCTTGTAAACAGAGCCGTTTGAAACTTTGGGGTGGCTGTGTCTTTTAGATTTTAAATTCCCTAAGCTATAGGACCATAAGTGGAAGTGCCCTAGGCTCTGTTGCTTTGTTTTTTAGATGTTTCAGTTAACACCATACACTTCTCCCGAGTGGTTCTTGGCAATTTACATCCCGCCCTTCAGAATAACAAGGCTCCCAGTTCTCCATGGCCTGTCCTGCCTTTCTGGATTTTACACTTTTTTCAGATGGCCCTTTTGACCGGGGGGAAGTGAGACTTCATTGTAGTGCAGATTTCCTTTGCAAGCTTGCTTGGTTGGCCAAAAAGGGCGTATGCGTTTTTTCCTGAATATATTCAGGAAAAAACGCATACGCCCTTTTTGGCCAGGTGCATCATTGTGGACGTTCTGCCTCTTTTCCTATGTTTTCAATGCAATTCCAGTCTACCTCCTGAAATCGGTTTCCTGCAATTCTGCCCCGCTTTCAAGTCCTCTTGGCAGGCTTACTTCAGTCTATTTTTGGACGATAGCTGTCATTTATAACTCTGCAGGTTTGTGAATTACAGTGCCCCTGAGCTCCTTTCTTCATCTCGCTTTCTTTTGAGCTGGCCGCAACACCGCAGGATGGCTTCAGGCCCTAATCTGGTTCCGGCATGGCATGCTGAGCCTTTGGTTAATTCCTCTTCCTGGTGGGAAATGAGAGTTAAATTTGCCCGTCCAGACACCTCCAGCTAGTCTCTCATTGGTTCTCACTATTCCTGTTCATCTTCGGCAGAAATTGCAAACTGGGCCAAACAGGAGGTTAAAGGGACTGACTCTCCAAGTCGGGAGAGTGTTAGTAAAGCGTCTGGAATGTTGCACCCGAGTACCAGGGTACGAAAACTGAGACATATTTGAACACATCTCCCGATCACATGGTTGATCATACTCTGGGTTCCACATGCATGTTTTAGCTGAAGGAAGAATACCTAAAACCTGGGTAGTTGAAACCCGTGGAATGGGTACCATGCAATATGACTTCAAAGGGTCTTCATTTGCTCACCGAACCTCTCCAATCCTATCACTGCTGCGTTTATGCCCCTGTACACATGCTTGATTCTCTTTCGGAGACATAGCAATCCATAGGTTTTAAGATACTTACTAGTCAGGTACATTCTTAGGCGTTTAATATGCGGTGTTGAGTCCATTTCGTTGAGCAAGGAGTAGCTCTTGTCTATTCCATATTTGGCTTAAGGAACTTTATCTGTGCTCATTTCAATCTCTGGTTTTATGCAGCACCCCAACTCACCTTTCCCCTTAAGCAAGCATAAGTTGGTTTTCTAAATTTGAGACCCTGTTCTGTTCTGTAATTCAGTTCCTGTGTAGCCAAGTTTCCATTCCGTGTATTACTGATATCTTATGATGTTTCTTTTTCTGTGTGACTTATTTCAGTTAGAATCATCATACCTGAATCCACTCATTGTGCTGCTAAGGGCCTGATGACACAGATTTCATTGCTGAGTGATATTGCTTTGTAAGTAAATACCACAACTTCTTTATCCATTTTTCACTTTCTGCGATGTTGAACTTGTACTGTAAACGAGGTTCTTGTAAACAGAGGCGTCCCAAACTTTGGGGTGGCTGTGTCTTTTTGATTTTAATTTCCCTAAGCTATAGGACCATAAGTGGAAGTGCTCTAGGCTCTGTTGCTTTGTTTTTTAGATGTTTCAGGAAACACCATACACTTCTCCCGAGTGTCTGTTGGCAATTTACATCCCGCCCATCAGCATAACAAGGCTCCCAGTTCTCCATGGCCTGTCCTGCCTTTCTGGATTTTACACTTTTTTCAGATGGCCCTTTTGACCGGGGGGAAGTGAGACTTCATTGTAGTGCAGATTTCTTTTGCAAGCTTGCTTGGTTGGCCAAAAAGGGCGTATGCGTTTTTTCCTGAATGTATTCAGGAAAAAACGCATACGCCCTTTTTGGC